>NC_141278.1:632000-1249000 GCF_054856545.1 Hippocampus guttulatus | reverse complement strand
TGTTGCATATATCACGTGCATATTTATCGCAGAAAAAAGAAGAGAATACTGTCCGCAGAGCCGGCGCCGATCGCATCTCTTTCTTTTAACGTCGGTAATAGTGTGGCGTTTCCATGACAATGAGTAGCTGATGGGTGTCATACTCAAAGGTGCATACGTTGATGTTTTTTTTCAATTTGACAATCCTGTCACGTTTGCCCCGGCAGAGTGAAAGATTTGCATAACAAAGCCACTGGGAGAAAGGTGCGCTTTACGGAGATGGAAATGAAACAAACTAAAGGACTTGGAGGAGCAAAGCATTGCACCCGATGATTGCCATCTTAAAGCGCCCAATAAGTTGACGTCATTTGAAATATGAATAATAGAGGATCCACCTCTGATGCACGTGAAATTGGATCGGCTTCATAGGATCGGTTTTTGAAACGGATATTGATTTTATAACACGGCACGCTGTCGTCAAATGCAGGCATGACATACACTGGCACAACTCGGACCTGCTCGAATGTCCAAACTGCCTCCTGTCACCGACGAGATATGCCGCGGCAGGAAAAATGCAGATGCGCCAGTCGATAAAAATAGAGCCGTACAACATTTTCGAGCACCACGCCGGAAAGCTGAAGCCCGGATTCAAATCTGTGAGGTTCTTGCACTCACCGCCAATTCACCGCGCCACCCGTGAGTTGGTTGCATCATAAATACATTCTCGGTCTTCTTCTGCGTGCCTACATGGTGGCCGCTCATCAGGGACAGGGCAAGAACTGCATTTGCTCCAAGATCTGATGGCTTAAACTGGACAGCAGCCGAGGTGAAGACAAGACAGCCAAGTGGAGAGAGAGCGAGAGAGAGAGAGAGAGGAAAGTAATTATCCTCTCTATTCTTCTGTCTGTCGGTCATCATGTCAAAGCAGCAGAGAGTAACACTACAGTCGGTCTACTCGGGCTCTTTGAGTGCTTGTGCCGAGCCATTCTTCCGATCGCTCACCCGATAATCGACGTTAGGTGCTGCGAGCCGATGGGCCAATAATTGGTCCGAAGACTTGTCGGCTTTTTGTGATGGTTTGATAGAGGAAGAAGGGTCAGCATCATGTCGCATTGCGGGAGCTCCGTGCAATTTTCTACCGCTTCTTCTAGCCAGAACCTTGCCAAGCCAGCAAGAGGGGGTCACGCAGGGCTTAAAGCTGCGGGTATTTATACAAATAAAATCAATATTTAATGGGCTCCTTTGCGACTGACTCTCTCTCTCTCTCTCTCCATCTTCTACTCGAACAAGACGCTGCAGTGAGGGGCATTAATTAGGGCCAGACATGCACCAAGGATTCCCCCACAGGCCTGAGCAGTAAGTCCAGTTCATACCAGGCCAGCAGAGGACCGGTTTGTCCAAACCGCTGCGGTCAGGTCGCATTCGTCTGGTTTCTGTCCAACGTGGAACATTTTCAGGGGGACCATCGAAAAGAAAACGCCAAGGCTCACGTGCTTGCTCAACACTTGCACGTTGGATCAAATCAAAGCGAGTACGGAGGGATTTTAATCGCATTAATGTGTTATCACATAGAAGCCGGAGTATCTTTGCTTGTAGCCCGTGTGCACATTAGTCATGTCTTTGAACTGGAGATTTTTTCTCCCCCCCCCCCCCCCCTCCCTCACTTCCAAATATTCTCTGTCAAGTCACCCTTCAATGTGGAATGAAATCCCTCCATGTCCTTCTCCTCCGTCAAACTTTGGAATCAGTTGTTTATTCGTTCAAATGCATCCTTCCGTGAGGACGTTACATTTTTAGACGTGGCAACAAGGTTAGGTCAATCGAAGTGTTTCCCGTGGCGTTGCGTGCGCACCTCCAGCACGTCGTAGCGCCCGTTTCGAAACGCGAGCTCCACGCGGCAACACCTTTAGTCTGCCGTTTCACGACCGCAAACTCCAGCGCCGAATATACTGGTAAATAAATGCCGCTTTCAAAGCGGGCGGCACTATCTTGTTTGATGCATCTTGCGCGTGAGTATTGTCTCTGTTCCGTGTCAGCTCAGCCTGCATGCAAAGCCGCCAGCTGTGTCAACGAGAAGCGACCTCATCGTAAAGCTCAATTCTGCAAGTGAGCCTTCTGAAGCGTAGCATCATAATGCCACCGCCGTCACCTACTTTGCATGGACACCTTCATTAAATTTCCCTCAGCCTACTTATGCCGCATCTGCTTTCTGGCATGTTTGACCTACAATGAGTGCCTCTTCTTAAGATCACTGACGACGTACCCAGGGAGCACTTGTTTGCCTGTGTTTGTTTAGCGCCGATAAATCTAGGAGTTGGCCTTCGGTGCGTGATATTCTCTGCGCAACTGTCGTGACTTAGCGTGATCTGCTTCAAATCTTTTTTTTTTTTCCCCATGAGCAACTGGAGACATCTCTTGTCCCGATGGCTTCTGACTGTACACAAATCAAGCGAATGGACCAGCTAACGGCACGGATGCGCACGCACAGCACATGACGGGGAGGTGGCAGACGCACAGAAACGCACGAATAAGTCATACGTGTGCCTAAAAGATGGGAAAGGGGGCGCCAAATGAGCAGCCTCGCCCTCCTCCTTTCACTACGGTCAGGGTAAAACACTTAAGAGCGGCCGAAGCCAACGTCTTTGTGCTAACCTGACAATGTGACAAATGCTAATTGCGTCGCCGCTTTCAGAACCTCTATTGGCGCTGCGATACATGTCCGTATGGCACAATGAAATTAGGCTAGCAGCTAAGAGGGTAAGAAATGTGCAAAGCAGCTCATTCAGCATCAAGAAAATCAATCGGGAGGAATATGGCGCGGTCGCGATCGGTCCAACGGAATAGCGATGGTGTGCTAGCCACACCCGCTAGTCAAGAACAGGAAGTCAAATGACTGCGCACTCGTCCCGTTGCTAGGCAGAGTTCACGAGTCCCAATCCTATTCACACAATAGGCCAGTCGTAAAGAAATACCACGTGCGAGCCCCACCCATTCGTCACAGCAGGAAGTCAAATGTTTGCAAGGTCACTTGTTTCTCGGCAGACTTCGGATGGGCACGGTCATAACTGCTCCGCAGGCCAGTAAAGTCTTCCGTGTTTTTTTTTCACGTCATCACGAAGGAAAACTGTTTTTGTTTTTTTTTACTAAATCAACAAATCACAACATGCTGGGCACTTTACATATTCATTGCACCACAAGGCCACAACGCGACAAAACCAGTTTACAGAGTGGAAAATGTTGCCGCTAATAACAAGCGGGTAACTCGAAGAGTGTCTAAACTGAGGATTAATTCATTGCGCTACCGCTGTTCAATCCAGAGGTCCCCCTGACACCCCCGGAGCATGCGCGTATAATCAGTCGTGTTGGCTTTACTCGCGGTGTGACCTGTGAAAGATTTTTACTGCCGTGGGGATCAGAGAGCGCTCAAAACGCCCTGCTGGTGTGATCCTCCGAATGTAATTTAATGCCCGCATCCTTTCACCCCCGAAAGCAAATCCCTTGCTTGCTAATGCATTACAGATCATTAGACAAACATACTGGCTGAGCACTGATTACAAAACTGAATGATGCATACACTCCTTGTGCGTTTGTGTGTGCGTGTGTGTAAATGTGTGCGTAATTGTGTTTCAGTTCAAGCAGTGAGGTCATTTCAGATGGACTGTGTCAAGGTAATGAAGAGGATGTCCATTAGAGGCAGACTATGGGTAATGTGACACGAGGGTTACCGCGGAGGTTAAGGCGTCATCCGAGACCACGTCATCGACCTTCACTCAAGGTCGCTTGCTGTGCGGCAGTGGCAGCCAATTTCATCCATTTCCCGTTTTTCATCGGCTCTCGCTGACCAAACAAACACTTGGTCTTTGCTTGGGCGCGTTAGGTGGAAACCACACTCGCTCGTCAGCTGCTTGTCGTCATGATGGGTAACGAGAGCCCATTCAACCTGGACTGATTGCCGGTCAAGTTAAACGCTCCCTCTTATGTGTTCCAGTTTGGAGACGAGCGGCAGCATTTTGAACCATGTTTGAAGTCCAAAGTGAAGTCAACCTCTGAGCTGACGGGTGGAAAGCGAATGTGTTAACCACCACCGCTGAGCTTATCGGCTTGTGTTAAGAAGACGAAGAATATTTGTCGATGTATTCGTTACCCCTGAGCAGTGATTTATTGTTGTGGTGGTCCAGCGGTCAAAAGAAAAAAGAAAAAAAAAAAAATCTGCGCTCATTTCGAGACGTACTCTCTCGCTAATTTTGTCACTCTGGAGAAAAGCTGGGTGACAAATAAAGCGCAAATTGTCCCTTGCTCTTGCTTCAGCTCATTTCGGCGGAGTCAGCCTTCATGATTTCATTTTTACCAGTTGACTGTGTTTGCACCTGCAATATTCACTGTCACTCAAGCGTACTCGCTCACATTTTCTCCCCCACAAAGTCACTTTTGAAAATACTTTCCTTTGCGTGTTCAAAAGATAACAAGTGAGGCTTTTACTGCTGGCTAATTTGCACCAGTAAGAAGCATGACGTGCGAGTCGCATTCAGATGCCTTTTAAGTTTTGGGGGAGTTTTCTTTTGGACTATTTTTAACGAACAAGCCACTTGATTTGAAGGCCGCGCGGCGAGTGAAATGTGGATTTGTTTCGCCGAAAGAGATCCAACTGTTTCAGAACCCTCGGTTGACTGCAGTATATGTCTGCAAGCGCGACTTCCCGAGTCACCGTGACAACCGTTTTTTTTGGGGGGGGGGGGGCGGGCGCCGTCTCACGTGCAAATTTGAATTTAAGTGTGTGGGTGCGCTACAAGGTTCAGCCAGTGAAAGTTCAGCCAGTGAAAGAAATGCACACACCCATTGTGGTGAGATGCTGTTCAAGGGCATGTTGACGAAAAGGACCTCGTCAAACAGTGCCCAATCCATTGAGAGACATTAAAAGTTTTGGGGGACAAAGGACATTCTTCTTGGTGTACGTCGTGCGTTTGGGTCAGTGAAGTGACATCCATCACGACGTGTGCTTTGGTGGGGATGAGATTTGTGAAGGGGTGGTCTTCACATGAGCTTGACTCCCCACTTTGCCCCGCCACATTTTCGTACAAAAAGAATGGCACAATTCCATATTTCTGACACGGCTTCTTTTTGACCTTTTTGGGGGGTTTTTTCCCCCTTTTTATAGCCAAAAAGCAGAAAGGCTTTTTTTTTTTTTTTTCCTTCTGTCCAATCATCTAGCATTGTTTTTTTTTGGACTCGGCAGAGTTCTGTACGCCTTGCCATCTCCAGTTTGCATGTTGTGGAATAGCAAACGTCCCGGTGACCTTTAAGGCAGCAAATAGGCAAACCAAACACATGCAGACACACAAACCTTACTTGAAGTTCACGTGTTGCGTGCGCGGACCCAAGTTTGGCCGGTCGTAAAAACCGGCCGCCTTCTCTTTGTAGGCCGCAACTGTCAGAGGCGTTCTGTATATTGATAGACACAATTTCAATCCAGCGGACACACAAATCCGTCTTTTTCTGAGATGTAATCACTTTGATAACGCCCTGCTGCTTTTGGATTCTCATTTCCCCAAACAGCAATTACCAAGACAAAATGCTTCCTTTTCCCAAAGACTCTGTCAATGTGAAAACTTACCTACAAGCGCACAAGGCAGAGAAACAAGAAAGTGAGTGATGGCCGCACGCTAATTAGGAGACAAAGTGCAAAGAAAAGCGGGAGCTTCGAGTTTTGACGGGAAAGAATGTCGCGTTTCGGATTTCTCTCCTCTCACCCTTTTCCTTTCCTCTGATTAATTGGCTTGAAAATGCCATCATGCATGCGCGGGGGTTACGTGTGCGCGCGCGCGCGCCTGTGGTGATTTGTTAGCATAAGGCTGGCTGTGGGCTGCGTTGGCCCCCCCCAACGTGGCGCGACCGCATCATTAGAGATGTGATGATGCTATTGCGTGTGACGGTGCCAACTTTCCTGGTGACCTCCACGCAACCTTGGAGGAGTTCTCATCTTTTTGCCTTGCTAATGTATTGCAACCGTTTCCGAGTTTCTTCCACCCCTTACAGTAAAAAGGGAGTTTGCAAAAAAGTAAAAATACAACACAGTTGCCTTATTTGTAACGACGTGTTGCTTTGCTGTACCAGTGGTGGAGCTCGACTTTCATTCGACATTTATGTTTGGGGGGGGCGGGAGGGAGGTGGGGGCATTGGATATTCCAGGGGGAGCAGCTGCCCCTGGCTCCCCCCCTCTAGCTCCGCCAGTGTACTGTAACACTCAACATCCGAAGTGTTATTTTAGCCACGAATGAGTGACACCTCATAAGTCATGCCTTCGGTCTCCGGTGGACTGTTTTTTTTCTCGGGTACGACGGGATCAAATTAGATATTTTTTGTTGTGCTTTTAAATTGCAAACTCTCCTTTTCATGAAGATGCCACCTTTGATTGCATCATTGGCTCATTAAATGACCTCCATCTTAAAACCACTTAAGGTGTGTTGACCCACCAATGGAGAAAATTGCTGTGATTACAAGCATGTAAATGCCAGTGCGTGTGAGTCTTTACCCAGCGCTCAGCGTTGACGGTGTGAACGTTCCGGAAACACGCGGTGCCATAATAATGCAAATAAATCTCGCCAGTCATTAGTCACTCGCTAATTACATGCATTACATATGCATGTGCTTTCATTAGCGTGCTTTCTTGTGTACTTATGTACACAAGTGTGTGCGCGCTTATAGACGACACAAATTTTCCACAGCTATATTATCTTTGCTCGCAAAAAAAAAACAAAAAACAAACAAACAAGAAAAATGAAAAGCGACACACTCATTTTCTCTCCTCCCCAGAAGTGGCACAACGGCACTATGCCACCTCGCTTCCGCTTGTAGCCCTCAAGCAATACAGGGATTAGCAGAGAATTTGGTCTGTGAAGCTCCCGCTGATATGGAGCCGCTCTGATCGAACGGAATCCATCTCGGTGCATTAAGACTTCCGCTTGCAGTGAAAAGGAAAAGGTATTCTTTGGCCAATGGTATTCTCTCCGTTAAGAAAGGCCGTTTGCACAGTGTCACAGGAATCGATGGCCGTGAGAAAAGGTTGCCGTTACCAAAATGCTACCGAGCGGCTTGCGGAAAATGACAATGGCGCTTCAAATATCACACAACAAAGGGAGGAGGAGATGAAACGGGCAAAGAGGTGGATGTCTAGAGCCAATTTAGATGACCTGCAGAGCGTTTGACTTGTGAGCATACGTGGAAGTGTTTGGCTTTTTCCTTCTGCAATTCTGAATAATGCCAGCATGTAAACTTTGAGCGTGAATCTGCGATTGAGAGTTTCATTCACAGGTCAAACATCACGGCTGAGTATTTAGTTGAAGTGCTGTCCCAGTTTGCCTTGACGACATTCAAATGATCAACATGAAACGTCTTGCGTCTTGCCGAAAAATGGAACCTCTTCTTCTTCCGCAGCCGTAGGTTGCGGTTTTTTCCTACCCTCTGATTTGCTGCTTATGTCTTCTTCTCTATCCCGAGATCTGCTAGAGTCAGCCGGAATGTGTCACCGCACGGGGAAGTATTGTCTCGCTGCAGTACATCTCACTCGACTGAGCTGCGCATCACTGAGCACTTTATGGCTTGTAGATGTGCGCCCCGATGATGACATGCTGCATTTCAATAATTGATACTCCATTTGTCATACTTGTCGTCTCTTTGAATACACCCGGTAGATATAAAAAGTCGACGCACCCATGTTCGAATGCCGGGTTTGAACCTAAAACGTCAGGAAAAGACGACTAAATCACCTCAACTTTATTTTTGTGTTCATCGGATGCTCTGCGAATAGGTGGCAGGTTTTCTGACTCCCATTTAGCACGAGTTTGAATGTCTGAACATAGCCGCATACCAATTCTCAGAGGCGTGTGCACACTTGCGCAGCCTAATCGATGGTGGAAAAAAGGTTTTGAAAGGATTTTTTTTGTTTTTTTTGTACTCATGTTTTTCGGTCACATAATCTTGCATTTGAACGGGGGGTGTAGACTTTCTATAACCGCTGCAACTGGAGAATGCAAGAGTTTCTGTTTGTGATTGACTCATACTACAATATATATATATATATATATATATATATATACAGCTGAAATTGAGAGGAGAAAAAAAAGAAGCTGTCACACCTGATCTCTGTCCAAAATACATTCATTTGTGTTCAGCCAGCCAAACAACTTTGGAAGAGTTGACTAAAATGACAGAGCAGCCGCTTCCCCTTAATGTACCGTCGGCGTCTCACGGGATTCAACCTTGCATAACATTGCGGTCGGTTTGGCTCGGCCGCCATCCCCTCGCCGGCGTTCTCGTCCGGGTGGCAGCACTTAAAGACATGCATTTTGCATGAGAACGTTACCGCACGCGCATGCTTACATGATGGGAACACAAACACGCCGGCCCTTCCGTCGGTCAGCACCCCCCGAATCGCGCATGCGAGTAACATGTCTCTTTATGAAGCCTGCGGTCATGAGTTCAGACCTCTTCCTCTTTGTGTCGCATGATTATTTCATACAGCGGGAGTTGTGGCAGGGCAAGTTGCGCACGCCGCTATTTCCTACGCAGCGCTCACGTTGCGACAGCAGAGTTACGTTTCCCGCCAGGATTGTTTGCACGACAGCGCGGCTTACGTCGCGAACTTGATTCGGAGGTGATTTCATGCAAGCGGTGAAGAGCCCTTCTTTAGCTTTCTGCTGTGAGGCCGAATGAGTCCATAGGTGTGAAGGCGACAGCGGGCTCGTGGTTGTTTCGACACGATGTCCCGTGATTGACGGGCCGGTGTGGAGTCCAGCTCACCCGAGATGCTGAAAAGGTGAAGAGGGATTATTGCCGTTGCTTACTTTTAGAAAGCAGATAGCCGGATAAAAATCTTCAAAGTATTCACAAGGAACAAAATCTATTTTTGCCCAATTTTATGTGGTGAAGCTAAAGGACAAGCTAAGTTTACACCCGAGGAGACAAATGAAATCCCCAAGCCTCAAAGTCGTTCTTTGTTGTGCCACTGTGTCCTGTCACTGTTAACTTGGAAAAGTATTTTTAAAAAAAAACAAGGCAGGGAGTAAATCCTATTTCAGAGTCTGCATCCAAGTAGCAGCGTGACACAATTTCAAAAAGCAGCTATCAGGATCAGTCAACCAGCATGGCTTTGTTGGTATTTATAAGCATGCCCCTGAACACACGGTGGCAACTGTAATCCAGTCAGCTAACTTTCCACTTGAAGTGACCTTGTTGCCTTCTTAATGTCTTGTTCCATACGGAATAATGGGCTGAATATATATATATATATATATATATATATATATATATATTTTTTTTGCTCTCCTATAAAGTCACCGCGAGCTGGACCCTGAAACATGCGTGAGGCTGAAGAGTCAAGAAGTAGAATATTTGCGATGGGAAACTGAAACGATGTCAAATCAGTCATGGATGAGTGACTAATATCCAAGCTTTATGATCTACATTTCCGATGTAACGATCTCAAAGACAACAATCATAAAGCTCTAAATGGTGTGAGGCGGCAATGCATTCTCGCAACATGAAAAGTGTTATTAATAACACCAGCGACGAAGGTCCAATGAACAAGCAAAAGAAAAAAAAAAATCTTCCATAAAATGCTCCGAGTGATTTTCCTTCTCAAGTTGGGACCTTTTTTTTTTTTTTTTTAAGATGACCGAACTCTACGTTGGGGATATATATTCCGACACAAAATAAATAATTGGCAAGCCGAGAGAACGGTGAGGAGCAGGAAGCAGTCATAGGGGCAAATATTTGAACAGATGTATTCTCACCAGATGAAAAGCTGACATTTCCAGTCCGTGTGTACCCGCTGAGAAAGAGGCTGCGATGCACACACACTCTGTGGTCAATCCGTTGCCATACTCATGGTCTTTAATTGGCACCGGTTCTTTGTTGTAAAGGGCAAAGCTATCGGCCACACAACGCTCCTCCGTTAACCTTCCGGACGTCTCGAGCGGGAGAGACGAGAGGATGAGCGAGCTGCCGTTGCACCGTATGGCGAACACACATTTTGTTTCGAAGCAGACGGGTCCGTGCCGTGGCATTTACTGCGGAACCGACCGTACGAAAACCAAGATTTGCCGTCTCGTCGCATCAAATCCCAGCATGCATTTTTATCCTCCACATCGATGCGTCACGTTCCCCCCGGCAGATCAAGCCAGTGCAGTCATTCCTCTCGCTGGATGAACCGCACGAGTGAGATGAAAGCGTGCCTTCAAATGGGTTTCGAGAGGCTACGGTTAGCATGGAGCTTGTCCGTTTGCATAGGGACACGGCGCGGCAATTAAAGTGACAGAGTGGAGGCGGTTGAAAATGAGGAGCTTTGAAGGGAAAAAAACCCAAAACGATTTCTAGTTTTGGAGCGTAGCAGCTAATACCTTGTCACTCACTGGAATGAAGATCATCTCAGTGGAGGTCGTGAGGCGCTCGCGTTAATAAAGTCCCCCCTCTCCTCTGTCGACTGTATTCAAACGCCAGCATGGACTCGGAGCTCGCTGAACCGAGCGAGAGTCTTCCACCGTCTCTCAGGTCGTAGCAGATGGCCGCACGGCGCACATTCATCATTCACTGCCCATTTCTCTTGGAAGTGTATCATTGGCGTGTGCGTGTGTCCGTGGTGAAGCGCCAGAGGGGAAATATAACTATTTACCGCTACTCCATTGTCGGACTTAAAGCTAGTGATGTTTCTGTTTGAATCGTTTGCTGCCGTGTGCTGTGACAGGGAGGGGGAGAGAGAGAGTGTCAGAGTGTCAGAGAGTCAGAGTGTCAGAGAGTCAGAGAGTCAGAGTGTCAGAGAGTCAGAGAGTCATGTTGTCAGAGAGTCAGAGTGTCAGAGTGTCAGAGTGTCAGAGAGTCAGAGAGTCAGAGAGTCAGAGTGTCAGAGTGTCAGAGTGTCAGAGAGTCAGAGTGTCAGAGAGTCAGAGTGTCAGAGAGTCAGAGTGCTGGCTTTGACAGAAGACCTGCGGACCAGAAAGTTTGGAAAGGACAAGTTGCACTTGTCTTCCAGATCTGACCCGTGCCAGAACATACTGTATACCAGAGCGTACTTTTTGTAAAGCAGCGACCTACGCAGAGGTGGGTTCAGTTCTTCATCTCCCCGCTTCGTCCTCCCAGTGATTGCTGCGGAGTGCCCGGAGCAAGCCAGCCCAAACCATCTGTTTGTCTTGCCGTTCGTCTTCAACCTTCTCCGGCTCTGTCTTTGGTCTTTTCCTTCCATTCCGTTACTTCTCCTTCATTAACTCGGCAGTTCCACGGCATGGAATGATTGTTAATTGCGCTTCTGAATTGTAAGATATCAGCGCGTGCTACAGGAAGTGGCCGCAAAGATCGGCTGAAATAACATAATCGTCGCGATCAAATGGCTCGCCAGATGTGTCGCTGATAGTGGAGCGTTGCACCCGCCCGACTTGTGTGCGGGCAGCGTGGTATCGGTTCCCACTCCGTGGCGGTGTGCATGTGGGCGCCAATGATCGTTTGTCTCTATCTGTGCCCTGCAACTGACTGGCGACCAGTCCAGTGCGCATGTAGTCTTCATTACGGCCGAACTCAGCTCGGCGAGGCTCCGACAACTCCCCGCGACCCTCTTCCGGAGAAGCGGCGTTGAAAATGGATGGATGTTATCCAGATGAAAATTGGTTTTGTGATTGATCATTTCCTTTTCCGACGGTTTGCAAAGTACAGCAACCGGACAGCTCCCGTTTTCTGTTGTTATGACCTTGAGCAACATTCACTCAGTAGCGCTTCCGAAACGAGAACACACTCGTTCCGTCCACTCGGCGCTGCACCCATCCAATTGAACCAGCTCCATTCATTCGCTAATTAAAACAAATGGCTCCTGAACCAAATCAATTCTAAGAAGAGTGCCGTGCCACCAAAGCCCGGCGCCATCGCCACGGATCAAAGCCTGCTTGGAGCAGGAGGCAGACAAAGGTCAGATTTGACCCCGTGAGACTACCGGGTCAGCGTTGGCGCCTCTCTTCCTTTTGATGCCTTCAACTCTGCAGTGCTTCTTTTGAATTTGTCAAAGGCCCACCGCACTCAGATTAGAGAAGTAAGTAATAACGTATTCATTAAAACGTAATGAACACGCTCTTACGACGGTATCACAGGCTTCTGTCAACAAAGCGGCAATGATGCCGTTTCATCCGATGAATTATTCTGTTGGTAAAAAAATGACTTTATGAAACTGTGGGAAGTGGCAATGAGCAAAACACTCAGAGGCATGCATAACAATTCAAACTTTTTGAAAGTGGGCAGACAACACGGTGGTCTCTATGTGTAAATGTATGGAGTTGTGAATTCATAATAGGGAACAAACAAAAACGGGGAGGGCTCGAGGCTGAGGAAAAACGCGGAAAGTATCCGTTTCGTTCAAGTCGAGGGATGCCATACTCCCTCCCTCCAAAACATTGACAAAGAGGACCGTGATGTAGTCCTGAATGATCACTTGCCTGTCTTTGTGTATTGAAGTCAAGCAAGTCTGGAGAGATGTCAGGGTTGAAAAATGGAGACGCGGGTGGGTGTCCCGACACCGCGCGACGAACACAACTGTGACTACAAGCTCGTCTGGCACCCCAACCAATCATCCGGTCACATTAACGCCACTGGTGGTAGGACTCGGTCGATCTCTCGCTATCCTCCGCTCTCTGTCGGCTCTTCCACGTCCTCGATTCCCCCGAGTCGGCAGAGGTCTGGCGCTTGTCAGACAGATGAATGCTGCTCACCAAGATCTCGCTTCTGAGCCATTTGCGGTCCCCCGGTGGGATGAGAAGTGAACAATCGATTCCCAAAGGGAATTAAAACAAACAACTTCTTTCTCCGGCGCAGTCCCTGAAAAGAAATTTTGAGACTGCGCAGCTAACTAAGCTAAAGCGCAGAGTGTTAGCCGTCAAGCTTTTGTTTTATATCAGTGAAAAGTGATGCGGTTCTTGATCAGAAACAGGAAGCTAATCCTTTTAAGATTGAAGAAGATTGAGGATGGGAAATCACTGAGAACAAATATGTCA
The DNA here is from genome assembly GCF_054856545.1 of Hippocampus guttulatus. Taxonomy (NCBI): domain Eukaryota; kingdom Metazoa; phylum Chordata; class Actinopteri; order Syngnathiformes; family Syngnathidae; genus Hippocampus; species Hippocampus guttulatus. The sequence goes on along the minus strand of NC_141278.1, from coordinate 1,235,999 downwards.
TTTCCGATCCAGCCTCTGATGTTTTATAATTTTGCCTTCAGCGCTAACCAGTCGCCCCCCCCCCCCCCCCCCACCGCTCCACCCCCTGTTGGTTTTGCTTATTGGTTTTGCTGGAATCGCTTTCCCTAACTGAACTAACAATAAGTTGGCACGAGTGCACCCTAATACGTCCCCCACCATGTACTGGATGCAGCAGAGCTGGTCAAGCACATCAACATATCATGCGCATGCTCGGTAAGTCTGAGCGCCTTCCAACGGCTCTCGTGTCGCTTCAAGTGTCAGGGGAGCAGTATCAGGCAGATTGGTCATAATTCCCTCGTCCGGCGGAGTCTGCGAGTGTGTGTTTGTGTGTGAGTATTGGCTCCTCTCAGCAGTGGGGAGCCCTGATTTGTAGCAGTAATATCGACAGGCAAGGCTTCGGAATGAGGTCTTTTCCTTCAGGGAGCCTCCCTGCCCTTTTTTTTTTTGCACCTGCACAGAAATGCTCCCACACAGAAAAAACACGTAAACTAGGTCGGGATGCTGAACAGGTTTTGTGGACTCCATTGTGGACGCTTGGGATTTCCACCTATCTGGAAGGAAACGCTCGGGCTCCTGGCCGCCTTCGATAGGTGTAGCGCTGTCAGGAAACGGATCACAGCAGGGTAACGAGAGTGGGAAATAGGCGATACCTTGGAGAGAAGTCCAAGGGTAGCATTCGATCACGGCAGGAAGATTGGATGGTGTCTCGCGGACGGTCGTAAAATCATCTCGACAAACTATAACCGAGATAAGATACTGTGCAGAAAGACGGTACTTTTGAGCAAATGGGTTTTAATCTCAATCGTATCCGGCACAAGATGGTTCAAGGATATCGTCTTGTTTAACGAGTCACCGGTCCCCAATTGTTTTCTTTCAATCTTCAAAATGACTTTCCTCAAAACCGCATTTGTTTGACCGATATTTGATTTGAGATACTTGCGCTCGCTGCAAATACACGGTACACGTCGCATTTCTTTTCAAAAAGCTTCGTCAGTGCAAAGAGCAAATTAGGCGAGACGAAACACAAATGAGTGAACATTCAAAGTCCAGTTTTCATCGAGTATCGGTCTAAGTTTGGGCTCTCTTGATCTCACTGCTCAGCCGATCTTGTAAGCTCGACCGTACGCTTCGTCGGAGTCTTTTTCAGTTCACTCTTGTTGGAGTCTTTTTCCTACCCGTTGTGTTTCTTTCACCGAACTCAACTCGCTACATCTCCTGATTGTGAAGTGTGAAATGACGCTCCCAAAACGCACCCCGTGTTCTTGCACCATGAGCACGCCATCGCACCTTTCTCACTTCCTCGAGTGCGATTCCTGGCACTTGAACCTCACAAGGAGATGTTGTGAAGATGAGAAAAGATAATTGAATGACATTTTTTTTTTCCCACTCCCACTGCCTGCCTGTTTGGAGTTTTACATTTGCGAAACCGTATTCCTCTTAATTATTATCAAATGGTAAGTAGACTGCCTGAAGACAGTTTTCACGTGAGGTCCAAAAGTACGGCTTTAATATGAATGTTTTATCAGTGGTTTTGCTGCAAACAAACGTATGCGTGCACAAGAACGCCGAAAGTATCTTCTAAATAAACGACACGGGGCGACTGTCGCGGAACGGCGAGATCATTTTCACACTTTCCAGGAAACCCTGCGGCTTGTTTTCGCTACGTGTCTGCGTACGCGCACGTGAGCGTGAGTGACTGCATACGGATTTGAATATGCATGACGTGTGCTGATGGGTTGAGTGCATCCATCCACGCAGGATTACGGAAACAGTGGATTATTTCTTCCGCGCCTTGAAGAAGCTCTTCTTTTTAAACCCTAAAACGGGCAGTCAGGGAAAGGACACCATCCCGAAGGAAGGAAAAGACTTGGAGGGCGGATTAGCTGGTTACCGCTGCGTTTATCAAGTGCGTTTTGCAGTTTTCCAGAAACGACTTGAAGAAGAAAATGTGCAGATTCATCGATATCAATTTTGAAAAACTGAAAGGAGAACTATTAGGAGAAATGAGGCGGCGGCGTCTGTGTGTGCGTGCGCGTTGGCCCTCATTGGGGAAGGGCTAAATCCACATCCGTTGGACTGGCATGCGAGCTACGCCTCCATCTGCTCGACGTGCGCCGCATGTCAAAAAGAACTTTTCTTCCTCGGGGGTTCCACACACAAGATGCAGAGAATGGGCCAGATTTGACTCCTTTTCTGAAAAGCTGCCACTCGATCGGTTGAAAGTTTCATCAACGAAGGGTGCATTATTTCATGAGGACCGATGCAATAAATGAGAGTTCTTTCCTCGGTTAAAATGATATGAAATGATGTCCCCCTCCAGAACAACAACAACAACAAAAATAATGAGCTTGCCGCCTTCACGATCATGATTCCTCCTGGAGGTAGCACGAAGGCATCATCAAAAAACACCTCCTGCTCATTGGCCGCGATGACAACTTTTGAAGGTCACCTCTTCCGCTTCGAGTTAACACCACTTGTCGGCCGTTCTCCTCAAGTCTGATGAATTGTCCAGTATGGGACAATGCCGTCATCCAACCCGATGGTTCAAAAATATGAAATTGCCACGAGTTCTGTTAACTCAGTCTACGTTCATAAATACTTCAGCAAGAGAAAATATGCGGGCGATTGGCTGGAAGGAAAGTCCAAATAATAGTCGCACCCATGTTGGAGCCTAACCCTAACCATCTTTTTCAATTATTTCAAGACCTCAATAAATGATTTTGGGCCCAGACCTTCGGAAATACATCATGACTTTGCCATACAATTGACACATTTAATTGAATGACAAAGCGTCATGAGCAGGTGCTGAAATAATATTGCCCGTATCATTAAGATATTCCCCGGAGAAAAACGGCAAAGGAGGCAGGGCTTTCCTTTGCTTGTCCCTGCGTGGAGTTTGGGAGCATGCTTATCATGCGGCGCTATCCCTTGTGCTGACTCCTTCGGGGGGGCCGCACTCTTCTTCTCCCCCATCGCGTTTCAATAGGGGGAAGGCGAGCTAAAGGACCCGCACTTGGTTAAACGGCGTCGAAAAAGTGCGAGATGGGCTAATGAGAGCTGCGTGGCGGTGGCGTCGAGTGGCCGCGAGGGGCTGGCGCAGCGGGCAAAAAAAACAAAAAAACAAAAAACGCTTCAACTCAAACTCATTGTTGGCAAATCTGGTTGGGCCAACACACGCATGCACACGATGGGATGTCATGCGCTAAGGAGGAAAAGATACGCTTTGCTTGATTCCAAAATCTCATATGGTTCCAGCGTGGCGCCCCCTTTACCGCCACGGTCTCTGCTCAGCTGCTCTAAGTAGGCCACATCAATTTTTCATACTCTCTTTCACTTCGTGGCTGAAGCACCTGCTTGCTCGGGCCACATGTGTCACACTCTGAACACTGCGTGTGCGCGCGAATGTGTGTGCCTACCATCATATCTCAGCCAAAGCTACAAAGAAGCCCTCCCATATTTTCGGTCCCCTCTCTCCTGCCATTGTGGGCATCGTCACAAAACATGACCACCTATCTCGCTGACTTTCTTTTGCGGCATTCATCACGGGGAGATGCTAGCCATGAGCTTAAATGTCTGCAATATGCAATACCGATCGAGGCAAAGACACATTCATGTAGACACCATGAAGGGTGTCGAGATCCTGGCAGATCAAATGAAAACGGACCTGCTGATGCTTCTTTGAAGCAGTACACAACAATAAACATACTGTAATAGGAAAGAAAACGGGACGTCAAATGGAGACCTGACTGACATTAGACAATTGATGCACGAAGATGTCATGATATTGCGCTGCTGTCTCGAATAGTGTCTGAATCAGAGTGATTGCCTGTCATTTTAAATTATGCGTGTGGCTATTTAGCATGCGGCGTGCGCTGCATAATCAAGTGCGGTAATCAAACATAAACCGGAAAAAAAACAAACAAACAAGTGAGTGGATCCCTTCCACCCAGTGTTAAGAAAAGTAGTGAAGCTTAACGATTTATTTATTTATTTAGTTACTTAGTTAGTTTTACGGAATGACTCACGAGAGTGCCGAAATCTCCAAAGGTTACGTCTTGAGAAATTGGTTTGCGGCTAAATGTTATGAAGTGCGACGCTAATCAAAGAAGGCTTAATTGAAAGAAAGCAAAATGCTACGGCAGTCTGTTTAGCGCTTGGTGTCGCAGTTCACAGCGCTGTTGCTGTTGTTGTTGTTGTTTTTTTTAACTCAAACTGAAATGTGGGCCAAGTGTGACAGGCTTTCACTGTGGAAATGCTCCATAATTCACCTCAAAAGGGCACGTCTCAAAGGTTTGCCAGTCTGAGCCAACCGAATGTAGACAGTGGAACCTCTAAAATCGAATGCCCCTGACGTTGTTCACAGAAAAAATGTACGTTGATCTCTTTTTTTTTTTCCCGTTACAACCAAAAGGATTAATGCCTCACTCATAATGCGTGAGACCTCAACATACCACACAAGGAACTCGGCAAGACACGCACGTATTTCGCTTTTCGCTTGTATTCTTCACGAATACCACAAGCAACAGCTTCCAGAAAGGTAGAAGAGTTGTTTTCCAGGCAGTGTTTTCGATGCCACATCATCATTTCATCTGTCATCTAGTTCTGGTGACCTTAGTATTACCATTTATTGGCTTTACAATTACATTTGTACGGCTGGGAAAATGTGACCAAACATATGAGCAATATGCAGCGAATTGACAATGCCACGGCGGTGGACCAGCATGTAGGTTCCCTAATTATCATTATCGGCCGCCCACTGCTCATCCTATCCATGATTGTAATCGTTAAGGGGAAGCCACTGTTTACAGATGAATTTGGGAAGCTCACACATATCGCCAGGCTAACTGGAAATACACGCTCATATCAGTCAAAAGTACTGCATCACCCTATCAACGGCACACTTGTTGGCTCAGCCCCCCCCCCCCGCTCCCAACTCTTTGCCATCCTTTATTATGGCGCACCTGCAGATTGGGATGTGGTGGCGCCCTGTTGGCAGCAAAGCCTCTGCAAACAGATAAGAGTCGGTGTTATATTCGGGCAATAAGTCATGCTGCCATGGTAGCAGCCATGTCTAACGTCGTTGTTTACAGGGCTAATGCTAGCGCAGTACTGTGAGCACCGCTATTTTGTTCAAGTCGGACACGACTTCCCTGTAATGACCTGTCACGGCGCCTCACTTTCATAATCATAAAGCCACTTGAGCATGCAAAACTTGACTGAGGTCATTAACATCCCAGGTTGCAGTCTCCCTTAGGTAGCTCCTCTTTGAACCTTTTGACACTACACGTAAGTGGTCGAGACCTATTAGGAATTCAAAAGGTGAACCCCCCCCAAAAAAGCGGAAGCCTTGAAAAAGGTGTCTGTCGTAAAATAAAACTGTGAGCTGTGGCGTCTTTGGAGATGTAATCTATCTGTCAACCGGGCTGTGGGCTGAAAACAGGACCTGGTACACAGAGACAGACGGAGAAGTGGAGGGAGTGATAACACTTGGCAGCAGCGGTGCAAACAGAGCGGGATGAGGAGGGCGCGATGGAATTAGGAAAAGAAGCAAAGGAAAGAAACGATTGGGTGATTAGACAGATGGCGGGTGTAAACACAAGGGCAGTGAAAAATAAAAGACCGGGGCGAGGCCACGACGCTGTGCGGAGTTAGCAATGGGGAAAGTAGTTGGCTACGTTGAGATACTGTGGGGGGGGGGGCAAAATAAGCAGGCATGACAAGAGAGCCGGGGGGCAACAAGGAGGGAGCGAATGGAAGAATGTGAAGGATGAGATGAATGAGAATTATAAAGACATTGGCGTGAGAGGCGAAGAGCAGTCGAGGACATTAAGAGGACTAACGAGTATGGAAGGAGAAGATAGAAATGTGAAAAGGCAGCAGGAATCAATTCCCCGTGGGGGCTGCAGGATCTGGGCAGCGGAGTGCAAATGCTACATTATAAACACTCGGTCGCGCTCCGAGTGCGACACAAGTCATGAACGTGCCCTCGATGCGCAATGAAAAATAATCCCCCTCGCTGCTTCCTGTCCTAACGTTTTCCGCCTGGACGCAAGTGCGGTTGAGTCACCGCGTGACACGGCGAAGAAGAGAACGGGGGTCTCGTCGGGGTGGACCATTACACACCACCATTCATTCTTTCACCGTTTTAGCATCGTCATTGCGCTCGCTTTGGCGGAAAATCAAATTAGCAGGACTTTGAATTGAAAGAATTCAAGGTGTAGTCCTGGATCTTCCGTAGCTTCTCTCTATTAGGTAAACGCAATGAAAAAACAGTTTTGTTTTGTTGAATGCGTATATAGTGGACCTACGCCATATAAATTGGTGTGCCGATACACTCACAATATACGCCTTTGTGTGCATCAACAGTTATCAGGTGCAATTGCGACGTGCGGTCAGCTAGCTAGCTATGCTGACAACCACCGATTGCATACTTCTTTGCGATACGCCGCTGGCGTGGCTGCTTTGGAGTGCCCTGATGTTAGCCACGAGTGCAGGCACATCACGCAGAGACTGCTGGATGAGAGGGAAGGGTGCAAATCTTGTTTAAAGTTTCACCACAGCCAGCGAGTGAACATGGGCTTGGCTCTGACTTGGGCACTTTAGAGTGCCTCATTGTTACGGCGTGAAAATTCCAGCCACCGGACACGGCGTGCTTACATTTCAGCTCAAACATGCCCACCAAAGCAGCTTCCGTTTTTCCAGGTGAAAATTCACTTTTTTAAGCGGCACATCTTTGCACGCACGTTCACGTATTCGCCTGTCGTGGTTATGATGTCTGCTCCTTCTTGCCATTATTTACCATCCGAGCCCCGTCGACTGCCTGCATCAAAGGCACTCTAATTGCATTGGTGACGAGTCCCATAAAGGGTTGCTATGGTGACGAGTGGAACCTTCCCCGCTGATTTGCCTGACTAAAGCTCCATCGCTTGCCATTTCCCTTCGTTTCCCCTCGCATATGTCACGCCGCTTCCTCCCTATTCTTTTCCCACTCCTCGCTAATTAATTACAAGCCACTGATGAAAACCGGCAAAGGGAAAACAACAAATGAGTGATCTGATGAAGGAAGAATACCTTGCCAATAAACACTTGACATGTGAGGGCGCATGCACATGCGTACGCCACTCACATTAGCAGCCCCCCCCCCCCCCCCCTCCAAACATGCTTTGAAAGTGGCCTTGCCGGATTGGCAAGAAGTGCGGCAAGCGGTGCCCGAACGGAATACAAAGCACATGTGTTCCGGCATCAAAGCTGTGAAGCGGCAGCTGTCCCAACGATGGCAAAGCTCGCAAAACACATACGTTTGTCGTCTTTAGCGAACTGGGTGAAGAGACAAGAGAAGGAGGCGCGCTGGAAGCTCTTCAAAGACCAACTGAAGAGGCAGCTTTCACCGACTGGCTTTCATCGCTTTTCGTAGCACCGGGAAGTGGAAAGAAAGCTGGCGCTGAAGCTAGCTGCTCGGAGAACAGCTGCTTGAACAGAGGAAGAGTGACGCAGATCAGGGCTGCCTTATTTCCGGAGGACACTAGGACGTACGTCACCTAAAATGTGTCCTTTGATGTTTCCGGACTCTATACTCCAGTTTTTTTTCTTTTTTTCGTCGATCTGAAGTCAACCGCAGCTGAGATATTGATCGATTGAGCTTTCGGGGGACTTCCAAGGCGGAAAAACTGGGACAGCAGCGACAAGGAACGTGATCGTTCACGACGACGGCAACAGATTCGGACAAGCAAGACGATCCCCGCGCCTTGTTAAAGGGGAACATTTGATGTTATCGGCTATAAGAATGATGAAACCATTCCCTGGTCAGAATCGAGATCGGAGCGGCCCAAACGTCCTTCGGAGCTGTCGAGGTCAATCTCATTACTTCACAACGTTAACAAGGCTAAGGGAACACCGTTTTCATACCCTAACCACTGATTTGTTGTTGTTTTTTCAATCTCATTGGGAGCAAGTTGCAAGTTAAATAAAAGTTAATAAAAGGAAGCAATTCCTGTTTTCGTCAAGACTTTGTTTCACTGTAGCTGTAGTCCTCCGGGAAGCTACGTAACTATTTCCAACCAGTCTTTTGAGGTTCAAGGTATTTCCTGATGGGTTTGTTTGTTTTTGAGTGTGAAATATTCCGTCCGCCTTTGATTATATCGCAGCATTTTGTTATGGTGGCTCTGCAGAATTCCAAGGACGTACTCATTAAATTTGAGGACGGCAGAGACTTAGACAAATTGTTCCCTTGCATCGGGAATAACTTTATCTGCTTTTGGCTAGTCGTCCACAAAATGCTTTTGAGGGTGACAAATGTTTCAGCCTTGGTGAAAGGCTCTTGTGAAAAGCATTGTTTGCAATCTTGAACAGAAAGTGGCTGAGAGAGCTCAGAACAGTTTGTTGTTCCTGCCCAGTGTTTGATGTTGGGGGTTGCGGCGTGTGGAAACGACACTTTTGGACCTTTGGTCAATCTCGGGAAATATTTTGAGACAGTTGACTTTGCCGCTGAAGCCAGGGCATCTGTCAACACCTCGAGCAAAAACTGCCCATTTTGAAAATAAATACAGTCGAGCGCCGTCATATTGAAGTGACTTCAGTTCATGCGATGGCCGCACTCGTTGCGAGTGGGAAAGGAGTTTAAAGACGGACGAAAAAAAATCCCTCCTCTTTGGCAGCGGCAGTCAGAAGAGGAGAAAAGCCACGTTTTGGGTGTTGCATTCAGTCATCCAAATGGATGTGGATTAAGTGCTTGTTATCTTTGCCACCTGCTGTTTAAACTGTAAGCAAGCCCAACTGTGTGTGAGAGCGCGTGTGCATGCGTGCTCGCGTGCGAGTCGATGCCATTGATCTGCAACAATGTTCAGCTGGGGCCTGATACGAAGCCAACACGGGGTGGGTGGGGGGTGTGGGGGGGGGCAGCACCGCAATTAAGACAGTTTATTAAATCCAGATGACACTCTACGGACACTTCGTTAGGGACACTTGCACGCACCGGGATCCGATGTACGGTTCGTGCATCGTGACACCCGTCACACACGTCACGAGATGACTTCTGTTGTGAAATGGCGTGATGTAAAAAAAAATTTTTTAAAAACTGACGTCTGTCAAGGTAACCCAAGTCATTTATTTCCTCTACGCGTCAAGACTACACACTTTGCCCTGTTTTCCCTCCTCTCTTTCTGCATCTCGGCATTTGTCTGTCTCCGCATGCCTCTCATTGATCCACAGCATAATTTGATATTACCTCCCAATCACTGCATTCATGCACAAACTTCCCGCTTTGCCTCGTCTTCCTGTGACCATTTACTTCAAGCCGCTTTTCTCGCACGCTAAGAGAGCGAATAACATGGCCGAGCAATTGTTGAATTTTTTTTGTTCGAGTCTGGAAAATCTTTGCTCCTGACTCTGGAGAATTTAAATTGTGGGGGAAGAAAAATGCAACATTCAGCCGCGATAAGAGTTTTTTCGTTCCATGTTGTTTTGGGCTGCAGCTGCGCCTTGAAGGAGGCGCTCGCACTCATCTCAAGTGTCAGCATCCATAATCCGCATCGCTTGTCACTCGACAACGATCCCCGTGACAGAAGAAGACCCGTCACGTCTCACCGCAGCCCGCCACATGTCAACGCCCGTGAATGTAAATTGATTGGTGAACTGGTAACGCATTGTCCGCACAGACATCTGAGTACGCATCCGCGTGCAATGGACACTGCACACGGACAAAGTCGTTTTGATTGCGGTTGCAGCAAAATACGGGTTAAGACCAAAGGCCGGATTTCAATCGTGAGATCAATCAAGTCGTAAATCCAAGAAAGTCAATGAAGGTTGTTGTACAGGTCCTGCTGAAAATGTTAACTGAACCGCCGAGACTGTCTCAAAAAAACGTCGCTGGCTCTCGATTATTTCACCAGCTCTCTAGCAATGAGCTTTGGCTGGCTCGTAAGTGAGCTTACAAATGTCGGGGAGTCACTCCTACGATGGACAACATCTCCTCCATGACAGCGAATAAGCGGAACTTTTGACAAAACCGATCCTCACGGTTTGTAAACTGTTCCTCAAATTAAGTCATTGGTTGGCAAAACTTCTCGGAAAAGAAAAACGCATCCAACGTCGCTGCAGTCTCACTTCTTTTCAGCGACACGACATCGTGTTCTTTCAATGCAAACGTTGCTTTTCAAAATGTCTCAGGAAGGCAATGAGCCATCGTTTGTTCAGTGACACTGACATTTAACAAGACTAAAAGATTACCCCGAAATGACCTCCTGGTATTTCCGCATCAGACACTTATTAAGGCCACTTTCATTAATTAGAGCCGAGTCCATTGTGAGTGGCCAATGAGTCATCTTATTTACCACATTTTACAAATACCGAGGGCAGCGTGGGCCGCAAATCCCCCACACCTCAACGAGGAGTTTATTTTCTCATCACCTTCGCCTCATTTAAATGAAGGACACTATTGAATTCTGGAGAGGGGTGTTCTTGCGCGGTGCGAGCCGCATGAACGTTAAACCGTGGCGAGGCCTCGCTACCGCAGCTTAAAGGCGTCACTTTAGAAAGCAGAGGGAGAGGTTGCTCGAACTGTGTGTGTGTGTTGCATTTTCTACCATGCCAAACTTCAAAAGAAGCGTCTCCGCTCTAATCTTTCCCTCCACTGCGGACCCAAGCAAAGAGTGAGTCGTGGGGACCCAGGCCACTCCCACCTCTGGTGCTCACACACACGCACAGCTGTTTACCAAATAAACACACCCCTCCGACCATGCACTCTGGCTGACCTTACAGCGACTTAAAATAATAGCACCCCCCCCCCCACACCCCCACCACCTCTCTTTCACCACCTAACTTAACACGCGCACACTGCGGCGTGTGAAAGCCTTGACACAGTGAGGTGAATTTATCAAGCATATTAAGTCACGCCGCCGGAGACGGGAGGCTTGGCACATTGTGATTTTCACCACTGCCGTGTCAAAAATTGAAAAGTCAATTCCAATTGGACCCCGATAATTAGAACTGACCTGGATCGCTGCGCTGAATATGGAATGAGTACAAAAAAGGAGAGCTAAGTAGAAGGTCAAGGTGGAGACAAAGGCAGCACGGCCCACCGTTAATGTGTTGGGTGGGCAAACGTGCATGAGACACACATACGGCACCTCTTGGGAAAGTACGCATGGAATGCTAAAGTCCTTTCCTTGTTTGTTGGTTGCTGCAATACTTCGGTTTGGTCACAGAAACCCGGAGTATTTTCATCTCCTCCAGTGAGTCCCTAGCAGGTAGCAGTGGGGCAATGACGTAAAACCATAGTCCGAAGACCAATTCATTGTTGAGCTGCAAGTTGTTCTTGTTTTGTTTGTTTGTTGCAACCTACTGTTGTTAGCTAAAACACGTACATGGTATGGCATTTATTCGGAATTAGTCATTTTTGGCATTGTGTACGGTCGCCTTTGTTTGTCAGTGGATTGTAATTTGGTGCCGATCTAAATAAGAGGTTCATTGTACCTTGTGATGTCACCTGTTAATCGCGACTTGTTTGGTTAAATATTGGTTCAGACTGGTTGGTTTCATATACTTTTTTTTCTTTTTGGTTTGGAATCCAGTGAAATTGGTGCTGCTCATTTCGAGGAGTGCCGCCTGTGTCGAACCACACATTTGAGCAGGGCGGGCTAATCAGAGCCTCTTCCTATTGAAGTAGCAGATTTCCACACGGTGGTTTTTGGCTCTTTGTGGGTTGCGACGGTGAAATTGTGACCAAGATTTGATTCCAAATTCATGTCGGTCTTTTGTTACGTCGCCGCCATTTGAGACCGCACGTACGTATTTGTGAATCGTGATGCATTTGTTTTGGGAGTCGAATGTAACATGACCCGTGAGCGCGACACATTTGTAGCCCCCCCCTGTCCCTTTTTGCTCCGCTATCATTGCACTCTACCTTGCTCACTTCAATCCTCTCGTCCTTCAAGTCACCTCACCCTCACCCCATCTTTCTCCCTACACGCTCACTTTGTTTTCTTCACCTCCATCCCAACTGCTCCTCTGGTGACCCCCCCCCTCATCTCTCCAGCTCTCCATCATCGCTGACTCTTGAACTCCCCGCACCAACAATCCCCGGCTCACTCAGCCGTTTCCCGATTGGCTTTTTCTCGAACCTCACCTTGTCCATTTCACTTCTGAACACATCAGCCGCTGCCTCTGGCCCCCTTCCAGATGCATCACATGAAAACTCAACTGGCTAACCGAAAATTTGCATGTACAGCCTACGCAGATCTTGGGACAATACACCCAAGCAAGCAAGTAAAAAGGAAGATGGAGGTGTTTCTTCTCAGTCTCTCTGATGACAGATGAGGGACGTCCGTATCTTGAGTGCAACCAAACAAATTGTCACCTTTCAAAAGTTCCAACTGAATAGCTTATTAGCATATTAGAAGTAAGAAAAAAAAAAAGCAAACTGCCGCCCTTCCGTCTTTTTGGCTATCAATATTGCAAGCTTTCCGAGCTTCTGCATTAGCGACGCCAAGCAACAATGGCTCCGGGACCCTCCTGCATTATTCAGAGGGCCCAACAAGCGCTCGGGCTGGGCCGTTATTTATTTAAATCTCGGCGCAAGCATGTCCCACTGAAAGCGTGCCCTCGCTCTGCCACCTTCTCCGTTGACGAGAGCTAGGTGGGGCTTTGTGGCACCTTCATGCCTTCATGGGTGACGCTGAGGGATAAAGCAGATGAGAGGGTGAACGGAGCGCGGAGACAAGAGAGTAAAATGGGGAGGCGGGAGGATAAAACACAAGAAGAGAACAGCGGGCCGCGCTTGCAGATACTGACGGGCCGCCATACCTGTGATGAAGCCAAGCGTTTCGAATCACCCCCCTCCCCCCTCCCCCATCGTCCATCCATCAAATGACAGCTTTTTATCATGACTCATCGACAACCATTGCTCATCCATTCCATTAGGTCGTCATCTCATACCCCCCCCCCCCCCCCCCACACACACACACACACCCTTCATAATGGCCCACCAGCGCCTTGATATAGTATCGCGTGGTAGAAGTCTTATCTATCCGGTAAGAAAATATCCGACTAATTCAATCTCAGTTCTTTCAGTGCCTTTTACTTAACCACTAATGACTTGAGAGTATTTTATATCCAATAAATCATCATAGTTTTTGAAAGGAATGACACTCTTGAGTGCGAGAGCTACCATTTCCATCCTTCTCATATGACATTGCATCTTTGCGAGATGGGAATCAAGGACTGAGGTATTGTATTATTGGAAAATATTCGCTGTAGTACGTTGATTACAATTGGACTTATCCACGGTGACGTGTCAACCAATTGAGAGAGTGCGGTGAGAGGTGTGTGCAGCTCCCAATAGGTCAGCGCTACCGATAACTGTCAAAAGAAAGCTAGCTCGGTGCCGGCTTTTCTCGTCACCTTGTAAACATGGGCAGACCGCTCTAAGTTCAGTTTTTATCAAATCACCCTGCAATCAATGTGACAAGAAATGAAGGCACACAAATATTTTTTTTTCTTATTTGAATTTATATTTGGAAAAAAAAACCCCTCCTCATCCATATACTGTACACTCATCCTAATGCAGTAGTCTTCTTTCCATGCAAACGCAATCATTGCAGTCAGACGAAAAAAAAGAAAAAAGCCGTGGACTTTGCACATCTGGGTGCACATTGCTTAATCTCATGGAAATAACCGTCATGGGAAAGAAAGTATGCGGAGGGCTCACTTATTAGCCATGAAAATAACTTGGCTTTACAAAGCATTATTAATGCATACGCATCTCCCGGGGACGCTCCAGCACGTAACATGAGGAAACGTGTCGGCTTTCTTCACAAACGCACACAACTGCAGCGTATTTTTCTCGACCGTATGGATTTTTGAGCGGCCGCCGGTGTAATGAATGCAATGTTTTCCTGCAGCCACACCACACGCAGTACATTTGCGGTTTCACGCGTTTCCAGCCCGTTTAATGGCCGCTCGCACGTCCCGCCCGTCGGGGAAAGGAAGCGATCGGGGTCAGCTGATAACACTAGCCCGTTCTCGGCGCCGACGCCAACGTAAAATAAACAGTCACGAGAGGAGCCGAGCCAACGAACAGCCGTGGCGTTCGAAAAGCGCACATGCATGCAGAAAGGCCACCTCATCTGATGGCCAATTGACTTGGAGGCTCAGGGCTGGCAAGGATGGAAAGGGGAACAATTTCATGGCCAAGTGCATCAGAGAGGAGTACGCTGGGAACACAGGCAAACTTTTTTTTTTTTTTAAACACAACCCAGATAGGTTGCAGCAATTACCCTCGCCTCTTTAACCTTACTGCACGCTTGAAAGCTCTGTTTCAGGTCCCCTTCACAAAAGCATTGACACGCGCTTTGTATTGGGGGCGAGCGGGAGCAAACGCTGTTCCCTCAATCGGAACGTTTTGAGCGTGACGACATATCGCCAACGAGCTTAACACCGCGGCGAGTGACTCGTTTTTGCATGGTGAGAAAGGTTCAAGTGTAAACGCGTACAGTCCGTATGGATATGAACGAGCAAGGACAATGAAAACGCGATGTATTTGCGAATGCTCAACGGTACTCTCGCTTGAATGATATCATGCGAAACCAGGCTTCATCATAATGGGGCCGAACAACACTGGCCGAGTTGCACGAATGAAGGGTTGACGGGAAACAAGCCAACGTGGCAAAAGGATATGTGGAGTGTCGTGCGGACTCCTTAAAAGATGGCCGCTTCTTTTTCAATGTTCCGCACTCACTCAACGTGAAAAGGTTCTCTCGCATAGCAGCTGTTCCACATTTGTCCTGCACTATTTCCTTTTTCGCTCTGGCAACCTAAGAAAAATATCGCAGCCTCTACTATCTTGTCTGTGTATTTAATAATATAAAAAAAAAAAAACATGACAACATGTCATTGTTTGTGTGGGATTAGTTTAAGCAGACTGTGTTTGTCGATTGTCATGATCCACCGCTGTGTTATCAACCGTATTACAAGAATTTATTAATTTCTTGACTTCAGCTGTGTGATAACCTTTTTCCTCATCTTTTCACACGCAGCTGATGATTTACCGTTTCATTGCGACGGGATTTAGTGGAGTGCCAGTGATGCAATGTCTGGAATTCTTTGATTTGAGAGTCTTTGAAATGATGTGAAAACCTGTGAAAACCATCATCCCAAAACATGAAAGGTGGCGGCTTATAGAATAGCGCCTTGGCGCTTTCAGGTGTTGGTGTACGGTATTTTTCAGGGAAGAATAAAAAAAAAATTCATGGAAGAAATTGAGATTGCGAATGATAGCAGTTGTTTGCTGTTGATTCCAAATGCTAAAAGCGATGGCGAATGAAGCTACTAATATTCGTGATTTGTTGAGCTCATCAATTACCATTTTTGTGTTCAAGCTGTAACACCGTCGGGGGGTGATGCCTTGCCGAAGGGCACCTCGACAATTTCTTTTTTGCCCGCTGCCCCTTTCCAAAGCGCTCGACATCTTTCCAGATGAGCCAAGCTGCCACCTCAAAAGTAAACGCACCCCACGCTTTTCTCTTTGAGAACGAGAGAAAATCAGTTTCGAGGGGGAAAAGTCACCCGTTCAGTTTCCCGCTCATGTTGGTCGCCGCTCGTTGATTGACGTTTTCTGGCGGATGAAGATCAAACTGTTTGATGAAACGCCAGATGTTTGGAACGGTTCCAGGATCTCAACAATAGCAATCGGCACGGATTGAGTTTGCGGTTTTTATTCATGAGCGGGCTAAACCAGTTCTGTTTTCCAGCGAGTGCCTTTTAGCGTTAATTAGGCAATTACATGCTCTTGCTTTATCCTAATGCGCTATTGAGAGCGTGTTGGCGAAACTCTGGTGGAATGTCACGCAAGAAGGCAATGATTCCTTGTTGATGCGCTTTTGTGGAAAAGCATTCAGACCGCCAACCAAAAAGGCTTTTCGAACGAACGCTCGATCGGTCCGCTGTCGGCGCTGTTTTGAAACGATACATTTTCGGTATCACGGGAAAAAAAAATCAACCCGACAGGCTCACCCGAAGCCTGGCCCGCGAAATCAATGAGAAAAGCTTTTTCACTGTCTCCGACCCGTCGCATTCGAGAGTTTTCCAGCCATCGCCTGCAAACACGTCAGCACAGGTCGACTGCGTTTGTGGTTTTCCCACCGCCCCTACGTTGATGTTTGTATTCCGTGTCATCGGCACACCTACCGGTGTCCGCGTAGTAGCCACAGCGACCGGGTTGGATGGCTCAGTGGCGATCACCGACGTGCGCGCCCAACAAATCCAATTGAATGCCGGCGCGGTGTCGAGATCCGATTTGAGTCGCCAATCAAATCGGCTCGTGCGATGTGAACAAGGTTTCGGAGCAAATCAACCGTAATGTTGTCTGCTGGCAGCTTTTGGAGCAATGCGACAGATTTCGCAGCACGCTAACATCTGAGAGCGTTGCGGTCTTACTCAAGGGACACGTTGTAGAAGATCATCCGGATCACGTCCCCGTCTTTCGAAACATTCGACGCCGCCGCGCCACATAGGTGACGTCACATGTCCGGAACCCATTTGCATGACCCAATGAGCTTGCTGTTTTGTCACACTGTACTCACATCTGACGCATTCCAAGGAAGAAAATTACACGATTGAGGTGGTCTCCAATGGAAACCATCTCTCGAGGCCAACTGGACATGCGAGGAAGAAAAACAAGAGCGGTGAAGCAAGCACCAGTTGCGCTGACACAACTCTGGCCTCTTCTCGCGCACTGAACGAAGCAAACGCAACACGGCACGGCCTTTTTGTAGATGCACCGCTTGATCTATAAAGGAGGAACGTTTTGTGCGGGGTTCCCCCCCCCCCCCCCCCCCGAAAATATTCCTCATGACGCCAGTCCCGGAACGCTTCCAACACACAACACACCTGGCGTGACAAAAGCGTCTCTTTTGCTTTGAGGCCTTGGACACATCTGACGGTCCCGCCAACTAAAAAGTGGCAATGAGTGGATAAGCTCACTGAGACAAATTCTAGGAGACCAGCTGCAGGAAAATTGTTCACCGTTGCCCAAACCTGCGCTAAAGGTTGCACTGGGACGGCTTCTTAATAAGTGGACACATTTAGCCGCGCGCACGACCCGGCAGATGAATAATACGCGCACACAGCATCCGCTATTAGCGGCACCCCTGGAGGACGAGCGAGGCCGAAGTGTTCACGTGATTGATTTTGAACCCTTCCCATCGTGCAGCGCAGTGCAAATAATTGCAAGAGCTCCGCCCGCCTCCTCCCGTGTTCCCTCCGACTTTAAACACAGCAAGCAGCCCAAGCCGCATAGAAGCGAGCGCGCCCTTTCGCGGTCACGCACGGATGGAATGTGTGTGTTTTAAGGTCGGCTCCAACTACGGCAGGTTTTTTTCTTTTTCTTCTCGTCAAGTTGAGACAGCTGCAAGACACGAAGACACGCAACAGCAATCCATGCACCACCACCACCACCACCAGCAGCAGCACCACCGCTCAGTTGGGATGCACCAAACAGCCCATCTGCACCAAATCTCATCTGACCGTCTACGGCGCCGTTCACAAAAGAGTCGGGCTGCTTGACCGGCATTGCGGATGAGCAACTTTCACGTCAGCTTCCTCTTACCTCGGTTGTAATGCTCAATGAGGTGTCACAAACGTCCGCCTCTTCGTGCGGCTCCCCCCGACCGCTGCGCAGGCAAGGATTGAGACACAGCAGTGAAAGGCAGCGGCGCTACATCCTCGCGCTCTTCTTCTTCTCTCTCTCTCTCTCTCTATCAAACACACCCCTCCTCCCTCGCTCTTGCCCTCCATATGTGGTTCACATGCCGAGCTCCCCAAAGACATGTACTTTGCAACCCATTGGAAGGCCTACTCGATACACCAGCTTGAACGTTAGATTTTTTTTTATTGTGATTTGTTTTCTCGTTACAAATATAATAACGGCATTCTAAACGCATGCGTATCCTCAGAGCGAACTTTCACAGGATATACACTGAGAGAACATGGCCCGAGAACAAAAAGAACATTTCATCCGAGAGAGCAGCAGGAAAAAAAAAAAAAAAAGAACCTCCCAAAGCCTTTTTCAGTCGTTGTAACCAAGCTTGAAGTGTTATAAAATATGTACATTTGCACATGGTGATATATATTTTTTTTACTTTTAAAGCTCCAGGCAAAGGGCTGGTGCCAGAGCACCACTTGGTGTCGATGTTTACACGTGGCCGATTCACCCCCACGCGCACATTAACACAGACTCTGCATCGCGTAGCCTGAAGCAAAAGTAATCGAAAAGTCATCCAACGTAAACATCATCGAACGTGTCGTTCACATTCAGACTTACAAGGCGTGTACAAAGCCAAACTGCGGGTTTTCTGCCTCGCTGCCTCGCTCAAAGGCATCGCGGCCCACGTTCGAACCAACCCCTCTCGTGACCCACCGTGTGCTTTATTCTCGAGCGACTCCAAATTTTGCCTGAATCTGTTCCCGCGCAACGACATCTGTGGCTGTGTACTGTAACTTTTAATAATTAAAGTTGACGGGAAAGATCGTGTCTCTGTTCGGTCCATCAATAGCCGAAACGCCGGCGTCACGCCGGATATTTCTTCCGGCGTTCGTAGTCGCCACACCGAGCACTTAACTTAGACACGACTCTAAATGGGTCACCGAGATGGAGTGAGTGAGAGAGCGCCCGTGCTAACAATAGGCCAATATGGCCATTTGATGACTGCCGAAATGTTTTCCAGTGTGCTGTACGTGCTAATCGCCTAATGGCGTCACTGAAGAAGTCATGTCAACTTAACTGTTACCAAGAAAAAAAAAAAAAGCCCAATGTACTTTGTGCTCGCTTTCTGAAGTCAAGCAACGCACTAATGGTGACCTACATTTGCTCTTCTTCCACTTGAGGCACTCGACAGGCTCGGAGGGCGTCGCGAAACACTTGAGGACCAGTCGGCTGCGTCGTCAGCCCTTTAACCAAATCTAGAAAATGAGATCAAAACCGCTGGGCTCATGTCGAAGCGAAACGAGGAAGTAGACATGATGAGCCTCACAAACACCTCGATTGTTCACAGGTGCTTCACTTCCTATATTGCGTCCATGAATCCACTGCAAGCTGCCCAGTGAGACCTCAGGTGATTTCACTGCCGCAATAGAGCTTCGCTTCTCGACTCTTCCCGCTTCAAAATGGAACGGGTATCACACTTGCGCGCTATCCATTTCAGCGGTGAGGTCAGTCCCTTTCAATTTTGGCCCGACGCTGAACTCATTTGGCTTAAATAGAAAGTATCGAAAAATAGAGTTCGATTGTGTTCCTCACCTGCATGCTTAATGAGATATGATGTCCTTGTCAACGATATCATTTGTACAGTCGTAGTAAGACCTGAGCTGTTTTATGCACGCCTGATAGGAATGAAAACCGTTAAAATCCGAAAGAGGGGGTTGGTTTCAGCACCGCGGCCAGTGACCTAAGCATGCGCCACAAAGTTTTGTCCCATTATAGCTTCCATATAATCATGTTCCATAGCTTATAATGCTGTGACGTCAGCGACGCCAACGATTCCTCACCATTATTCGCTGATGGATGACTGGAGGAAATTCGTCGCATCCGCCTCATCGCATGTAAATGCTCAGTCAAAGTAGAAGGCCAAAGGGAAATCACGTTTGCTCTTATTGGCTTGGCATCGTCTTTTTAGCTGGTTGCTTGCCATTTGCCTCCATAAAAAAAAGCCATCATGAGGAAAAATAATACAACAAAATCTTTTGTCAGATTCTTCATTGAGCAGTCAAACTTTATTTTTTTTTCCGAAATAATCCCACAAAAGCTCCTCGTACAATCGTTTGGTATCACCTCCGGTCAGAGTTGATCATCGCCACTCGACCGAATGAGTTGATTTTCAAAAACAACAGCGCCACGTTGATTCCCAAACAAAGGTGATGAGCTTCATGAATGCTCCCCCCCCCCCCCCCCCACCGCACAGCCTCCAGTGTGGGGGAATTGTGCTTCCCCGCCAAAGCCATCCTTGGCTGCTGACTTCACGGCTCGAAGATATCAATCAGTCGCTACTGTCAGTAAGGCGTCCCTACACCTGATGATCCCGGCAAGCTAGGATGGGGCGAGCGAGCGGATGCCGAAGCTCATTCAGTCCCCGTGCCCACTCTGTTGCATCTATTGAACGTGTTCACTCATTAAGCTATAAAGCCCCGCCGGTGTCACGCATAGTTTATCCGACAACAAACAAGGTTGCGGCGCGCGTCACTCATATTGATGTGCCATCTTGACTGAGAACAAACGGCTCACGGCAAACAGGGGGATAAAGAGAGCGGTTCTGCTGATGTCACCTGGTGCATGCGTGCACAACAACATAGCCGCGCTTAGATTGCGATTGTAGCAATAGCAATAAAGAGCAGTTTTGCGGGGCCGGCGCTGAGAGACTGGCTGGGCTGAGCCAGGCAATTAGTTTAATTGCAAACTGCACGCGCAGGGAGGAGGACTGACTGCAAACACGAGAAAGCAGAATGCAAACGCTCGTATTACGCCAGCTCGACGCTTCCTTTGCCGCCGATGGAGTGAGGCCGAGAAACGGAGCGAGGCAGGGATCCGTCAAGATGATTTACTTTCAATTAGATTTTGACAGCGCCCCTTCCCTTTGCCGCCCTTCCAATCTCCATTTTGGGACACGGCGGTTCGGTGTTGATTGGGTTGAACCTTGAGGAGATGACCCATGGCTAAACACTTTCATTTGACTGAGCGGTGTGTCCGGCCGACGGCAGCGTCAACCATTTTTAGGTGTCACGGTCATGCTGGAATATATTTACAACTTGCACGCTTGTGTTGAAACCTCTGTTTGTATGCACCCGATGTTTTTGCAGATAATCATCAACCGTTTCGGTGTTGCGGTTGCTCAAAACGGCAACGTGCGCCGATAAGAGAACATCTTGGCTTCGGAAATGTTTTTACTGGTATGTTGCGTTTGCATATTCAGTAGGCGCAAGCTTTGGCGGGGGAAAGAAAAGCACAAAACAAAAACAAACAAACAAAAAAACGCTTATGCATGAGCTCAAGTTGTTACGGTCCACGATTGATTTATTTTTGTGCGTGCTGTTGTTCATCTTAGCTCTCGCCCGCTTTTTGCTGATTGGTGTCCCTTGTTCACAACTTGGCCGACCAATAGTTAATGGTGTGCCACCACCTTGTCATGATTCTGTTCGTGACCAACAGGTGGCACTGCAGGGCTCTCCCTGCAGCTGCACACCCGTTGGTCGTTATCTAATTATTGCTTTAAAAGGACTCGGCACGACCACTCGGTGTCGGGTCATTGTTTCCTTGTTGCTGTCATTGTTCTCGATCTACAGCTTGGGTTTTGTTTGATACTTTGGAATCTTTTTGTTTTTTAGGACTTTGGTTGTTTTGGATTCAGTTTTCTCTGTGTTTTATTAAATACGATCCGTCAAGTTTGTCTCTTGCATGGATCGTAGTCGGAGCTGGGTGTTTGCTAGCGATCGGGTGTAAACCTTTAACAGGTCAATAAAAAACCATTGCTGCAAAACAAAGAAAATAAGTCATCCCGCATGAGATGCTGTTTTTGTGTTTGGGTGACTGATGCCCTCGCGTGGTGTAATGGAAAACTACACCAGACTGGTTCACACAATCTTGATGAACTTGTACTGAGGGTCAACAAGTGAAGAATTGTGTGCCGGGTCAAGGATTTCTGGATTTGAAATGGAGATAGTGAATTTTACGGATGATGAAACTTTTTCAAGGAGCGAGTCTCCATTTATTGAAAGGACGCGTGCGTCCAGTGTAGCCCGAGTGAAGCCCCTTCAAGAATTTCATTTGATATTGTAAAATGCAAATATGAATTATCTTCTTATTTTTCTTATCTACACGTGATCCCCCCCCCCCCCCCCCCCCGCTTCCCTTGCCTCAGGAAAGAAAAAAAAATACTCGGAGCCATCCATGGTCTATTGAGTGAGCATGACGTAAATGACAAACCCAAATATTAATAAAATATGTTGGTGGTCTACTGCCACCAAATTTGGAGCGCAAATGAGGGGCATATACTCGAGAGTTGCTCCATCCCATTTCCTGGACAGATTTCCTGAGGGAGGGCCAAATAGTGAACTCTGTAGCATGGGAAAAGTTGTCCTCACTTTATTTTTCCGATGACACGGAGTCTTTTTAAAGAAGGCAGAAAGGCTTCAGAGGAGCATCGTTGGAGGTAGTTGGGAGACCGAGACGCGTTCCACCAGAGAGAAAGGTAAACATTGTTTGAAAGCCATTTGGATTTGGATGAACGTCTTTGTTTTTTGTTTGTTTGTTGAATGGAATCCTAGAGTAAATATTGGTAACTTAACCGGCCTCAATGTGTTTGGGCTCGAGTCGCATATATTCAAAGAACCTGTTCATCTGTTCATCTGTAAAATAAATTATAATACATTAATTTAAAAAAAAAAAAATAATCCGTTTTTTGTGAATTCTGGATTTTTATTTCACGTTTCAATTTGTAATCATTTCTAACATAACTACATTTTAAAATGTCATAATAAGTGAAATATTCCCATGATCTACTCATGACTATTTCCTCTTTAACTCGTTGCAGCGTTCATATTTTGAGTTTCTTCATCCTTTTTTTCCACTTGGTATTTCTTTTATATTTCAAGATGTTTGCATTGATATTATTTCTGGTACGACTCACTTTAATTTACCTTTTGACTTAGTCAGGATTTGAGAGGAAGATCTGTATTCTGCTGAAAGGAAAACCAAAGTGGGGGCTAGCGTTCAAACAACCATTCACTAATCGAATAGATGTGGGATTTATTTTGCCCCCGTTGATGTTTCCCTTTTTCAGAAGGGCTGACGTTGACAGGAAAAAAAAAACAAAACAAAACATCAAGTCGTCTGAATAAGTCAACGAGTGTCACAGCGGGACCCCGGTCTCCCCTCCCAGGATGTTTACTCAGATGTATATCTTAGTTGGTTTCGTGTGTACGCCGAGCTTCCCGACAAACTACTGTGTCATTATCATTAAAATACCCCCCCCCCCCCCCACACGCACCTCCTCACGCGAATCCTCTCGAGTCACGATGCAATTACAGCAATCATTTTTATACCCTAATGAAGATTCACGTTGAAGCAGCGATTTGTTCTCATTGGGGTTAAAAACCACCGCTGGGAAAGCTTCGAGGTGAACCCCGAAAAAGCGTCGGCGACCCCTACTTGCATTCGTGTTCGACGTCACGGCTGAAGCGTGCTCGCTATACTTGTTTTTGTGAGCGTGGAGGTCTTGGTTTTAAGCCCGCTGTAACAACACTGAGCTCATGGAAGAAGCCATAAGGGGCAAGAGCCAAAGCCACGAAGCTAATAAAGCGCGGGCGGGGGGGGGGGGGGGATACCACCAACCGGAGACTTTAACGGACCCACACAACAACGCACTTTAGCTGCGTGCTCGTTAAAGCGCCCGGTGCCGAAATCAAATACCCGTTAGGTGTTAAGTGTTGTTGAAAACCGTACTTGTGAGCCGTTTCCAATTTGAACACAAAGAACTGACTATTATAAGGGGGAGGGGGCTTTTGTCCTGGCACATTTGAGCTCCTTTAAATTGCGAACATTCCCATATGAGTTGGGTTGAGGTTTTGATTCCTCGCCATTTCTTATCCTTGTCCTTTGCCGGTCCTTGTCCTGGAAGGAGCAGAGGATGTCCAGAGCTGACTGGTCCTTTCTGGAGCACCTGCTGGAGGAGGGCCAGGAGTATTCCACGGGCATCGGCCGCGTCTGGCTCACCGTTCTCTTCCTGTTTCGCATGCTGGTGCTCGGCACCGCGGCGGAGTCCGCCTGGGACGACGAGCAAGACGACTTCGTATGTAACACGCGACAACCGGGCTGCACCGCCGTCTGCTACGACAAAGCCTTCCCCATCTCCCACTTTCGCTATTTTGTCCTCCAAGTCATCTTCGTCTCCACGCCGACCATCTTCTACTTTGGCTACGTGGCTATTCGGTCGGGGAAAGGGGAGAGCGAGCCGGCGGAAGAAGGCGGCGCGGGACGGAAGGAGCCCGTGGCGAAGAGGCGGAAAGACGGGAACGGAAGCGGCGCTGAGCGCAGCCCGCCGGAAGCTCCCAAGCTGAAGGGCAAGCTGTTATGCGCGTACACATTCAGCATCCTTCTGAAAGTGCTCCTGGAGGCGGGCTTCATCCTGGGCCTGTGGTTCCTCTACGACGGCTTCCTAATCGAAGCGAAGTTCGAGTGCGTGGGCTTCCCCTGCCCTCACACGGTGGACTGCTTCGTCTCCCGACCCACGGAGAAGACCGTCTTCACCATCTACACTCAGGCCATCGCCGCCGTCTCTCTGCTGCTCAACTTGATCGAGCTCCTCCACCTGCTTCAGCTCGCAATTTCCCACCGGCTGAAGAGACGGTACCGAGCGTACCGGCCGCGGTCCGAGCCGCTCGCGCAGGCGGGGGCCCGACCCGAGGCCCGAGGGGAGACGCCGGGGCCGAGCCGGGTCACGTGCCACGCCGAGCCCCGCGAGAGCTTCGGCGATGTGGCCGTAACGGTCAAGTGGGAACCCGCGGCGGCCGCGGGCGACGTGCTTCCGAGCTACACGAACTGCGCGGAGGCTGCGAGGACGTCGCGCTCACCCCGGAACCACGATGGGCAAAAGGCAAAGAACAACCGCAGGGGAGCTTCAAAACACAAGCACTATGTCTGACTGCCGCTCAAGGAAAACTGTTGTCTTTTTCAAACACGCTTGTTTGCACATGACGCTGGAGTAAAACAGCGGCCTGAAATAACAGACAAGAGTCGCACTGTGCACGCTTCAAAACCGGCCTGATGACGGACCTCCTTTGGAATATGCTCCCCAAGGGCAACCAAAAACTTGCAGGGGCGCACACAGTACAGTATTTTGGATCAAAATTCCCCGGAGCCCCTCTCAGCCCGCACGATGGAATGTTCCGGTTTCAGCTCCGCTCCCAAGAGCATCGCGGCTCCGCGCATGCGCGGACCCCCGGATTAGGGGGTCAGGGGGCTACATTACAGAAGGGGATCCAAACCGTGGACCTCCGGAGGATTCCGGCGGGCTCACTACGATCCCAATCGAAGCAAACCACTGAACTCGGCCTCCTGTTGGATGAATGCTTGAAATGGGTCTGACAGCAAACAAGTTTACGCTCAAGGTGCAACAGAAGGTGATCACATCCATGAAATATGTATTTATATCAACTGGTTTATTTATTGTATTGAATGAAATAAAGTTATGATCAACACAAACGAATGACCGGATCGGCTCCCTGATATGTCCGACGACCGCCGCCCGGGGAGTGACGGCGATCAATTACCGTGTTGACCGTCTGAGCCTTTGGCTTTACGGGAGTGGAATGGAAACAAAATACAATTGCACAATTATAGGAAAAGAGGAACCTCGATTATGTTCGGGCACTGTCAAAGATTGGCAGATATTGTTCCGCGAAAGCATCCAAAGAAGCTTCCAAAGTTGTCTCTTTCCAACTCTATTCACTCCAAGTTGGCTGGCATTCCCGCGCAGGCCTATTATCTTGGTGCGGGCGCGGGGGGGTGCAGCCGTCCGCGTGGGCACAACCCTGTTATTGTTCCTGTGGGTGTTTTGGCCAAGGCAAACAGGGAGGCGCTGGCGATCGGGAGGAGGGCATTCAACAGATTGCCGGGGTCGTCCCCGGGATGACCTTTGAGCCGCCGAGCCGGCCGGCTTGAACGTTTGTTTTCCCGGCGAGGTTGAAGTGCCACCGTTCTTAATTGTGATGAGCGATGATTTCATCGGACACGGGTTGTCAGAGTCCGTCATGAAAGTAATTTCATGAGAATAAGGTTAGGATTGACAGTCAGGGTTAGAGTAGTTTGGGGGATTTTTCATCGTAGTTTGTTTTTATTTCATTTTGTCTTTTTTTTTTTTTCTTCTTGTTTTAAATTGAGTTCATTTTATTGGGGAAAATGTTTTCTTTTAGTTGAGGTTTTATTCGTTTTCGTGTTAGTTTTAGTTTTTGTATAATAAAGTAAACCACCTTTTGCAAATGACCGTTCAACTTTCGTTCTTCTGTACGGCCAAACAAAAATACCCACCAAAAATTTCTAAATCAACCCCGAATAATGAAATGAAACAAAGGATATTCACAACGATTCTAGTTAGTGTTATCAAAAGAAATTATTTTTTAAGCCATTTAAATTTTATTTCGTAAACAATTTTTTTTTTTTTTCAATTGCAGGATTTTGTTTTTTTTTCCGTTAGTTTTCCTCAACCATGATAACCTTGGCCGCTGTGCGGGAAGATGTGAGTGACAGGTCATCCTTACCGTCCGACATCAACCCTTTTGGGATGGGCTGCCATTGTGAGCGTGTTTTCCTGAGATTGTCGAAGCCAACGCTGATGCATTTCCTCGCTCTGTTAGTAAGCCACAAGTTGCCGATAACACGAAGAAAGGTTTGACAAAGCCACAAGGCCTGGACAAGTCCCTCAGCGGGGTCCCGATTTGCAACGCGCATCCCTGTGAGCACATTTTTTAAAAGCAAGGTAATATAATTCCTTTAAGAAAACGACGAGTTAACGTGACCTGAATCAGGCGTGCGCGAGACCTGTGCTCGAGCATCCACGGCTGAGCTCAGCCCCCACTAATCATTTTAATGAAGGCACATAAACGCAAGAGCGCAAATAGCCGTTCGCACGCAAATGTTATGTAAGCACCTAGCAGGGCGAACAAAATGCGTTCAAACGGTTTTATCCGAAAGGACTTAAGTGATTGTGGTTCTTTAGGGTTTACCGTTTGTAGTACGTGTGAATGTGTGGATTTTCTTCGGTTTCCTGGACTGTCGTTTGGACACACGACTCTCCCCGTATCCGTAACGATATGCAGTCTGAGCAGCCAGTCCTCAATTTGGCCATTTTGCTCCTCAACAAAACAAAACTATGTCCACTCACCAAATTTAGATTCTGGATAGGAAGTAGGTCTGTATCTGTTTCCTCTTCCACTATTGTTTCCCCCCTGGGACCGGTCCGCTGAGGAACATTCACCCTGACAATGGGTAGTGGGGGCGGGGGAGGGGGGGGGGGGGGGGTTGGGGATGCAGTGGGCATTGTTCGACACTGCCCATCAAGAGCCAAGAGGAGGACGATGTACTAAACCACAAAAAAACCCTCAGAGGGTAGATAACGTCTCATTGTCCAGGTATATCAACTAAAACTTCAAGTTATCTTGTCGTGGATTCGTTTTATAACTTGAAAAGGCAGTACCGTGTTTCTTTTGACGCACTTGATGTCAAGACACAGAGGGAGTAACACGGCATCCGCGTATTTCTTCTTGTTTTCAGCCACTCTCTGCATTCTCTGCTTTGTCTCTTCTTTTTTGGTCTTTTAGCGATGTGCCTGTTTGACATAGCGCCCCCTAGTGTTTGGACTACGTCGCCACATAACCGATCGGCCTTGTGCTACAGCCAGCTGTGTAGCGAGACTTTGTTGAAAGGATGACGGTGGAACCTCGTGACAACGTACCTCGAGGGAGATAACGCATCCGTACGTTATAACGGCATGTTCGTTACCATTTCCAAAAAAAATGGCCGCCAGCGACGATGTATAATCCAATATGAACATTTATAGATGTAAAAATTCTGCTTCCGTTTACCAGACATGTTTTCTCAGACCATGTGCGCCGTGCCTCCGAAAGTACAACAATGTCCGTGTCGATTAGTAGCGTTGCCAAGCAACGGAGGCGAATACCGCGCCGTACATTTTGTTCCTCGGCAACGTGGCGGCGGCAGTTAGCGTCCCACGGTTCGTCGTCACGAAGGCCTTTTCGCTATTTTGTGAGAAAAATCTGGTTGTTTTAATGAAGTTGACGTTCGTTATCCGCAAAATCGGCAAATGAATGACGCAATCGAAGCGGTTCGGAAGATGAATGAATGATTGAATGTATATACAGTATATATGAAGGTTTGTGTATTTATGGGCGTATATGCCATTGCAGCAAGCAGACAATGCTATTTTCTGATCAGGAGGTTGGACTGCACGGCTTTAGAACCCCCCCCCCCCCAAAAAAAAAAACCCAGAACATCCAGCATCACCCATTATCCACCTTCATCCAGCAGGAACAATGGCCCGCCTCTCAACATCCCCCCCCCCCCCCCCTGATACTTTCCCAGGAGCCTCGGTGTTGAGTTCCCACAGTGCTGTCCAGTTTGGAGGAGTCGCTCCATTGTTACCTGTTCTCTAATTGTTCCCACAAGGACATAAACATGCACCCTCCCTCTTCCTCTCGATGCACAGTCACCTCCATCCTTTTGAGTACCTTGCGGGACCTTGACGTTATTTCTACCCTGAAAGTAAGAGCAAAGTTGCAACATCACATTTCCCATTTCACCTGGCCTGAGTAAATTTCCTTCTCAAGTCCATTTACGATGGCGGTCATTAAGGATGTCGAGTCATCGGCTACGTATTTGTGGATTTAGTGAGAATTTCAATTTGCAGCTGGTCCTGATACACAGCTTCATTCCAAAACGGGGTTTCTTCAATGTTGCTTTTAACATTTCAGCCTGCGTACGACTCGCGGTACGAGGGCTAAAATGGATTTGAATTTTTCATGGTCGTTAGTTTTAATTTCGTTTTGACTTGTAGCTTTTGAATTCTGTTAGTTTTGATGAGTTGTTGGTTAGTTTTGTTTGGTTTGTTTGTTTATTTGTTTTAGTTTGACCTTCTTTCTTCTGTACGGACGTCGAGCAATGCCGAAATACATAAAAAATGTAAGACATTATTTGGTGAAGAACATTTTCACCATAATTATACAGTACAGCAGTTTACTTTTATAGACATATGTTGTCGTAAGCATATTTTCAATATATTTCTATTTTGTATGTATAGGTTTCGAAATAACACTACCATCAAAAGAAGAATTTCACCCAAGCGACACAATTTAGTAAACTTCCCATCCCCGTTTTATCATTCAAGAGGTTGAATTTCATCCGTGTCATGTGTTGGCTGCTTTCCCTGCTTCCGTGAACTTGGAAGTCATGGTCATCAACAACAGCCACATCAGGGCTGATTAACTTCCTACAGGTCAGAGTTGAACAATTCAAACTTTATTCGACCACTTTTCACACAGGAAAGGCTCATTGTGCAAACTAGATAACTTTCCATTATGAAAATGTTGCTGTTCTACACAATAACAAGGCTACACAGCTTCATTTTCATCACAGACCTCCGACACTGTTGGTTGATTCCCTGCATGCCATTAAAAAGCTCGTACACCCCTCCCCCGCATAATACATTACTCAATCAAGTATTCTTTGGTGACACAATTAGAGACAATGGCTAAAGATCAGAGCACAAGTATGACACTGTGCGGACATTAGTATCGGGTCGCATGGCTGTTCCAGATACAGGAAGTGAAAAATGTGTGTCCATGGTGAGGAAACCGGTCACCGATGTGGGGGCCGAGAGGACGTGTGCGCACAATATCTATTGTGATTCATCCGAAAGATGAAAAATGAGGTCATCTGAGTACGCCTTGCTTGACTTTACCTTCAGTTACGCTGGATCAGGAAAAGGTCTTCGAAGAATTGTGTGTGTGTGTGTAAGTGTGTGCGCATGTGTTCAAAAGGTTGACAAGCATTCCACAAAGTACATGATTACATGCACGGAGGCTTATAGGATGGATGCGAAACGGTGCCCCCCGTCAGTTGTCTGTATTTGAAAGCACTAGCTCTTCTCAGGCCGGTTCCTGTTCAGAGCCGCTTTTGGCGTGAACTCCAGTTTCTCTTTGAGGCTAAGCACTTGCGTGCCGTCCATCCCGGCTTGTTCTAGCAGTTTCCTCTCCTCCCTCAGTTCAAGAATGCTCTTCTCCTCCTCGCGGGGTTTGGGCGTCCCTCTGATGAACCACTCCAGGTGGTAGCCCACCGCTCCCACCACAAAGGCCACGGGGAAGGTGAAGTACGGGGCGTAGGTCCGCATGGCTGTCCAAACTACAGGCCACATGGCCGCTTCGGATGCCAGGATGAGGGGGAAAAAAACGAAAGCAAATTTGAATATGCGTATGCTTCAACCTAATTTCAAATACCATTACATGCTGTAAATAGCTTGGTTAATCGTTTCCTTCCTTACTGGACTGCATTCCTTCATAGGTGGCTCCCCCTAGTGTCGCCCCGATAAAATGAACCCTTCATGTTTATTTACAATACAATACATACTGATTTATATAGCGCTTTCACAACAGCGACAGCTGTAACAAAGCGCTTCACAAAACAGTTAACATAAAGTAAAATAATAAACACAACACATAACATAAACCATTCACATTATTATTATTATTATTATTTTTGGATCACCTATATCTTTGTGTATTGTATACTTACCCAGTCGACAGATTATTTTGTGCCACAAATTAACTATGGGCACCATTCACGTTTACAGTGATGAGCAGGAGAAACCGAAAATATCGTCCGATAATTTACACCAGATTTTGCAGAGGTCCGCCGCCCGGGGGACGTCTTTTGCTTATGCGATTATCACTGCGGTTGTTTGATACAAGACCATTGCTTATGTCATTTAACTCACCTTTAACGCTTCGCGTTGGTGCCGCGGTCGGTGAACTTCCTGATTATGACTTGATTGGTTGAATAGTCTTGTTCGTTTCAACCAAGCGGTTGTCACGCCGTTTTTGCTCGTCTCGAGCACCGTCTAGTGGCCAAAGCGAGAGCACATTGAAAAGGGAAACGAACCATCGCGAAAGGTATCTATCTACTTGAGCCTTAATGAGGGCACTAAACCTAAATACAACACAAAAAGAAGCGAAATCTGGGCTTTATATATGTTTATTTATTTTAAAAGATTTGTTCAAGTACCTTAAAAGTGCCATTCGCAAATGTTGATACGCTGATTGTTGAGCAAAAGTAATGGAAACGCCACCATCTAACACCATCATCATCATTTTGGCATTCAGTAGAACATAAACCTCAATGGAATGCAAAATAAGTTGTGTCAAACAGGCAGAGGGCACATTTGTTGGAAACACCCTTGTTTTGATCAACATTTTTAGAATTGTCGGCAATGCAGTGGTATCAAGGTGCAAAAGTACATTTTGTGGGATCGGAGGACATGTGAAAGCCCAGGATCACAAAATATTCACAAGTGGGAGTTGATAACATGTCTTTGATCCATGTTGACAACTTTACTGTCCGTATGTAAATCTTTCACTAATGTAAAATACTGAAGAATTTAATAGGCCGCGAATGAGGGAAGGAGAGTTAGTGCCTATCAGGTATATGCGACTACGATGGTCAATAAACATCTTTGAGCCTTGAGATAGGATGTTAAAGCAAAAATGCGGCCAGAAATAGTCAACGGAAAGGCACCTGTGGTGATGATGCAAGCATTTCCTGCTATCGGTGAAATACATGATTCGTCGTTTGAATGGTATGACCTAAAATGCCACAGTCGTCTCTAGTTTGGCTTTCATGTCGCTAGAGCAACAAGTCACAGGATGTACTGGCTGATATGTCAAATGCTAAATTGCCATCCGGGGGGCCAAATTACGTTCACATGAGCCTGGTGATGGCACCCGAGAGGAAGTCCTCATAGTTAAGGCGGATGTTGCCCGTCATGGTGGTGTCTTTCTCCCTGAAGACCTGCGTCATGCTCTGCAGTTGGGTGCAGACGTGGATGAAGCGATCCAACTGCATGCCGGGACGCGCGGCGTGCACGCTGAAGCGCCGCACCAGTGACTCGGAGAACTGGGGGCTCAGGTTGTAGCCCATCTGTGCGAGGGCTAAGGGGGTGGACGAGAGAACGCCAGGCGGGATGAGACACGGTTCTTGGGGTGATACACCATCTCCAGAGAGGGTTACCTTGGTGGAGCTCTGTGCCATTGATAGATCCGGAGCCGTCCCTGTCATACTGTTGAAAGAGTGCCCTCCACCTTTGCATGAAGTCCCACAGCGCTGAGAAGCCAAAAAGGTCCATTCGGCCTGACTTTGTCTTGTCAAACATGTCTAAAAGGACATTCGGGTATATTTGAAATCGATCTAGTTGTCGTTTAATGTTGGTTGTGATGTTGATACACGGAGGACTCACTGATCATCATGAGGCATGTCTCATCATTAAAGCTGGACCAGTTGGAGTTGACGAGCGCCTGCTTGAGCTCCTTCAGGTTGATGAAGCCGCTGTGGTCTGTGTCGACACTCTGAAACCACTGGTATGCCTCTGGGTTGACACCAGGGGGGATATTCCCTAAAGACAGAACAAGGGCCAAGAAACTGTTGACAATGTGAGGAAGGAAAAGGATGTGTGGCACTTCAAGGTGTACCCTGATGGCTTTAATCGTAGGCTTCAGTAGGCTGATCTTGTTGGGGGGGCAAAGTGAACCTGCCAGTGTGGTGCTCATTTCACATCCATCATTTTAACGCAGGTGATGTGAGGCGCAGAGAACAAAAGAGGAGTGATAAACAAAGAGGGCCGTAAGCACCTGAAGGAGGAGGATGGCGATAGGGTGCTCCATGAGGTTGGCCTCCGTAACGCGCACCCCCTTGTCCTGGGCCATAGTAGCCTCCTGTCGGGACTGCCGCACCGCCGTATGGAGCTGAGGGTCCAGATCCATACGGAGCCCCGGCTCCACTATAGGGGGCATTTGGTGCTGGGTGTCTTGCCCCTGGATAGCCCTGCAAGAGAGTGCATGGCAGAATTCATGGGACGAAAAGACCCCTACCCTAATAGAAAAGCGATGGATGAATGGAATTAATCCACTGCAGGAGTTACATGTCGGCTGTCCCAAACGTACTGAACGTACAGTATATCAATTACAACATGACAGATGAAAAGCTCAAGGTTTTTTTTCCATTTCTACTTATTTTACTTGTTGTCTCCGCTGAACGCAAGTCTTCGACCATAGTTTGTCTGACGTGAAGCCACAAGCTAACGAGTACTATTTACATTTCCTTCAAACGAATTAACATGGAAGCAAAAAATGTTAAAACGTACAAGTAAAAACGGTAGAGGTGAGATAACTCTTGTTTCACACACAACAAAAAGGACAAAAATATATAGTACCTGACCGTAGTGGTAACTCATTTTATTTCCTTTTTAGAAAGAGGTGGATCCTGATCGCTGTGAGAGGTGCTTATTGGTTCATGTTACCAAACTGCACCCATGCTCTTCGCATTGATTGGACAATCAAAAAAAAACGCACCCATTTTATTCGATTTTGATTGGACAATCAAGCGCTAGCGTGATGACGGCATTGTCTTTTCTTTTTTTGTAACTGTACTTTCTAAAAAACAAACAAACCCCAGTAATGCGCTTTCTATAACCGGTGCCTTTATTTACCATTGTTTTTCTGTATTAAAAATACAACAAAAGGGTGGTTGGAAATGACTAATTTCTCTCGTGACGAACACGCCGATACTGAAGCACAAAGACGCCAGTGATGCTGTTTATTGCCAGGATATGAGAGACAGAGAGTAGAGTTTTGCTCTTAATGAGCTGAATGTTTTAGAAAAGGGCGGAAAAGAAGAAAATAAATGATACATTAAGTCTGAAAGTCTGGGTTATACCTCCCTCTATAAATGTATACAACATACAATCAGCAACAATTGGTTATGTTAATTAAATGTAAACAGTTTCCATGTTAATTTAATCAAAGTTGTTTGACTAGTACACGATCCTGTATTTTTTAAAAAGCATTTTTTTTCATATCAGATAAAATAACAGAGCAGAACACATGAGTAACGGCAAGCAGGTAAAGATGATTATATCAAGCAAAAATACGCAGGAAGAAGTACTCGGTGCATGAATATTTTTAATTGGACATTAGTGGGCAGTAGAATGTTGTCCACATTTGTTCGTGCTAAGCATATCCGCCTCACAATTCAGAACTGAGTTCCTGGCGGGGCCTTTGTGTGTGGGGTTTGCATTTTCTTGCTTGCTTTGGGTTTTTCCAAGAAATTCCCGAAAGGTATGCACGTTAGGTTTATTGAAGACAGCAACTGGTGGGTGCAAGGGACGGTGCACTTGACGCCACGTCCGATCCCAACACAGCCTCAAAATTCAAATATAGGCTCACCTTCTGTTTTGCATTCAGAGTCGGTGCCCCCTCCAGACATGGACATCACCACACGTCACTGAGGTTCCTTCTCACAAACAACAGAGCCCATCCCTTTCAGTGAAAAGCAACACTCAACAGCGTGGCATAGTTTACTGGCTCGTCATCTCTTTCACACCATAAACATGTGAATGAAAGGGAGAATGTGTGAATGTGCTCTGTATTTCATTTTTCTATTTCAGATCAGCTTTTTTTTTTTTTTTAATAATTCTGTGGCCGTGTTCCCACTCAGGTTTACTTTCAATTATTCTGACATGTGCATGTTTTTTCTTCAGAAATATTTGGGCAAATTCCGGCGCATGACGGGTTTTCCTTTCTATACTGAAAGGCTCACAACAATTTAGTCCACATCAGTCGACCGTGTGAGTTGATGCTTTAAAAATCCAAAGAATTTGGTGAGGGCAGGGGAGACATCATCAGATAAAGGGAGGAGAAAGAAAGCATAGTGGGAACGCACGACTGGAAATCGTCAACCACTCCGGCATTATTCGTCATTGGCTTGGTGTGTTTTCTTTCACTTTCGTAACCAACATAAGACAATCTGCAGCAAACCACCTCCCGCCTTTATTAAAGGAAGTAGGAAAAATGAAAACAATCATTATGTACAGACGTGCCTTTACCGTGACATTTATTTTCATCACATTAGCTTGACATTCATTCTTTCATTGGAATCTGGGCATAAATATGTTTGCATACACAATGTAAAAAAAAAATGGAGTAAAAAGGGCCACTGTCCAGCAAATTGTTCTAGTAACACATGGCCAAATGAAACATTCTAGGCTACCAAGTTTTGAACCGCACACACACCACACACACAGATTGCAGTGTCCACACGGACCTTGACTTCAGGGAAATTTTCCAGATGGAGCAAAAATGAAACGAGAAGAGGTCGGGGCCGTCTCCTGAGCCCCTGTGACCATGCTGAAGTCTCCTTCGGCAAGATAGTGAGCCCCCCCCCCGGTTGCGTAATGAGACAGACTTAAAGTGCTTTGAGTGCCCCGAAGATGGAAAAGCTTCTGCGAGCGTAAGCCCATTTACCCATTAGGCCTGTGCACCGCATTTGAACAAAGGTGGTCAACACATACACGTAGGTGGCGAGTAGGAGTAGTAGAAAAATATAGAGCTCTAACTTGCGCTCGTACGCTTTCATTCGAGACGGACACCGGTATATTTGACACGGTTATATCGTAACCGCAGGTTCAAGACAGCAGCTTGGCGATGAGCTACGATGACAAAAGCGGTATGAACATTACAATGCCGCGATAGCTCAGCCCACATGTCCATTGACTAGGCAGTGAGTGGACCAATAAAGGAAAAAAAAAAAAAAAACGGGACCAGCTGGTATTTGAAGTCATTAACCACAAACCTGATTTGTGTTTCATTTAACATTTACATGTTCTCCACTTTCAGGCTTTATTTCTCGTCGACAGAGCCTGCTGGCTTGCTGTTGTGCGTTTTGCCCGTTTGGCAAAACGACGCGGTCGAAGGGGTGTCTTGGAGACGTGCCCGCTGGGGTGACATTTTGGTGTCGGAATGCCCACCGCCATGTATTTCATTCGTGAATATGTGAATAACAGACAGACCCTCGCAATCATTGGCTACGGTGTGTGTGTGTGTGTGTGATAATAAATAATAGTAATAGTAATGGTATTTAATAATAATAAAGCCCTTAAACAGTGGAGTCAGTGGTATGTTGTACTATAAGTAGGAGGAGCGATGCATAAATATGTGTGCGCTCAACCTCTCATGCCGCTTGCGTTATGTACTTACACGCACAGACGATGCCTAAAGGCAGAAAGTCATTCCGAGTATTTACAAGTCATCAGCGAATCGATGAATGTCTTTACGCTCGGGAAGAGGCGCCGCGAAGAGTCTCTCAGAGATCCTAAATGTTCTCCACCTTGCCGTTTTCGTGCGTCGACTCATTTCGGGGTTCTTTTTCTCTCTCCTCAGCCGGCATGTTGTTGAGATTCTGGATGGAGGTGGTGGGATCGACTCGGATTGAAGTTTTGGACCTGAACTCTGACCTGGGTGCCGCCAGGGGTCTCATTTCCTGATTGTCGGCGAATGCTTTCCTGATCATCTGATTGGTCTTCCTTTTGTGTTTCAGGATGCGCTTGCAGATGAAGTAGATCATCTCGGAGATGCACATGATAATGCAGATCACCGAGGAGACCACCATGAAGAGGGTGAAGATTTTTTTCTCGGTCGGCCGGGAAACGAAGCAGTCCACCGTGTTGGGGCAGGGCTCCAGAGAACACTTGGACATTCGGGGCAGGTCGAATCCGTGATAAATATGGTGGAGGATGTACAAGAAGCCGGCGTCAAAGCTCGCCTTGAAAATCAGGCTCACCTAATAAAAGGTAAAGAGACACGTTTCGCGCCATCGGTTTCCAAACCGGGATCAATCGTGAAACGAAACGGCTCCGTCGCCCATCCTTACCAAGTAGGTCCACCAAAGACCGCCGCGTTTCTTCCCGGGGTTGGCGTACAGATGAGCTCCCTTGTGCGAGGCGGTGTACGCCAGGTCTTTCTTCTCGCGATATTTTACGTGACATGACACCAACAAGGAGGGACAGGTGACGAAGATGAGCTGCAGGGCCCACAGGCGGATGTGAGAGATGGGGAAGACCGAGTCGTAGCAAACGTTGGTGCAGCCGGGCTGGGCGGTGTTGCACACAAAGTCCTTGCTCTCGTCGCCCCACACTCGCTGGGCCGCCACCACGAACACCAGCACCCGGAAGACGAAGACCACCGAGAGCCAGACCTGGCCGAACGCCGTGGAGTATTTGTTGACCCCGCTCAGGAGGACCTCCAATGTTGACCAGTTCATGGCTGCCGCCTTCGTCAGCAGACGTGGGATCAGCTCAAGGAAGTTTTCTCGGAGCTAGCCCTGGAGGGGGGGGTAAAGGAGGTCGGGTGAGCACGACAAAACAAACAAAAGCGCCACAGAGCAAAAACGAAAGAAACGAGAAAAGTAGTTGCCAGCGTTTTCCTTTCAGCTGATCGAGTCAAATGAGGATCCGGCCTCTCTGAAAACGGCAGCGCGCCATGCGTTTAAAAATGACCTTCAAGTTTTCTGACTTTTTACAGAGTGAATTTATTCAGCAATGCGCAAACAGCTGAGGAGGAAAATTCTAATCTGGCTTTTTATATTCTATTACGTAAAATGAGAGTACGCACACCACACATGAATTGTTCAGTGACCCGTCGAGCTGGTCGAGCAACTTGCTTTTCTCGTCACCGGGATAACAAGGTGCGGTCTCCTGTCTACATTGCCAGCCTTTTTTTTTTTTGCACTTGGACTCGGACTAAATATGCCACCTAAAGAAATTATACATACATTTTTTCCAAATCGTCGATTGATTCATTCTCATGTATTAAGAGATTGTTTTTTTTTTTTTAAAGAAACAATTAACCAAAGAGCCTAATTTTATTCACCACATCCGAATGAGAATTTATTTAGTGAACTACACAGCACACCTTCAACCGCAGTCTCTTGCCACATACAAACGAGGATTTGCATGCATCACGTTCAATAGCTCGAGAAAAAAAGAACCTAACCGTTTTTTTTGTCGTTGTTCATGATTCTGAATGTGGCATCAAGTATTTTATCCCACCAAACAGACACCAAAGAGATGACATCAATTTCTTGAAGCGACGAGGACCTTTCGAGACAAAGGATTTATTGCGCAGTGTAAATACGGTCCTTACCTTGACGGGGAAGCCTGGCAAATGAGATGACGGGCTTCGGGTTGCTATCAGAGGCTTGACTCCAGCTGGCCAATGATGTCATGGGTGGAGCTACAACCTCCATGTAAACTTAGTTGACTCCGGAGGATTTACATCGATGTACAGTAGATCTAGTTCAGGGAAGTCCTACTTCACCTTTAATGGACCAGAGGGTACATGGGCCAAAATATGGATCAGCAATGAAACAAGTCAGCATAATGTTCGGAATATTTGCTCCTTCCATCCGTGCATCATACTGGAATTCATTTTTGTGGGATATGATACAGTGCCTAACACTGTTTTCTTGACGTTCAAATATTATGTTATTTCATATTTAAGTAGTGTTCAGTCACAAAAATAATGTCACATGCTGCCTTTTTGGAGTGATTTAATGCAGTGTCACCAAACCTTTTTTTTTCCCCCATTGCTTTTTAAATTGCCACTTTTAATGCACTGGTACGGACAATAAAGATAATTAGAGAATAACCATTTTATGAACAAATTAATTTCATTCCTTTCAAATACTTTTATTCAAGAGTACAAAAAAAAAAGGAGTAATATGAAACGGACCAGGCGGCCCGGTCGTCCAGCGGTTAGCACGTCGGCTTCACAGTGCAGAGGTACCGGGTTCGATTCCAGCTCCGGCCTCCCTGTGTGGAGTTTGCATGTTCTCCCCGGGCCTGCGTGGGTTTTCTCCGGGTGCTCCGGTTTCCTCCCACATTCCAAAAACATGCGTGGCAGGCTGATTGGGCGCTCTAAATTGTCCCTCGGCGTGAGTGTGGGCGCGGATGGTTGTTCGTCTCTGTGTGCCCTGCGATTGGCTGGCAACCGATTCAGGGTGTCCCCCGCCTACTGCCCGAAGACGGCTGGGATGGGCTCCAGCGCCCCCCGCGACCCGAGTGAGGATCGGGCGGTTGGGAAAATGGATGGATGAAACGGACCAATCGGGAAGAATAAATACGCCTTATAATCTAACCATCATCATTTTGAAATTATGAACCTCGGTACAGCGTTAGCATCATTGCATCTCGACAAAACGCTTCAGAAACACGCGTTTTAATGGGGGGAAAACAATTCGAGCAATTATTCTGGTCTAAAATACCGTGTTTCATAAATATACCCAATTTTCTTCCGGTAGTAAAACTTTTATGTTGAATTACATACATCCATTTTCAATGTATCACCGGAAAAGAAATGTGAAGAAATAAGAATGCATTTGACCGTAAATGCCACTGCTGAAAGTATGCTTCAAAGTCTATTATCATAAACCGAGAGGTGGGTCAGTTTGGCCCCCGGGAAGTAATAAAATCTTTCCTCCAAGGCATACCACTGTATCACCTACAATAAAATTAGAAGTTATACTTGAACTGCGCCGAAGTTTGTGAAAACTATCCGGAGGTGCGTAGGATTTTTCAAATGAACAATTAAAAACACCATCGGTATGTTCATATTTGATTTGCTTGCAAAAGTCGCCGCCTGGGAGAAGATGTCACGTCAACAAAACCTCGCAAAGCCCACGCCAAATTTTCTTTATTTGCCTCGGCAATGCCCTCGTGATAATTCTCATTGCCGCCAACCTTTTCCCGCATTGTTTGGATTTCGTTCCTTTGCGGCGTCGCTTGAACTACGGACGCGCCCACCCCAACAGCCAACGGCCCCACCGATACAAAGAAGTGAAAAACAAAGACATGATACCTTTTGAAAGTATATGCGAGTCAATAAAGTCATGAAAAACTGCAGTCGTGTTTGCTGATGCAAAGATGGGAAAGTGCGGTGCAACGCAGGGTGCTTCAAATTGCATTTAAGGCGTGTGACAACTTTGCCAGCCGAGTCACAAAGCGAGATTTGCCACATTTTTACTGTGCCTGATTGCTGCATAATGCTTGGTCGGATTTTGCATTGCATTTCGAAGTCCGAAAGAAATCCATCTGCAAAATGTTATAGCGACCAATGGCCTATAGAGGCCGCTAATGCTCCATTCTTGGCCATGATGCGTTCCAC
This sequence comes from Hippocampus guttulatus, assembly GCF_054856545.1. NCBI lineage: Eukaryota > Metazoa > Chordata > Actinopteri > Syngnathiformes > Syngnathidae > Hippocampus > Hippocampus guttulatus. The sequence continues at coordinate 1,196,165 of NC_141278.1, read as the reverse complement.
GGCTAGAAGGAAAAGCAATGCCAAGACCAAAAAAAAAAAAAAAGGATGCTCTTAAATAGAAGATGGATCATCTGAGATATGAGAAAATTACACTATCTGTTACTGGATGCTGTTAGAAAAAACACTTTTCACCTGATCTTACCTGCCTTTACCTGCCTTTACAGCAGCTCCGGTAGAGTATTTTGTTCTTCTACTTCTTCCCTTCATATCTTTGCTGCTGTGAATTGGGACTTTCTCCATTGTGAGACTAATAAAGGTTTTCTGTCCTAAAAGCTAGTATGAGGCATCATGTCAACACAGCTTTACGAAGACGGGGAGGCAGCGCCGGGCGAGTTCCGCCATAATTGTTCATGGATTCTTGACGCTCGGGCTAACGTATCTGCTTGCACTGTTGTTTGAGTTTACGCAAAAGCCGTCATCATTTCTGGGGAGTCACATTTGTTTTTCATTTGCGAGCTCGCATGTCAAACCTCCACACAATAGCGTAACTGTCCGGGCGGAGACCAACTCATTTCTTTCTTCTCCGCTGTCTTCCTCACCATCACCCAATCTTCGGATTACACGGTCACCCCAATCCTGGACACCGGCACCGCTACCGTCACCCTCATTGGAGCCGGTGACATGGAGCCAGCCACTTTCTGCTGTGTTGTTGACAAAGTCGCGTCTTCATTGCCACTTTGGATGATGGCTGCATGCCCCCCTCGAGAAGGTCGCCACCTTCTCGAGGCTTCTGTCTCAATGTCACCGTGTTCTGGTCCGTTTGTCAAGTGATTTATAGTGTTAATTAGTGGTCGGAGACAATTTGTGCACGCACGGCTGAATTTTTGGATCAATCTGTCATGGAAGTAATTTTAGTAAAAGAATAATCTGTAATAGACAACCAGCCCGGGGCGTACGCCACCTCCGGGGCAAAAGTCAGCTGAATACACTCCAGCTCAGACTGTGGCCTTAAAAAGACTATAAGCCGTATATAAAATGGATTTATTGTTGCTTATGAAGAAGTGCATTGCATCATTCTGAGACGTGTTATATTCTTATCTTTGTTTGGTGATGCTAAAAATCTAAATTCTAGAGGCATAGCCCCCCCGACCAACACATGATCTATTATGATTTATTTTTATTGAAATCATATTTACTGAGTCGAATGTGTTAAGTGACGAATTTGAATAAGATCATATTTGATAATAAATAAATTCGTTATGATTGTCGATTTCAGAGTGCAAACTGTTTGGGGAAAAATGTCAGAGTGAGACCTCTTTTTTATTGGAATTCTACTAATGTAAGCGCATCAGTTGTCAATAGTAGATCTTTGATGTATTGCACCTGTGTAAAACGAGCTCTCGTTGCAGCTTGTTCCCGAATGGCCCACAGAAGACGGTGAGTGTACTCTAAACACTTCTTTTGATCACACTCTCACATCTCTTTTTGCATTTTGTTGGCACAAGAGAACTTTATAAAAGCAAGAAAAGTAAACCTCGTGTATGGAGTTTTCTTTACTGGGTCCCTGGCTGCTTTACAAGGGTAGACATTTTGTGAATAGATTACTTTGCTATTTGCAACATATTCCGAAGACAATGGTGGGTAGTGGTGGTTTGCTCTCACCTTACCACTCCCAACTTTTTCCAGCCACGCCGGGTCAGATGACATGTTCATTTCTTTGTATCCGCGATTTGCATGGAGGCATAACTGCCCAACTCTCATGATCATATTGTCTCCATATATTCTCATGACTGTATTTTCTCTGAGCTTCCTGACGATATCTGAAACTCTGAGAAGATCGGGCTTATGATGCACATTATGCAAGAACACGCCAGTGATTGATTCCATGCACCGACCAATGTCATCTCACAGAGGGTGTCCCAATGCATTCAATGTTCGGCGAACGGCGAGAACGGCCGAGCCCCTTGTTTTCAACAAAAGCCGTGCTTCGGGACAGCTCGAATTATCCGCCTATCACAATGTGACGTGTATCCACAAGCTTTGAGAGTCAGCTAATATGTGCCGTAAATATACTCTGACGAATAAAATCTGCTTTTCGAATATGCTCGGCCTCGCTCTTGAACGGGGACGCGAGGTGACAAAAGGAACAAGCGCCGCTTGAATTTGTGCCGTTCCACTTTTTGCTCGATATACGCAAGAACTTTGAATAAATGAAACTCCCTTGCCTGCTTCCAGTTTCCTGCCTAGTATCTTTGTCGTCGCTCATTTTGCAGTCTTCGTTTATGACACCGCTGTGATTGTGTTTGGCTCAGAATGAGTCAGCAATATGTGCACTCGAGCGTCAATAAAAGAACGCTGTCGAATTTTACCGATTCAGTCAATGACTTAGGAGTGCTTTTTGGCCTACCGTCAGAAATATGGCACAAACCGGAGCACTTTATCAAGGAGCAAAGTTGATATCGATGGCCTGCATCAGACAGGTTGCGGTTACTGAATATGTCTTGAGGGGATACTTGGGTGAAATAATACAAAACACATTTTTCTGCACCGGTGAGAAATCCAGCAACATCATAATTCCGTAGTCGGCACGGTGGGAATTGAAGTGTCATTTTTCATCACCTCGTAGAGTCCATGTTAACTATTGTAAAACCGCAAGTTGCAATGCAGTTGTTTTTTAAAATTTGTATTAGGTTCTCAACGGCCAGTGAACCGTGATATTTAATTATTTTTCTTTTTTTTTCAGTCTTTTATCTCAAAACGGCTTCTGGCTACTTTCGAAAACAAAATGCGGGATGAAAACCATTCAGGACAGAACCAAAGAAAAGTTGAAAGAAAGTGCTCCGAGCTACAGTGTGAGGTCCGTACATGCGTCGCATCAGAAATTCCAAAACGGGCTTTCAGTTCAATGCATCGATATGTACAGTATCTACGTGTGCTTACAAATCCAATCATGTGCCATTGAACATTCCATTCGAGAGGGTCAATCACACATTTCCATTGTCTTAGTTACTTAAGCAAGCTAAGAGGAGGCGCCGCCCAACCGCTCTCCAGTGTGGAGACGCTGTGATGCATTTTTCTGTTGAGCCTAAGCCATTCTCCGAAAAGTGTGTCACAGACGGGAGAGCCTTTAACCTTGCGCTTTATTGTCTTGGGGCTGGAAAATAGCTTTTATTCCAGGGCGAAGATGAGATAAGGCTCTGCCAGGGATACCGACCTCTCTGCCGCTTTCCACTCATTGCAGCCCAGACGACGGACATTACATCTTTCCCTCCCTCGCTGTGTTTTATCCCCCCCGCATTGTCACGTTCATTACAACCGACACATTTTGCGCTTTGACTTTCATGTTCTTCAGCCCCCTCCTCCCCTCCAGAGCGCCCTTAACGTCACCCATTTTCATTATTTTTTTGCCATGTAACCATTTCGGGGTTTCGTTGTGATCGTTTATCACTCTGCTGCAGTTGAGATTGGGCGTCCTTTTGACAATCCAAGGCGTTTGCCCTCTTTGCTGTTTGTTCAGAACAGAGGCCGGGGTCCGCCTCACGTTACTTTGCTTATACGCCGCGTTCCACACTAGTCATGTTTTGGAGCGTGGCATTTAGCGTCCCATCTGGCGCTCCTTGCCCATAATTTGCTTACCTTGAATAACTACGTGCGCAGCTGTTAGCCACGGCTGACGCCTGAGCTGTAAGCGCTCCGCGTCGGCCGAGGCTGCCCTGCGATAAATCGGCTGAGGATGGAGGTCACCTCCATCCTGGCGACGGCGTGATGCTTCCCTCATTGTTCCAGGATGTAGTTGGTTTCCAGATGAACCACTGATGGTTTTTCAGCATGACAGATTTCGGAGAGTACCGCGAGCGCAAAATGAAGTGCGAGTTGGCGGAATCGGAATTGTCCTTTGGCATTTGGGAAAACGGCAACTGCGCAGAAGCCATTTGTTGTTGGATTTATTTCTCCCTGAGAGCATGGGAATCAATTTAGATTGTTCCATTAACCTACTCGGAATGTTTTTGGAACATGGGATGAAACCAGAGTACCCGGAGAAAACCCACGCGGGCGCGAGGAGACCATGCAAACTCCACGCGGGAAGGCCGGAATCGAACATGCTCATCAGTCAAGCTAAGCGACCCCCCCCCCCCCAAAAAAACCCCAAAAAATTGCAACACAAGGGCGTCGCTCGTGAGGTATCAACGTACAGTATTCTTTCGATCACAACGGCAACGTACCCTTCGCTTCCTTTTCTTCATTCTACTCAATCACGCATGATCTTCTGCGACTCTCCAGCCACGTGAGCACAACGTGAACTCAAGTGTGGAGCTTGCTCTAAGTAATTAATGTGTTCAGCATATTTAGTGGGCATTTATGTCACATCCCCAATTCAAGTATGCAAAGGTTACAGATCCTCCAGACAATTAAATACAACAAAACCCGGCCACGTGAATAGAGGAGCTTCGCACTGAAGCTTTGCATGTGAATACAGTGAAAGTTTTGTGGCATCACGATAGGCTTCAACTGCATTAAAGATGAGTACAGTCGAACCTCGTTACAACGTACCACATGGCCAATCTGCAGCTTATGACGGTAGCTCGTCGTCACCATGTCCAATAAAATGGCCGCCAACGACGATATAACACAGTATGAACATTTGTACATGTGAAAACATGAACGTGTAATACGGTACAAACATGTCAATTACAAATACGTGTATATAAAGAAAAAATGATTTTGTAAGACATGAGCCAAATAAATTGCAGCGTTCGTCTCTGAAAACATTCAGTCAGCAAATGTTTACCGCCAATTCGTCGTCTCGGCTGAGCATCGTTTCAAAAGTGAGAGCCTTCACAGACTGCGAGATTTGCTTCTGCTTACCGGACATGTTTTCAGACCGTGTGCTCAGGACCGCAACAATGTACGAGTCGATCGGTAACGTTGCTCAGCAACGGAGGGGTATCTCGCGCATTTTTATTCATAAGCCAGGTGGCGGCGGCAGTTCGCTTCCCACCGTTCGTCGTAACGAAGGCCTTTTACACTATTTTGTGGGAAAACTCTGGTCGTTATGAAGTTTACCTTACTACGGAAGCAAATTCAGTAAATGGAAAATCAATGACGTCAAATCGGGACCGTTGTAGGGGTGAAGCCGTTGGATATGGGGTTCGACTGTACCTAGCAAAGATGATGTGTGCTGTGATGCGGGACTTCTTGACCGCCAAATGAACTAACTGCAAACCGGTAGCTTCATATTTGTTTGGACATGTTGCAGTGGAACCTGTTGCTTGTATCGTAAATTCGATTTTATCGATGACCACATTTGGACTCTGCGACTGATCCCGGTTTCGCTTGGTGAAAAAATATTTCTAACTTTGTAAATATATATAACTTTGGAGTGCTTCCATGTTTTGCTCTGGTTGTTGTTGTATTTTGGATTTTTGTTGGATCCAAAATCTGTTGGCTTGGCATAATAGAGTCGGATTGTGGCTATGTCAACTCATCCCCTCAAACCAAACATTGCCACAATGCCAAGTTTCATCCGATATGTGGCAAGCAGATGATGCTAATCACATGGATGGCCAAAGCCAAAGTCTTAAATGGCACAAATGAGCAAATCTGGTTCATATTTGACAAAAGCTTTTTAATGTAATCTCTGAGCTGAAAACAGGGCATGACATACTCAGAAATGTCCTTAAAAAAAAAAATCTATCTCTGTCCACGTCTTTGAGATCCTATTTTAAGAAACCACCTCATCGAGATGTACTGTCACTCTAGAAGATCCAAACATGCAAAGCTCTTGACATAAGCGGATAGTCCGGGAGACGTCGGGCTGGATGTTGACATTCGCTGTGATTGCCACGTCTGCTTGGATGATCCTTCAAACGTAGAATCCACCCAGTTTCGGCATCTTGCACATGCATGATGCTTCATGTTTGCTTGATTTCATTATTTTTGGCCAATTTCTACGCGGCAATTTAAAAAAAAAAAAAAAAAGGTCCTTTTTCAGTGCATTATTTTTGTACCATGCTTCGTGGCCGCTGCTTAATGTTGCGCGTGACTGATCTATTGTGTGTCTGTGAAGGGCCCCGCAATGACGGCCCTTCCCTCCGTCTGTCTCTGTTGCCAAGACACATCACAGATGCGATCCCTTCGGTTCCTCATCTTTCACCATCCCGTATGTCACAGTGAGCGCCGGTGTCGGCGCAACGACGACCGAATGTTACCTATGAAAGCGCCGTTGCAAATGAAACGTCTTCGCTTTAGTACGTACGAGCTCTGTCTTGGCGGCATGTCATCCCACTGAGAAAGCGATTCAACCAATTTTTCTGAAATCTTGGGTCCGATAGGCGCTTCTCAGTTTGGACTCTTTGCTATTTTTTTTTTCTCTTCTGTGCTTTCCCTTTCTCAAGGGTATCAGTGTTAAGCGTAACGGCACTAGAACTGGTAAGGAATCACGATGCAGCTGTTTTTTTTTTGTTTTGGTTTTTTATTTGTCCCGTATTGATCATATTGCTGCCTAGTGACAAATCGTCAATCACGACAAACACACAGCATCCGGAAATTACCGATGCCTCAGCTCGCCATATCTACCCCAAAAGTGAACACTTTTTTGGCAACTTCAATCGAAATGAAGTGAAAGCCAAATGTGGATTGCGCTTCATTTGGTGCTTTGAAGCAAGCATCCTCGATGAAGAACACAAAATGTGACGTCAGCCATTTCCAAATTAGTCCCAAATGAAATTCCCCGAAGGCGGGGTGAGCTTTTTGATTGATGTCGAGCCTCCTCACGGAACACCGGCGTTCCACAGCACCACTCCAGTCAGGAAGAGACAATGCCGTTGACGGCGTGAGACTGCGGGCTGGCTCAGTGAAGCTCGGATCCCCCCCCCCCCCCCCCCTCCCACCTCCCGTCACTGCATGGAGACTCCCCGATCTCACTCACTGTGCTTTTCTAGGTCAGCACGATCACGGCAACGCGCACATCCGCCACGGTGTGCGAATGCTGACAGGTTTTTAAACACACATGAGTGAAAACGCCGGTGTCCAAACTGATCCACGAGAAGCTGGATGCAATGCAGTTGACTTGAATTTTTTTTTTTTTGGGTTGGCCTCAACATGAAACGACACCACAGGCGATGGGGGGTTGGGGGGGGGGGGCATGCCCAAGCGACAGTGGCACCGTAACCCCCTTCCAAAGAGCATCACTTTTCGCAGCTGTGACAGTTTTGGCACAATGGAGAAAGAGCACTCGAATGAGAGATTCCACCGAGAGGGAAACAGACCAAAAAATGAGCCAAACAAACAAAACGCAATAATGAGCATTCCCCTGACTGCTTTGATTGCATAACTCATCCGTGTTCACAACTGTCTCCCGAGCACTCCCGCTGGAGATGCTCTTGTGCTGTTTGCAGGCAAGCGCTGCGCTTGCTCTGTTGACTGTTTCCTTCATACTGGAAGGAAGGTTTTTAAAAATTAAAAAAAAAAACAATTGTGGAGGGGTATGAAGAACACAGCTTGCGGATTATTATCTTTAGCATCTTAATGTGCTCTGACAAAAGTGCCAGGAAGGCTTCATAGGAATTCATGGTGGTTTGGAGGGAAAACTCAATTTTGGGACAAATGGAAAAAAGTGATTTTTGATGCGAAGGACTGATCGAGAGCTCAACTTTAATGACGGACACACGCACAGCACGCCGGCTGGACTGCATGGACAGTTTTCTTCATTCTGTTAGGCTTGAAGTGCGAAGATCTCTTTGCACGGCCGCTTGGCCAGTTTTGCTTCCAGCAGCGGTCCACACAGTTATCGGAGCAGCGAGTGTGAAATTATCTCTCAGTGCCGTGATTGTCCACTCGCTGCGGCCATTGCTCCCCCGTAATGCCAACAACACTTTTTCGACCAGCTCTACCATCTGTACTGGCGCAAGCTTCCAAAGATTCATGCTCTCTCCTCCTTGGACCTTCCGCGGAATTTATCCTCGTTAGCATTAATACAGTGCATGAATTTCTTATTAGATTGGAGTGTTGCCAGCGTAGGCTTGCAAATGCTTTTCAAGTACACGCTCAACGGCCGCAACATTAGTGGAAGGTTCATGCAGACTTTGCAAGGTCGGATTTTATTACATTTGCTGTACTAGTGTGTTCAGTTAAAAAAACAACAAAAAACCCCCTTTCATTAGCTTTTTTTCTACTCATCTAACGTCATTTGCTCAAGGTGAGATCCTTTATCTCTCTATCAAGTGATCATTTCAATCCAATTGCTAGTTATGAAAGAAAGGTCAAGCTCTTACAACAGTTTAGAAAAAAAAAACACGAGGAAGGAGGTCTGATTAGCTCCAACAGAGGCACCAACCCCCAACTTTGCAGCTGCACTCGTTTGTCACGAAATTGAAAAAGGGCCTTTTGGCAAAGTCAGCCCTCCTGAACTTTCTGCCCCCCCCCCCCCCCCCCCGGCATGTCCAGCTGCGGGCCTGGAGCGCCACTGTCCTGCCTGTTTGCCATCTCTCTGGGCTGCAACACACCTGATTCAGATGATCTGCTCATCAGCCAGCTCTGAAGCAGCATTCGAACGATCCTGATGATTTGAATCGGGTGTATTGCTCCTGGAAAAGCTGGAAAACAGGCAGGACAGCGGCCCTCCAAGACCGACTTTGGACACCCCTGACTTAAGGAATAAAAAGTCGCTTCTTCCGGAAGACAGGAAAGGACAGCATAACGGTAAGGTGTTGGTGTGGAACCAACCGCACTTTTCCTTTTCCCTTTCTTGGCCTCATTGCAACAAAAGGAAAACGTTTGTCCGCCAACTGCGCTGGTGCTCGGTTGCTTTTAACATTGAATTTGGGGTAATAGCCTTTCGAAAAAGGCTCGTCAGTTTGGCTTTAAGGATTGCATCCAGGCACCTTTCCTGAACATTTGTAGACCACACGGGGATAGAAAAGGACATTTCCAATTTCCAAAAATGAGAATCCAAACGGGCCCCGTCTTCAGTCTGCCTGGACAAGTTTCACACATGCCGTGCGGCCGATTGTTGATGTGCTGTGAGCAAAGAGCCAACTTTTGCAAAATGTGAGTCACCGTAACTATATGCTCCGTGTCGTACCTCAGACCAATAGAAATACAGTATATGGGCAACGCGCCACGGAGTTTCTCTTTTCGTCGTGAATCGAATTCGTCGCCGCAAACTTCATTGTTGTCGTCTCCATAAAACGATAAGCGATCGTCAAAGTGCTCCTATAAAATCCAAGTTCCTTGGGAGCTGACATGTCATGGAGACTTTGGCTGTTTACAAATTGCCCCATTTTGAATGAAAACATTGCTTGGGTGTATTTATGGTATTCTATTAACGTCCCATTTGAAAGAGATTTGTAACCATTTCTTTGACATAGAATTAGTGTGTTATTCCGAATCACACTCGCAGTTCATTTGACATCTAATGGGCCGATAATAAAAGAGAGAGAAAGATGGTAAACGCATATCAACTGTTTATTAATAGCAATATCTAGGGGCAAACTTGGACGTGGCACAACTCCCAATAATATCTACAATAAATATATCATATGAAATCCCTCCTCCCTTTGCAACGATAGCTTCAACTCTTCTGCGAAGGATCACGAGACTGTTGAATGGAATTTTTGACCCTTCGTTCATTGTTTGATTGTCAGGTCACACTGATGTTGAACGAGAAGGCCTATCTCTCGGTGTCTGCGTAATTCATCCCTGATGTGTTCTGTTGGGTCAGGTTGAGGTCAGGACCTTGTGAAGTTCTCCACACCAAACTTCCACATTCGTTTCTTAATGGACCGACCATATTTTTCGGACCGTAAGACCGTAATCGACAGTCTGCCTTATATATGGTTGCCGGCTTTTTACTTGGTCGTCTTTTATTCACGTTTCTTTTTATTTACTTTCGGGCATCCAATCGCGAGTAAGCGTCCTTGTTTTTGTCAGACCGGAGCGAGAACTACTTCCTGCTTCCGTGTCGAAGAGTCATGAGAAATGTCGTCCTGCTAGCCTAATTTGCAGTCAGACCAAACTCCAGCTGAGCGTTTCCACCCGATATTTCGGTCGGAAGCTAACATAATAGCGCTAAATCAATCAATCAAATTAACATATGGTACAATTTGAACATACGATGTTTGCCATAGATAATGTGCCTTATGACCCGGTGAGCCTTGCGTATGAAAATGTATAAGAATAGAGACGTTGGTAGTGCGCCGAATGGTTCGAAAATCACAGTACCTTTTGCTTGTGCACTGGCGTAGGGAACCTTGTTTGAATAAACCCACCGGATCAAGAATGAGGATGTCACTTAAATTTATATGCCGGTGAAGGCAGGTGAGCGAATACTTTTGGCGACGTAGTCCAGATTAGACCCGGCCCATCTCCTGCGGTTTGGTCCGATTGTCCAGCTTCGCTTTGCGGTGTCAGTGAGGCTAGAGTTTATGCCTGAGGTTTCACATGTCCTCCAGCAATATGTCGTCTCGTATTGGCTTCAAAATCCTTCCCGGCTGCCCGGACGAGTGGTAGTCATGCATTCACACAGAAGTGTGTTGCCTCGGAGGCCATCAGCAGCATACGAGGCAGAGTGATGAAGACACAGACGAGCCTGGAGGACAAAAAAAAAAAATAGATACATACATATCTACGCTATATAAATGTCGCTTCTCCAGAGCAGTCGTATAATACAATATATGGCCTTCGGGTTCTCGGTCGACTCTTTCATTCAGCATTCATACCTTGTTTCAAGTAAATGCAAAATCCCCACCTACACGGCAGTACAGAGCAAAATGCGAGTGAAATGTCCACATCCAACATTGCACACGTTGCGCGAGCCCATTTAGTCTTGACGATTCCCTCTTACCTACCTGCCAATACGATTTCTCACGAACCAGCTGAATGCCACTTCTGCTCGTCACCAAAAAGCAAGTGCAGTAAAGATCTTCACGTGGCGAATAAAATGTAATGTAGCAGCCCTCCAACAATACCGACGGCCAGGAAATTCTTTTGGGTTTTGCGCTTTGATGATACAGCGCCAGTCTCGTTTGTGTCAACGAAAATCGGGTAGTTCTGTTGTCACTTCACGATATGTTGTTTTCAGCTTGCAGTCGAGAGCTTTCGTTGTTTTTCTTGTTTTGATGCCTTGTGATGTCAGGGAAATAAACGGGGCGACCCAAAGGGAGAATGGAACCGAAGTGGATTTTGGAGATCGATGCTGTTCAATATTTAAGCTTTGGGCACACGTCCGTAACAGTTATTTTGCGGAAAGGAGTGTTTGTTGTTGCCAGTCTTCGCAATGCAAAGTAAACGTAATAACGGGTCATTTGGGGTCACGGAACCCCGACCTCAGCTGTCACTTCTTACAACCGCTTTCAGAAGACGGATAACTGCACCATTCATATGGACATACTGAAGGGAGAGAGTTTCATTCCTTTTTGTCTGCCAGCTTTTTTCAAGCCGAATCAAACTGCAATGTTATTTTAACCGCACTTCCATCATTACTTTCGTCAGTAAATTTCACCGATCCGCCAGTCTGTTCTATAAATAGAGATGCATTGTATCGTACGACTTGACACAGAATCGCCCTCCACATGGTGGCCACGGGTGGAATCCAGTCCAAGTCGCTCGCACTCCTACTCCTTTCTATAGCCAATATCATAAACCTTCTTTGTGGGACTTCCTTGCGATGCCTTCTCGGCATGGAATCCTGCGAATGGCCGTGCCATCCGTACTTCACGGCGTGACTCACTCCAATGATAGCTTGTAACTCGGGAGCCTTAATTCAAATGGCAAACTGCTCTTTGATTTATACAAGTGTCAAACACGCTGGCCCTTGGCACCGCCGCGCACGAACAAAGATGGAAATGATGTGAGATGTAATTCATGTGAATGGAATGGACAGCTATGAACGAGTCCCATGGCGACTACTCGGTGCATTGAGCAGGCCTGAAGGGAAAGACGTATGGAGGCGCGAGGTAATATCACCTGCCGCGACGCTGTATTTCATTGACATCATGTATGCAAACTGAATTCCCTCACGGGGGAAAACGCTTGAAATCTCGAGGGGTGAGCGGTATATCGTCCATAACAATGCCACTGTCACAGCTCAAGTCTGACCTCGTCGACTCCCAAGTTGTCTGGCACCCTTTGTGTTTCACCGGTACAGTCGGCCATCTTTTAGTATAATCGTCGATAACGCTTAGGCAAAAACTAGCAATTGCCTCTTTGATGGACTATTGATGGGGCAATCTCGGGGATTTCTGAGAACCATATTGATGCCAATATTGCATTGAGCTCGATGGGTCTGACATCGCGTCGTTCTGCAAACTGGATTGAGCCATCAGCAGCTCCGCTGGCTGCAATTGCCTCAAGAATCAATGACTCAACGACCACATCCACAAAATGTCCTCCAAGCATCATTAAGCAAATGCGAATTTGCCGATAATAAAATCCTGCTAAATTACTCAAATATAACTAAAACGGTTCATCAATAAAAACATTGAAGCTTTTACGTAAGATTGAGGGTTCTCGTCACAGTTGAAGCGAAAGGCAAGCGATAACTATATGGGAACCCACCAAGTACTGCAAATGATAGAAATAGAGTGGTTGTTTTTCTGACATTTGCATCAAAGATTTGTTCACAGATTCTCCCTCTCTTTATTCCCGACATGCTTGAAGAGTCCCACTGCTACCAATTGCTGCTTTATTTATTTTACCAAAACCTGATCTGCACTTCACAGAACAATCTATTTATTCTTCTCTGTCCCAGCTTAACTTTTGTCTCCTTCTACTGTCTTTTAAGTGATTTGAAAAATATACATACTGTATATTTAAAGTAAAGCAAGCAACGTAATCAGAAAATTCATCCAGCTTCTTTCATCTAAGGCAGCAGGCGAAAGCAAAGGCCCTTCTTTCTCAAGAGCACCTTGAAACAGCCATTCATGCCATTCAAGTCACATCTTGGCTGCATGACTGTAATGCACTTTACCTTGGAGTCAGCCAATCCTCCATGAAACATCAGCAGTTGGTCCAGAATGCTGCTGCTTGCTTCTTGACTGGTACTCGTAAGAGGGAGCACATCACTCCAACTCTGACATCCCCTCACTGGCTCCCTATACATTGTAGAGATCCTATTATTGTTGTTGTTGTTTTTTTCCAAATCTTTGAATGGCCTGGCCCCACCTGACCTCTCTGAGCGTCTGCAGACCTGCCTGGTGACTAAGGTCTGCAGACCCAGACACTATTAGAGGTAGCGAGAACTAAGCGGAGGCTCGGAGGGAATGGAGCCTTTTCTGTTGCCGGTCGGTCTCTTTAGAATGAACGTTGGGCAAGCCCCCTCGCTGCCCATCTTGAAAACCCGTCTCGGAACTCATTTTTAGTCTTTGGCTTTTGACTCAGCATGATGCTTGGTTTTTAGCTTGACTGTCTTTGTGCTAATGTATTCTTTTATTGTTTGATGTTGACAAGCAATGAGACAAGCAGCGGTTGTTTTCAACTGCTCTACAAATACACTTGAGTTGGGTGCTGTTAAGGTTTCATCCCCACCAAAGTGGCTTGGGACCTGGAAGCATCACATTATTTTCTGCCCCGATCATGTAGTTTAACTGTGTGTTTTATTTCATGTCCCAATGAAGCATATTTTCATCGGACTTTAATATGATTTCCTTCCGAATGTAATAAATATACACCACGTATCGCTTTTTTTTTTAATGTAAAAGGAGTCATTAATCACGGTGCTAATAAGCCCCACCACTATAAACACTTGCACAATTTAACATTTCAGCGCCCAGTATTTGCAACATTTGGACCATGCAGTGCACCACTGCAGGGGGTGAACTCGTAATCTTATTTGCATCCCACACATCTTGTCCGGAATTGGTATCGGGGGGGGGGGGGGATTCCCAATTTAATGCCCATTGCGAGTAAGAGGTCCTTAGAATAGGAATGAAATTACCCCCCACCACCCCACTTCTGACACCACAGTGACCGAAATGCTTCACAACATTGCTGCAACACCTCCAATACTTTTTCCTTGACTCGTGTCTGTGTCAAAACACAAGACAAGGCCTTGACAGGAATCGGAGCACAATGTCATCTTCCATTGTTAAGAGCGGCATTTCATCGCGACTCGTCAGCCGCAGTAAATGACAACAGAGACAAGCCGAAGCCGTTATTGTTGTTTTGACAGTTGCAGACAGGACAGCGAAACCCACTTCCGGATTTCCCGGCAATGCCTCCGCGTTTTCGTTTGATTGTCTTGAAGCGACATTGACACTCCTCCTATTTCTGTGTTACAGGGGTGACAAGAGATACGACGTTCATTTGTTCCACGGGGCCAGAAAAATCTTTCCACATGGACACCTGTAGAGTATAGACGTCTTGGCTCTTCGCCAGAGGACAAAGAAGATATGACCGTGAGTACAGTTTTCTCAAATGTGTTTCTACCGTTTTGTTTCTTATGTTCCCCTGTCTGCATTCAAGGTAAGAGTGCGTTGAATATGTTTCATGGAAAGTCTGTTTACATTTCATTGCCATATCGGTTTTATGCGGGTGAACCCATTTTTCAGTTTAAAAATGCAAACTAACTTGGCTAGTTGGTGTAATTATGTGCAAAGACTTGTGATGCTCGTATATGAATATGCCTCTGTCTAAAGTTTTGCCAAAAGTAGCTGTTTTCATACTTTTCCAAATTAATGTGCTCCTCACACCCTGAAGCTGATCCATTCAGACAGTCGAGGAATCGATAAATGAAGAGGTCACTCTTGCCGGCATCTCGCCCAATTCTATTTCCTACCTTTTTATATACAGAGCCCAGCTTCGCTTTCGCATTCGGACAAGCTCAGATGGAACTGAGAAAACAGAATTGTCTGTTAATTGCTTCATGTGCCGTGATCAAGGTGCAGATTCTACCAGATGCGATTGAAAAGAAACTTGAGGGGATTCACTTTTTATTGGATTATTACTGTATTGCTTTTGTTGTTATGCCATCGATCGTCATGCGATTGTCTGAGAAACTCCGGGAACTATAAAATAAATAATGGGAGATCTGTTTCAAGGTTGTTGATGGATAGGGGGTGTGGCAGTGGCAAAAAAGTCGCATTCATTGTCATGCCACTTTTCTTAATGACGTCTGTCTAAAATGGAGGCACGTGGTGGCATTCACTCTGGACAAGGGAATACGTTCTGAGAAAAAGGCACAAGCGTTAAAAGAGTCCAGTCATTTTGAGAATAAAACATGAATTAGTCCCAAAGATGATGTTAACCCAAAAAACACAATTTCAGGCGTTTGAGAATTTGACAAAGCACAAAAAGGGAAGCAAATTAGTATTCGTAGGATGAATTTTTTCCAACCTGGTTGGTTATTTATCTTATTTTGTTTGTCATCCAATGGCATATCTGTAATTTACTCTCAAAGAAAGTCACTAGGCTTTTGGTTTGGTGCCACAACATTTTCCCAACGTGCGGCAGGCATTTACTGTGCATCCTCGACGTGTATTGCTGATGAATGCTAGCCTGAGATCGTCCATCAACAAACGGCTGTCATCGCTTCAATCGAACCCTCACTCGGTAATGCGTCTCGCGGCGGAAAAGAAAAACACTTTTGCAAAAGCACATGATCCAATCAGGTGATATGGATAATGAATCGCCCAAGCGACGTGCATCAGTTCTTAATCATTAGCCTGCATTGTGTATGTGCGTGCGCGCTGGGGATTGTGCTCACTCTTCCAATTAAGTGGGTTTTTTTTTGTGCTTTTTTTTTGCCACGTTGTTTGCTTCTCTCCTCGCAAACATGTTCAGATAAACAAATAGAATTTGTCAGACGTTGAACGCCCTCTTGAAATAATTATTGATGGAGGATATAAATGGGAAGATGCTAATATTAGGATGATTATTATGTTTATGTTACGTTGCGTTAGCTGACCTTTATTTTTTTTTCTCGAAAGGAAACATTCCAGGTGGTTGGAGGCAGCAGCACTGTCCTCCGTTTGTAGCCGGTGGTCATGTGCATGCGTTGCACTTGAAGCCGACGTGCTACTGACAAAGCTCACCGACAGGATGTCTGTCGACATTAAACCTCACCTCGTTTCACGGTATGATGCAAATGAGGTATGCCGATGGCACTCCGCATAATTTCCAAGTCATCGATTGTTAGAGAACAATTTCTTCTTCCCCCCCCCACCAAAAAAATAAAGGTAGCTGTTGTTAAAATGCACCGCACCAAATGACAATGCCCGGCAGTGTAACGAGACGTTTTGTAAACTGTGTAAAATTGTAAAGCGCCGATACTCGCATTAGATTTGCTGAATGGAAAACGATATATCCTCAGTTATATTTTAAGAGAAGCCCTTTTATGACGAGCATGAAAATGTCGTCTTTCTCTGGAAATTAGCCGTGTTGCGATGTTTGTTATATAAATCCAAGCCATTTGTCTTTTCGCTGCGGCTCAGCGCCTGCAAACCTCCGATCCCAGGATCACACTTGACTCAGTGACGTGAAGAAATTCTGGAAGGTGGCCAACTGTTAACGGATTGCTTTCGCTTCCCCTCCATGGAGGTAGAAGGGAAAATAGACACCTAAACACTGCCAAATCTGTGAAATGTGTGAAGGCTTTTCGCTAACGTGAGTTGATGGACCGAAATTACGGCCCGCAAAGTCAAATCCGCTGCGGTACATGCGCTGGACCTTGAGCAAACACCGCAGCTCGGATCGAGACCGCGCCACATCATTTTTCTTGCTCACTCATTCAGTAACTGTTTGTCGAAGATGTCCCCAAAAAAAAAAATGCTGATAACTGTATTCTGTTCCTCTTGACAATTCCAATCGAGAATAACATCTACGGGCTGACGTGCGTGTGGCCGTGCAGTTTCAGTTTGTGCTGTCAGAACGGGTGTAATTCTGCCTATGTGGTAATGAATATGTTTTCAACATTTTGAATTTTGTTCTGCAAATCAGTCGAGGTTCAGTAGTGAACAGGAAGTGCAGGTACCGTTTTAAAATGATCAGATTTATTACATTTAAAAAAAAAAAAAGGAAAAAAACGGACTCATACGACCATGTTCGATTGCCGGCACGTTTGCGTGGCTGACAAAACAAAGAAATAATTTCGAATCAACACAGTTGGGAACGTTAAAACTAAATGAAGAAATGAATAAAGGTCATCAAAAAAAGAAATCAATAGTAGCACCAGCCTTGGATGCTGGCGAAGGCTGCAAGCCTGTTTTTGTTTCGCACCGACCAGTCAGAAAACATCTGAAATTGGCAAGCAGCCTTGACTAGACATTCATATTGATGGCATTTTTTGGCAAGTTGGTAGAAAGCACAATTGAGGCAAAAAAAAACAAACAAACAAAAAAAACAACCCAAAAGATTGTTGAACCAAAAGGCCAACCTGGAATAAATGCCTCGTTCCGCATTATTCCGTAGCAGCGCTGCTGCTCAAGCTGAACCCGAAGGTGCAATAAGGCCACGATCAGAAATCTTCAACAACATTCAATCCCATAGGATGCCGTTAATGTGATGAATTGTTTGATGTTGGGTAACAATCACCCCAAATTACCATCGAAATGACACAGCAGGGGTAATTATGATGCGAGGAAAAGCAGCTGTGATCAGTGAGATAACGCTTTCAATTATAAACATGCCATCTCATGGAGAAATAATGGGGATCATGTACTGCAATCAATTGTCATGTTGTCCTTTTTTTCGGTCAATCAGATAATTAGAAAAATGCTCAGGCTGATGAAATGCAACAAAGGAAAGCTTTGTATTCGAAACAATACACAGAAACAAAATCCATAATGCCATATCAAACTTTTTTTTTTTTTTTAATCATCCACTATTTGTGCCTGATGAGATCTTCAACAGAGGAGAGCAGATTTCCGAAAACGGAGTCAGTGACTCGGCGCTAAACATCGCTTTGTGAACGCAACCCCGTGTCATGCGTCCAGCAGCTGAAAATACCTACTCCCCACATAGCAAAGTTAAACAGATGCAGAATGCATCATGGGCTAACTTATTCAGCCTCGGGCACATCACTGCATTCACTCTCCAGCAGTCTGCGTCGTCTTTTGCAATATTTACAAATAACTTTTCCCCGTGCGCTAAACTGGTCCTTTTCCAAATGTTCCCAATGTACTTCTGTGTTTCTATGGTAACTTTTTTTGGGGCGTTTGCAGTTACTTAGCGTATGAGCCAACAGTTAGCCTCGCTTGTCCTGTTTCTTCCTGGACGGCCACTCGTTTTTCGTCCTGTATTTTGCAACAGTCTGGTTGATTGGTTGACGTTTGTGTGCATGCGTGTACCCCGCTTGAGATGGCAAACGTACACGAGCTGCATTCGATACATCATTCTGCGACCATTTTATGGCGTCGAGTTGGGAGTTGGAAATGTCATGCCGTCGTCGGATTCACATGAGATGTCAAGCCAGACATTGGCCTTTCAAACCCTGCTGGTGGCACCACTCGGGGGATGGCAAAGCCTGTCTGTCACTCCCCCTGACGATCCGGTGACTTTTAATCCAAGGCCAACATCATGTTGACGTTTTTTGTTGTTCGGTGACAAGGCCACCCCCTTTGTTTATTATTTCGAATCACAATTTTGATGACGCGGATGCCGCGTCTAGTAGGTAAACGGCTTGAAAACGTTTGGCCATTTTGTCAATGTGCTCCAAAGTTTCACAGCCGTTGCAGTTCAAGGATTCTTTTTGCAGAAACATAATGTCCCTTGCCAAGAAAAAAAAAAAGCTCAAATAAACCCCATACTAAGTCTGTTCCCCACTATTCACAGCCCACTATTTTTTTGTACAGAACTCGACCAAACAATTGAGCGTCCGAGACAATTTATGACGTACGTTTTGCCTCTTCATGTTGGCGCCAAGACGGGCTGATGCAAGCAGAGGAAATGCCAGGCGCCAAAGTAAAGGACAATGTTGTCGATCTCATTTGGTATGCATTGTCCAAGAAATTCACCAGCCTTCTTCTTCGGCTGCCGGCATGACCATCTCACTGCAGTTGATAACGCCAAGGTGGCATCACTCGGGGAGAAGGAAAAAAAAAAGAAAATCTGTTTGATATGCACCAGGAAGCGTTTGGACCTCATAACATTTTCTGTCTGATGTCCAGTGCTGCGCTTCCTTTTGTTTTATTAAAGACCCGTATCTGTAAGTGGTTAAACCAGGAGAGCGGAATCCTTAATGCTAAAGTGTGTAATTCGAGAAATTAATTGTATAAAAAGAGTAGGCTCTCGAGTGGTGCTTTTTGAGCAACTTTTACAAATAATATTTATGTTTACAGGTTGGTGAGACTTGACCTCGAGGTTGTTATTTTGAATGAATTGCATCTGATCTGCGGTAAACCCTCGGATGTGTAGTGTATCACGCTGCCAAGCTTTTTCCTCTTTGGCAGGCTGAGGGCAGCACCGCTTAACACAAATGGACTATGAAGGGTGTGAAATGGCACCGCTGCTTGCAAAAGAATACGTTGCGCTAAGCCATTTTCTCCCCTTATTCACCGCCGGATGCCATTGGCAGCTTGTAAGCACGACGTGGTGCCCCGAATGGATCGTTTTAATTACAATTTGTCATTGGAAAATGCGCACAAACGAGACCTTTGGAGCACCAGATTTGCTCTTTGTCTGTGCAGGAGTAAATCAGATATCGGCGTCGATAACTAGCTCACTAGAATGAATACAAAGGAGCGAATAAAAGAGGTTAGAGGCAAAATCCCAAATGGGTTGTCGCTCACAACTTTGCCAATAAGTGTTTCCTGGGCTCTTTCAAAAAACGAACAAACAAAAAAAAAAAACAACAAAATATTTTGGAGATGCAAAAACATATGGTTGGGTTTGAAATGTCAAGCCTGAAATGGACTAATAGCTCTTTCTTCCCTTTGGAGCCCCTGTGGCACCTCTCTGTGTGCACACAAACAGAAAGTCATTCAGGCATGTTTGTTCCGTCCCACCGTGTTGCATGTTTGTGCGGCATTCGGGAATGAAGGTGCCACCGTTGATAAGGATGATGAATCTCTTCAGGATCCCACTCGAAAGCCACACCGTGGGAACAACGAGCCTTTGCTCTTGTTTCAATCACCCCCTGTCCTTCCGCTGTGACCTCCCTTCCCTCATTGCCGCTGTCTGCTGCGTTGCAAACAGTATGATGCTTGAAGAGCTGGGTGGGGTGGGAGGGCGTGGGGGCGGTGGTTCCGCTTCCTAGCGTTCATATATTATTCTGCTGAAGTCCATTTGGGTCTGCCAATGATTTAATTTTCCCACCTGTGTGCATAAAATGACATCAGACTTGTGCTTTCACTCAGCGGTCTCGCTGGCTCTCCTGGGGGATCTTCAGCAATCTAAGGAGGTTGCGCGATGAAATGACTTTTTTTTTCGCGCAGCGTGCTATTATCATACAGCAACCGTTGTTTGAAATCACCCAACTGGCCCAGAATGCTTTTACCTGAAATGGAAAGTGCAGCTTTGTCCACTTTGCCCATCATTGATCTATGAGAAGTTATCCGAGTGACTCAACAAGTCAATTGTTCCTCCTCCTTCTCCGCCTGCCTCGCTGTGATAGTCGTATCACTGCCACCAGCTTGACTCTGACATTAGATGGGCGCCGCAGAGGCCAGTTGGCTGGGATCGGGCACAAGCCCCCCGGCCACAACAGTAATAACAGGCAAATGGTTGAGTATTGTTTTATCGCATCTCTATCCGACGCTTAGCGGCTGTTGTCTCCACGCTCGCCACTCTCAAATGTGGCCAAGAATCAAATAAGTTTGAATTACTCTCGTGCGGTGGCTGTCGGTACGTGTGCCGGGGCCAGAAGCCTCATGGGCTGAGTATTCTCCCCGCTTCGTTCAGTGTATGGCGGGTCGTTGTCAGCCTGGCGATAACTTTAACATAGCCGACAGGACTTCCACAGTGATTTTTTTTTTCTTTCTGCACGATGAATCTGATGAATGTCATTTTCTCTTTTCCTTTCGTACGCTCTGAAAGACAGGAACGCTCTTGAGTTTCAAATAAATAAATCCCTTACCTTGTGCTGCGTTACCCATCCAAGCAAATATGCGAGAACCAAGCGGGGCTAAACAAGCTCGCTCGCGCGCTTGCAAACTTTGCATTAATTTGTTAGGTTGGTTCGTGGACCTGCATGATTGAAGACTATCAACAAAAACATAACAATGACTCATCAGGGACGGAGATTTGGTTCTTCGGAATACAAGGAAGCTGTAATGAACTGAAATCGGTGTCTTCTCCGAGTCAATTGTGGTTCATTCTTGAAGTTCAACCTGTAAAGACGTGCGTGGTTTTAACACAAGAAGCAACATTGCAATTTGAGAGAAGCTTGAGTAAGGCGAGAGAAGCACCTGTGTGGAAGCTGAAGGAGGCGGGAGGAATGGGATGATGCCGGTGGAGGGGATCTGCGCTTGTGTCACAAACAACCTTTTGCTCTGGCTGACATCGGGGGAGGGGCGGGACTCACTATCGCATGGCTGTAGGGAAGACAGAGAGAGAGAGAAAACAATGTGCATCTCTTCCCACTCTGGTGCTTTGTCATGTTTGAAGAAGACACTGCGCCTGCAACGCTCTTCCGGAGGGCGCCGGATGGGATGGCGGGAAGAAAACCACAGGAGATGCTCAAAAGCACACAAGTGCAAACAAGTCGGCACATCGAACACAGCAGAGCAATTTTGCCCGCATAAATTATCAATTTATGCGGGCAAAAGATCGGGGAAAGGCCAGAACTCCATCTCCTCTGCATGTGGTTGGGTCTCTCACATGACTCTCGCATAGCTAAGATTTCGAGGGATTAGGATGCCACCCAAAATAGTGAAAGTGCAGGGCGGGGGGTAAAAAAAAAGGGCTGTTTGGTGGGTCCTTTGATCTGCACTGTTGACTCAACGCTAAGCAAATGAGCACAATATGCGAGTATCGTTGTTGGGGAAGTGACTAGACTTAGTTAAGCAGACAGGACATAAGAGGAATAATTGTACAGCGCAACAGTATAAGAGTAGAACGACATCAGTTGTATGTGACCCCAATTCATAATGTTACATTCCGCTTTCCATTCATCATATGCAGTGCTGGTTTTTTTTGAGCGGTGAGATTTTTGCTGCATAGCGGTAGATACTGATGATCAGCTACCGGGCAGGTCACTGCCAATGACCAGTCGCGATCAAGTGCTCGTGCCATCAACTGCCCGAGTGCGGCAGTGACATTTGACGACACTTGATTAGGAATCCAATCATTTGCCTTTAGGATTATAAGTGAAACGAAATATATGATAAACAATAAAATACTGGAGGAGACACACAGCAAACCGGTACAATACAGTTGAATCTCGTTTCAACATACCCCGTTCAAAAGTTTGCCGATTTTTCTTACGACGAACACCTTTACGTCAACGTCATTCTAACTTCTCCCGACAAGGCCTGTCATGTTTCGACCACATGAAAAATAACAATGGAGGAAGCAGAGACATTTGTGTTTTCTCAAGCTGGAAAGACAGTCGTTATTTTGACTTTGTCAGCGAAGGAAAATGAATTCTTAATGAAGGCACATTCCTCTGTGTGTCATCTAGCTCCAAAACACTACCGCTATGTCAAATTAAAAAAACAAAGTCACTGTAGCAGCACTGTTTTTATTTTTAACTGCGCAACCACACAATAATCAGACTGCAGTCAGACACAATACTGAATCCAAAATGGAAGCTTCATAAATATGCTCACATTCAACAAAGACGTATACATGATATAGTTCGACCCGTGAATCTCGCGTTCCCAAGTGACTGCATATTCTCACATAATCCCATCGGTTGCGATTGTACACGCACACAAACACACACACACACACACACAGCCCCACATCTCTGCTCTCCCATAGGGATTATCATGCTTGACACCTCTCAGATTGAATGGCTTCCATTTGACAGGCTGGTGATCCGTCTGTGTTGACACTTGCACACACCCCACCCTCCCGACACACACACACACACACACACACACACGCGCGCGCATCCTTTTGTGTATGCTAATCTCTCAATAAGTGTCGCAGGAATAGAAAGTGAGGCAGAGGAAATTGGAATTGTTTGCGTGAAAGAGGGCAAAATCCGGGTCAGAGCGAGGATTATTTATTCAAAAGTGCTCTTTCTTGCAGATGGTCTTGGATATTTTGCGGAAGAGATGCGCACTTTCATGTCGTCGTCTTGCGATCCGTCTGTCCATTTTCGATTCCGCTTTTCCCTCGTTCTTGTCGTGGGTGAGCTGGAGCCGATATCCGTACTCATCAGTGGAGATGTGGGTTGCGGGTATGTATTAAATAAACACGATTGCACTGTAGGGCAGAGTGTAATTATTTTTTCCCGAGTGAAGCCAATTATTCTCTCCTTAAAACAATATTGCCCACAGTATGAAGCCTATTGATTTTGAATACCATCTGAGCAGGTTGATAAATGAGGTCAACATTAAGATGGAGGCGGCTCCCCCCCCCCCCCCCCCCCCTCTCTCAAATGGCTAATCTTTCAAACAGACTGTCACTTTGTAGCTCAGCCAAGAGTCCTCCCCGATGCCAACAGGCACTGGCCTTTACTTTACCTCACACTGCAAAAACCTTTTGAACCTTTTCAGCATTCTCGACACTGTTAACAGGCGGCAGGTCATTAATTAGAAGCGCTGGGGCCCAATGATGTGCGAGTCAGTTTACATTTGGGTCATCTCTGTGGGAGCAGCTGCGTCTCTTACTGGGGAGAGATGCCAAAGAAGGAAATGGCCCATTGATGACCTCACTCCGCTGTTTGGAAACATCAACAAAAAAGCCATTGCACGATATCCCCTTGAACTGGGCCCAATCGCATCGTTCACCTTTGAAATTCAGCCGTCCTTGAATCGTTTCACATCGTATGGAGGAAAAAATCATCTGCTGTCGTGGGAAGCGCACCCCGAACGTGCAAGTATTTTTATAAGATGGGTTGATGGTAACTTTCATCTGACAATCTATTGATTCAATTCAATTGATTTATTTCATTGAGCGTGTATTAGCATGGCGCTCCCATGTCGGGTTCGTCATGCTCGCCGCAAGCACTCATCGGGGTCAGGTTGACCTCATTACCAAGCTAATTCCTCCGGCGCAACAGCTGAGGAATGGCAGAAGATGGTAATGACACTTTAATGGCCAGTGGCCACAGCCCGAGACCCCATTTGACTATGGCGCTCACACTGATCCACACAGACGAATAGAAAACCAACCATCATTATAGATCCGCCATAGAAATGAAATCACAACACCCATAATCCACATCTCGGCACTCTTGAGTTTTGTCTCATTTCAGCTCATCCGTTGCTCGGGCAATAAATCTCCCCCGCGGCTTCTTTCTTTGCTGACTTTTCACCGCTCTCTTGCCTCTCCGCGCTCTTTTGTTTGTCTTTTGTCTGTCTGCATCAAGCCTCCTTTTTCAGATTCCGTGCTTCAAAACGCTTTGGCAGATTGGATTCCAAATTTTTATTGGCCTTCAGAGAGATGAGGGATGACACAATGGGAGTTTAGAAAGCAGCCCGATGCCGTGCTGCCGCGAGGTGACGCGGCGCTGCCGTATGCTTTTCAAGATCATACGTCGGCGGTTTGAGGATTGATAAGGACTTTGTTATCAATTTATGCGGGCAAAAAATCGGGGAAAAGCCAGGACTCCATCTCCTGTGCATGTGGTTGGGTCTCTCGCATGACTCTCGCATAGCTAAGATTTCGAGGGGTTAGGATGCCACCCAAAATAGTGAAGGTGCAGGGCGAGGGGTAAAAAAAGGGCTGTTTGGTGGGTCCTTTGACCCGCACTGTTGACTCAACGCTAAGCAAATGAGCACAATATGCGAGTATCGTTGTTGGGGAAGTGACTAGACTTAGTTAAGCAGACAGGACATAAGAGGAATAATTGTACAGCGCAACAGTATAAGAGTAGAACGACATCAGTTGTATGTGACCCCAATTCATAATCTTACATTCCGCTTTCCATTCATCAGCATGAAGCAGATTTGCGCAAAATCCGATTCATTCCTTGCATTCCACCGGACCTTTTGTTTCTACTCAGAATTGTATCACGTGCCCTTTATGCACCACCCCAACCGATTCGGGAAATCCAAACAAGAAACTGCGGTTAAAGTGTCACTCGATCCATCATTTGGAAAAAAAACCCCCGTCAAATTGACCCTTGAAGAAATCGGATTCGCAATGCTTTCACGTTTGTTTTTCACTAAATTGGAGGCTATTCAAAGCTTTCTTCAAATTGACACTAAATAAAGCAACACATCACTTGGAGCCTTTTTCCCGACTATGGGATTGCATGTGCGTGCGCATGTTATGTAGCAGGTAAGCACCTCTTGCCGTATATAGGACCCTTTCAGCCAGGTATTGTCGAAGGCAAAAAGCGTGAGGAGAGTACATCACGTTAAAAAATTGATAGCAGAGCTGTATAGGTAGAGGTTAAACATTGATGGGCAAAACAATACTTGTTTTCCTGTCGTTCCATTTCTATTTTGTATTCCTTGATGTTTCGTTGGGTTTAGCCTCGTTGCCGTCCCGCCTATGTTGCACCCCACATACGTAAAACATAAAATAGTTTTTTCTATTAGTACAGTATGGTCTTATGCAGCACCAAACTCTAATGACTTCGTAGGGAGTTTGCGGTCCCACAACGAATCCTGTTCCAAGTCGTCCTTGAAGCCTTATTCTCAACCTTGACTTCTCGGCAGTGTCATCTCATCTGCTCTTCGTTTTGCTCCGTCACTGCCCGGCGGTCAGCCGCTCTCTATACCTCTTCCACGTCCGCCTCCTCCCATCGTGTTATCCCTTTAGACCTGTGAAACCTAGAAGATGAAATCGCTCCCCTTTATGTGATGAAATTGCACGGAGGCCAAAGCCAAGCGTCTGAGCTTGGCAAGGCTTGAAAGTAGAAGAGGATTGGGGGAATTAAAAAGCCACACCGTATGAAAGTCAAACACCTCCGTTGTTTATCTGTTTCGAAGAAGATTACCATGGCTGACGAGAAATTGGATGAGCATCGCGGATCAGACAGACCAATTAAAAATTGGCCTTTTTGCTGTTTTTAATGAGTCAAGATGGATATTCGCATTTTGCAATGAACCGTTTTCCTAGTTGCAGGATCGGGAAATGACCTGTATTTTATCCATCCGCCCATCCATTTTCCGATCCGCTTTATCCTCACAAGGGTCGCGGGGGGTGCTGGAGCCTATCCGAGCTGTCTTCGGCCAGTAGGCGGCGCACACCCTGAACCGGTTACCAGCCAATCCAGGGCACACAGAGACGAACAACAATCCGCGCTCACACTCACACCTGGGGACAATTCAGTGTTCAATCAGCCTGCCATGCATGCTTTTGGAATGTGGAAGGAAACCGGAGTACCCGGAGAAAACCCACGCAGGCACGGGGGGAACATGCAAACTCCGCACAGGAAAGGCCGGAGCCGAGACCGAACCCACGACCTCTGCACTGTGAGGTCAAGGTGCTAACCACTTAACACCGGGCCGCCCCTTTATTTTGTCACCCCAAAATTATTTTTATTAGGTTTTGTTCCCTCATTTAAAAAAAAAAAGTTAATCAAATTGGGCAAGGAGGCTTTCACCGGGTTGCAAGCACAATTAAAACAATTGCACGGGACAATCAATGGTCAACTCGACCATGTGAGACTGTTAAAGGTTAATTCTGTAGACCATTTCATTTTGTAAAAATTGCCACTGCCTCAAGACTCCGAAAAAGCTAACAAACAGGGTGCATGTATAAACAGAGTTAAGAGGAGGGGTAAAAAAATAATTTAAAAAAAAAAAAGCAGTGACTCATCTTGGAATAAATAATGCATTTGATTCTAGTTGTGATAAGACTTGTAAAAAGCTCCGAAGGGAAGCCACAGTGTTCTCATTCCGTTCGGCTGAGGCACTTATTGCTTTCAATTTTTGCTCAAAAACCCCCAAATCAAAACAAAAAAACCCCAACAAGGGCTGATTAGACAGCCATCAATCGTGCCTTCACTGTGTGAGCCGCTATGCTAATTGGGGCATTAGTCTTAAAATGCTCCTTTTTTATATGCTTTACAAACCATCTTTTATGTCTCGTTAAGTAAGATAAAGTATACAAGGTCACATTTTTGCAGAGAGAAGTTGAAGGCAACTTTAAGTGGGAGAACAAAAGAGTGATGGCGCTGAATGAAGGCACGGACGGCGCGGTTGAGTAATGTGTGGCGCTGGCAGAGGTCAGCCAAGAGCAAGCTGTATAATTAACCACAGGGAGCTCCGTCATCGTGCAAGGAATATGCCGTTTCAGCTGTCAGATAACGAGCCGCGCCTTTATGATGCTTCTCCTTGTCGCAACTGGCCTTGTTGTTTGTGCACGTTGAACGCGCGTTATCTTTATGGATGCGCCAAAGCAGAGCTCGGTAAGTCCGTCGACACCTTCTGGTGCGTTGGTGCTTGCCCCCCCTCCGGGCCTGCATTGTCTCATAAGATTGAACTTTTTTTTGGGGGGGGGGGGGGGGGGCGGTGAACCACCATTTCACATATGAAGAGATTATATTCCAAAAACTCAAACATTCAAAGTAAGGCTGCCGTGTATGAATTAATGTTGGATTCATTGGCCGTATTTCCAATCATTAGTGGGTAGGTTGTTTTCATCCTTAGGAATGAACATGCTAGCAAGTGGCAAGCAGTGGTAAAATTGCAATCACGTTCCTTCATTTTGGTGGCAAATTACACAATGTGCTTTGATTCCTCATTATTTCCAACATGGGCAGCAGAGCCAAGTAAATGTCAGGCAACACCGAGGCATGGAAATTGTTCGGATTTGTACTTCTTCCATTAATCAGTGAAATGCTACTGGTGTGGAGCGTCTTCAAACCATTGTGTCAAGCTTGTCCAACTTAATTCCTGTGGGGGCTGTGGAAAAAAAAATGTAAACACATTGTCGGGCCAAATGAAGCCTACGTTTCAGTGAATTATATCTGCCATTTAGTTCCTTTTTTTTTTTTTTTTTGTCTTTTTCAAGTCTTTGCATAAACCACCCAGTCTGGATGCCTATCGTGAAAACTTTAAATCTCATTTGGGATAAATTTAAGCTCCAGGACTCCATAGCAGCAAGTCCTCAATCATTTGGCTTTTGCGCCACTGAGATCCAATTTAAATGAGCAGCTTTTCCTGTTTCTCCGACTCCATCTTTTAATTCTGTAGCGTGATGAGTTCCACTGAATATAAGTGGGACCATTGAAAAAATAAATTACCGGTGGGGGAGGGGGCGACGCACGATAGGACAAATAACCCAAACAAATGGAAATGTGCTATCTTCTGCCTGTTATGAGCAACTAGTCAATGTTATCAACAGTTTTCCACCCCGCTGAATACGCTGAAGAGATTGTGGCTTTTCCTCCGATCCGTGTGGATCGTCCAAATGCTGATGCCGATTCTAATATTTTCTTTCACCGGTGAAAACTGATCCTATCGTTGCCCGAGCATCCTGTTTTAAATTTGGTCAGCTCCTGCACTGTGACACTTGGATTCCACGTTTCGTGGCATAGCAAAGACACATTTACGAGTTACTTTTGCGATGAATAAAACATTAGTCTGCACAAAGGCCGCCATGGCATTTTCCCGTGCCTCGGCTAAGCTTAGGCGGGAGATGACATTCCATGTCTGATACATGTTCGACACACTGGGCCGACGCACGCTGGGATTACACCTTATAACGGTTTTGCACAGTCTCAGACTAACCCAAAACGCAGAAAAGTCGGAAGGAGGTTCTCGGGTTTTACTGCAGATTTTGTTTCACACGTCTCATGTTTGGAGGAACAAAAGTGCCGGCCAGATGTGGGCGCCGATCACCGGCAACCAGTTGGTTGACGGTCATTGATGATTTCAATTTTGTGGCGCGATTCCGTAATGCTCCGCCGTCGTGCCGAGACGGAGTTCTCGCAAGTTGCTTTTTGGATTGAAATCGATTCGAGAGCGCGAGAGACAATTAAACAGCGTCACCATTCCTCGTCATATCTCATGAGGACTGGCCGCCGCGTCTCATCGAACCCTGTTCCCCACGGCCCTCGCCGTCGGCTCCTCTTCTCGCCTAACGGCCTCTCCATCATGCTCAGCCACTTCTACAATTGCAGTTGCTCCTTCTGCTATCCTGAGAATGGAGACAACATATCCTAAGCCAAACGTGTTACTGCTACGAAATTCTGTTTTTCAAACACCTCTTAAATGAACAAGTACCGTAGACCAGTAGTCCCCCAACCTTTTTTTTGGGGGGGAGGGGCGTATTCTGTCTATTTCAACTAGCAAACCAAGGCTAGAAGGGAGACTCCGATTGGGTCGAGTCACGCATATTTCTGTCACGTCTGATGGTGTAAAATTGTTTACAGCTCGCTGGTCTGTCTATGTGCGGCCCAGTCCCAAACGAGCCGGGGCCCGGTACCGGTCCGCGGACCGGTGGTTGAGGACCTCTGCAGTAGACCCATTTCCTCATCTTTGTCATTACTGTAAGGAAGTTTGAGCTTGGTCAGGAAAAGTTGGTTTCTTGTTTTGACAATGTAGAGTGAATACATGTGTTGCTCATTCTGTGAGTGTATACAGAGCCGCGTTTGCATTCCCTGCCTTTTTGTTTTGATTTTTTTCCTTTTGTCTTTGTTTTTTTTCGATGCTTCACAAAAGATCATTCGCGGTCGAGCCTTCAGACTTTGTTGCCCTCCGCTGTGTGCCTCCATTCGTATGTTATTGTTGTTGTTCAGGCAAAAAGTAGAAAACAGTTGTAACAAAATCCTGCCATGGAAATTAAAATGCCGTTCGACTCCGAGCAACTTTGTTCTCTCAGAGGCACCCAGGCGGCATTTGTATCTCACCTAGGAGAAGATGAAACATTTGTTTGGAAAAAGTATATTTGCGCTTGAGTTTATGACGAGTATTGACAGCAAGTATAATAAACTCTAGTGCAAATCTCCCCCATGAAGTTTCCAAATTGAATGGAATCGGCTGCCCTTGAATTTGTAAACGACAACCAAATCAGAAGAAGCCAACCTGTGACGGATATTGACTACAAGCATCGCAAAGAATTGTGCCATGAACATTCATGTTGTCCAGGTCCACCTGTAGAGGTATCGACCGGTAAAGTGAGCGATGACGAATGTCGGTGACAATGAGAGCAATGCTATTTGGTATCAAGTTTTTTATTGCATCAAGTATGTGTCTGTGCCCCTGCTTTGTGACCTTTTGGGCCACATTATCTCTATTCAGAGAGGGTCTACCCCAAAGTGAGGGATTGGGTGTGGCTCACACCCAAGCGAGCATAAGGGCTCTGGAAAATGAATATATGAATAATGAATACGGATCCACTTGCCGTCAGAGAACCGGGATTAGCATACATGGCTAGCGCGAGAGCATGTGTTGTACTCCTTTGTTTTGGTGTTTTACAGATCCATCACTGAGTGAATCAGATCAACCAATGAAGAACCACAAAACTTAAAAAAAAAAAAGGCATCTGGCACTGCCACGCCATAGCAAAGTTAAAAACAAACAAGTGAAAAGAAAACAAATAGAATGTGAAGATGCAGCCAGTGGAAGATGGCCAGAGGTGTCCCAAGAGAAATCGATTGGATTCATGGGCAGTTTGTGGCAAGGGAACTCCTTCTATTCATATTCAGTAAATGGCAACGCTGACACCGGATTAACGTTCAGCGTTGCCTCCTGTGGGCATCGAAAGAATGTGAGCATTGTGTATCGCTAACATCCTGCTTGACGAGCCCAGGATAAATAAGGATCATTAGGGGAGCCAAGGATGACTACAAGGCTGCGCATTGCGAGCAATCGGTCCTCCCTCAAGACGATTTGGAAATGTCAAGCCCTTAGAGTTCAGGGTTCCCTCCTACATTGAAAAAAAATATGACAGTCCCATCATGACTCAATTGATGTCTCGATACAGTCGAATAATGAACAGCCGCAGTCAATGGAGAGGGTATTCTGGGGCACTCTCCCTACGCCGCATATCGAAACAGTCTGACATTTTGCTTGAAGTCTATATTTTCCGCCACATCTCAAAATCATATGACCAAGTCAATTGAAAATATTCACTAAGGCAACATAGGTTGATTTAACTGCAATTGACAGGCTGGTATTTGCCGTGACATTCAGAAAGCCAATATTACAAACGGATATCCAAAAAAAGTGACTCCTCTGTTGAACCTAATAATGTTTAAAAAAAAACGCAATTGGGAATGTCGAGGACAGTTTTGTGTCATGGACCACTACAAGCTGTACAAGTACATGCTGTTTACGGACTGGCAGCAAAAAAAAATAAATAAAAAAATTCACTGGTTTTAGATTGCCAGTTTGAAAGCACAAAGAGAATTAGAGCATAGATAAACATGTTATCAACATATTTTCATTCCTTTTAGTTTCATTCAATAGTACAACAAATGTAGGATAATATTACACCGTAAACTACTCAGAAAAGAACTTATTGACAGACGTTCAGCAAAAAACAAAACAAAAAAAAGATCATTACCAATTGGTCCAATACTGGTCCGCGGACCAGTGGTTGAGAACCATCTTGTTCGTCATAGTAATTATTTTTTTGCACCTCCATTTCTTCGCTTTACCTTAGCTCCGTTATCAAAATCATTTGTTTTAAAAACAGTTTTCTGATCCATTTTCAAAACTGAGTGCATTCATCAAGACACTCACATTTACGTGAAGTTCCCCTATTGCAAAGTGTGTCATGGAACCCCCCCCCCCCCCCCCCCCCCCCATAAAATATGCCCATAGGTAATGAATGTCAACGTTTCAGGCCCCAGTTTGGCTTCGATGATGCAAGACTCCAATCGAAAGTTCACCGCATATGGAATATGAACCTTTTGTCTTCTTGTTTACCGACAAAATGTAATTCTTAGTCATTTGTTAGCTCACGAAAGCATCAATCAATAATTACAGCCTCTGGAAATGATGAGGAATCCTTTGCGACAATTAGTGGGAGGTGACATGCGTTAAGAAGAGAGTCGATAGTTCAATACCCAATCTTCCATCTGAATATGTTTTTTCCCTCATTATGATTGCCTTCCGTTTTAAGTTCCATGCTTTCGACCTTTTCGGTTCCAGATTGTAATTTCATGTGGTCCAAAATAAGGGGACAGTTCAGCTGTCGGATGATGACTTGAAAAGTAAATAATAGAGAGAAACTATTTTATTTGCACTCCTGTTTGGGGTTAAAGGTTAAATTTGCTATTTTTGACAGGGTTTCTCAAAATCAACAGTTTGTGATTAATATTTATCACTCATATGGACTTCACTTTATTCATTTATATTTTTTTCAATAATTCAAATGTAAATCCTCTGGCGACCTCATTTGTCTAAAATCTCGTATTTCCGGGCTGTGTGAAGAACGGTACCGAGCGCAGTTATCACGCTCGCCTTGAGCCAGATGCGCGACGGGGCTGGTTCGATCTTCTGCATATTCATTGTGACGCTATCACATCACTATTTGGGGAAATTGTTTTCACCCCCGTTTGCTGATTATGGTATTGGGCTGATGTTTCATTCCGTCTGTGGCCCGTGCGCAACGCGGGCCGTCTTTCAAGGTGATGAACGTGAGATTATCCGAGCATCCTCATGAAGCATTCGACCTTTCGAGGTGTGCTTCTGTTGTTCATAACCGAAGCGTCCCTTGAGGCGCTTTGTTTTGGACAATCCACCCTCGGGTTGTAAACGATCCTCTCGGTGACAGCGATTGCCGCATCTCCGGCTTCATTTTATGACGTCTCCGTTGATTCGTATCGGTCGGATGACGGGCCGGGCCATTGTTTCAAAATCTGTCTGAATGCTCATGCAAACCTCATTTCACCTCATTTTTGAGCAGAAAAGAAAAGCGCTGCTGGTTGATAATTGAGCGTTACGCAATGAGCGTGAATTTTCTCGAATGGAGACGTTCATCCATTTTGACAAAGTATCCGGTTCCATTAATCCCGGCGAAGCCAGAGTTGATGCTCGCTGCTCCGTAATGAGAGAATAAGCACAGCGATGTGGCCGAGTGAATGAGGGAGAGCGTCGGCGGGCGCTAACGCGACATGGCTTTAAGTAGGGCGACTGCACGCGGAGAGCCGACTTTAAAGGCGATCACTCTGATAAATACGCTTGATGAGGCTGGATGGTTGAGCGTTCCCGGCGTGGGGTAAGCGAGCTGAGCCGTCACGGTGGCGCTTGCGCAGCTCTGATGAAGTGGAAGCGATTATGACATTAGGTGGTTGAAGCCTCTTGGATTTCTGTGATGAATTTCTTTATGTCTCGTATTTGGTGCTAGTTTTTTTTTTTTTTCTTTTGCATGTTCCACTTCCAAATCATCAGAACCGTTTTACACTCCAAACTGGTTACTCACAAAATCATGCATGATTTCATGTCAAGGAATTTTTAGGCCCGATTATTTCGAAGGAAAGCTCAAGAGGGTCATTACAAACGCTCACCTTGGCTTTGTTTGTCGCTTTGTATCGATGACGAGAGAAAAAGAATCGCCCTCAAATGCCACGTCATGGCGACAGCTCAATGGATGTTCAGAATCATTGCATCTAATCACGCCTCCGTTCATTACCCATAATTTGCTCCGGGTTAAATATGTGACCCAAAGGCCTTATTTGTTACGACAGCGATCCCAGGCTGACACCGGGCACTCGTGGTGTATAATTGCTTTGCTGTGAGAGCCGAGCGTGGCAGCAGGCCGCAGCGCTTTCGGGTCAAACAAGGAGACGCTGGCTGGTATTGGCAAGCCATGCCTCATCACGGCACTGTTTTATTGCACTCTTTGTAAGCGTCACGTTGGCAGTTTATTTGCATGTAAAAGATCTCAATTCATAGGAAATTTTAATTACCTTGCCTTTTATGGACGACTCTTCAGTTGTAGCGTCTTTCTATAAACATGAGCCGGTCGGTGGCTATGCAGTGATAAAAATTCAGGGCGTCGAACTATGAAAACTTAACACGTTTTTCAGTATAAGGCCGCAGTCTTTCAATATTAGCATTTCTTTCATAAGATTTACATGCTTTTATGTCTTTTGTAACCATCTCGTAGAAGTCCATAGAGTCCCCAGTTTGCAGCAATGTTGTCACACCGCAGTGCGATGGATGAGGGATTGTTAAAGGTCATCGCAATGACGAGCCAAAGCTAGCTACCTTTAGATTAGAACCGTCTCTCAAGCTGTTGTCTTTGTCGCTTTCACTCCTGTCACCCTCCAGACCACAACACCCAACGCAAGCATGCACCGTTCGGCAGTTCGCAAACCGTTCTTCCAAAAGTGTCAACATGTGCGTTCTGAAGCCGTTTGTCACTCCAGTTCAAATTTGCTGCAAAATTAAACACCCAATTAAGATAATCAACTGCTTTGTTTGGTCAACCGAACGAAACGAAAAATGCTTCAGATACTGGGAGCGCTACACCAACGGGATATTCATGGCAGCAGTCCATTGTCGCAAGTTGTCAAAGGAAGGCCCCCAAAAAGTTGTTATATTTGTCACTGTAAATGCTCAAGATGTGCATGCACCATGTACAATTTCCGAGCTTTGTTTTGATACACCCCGGACCAGACGAGCCGAGCGTGCGATATGTGCAATATGTGCGCCTCAAGGAACGAAATAAGAGGACCGCACCCGCCGTTTCCCCGAGAGGCGCCATGTATTCTTTCAGCCGACATTCAAAGCGATCTCTTCTCCCTTGACGTGCTCCGCACCTCAAAAGCGACTGCCGACATGAACAAATCCCAAAAGACGATTCCATTAAAACCTTGCGGCTCGCCTTGAAGATGGCTGATTTGTGCAACGTTTAAAGAGCAAGTCAGGGATGTCGTCACGAGTCTTGCAAAGACCGAAAAAAAAAAAAAAAAAACCAACCAGACATGCTGCTCGCGTAGAAATTTTGTGTCATCATCGTTTATACTGAATATTTTCTTACATCTGCTCTACATGACTTTGACCTACATGACTCTGCGCAATACTGTAAAATTCATTTTCTTACAAAGTGGCACTTGGGTAAATAAAATGACTAACATTGACACATTAGTTCAGTAACGAGTGAAACAAGTAATTTTCTTCATATAGAGAACATTAAGTCTTTTGTGTTATTAAAAACATGAGACCTCGGTTGGCGGCACCGTCTTTGACAGGTTAGCGCGTCGGCCTCGCAGTGCAGAGATGCAGGGTTCGATTACGGCTTCGGCCTCCCTGTGTGAAGTTTGCATGTTCTCCCCATGCCTGCGTGGGTTTTCTCTGGGTACTCCGGTTTCCTCCCACATTCCAAAGACACGCCTGGTAGGTTGATTGGGCACTCCAAATTGTCTCTAGGTGTGAGTGTGAGCACACATTTGTTTGTCTATGTGTGGCAACCAGTTCAAGGGTGTCCCTCGCCTACTGGCCGAAGACAGCCGGGATAGGCTCTGGCATGCCCGCGACCCTCGTGAGGAGAAGCCAATTACAAAATGGATGGATGGGGACCAAAGTCTGGCCTATGTTAGCTTTTTATTTGTTTAAGAAACATGATGAAGACTTCATGAGTCAGCATCTCGGTTGCCCATTGAGGGCAGGTGACTGTTTGCGGCGTTAGTCACTCGTATCGGTGACAGGACCGCTTCCTCTGTGGAGAAAAGCCATGGAAGAAGAGCAGTGATAAATTAGTCACACTGACAATGAGCCTGATTTGCATCTCGGCAAATGGGCTCTCTGTCATTGAGCCAAGAACAAAATACAAAAGATCATGCCTGATTCGACCCAAACACACTTGCCAGAAAAAAAATAATAAAAGACACTCACATTCACAAGAGGGTTTCCAAATGGTAGGATCTTATTTTTAATTATGTTCTCTACGAAATGTTCTATTTTATGAAGAAATAGAAATAAGATATTGGGATCAATAGGGGACCAAAAACAAAAATTTGTTATCATTATTATTTTTTGTTTAACAATATATTTACAGGCGGCCCGGTAGTCCAGTGGTTAGCACGTCGGCTTCACAGTGCAGAGGTACCGGGTTCGATTCCAGCTCCGGCCTCCCTGTGTGGAGTTTGCATGTTCTCCCCGGGCCTGCGTGGGTTTTCTCCGGGTGCTCCGGTTTCCTCCCACATTCCAAAAACATGCATGGCGGGTTGATTGGACGCTCTAAATTGTCCCTAGGTGTGAGTGTGGGCGTGGGTGGTTGTTCGTCTCTGTGTGCCCTGCGATTGGCTGGCAACTGATTCAGGGTGTCCCCCGCCTACTGCCCGAAGACGGCTGGGATAGGCTCCAGCACCCCCCGCGACCCTAGTGAGGATCAAGCGGTTCGGAAAATGGATGGAATATATTTACAGTTGACTCTCGTTATTCCAAAGGAATAGGGACCAGTCCGGCCCACGACTAGCAAAAATTCACGGAAATAGACGCCTACTGAAATACATTGGAGGTTTTGTTCTTTTATTCATTATATATATATATATATATATATATATATATATATATTATTTTTTTTAATTATCGATCGATTAATCAATAATCTGTATGTTTGCTTGTGAAAATGTTTCTCAATAGCGTGTTCCATTAAAAAAAAAAAAAAAAAAAAGACTCAGGGCAGAACCATCATTGCTTTTCCCGAAACCTGATTAGTGTCCAGTCCCTCCACACGCTGCCTTGTAAAGGACAAAAACACAATCACCTCAACTTTTGCCGTCCACATAAATAAAGGTCATAGGATGGATTGATGATCGATCAAGTTTGCAGACGGTCCGCAAAGAGGTACAAGGGCAGTGACACAACATATACCCTGCATTCCGTCTGCAATCGGGGAACCATAAAATTTGATCACCGAGCCAGTCGGATCGCAACCTGGATTGCGCCAGAGGCGATTAATTTTTACACCCGACGATTTTTGTCTGCTCGGCGACTGCAGCGGGCGCAAAACAAGTTGAGAGGAGTGGAGGAGTCCCAGACACTACCCAGGATCCCCTGCAACTCTGTTTACCTACTTGGCGGCAAAAGGATAATTATGATCCAAATCTCGCAAGTGCCACATCAAAGCACCCCCCCCCCCCACACCCTCTTTTGAGTCCATTGATCGACAAATTGAGGAGTGAAAAGAGAAGCAACTTCCCTTGATGAAAAAAGATGACAGCATGCTGAGGGTATGATCCTTTTTCTCATTCATGCGGCGCCAGATTAAGCAGCAGCCAATGCAATGGCTGTCAGCGCCCGCTTCTGCTACCTCCCCTCCCCGCTTTTACTATTTACCCATCAAAAGACCGCAAAACATCACCAGTAATGAGCTGCTCCTCCCCTTCCCCAGCTGTCATGGCGAGCAGCACGTCCCGCAATTTGCGCCTGCCTCCGGTTTAGCTTGGCTGATGTGCGGATGATAATACCATCAAGAAGAAGATTAGCGTCTCACCGTTGTTGTCGCGCACGCATCACTTTGGCTCTGTCGAACGCAAGTAAAACAAAGCCTCACCGTGGAGCAGATGACTCCGATCTCGTCTTTTGATAGAGGACTTGACTCGGGGGGGGGGGGGGGGGGGGGCACTGACAGAAACGCTTCTTGTTGCGCTTGCCCCTTGGTGGTTAATTTTGCAATGTGTTCAGGTCGACTTGCTGCATTGGCATCGAAATAGAGTGTGCACAGAATGCGGGGGCTTTCTTCAGGCTTGAGCAGATTCGATTTTTGTTCTTTAAAATGTTGCTTTTATTATCCAACTCTTTTTTTTTTTTTTTTTCTTGGACTTCACTTCTTGGCAGTGTCGTACACCGAAGGTTCGGCAGCATTATCAGATGGCTTGCTTTTCAGAGGAGGCCCATGGAATTGGGTTTGACGTTTCAAAGACATAAATGCCTCCGTTACCGTAAATCTCCACTGAGATCGTAATTTAGATACTCTCTAAACAAGAGCATATTTTCACGTTGCCAAGATTAGCTGTTGAATAACCAAATGAAATCTTAATTGTATTTCTTTTGTGCCAAGGGTAGCCACATAGGAGAAGAAAAAACTGATTTCACATCTCGTATGTTTGTTGCTTTTATGTACCACAGCAATCATTTTATTTATTCTTTTTCCCGAAGCATAAGTTGTTCATACTGCACGTATCTTTCAATGACACTGGTAGAATATGACAACAGGAGGGATAGAAAATGTGTCCCTTAATTTTGAAGTTTGGCGTATTGTCCCTTGTAGAACCACAGTACACAGGGTTTCTGCGGGTCTTTAAAAACATCAAATGGATTTTGCAAAAAGGAAGGCCTTGTTTGGAATTAAAAAAAAACAAACAAAAACAACATGAAACACGATATCTACCAGAAGCAGAAGACTGTTGGAATTTACAATGAACCAAATGTGCAGGAGTCCCTCAGGTCCCCTCATGTTCCAATTAATTTGAAAAGGAAAACATTGATCATTCCTTTCATCAACTTGCAATATGAAACAATATGAAACTCTCATGCCGCCTGGCAGGGAAAAAAAAAACAACACTCCGTTTAACTGGAGATTATTGAACTGACTAAAAAAAAAATACTTGATCAATTACCTAAAAGATACAACCATGGTTATTGTACATTTAGAGCAGATGGAAAATGTGCGATTAATACTCCCGAGTTCACGAGAGCAATCATGCAATTATTTAAACTTTGAATCGGCCGACATCCATCCGGTATTATGCATGTATGTTGATAAGTGTGCTTGTGTGTGCGTATGCGGTTGGAAGGTGAAATTGTTTTAAGTTGCAGAAAAAAAGAAAAGGCATTAAAAAGTATGAAATGTGATATGCTGATACCTGCAGCAGAAGGTCTTGAAATGAATACCGATAGATTTTTATCGACCAACTTTGATAAGTGAAGCTTTCCACAAAACTGTCTAAATGAACTCAAGTTGGAGCTCCGCGGTTGCCATGGCAATGAAAGGGCCCGCTGAATATGCGTAGCCACAAAAAGGCTGTGATGGTATGGTCAATTTACAACATATTGTGACTCCAAGTCTATTCACCTCAAAGCTTCCTCAACAATTCTTCTTCCTTACATTGTTCCTCCACTCTGGCACGCGTGTGATGGATGAGTCTTTTTACCCGGTCCTGTTTGCGCGGACGGCGGATCCTGCTCATCCGTTAAGTCCCCCCGACTGCTCCCTTACCTTGCCATCCTTTATTAATGTCTCTTTCGGTGACATGGCGTCTTCCACACAGATTAGATGTAATTAACCTTTTAAAAGACAAATGCCCAACAGCCGCGAAAGGGCTTTCGTGACCATGCCGTCGCCTTGACCTTGGGTGCGGATTCGGAATCTCGGCGTTTCATGTCGCAAACGCAATTACTCCAGTCTTGATTCCTCCCAACTCCGTTACTGACACGTCTCCTCTGTTACGCGAGTGCTCCTCGCTCACTCATGTCTATCTCCGCAGCTCTCCCTCCCCGCAAGATTAGGTTTTTTTTTATATGTCCCTCACATGCCGGCTCCAAGCCGCAAGGCGAGACAAACGTGGCCCTGCGAAGAGCGCACCGTGATGGATAGATGTGGGAGACACTCCAATTTCCTGACAGGGGATAAACGTGCCAATGCCCGTAATGGAGTAATTGCTGAAACCGATTGACCTCTAGAGGCCAAACACGGATCAAAACATAAACTCTGACCTCCCCGCGTCACCTTTTGCGGCTGCGGCGGCCATCTCTTGCAGCGCAATCGCCAGAGCCGGGGAACGGCAATAAAGCGTGGCCCGATATCCCGACGATGCTTATTTCACGCATATATGTCGGCGTATATCCCTTGCGGTCCCGATGACACGATTCACATTTCGACATGCGTGACAGAGACGTCAGGGAGGGAATAACTTCTGTTTCCGGTGACAAGCGCCAATGACGCTACTTTCACGCAACGACATGAAGGCCACACGCATGGGGTCTTCGACCTTACGCTCATTGAACGCTCTCAACCGAAGCCTGGCGTGGCACCAACAAGCGAACCAAGACTGCTTAA
This sequence comes from Hippocampus guttulatus, assembly GCF_054856545.1. Classification (NCBI taxonomy): domain Eukaryota; kingdom Metazoa; phylum Chordata; class Actinopteri; order Syngnathiformes; family Syngnathidae; genus Hippocampus; species Hippocampus guttulatus. The sequence goes on along the minus strand of NC_141278.1, from coordinate 1,156,268 downwards.
GAAGTGGTCTCAAAAGTTAAATAACAAATGCGGAAAATACCGATCCAGTATATACTGTGTGTTTATGTATATGGATATCAGCGTGGATTTATATCTGTGTGTGTGTGTGTGTGTGTGTGTGTGTGTGTGTGTGTGTGTGTGTGTGTGTGTATATTTGACAATCCACCCATTTTTTTTGTAGTTGGAAAAAAAAAATCTACAATACAGTATTGCGTATATTATATATATATATATTATGTTGTAAGCCTCAACAGAGATTTTCTTCTGCGGCATTTTTTTCCCCACCAATAGTCCACCTTGGTCAGTCCCTCAGTGAACGAACTGGTCCAAAATGATGGATTTTATTTATTTATTTTTAATTCACCGTTTGACTTGTCATGTAAAGTCAAATCAAGATGAATATGTTTCAAGGCACAGCCCATATTCAGGTATAATTTTATGATGACAGGCTTTTATGTGAGAGCACATTAAAAGAAAAAAAAAAAAAAAGAGAGAGACACCTTCCGGTACAGACAAATGAAAGCATGCGCGACTCTTATATGGGCTTTCTTGCTCCCAAGTAGCCACTCGCTCAGTCCACCTGTGCCACCCACTCCCTTGAAGCACCTCATTTCACACCATGGAGCTGAAAGACAGAGTGCCCTTGCAGGGCAATTACATTCAGTTTGGTGGAAGGGGATCATAAAACTTCAAGCATTCTCATATCTGGGATGGGCTTCCGGTTTTGGCCGCGAGTCACGCCGCCGTGTTTCACGTTGTATCAGGCCTGCAAGACCCCTTGCCCTTCCTTGTCTCGGGTATATTGCTCCATCTCGCAAAATAAATAGGCCAGCAAAGCAAATGGCCTTAAATCAGCATCCTTAGCGAGAACATGCGCTGCTTAGCTTATTTCCAGGTTCACTCCCTGGACAGGGTGATAATATTGAACTTTATGGCAACATTAAGCCTCCTTGCCCGCCTTGCTGGCCATAACCTCCTCTTGTCGTTCGCCTGAACTTTCTAGTCGCTCCTCCTTCCTTGTTAGCCACCCAGCAGAGCACAAACAAAGAAAAGTTGCCCTCTCTCCATCAATAGTGGGGAATCGATCACTGTTCAAATTGTCTTTCGGCTGCAATTTCGTTTCACCCCGCCGCTCTCCCTGTCCCTTAACGCACCCGGTGGTAAAGCATCCCTGGAGCCTACGATGACCCCTTCCGCAGCAAATGCACTTCTGTTTCCTTCCCCGGCTTCCTTCCTCCATGGTCGCTGACACGCTTCCGAGCAAGTGCATTGCGGCGGCACGTGCGCATCAAACGGTGATGGCTGAGCAATGACTTCATTAGCCCGTTCCCTACTCGACGACAAGTACACAGGCTCCCTGGAACAAGCCGAATGGAGAGAATAGAAAAATGGAAGCACATGCATGTTGCAGCACATGTACCTTTCATAGTTTATACTCTGGACTTCTCCTATGAACACACGCACGTACATTTGTCCGGCAAGTAGTAACATGAATAATATTGGTCAGTGCTCTCTCCCGCCATAATGACGACAATGACAAATCCACAGGAATGGTCTCTTGTTCAATGGAATACAACTTTACGGTTGACCACAAAAAAAAAAACTGGCATTTATGAATGTATTTGGAATATCTGAACAAACGAAAATTTGATTGACTTTCATTTTGAGTGAGGACAGCATCATCCAAAACTGAGGTTGAGAGTCGAGGCGTCACACGCCGTCTGCCTTGAACATCCATCCATCCATCCATTTTCCGAACCGCCTGATCCTCACTAGGGTCGCGGGGGGCGCTGGAGCCTATCCCAGCCGTCTCCGGGCAGTAGGCGGGGGACACCCTGAATCGGTTGCCAGCCAATCGCAGGGCACACAGAGACGAACAACCATCCACGCCCACACTCACACCTAGGGACAATTTAGAGCGTCCAATCAGCCTGCCACGCATGTTTTTGGAATGTGGGAGGAAACCGGAGCACCCGGAGAAAAGCCACGCAGGCCCGGGGAGAACATGCAAACTCCACACAGGGAGGCCGGAGCTGGAATCGAACCCGGTACCTCTGCACTGTGAAGCCGACGTGCTAACCACTGGACTACCGGGCCGCCCCTGCCTTGAACAATGTCCTGATATCGCTCCCCCACAAGGAGGATTTCTTAGTTGAACAGGACGATGAGTAAATGACTGATTAGTATGCAGTCTGAGCAACATCAACACCAACATATTTGCTGGCCACCCCTTGGGAACACACCAGTCCAGGCATAAATCGAGGGAGTCAACACCTAAAAATTAGAGCTGCAGAAGCCACAATGCCATGATTCGACCTTTGTGGACTGACAATCAACAGTACTGCAAAAAAGATTTTCACTGATGAATGCACAAATAGATATATAAGTATATATATTTTTTAAAATGACTGTTTTTGTGCTTGATATTTCGTGTTTTATTTTTTGTTGCGGTATGAATTATGCAAACCTCATTGATGCTGACACTACATGTAATTATCAGTCATCAGGATTCAAGAGTGACACAACGGGCAAAGGCGAGTGATTTGCACCCGTTTTGGAACATGAATAACATATTGCATCTACAAAGTGTTCAGACGGGGTTCGATTATCAGCAGCCATGCTTTGAAATCCAATCTTAGCAGATGTCTTTTAAAACGCCTCGCGTGACAGTTGAGCAGAGGTAGATCGAAAAGCAGGATTTCTGCTGACGGGGGGGGATCAGGCGATTCACTGTAGACATTTGGACACCTCCGCACATTATGAAAGCTGTCACAATATTCAAGTGAAAATATTACTTTTACCTCGGAGACCTTGGTTTCATAAAAAAGTCCAAAAATGTTCTGGGATGTTCTATTTTGTATGGTCTGCAGTGTATTTATGTATGTATTTATTTATTTATTTTTTGCACTGAATCTACAACCAAAGGCTACAAAGTAAAATCAGGGAGGGCTGGGGGGTGGAATCTGAATTCCTACCCCAATCTAAAGGCAAAAGTCAGAAGTTCAGGTCTTGTCTTGCGGGTCTATATGCTATTGAAAAAAAGCAACGGATGCAGAAGAGTGGGGCGTCCAGTCACATTTTCATTCCACACTGGCAGTTGCATTCTTCCGTAATGACCGATTCAATCTACACGGGCCATCCCTTGAATGTCATGTTTCTGGTGCATACTTCTTGATGTCCAACCCACAGTTTTTTTTTCCCCTTTGTGAATATGCCATCTGTTGCGTTTAGGAAATGATTTCACCCCAGGGGCCCGTGAGCTATTTTCACATTCTTGCATCCACGACCATACGCGCGTCTTCTCCACCGAACGTCTCATTTCGCAGTGGCCGAGGAACTGCTCCTCCAGCACTCTGCTTTACTTTTTACGAAGCTTTTTATTGCCTTGCAAAAATCGCTGCAAATGACATTTTCGCCTTCGGTCATCAATCTCGACTTGTGGTCGGGGCAAGTGAAGTCTGGATGCATCAACTTCACCCCACCCCCCATCGGTCACCTCAAGTAATCTTTGACCCCTTCGCCCTCCGTGACATGATGTCTTCCTTGAGGTTTTATCTCCGACGCCATCACAATAAACGCGGGCTCCCCCGTGTTGAGCGCAGTCACCTGCAAAGTGGTTCATTCTCTCCGGGTGAGTGGCGCTCGTTCAAATAAAGCTGCTGCTTTATTGCGTTACAATGCGACGGTGGCTTGTGCGCATCGTCGCTTTGTTGCCATGAATTAATATACAGTATCCGCCGTTGACTAGCCGGCAAGGTCACTTGGGAATAAACGCAGGGCTGTGGTGCAGCTAATGCTAATGACTTCCTGTTAAAGGTTGCCTTATGCCGGATGCAACCTTCCAGTAATGTGTTGCACCGTGATGAGTTTCCAGAGAGAGTTTGTAGAGGGCAAGGGAATGTGCCGCAAATACAAAATGCATATTCTCCTCCTGCGCGCCGCCTTTCTCAGAGGCCGAACCCATTAGGACGGGTGTCATTGCGCATATCCATTAGTTTGCCCAAGGGAAACAAATAAAACGCTGGTCAAACCAGTGTGTCAGTGTGTTATCGCAACACTGAATCCGCCCCCGTCCCCCCCACCCCCTCACCCCGGATTAAGAACGGCACGTTTGGACAGAAGTCTTTGTCAACAGTCCTTGTGGTCAAATTACTTTGGAAACACCTTCTCGACACTTCCCCCCAACAGCCCTGCTCTTTTACCAATGTTTTATTCGCTATAAAAAAGACTTTGTTGCGTCATCTATTGTGTGCCACGCAATTTGCAGAAACCCAAAAAAACAAATATAAATCAGGAAGCCTTTTGCCAAGAAACCCCTCGCTTGATTGGCAATCAATAAAATAGCTTCATTAATGACACAGTAGTGGCACGGTGGGCGACTGGTGAGCACGTCCGCCTCACAGTGCAGAGGTGCAGGGTCGCATTCCGGCTCGGGCCGTGCCTGCGTGGCTTTTCTCCGGCACTCCGGTTTACTCCCACATTACAAAAACATGCACGACAGGTTCATGGAACATTCGAAATTGTCCAGAGGTGTGATTGTGAGCGCGAATGGTTCTTCGTCTCTGTGTGCCCTGCGATTGGCTGGACAAATTGATGGATGGGTGGATAGTTACTCGGTTTTCGACCAGTTGAACCTTTGTGTCCTGAAACGCTCCTGAGGCGCTTGTTTCATGAAAATAGATTGAAAATGTGAGATGCTTCCTCTGCACACATCTCAAATATGAGAGCAATTCAAGACACGTATGCTAATAATCCCGCTACGAGAACTCTTGGCGAATACTCCTTTAACCTTCTGAGAAACAAATTCAGAAAATGAAAACTATGCGCGTCAATGAGGGCCCATTGTGTATTATTAAAACAGAAACGACAACAACAAAAAGAGAATTTCCATCAGGAGCAATAAAGTATCTTCCTCAACCTTGCTCGTTTTGACTGAAAATATTAAGATCCGAGACGTGTTTGGTTTGGACAAATGAATGCATGGCTGTACTCGGTAATACGCTCACACGTGCAAGTGTACCATAGGGCCCAATCATTCACTGCTTGATACATTAAACAATGGTTATCGTATTAACTCAGCTTATTAAACACCATTTGCGGCGTCGCCCTTGATAGTTAATTCACAAATCAGCCTCATTATTTCAATCATTTACCATCCACAATAAACCTGTCAGGGGACAGGGACTTTTTTTCTGAACTTGTCGTCATCATTCATTTTCCTTCTTTAACGGCCGCAATTTGGTGCGCTGTCCGTGCCAGCAAAAAGTTGTGTCGTAAATTTCCTAGCGCAGGAAGTCAGAATCTGCAAGTCGTGCTGGGCATAAGGAGCGGCTTTACTGATGCTCATAATTTAAACATAAATGGATCAAGGTTGCGGCATAACATTAATGATAATCCACTTTATGATAATGCACAGCTTCGCTTCCCCCCCCAATGCTGACTCATTGCTCACAGTCTCGATGTTCTTCAATGCAGCTCACATTCTCCCTTCCCTTCCATCATCTTCTTCTTTGGCCGTTTCACGCCGTTGCCAATACTAGGCTTTTGATGAAGTTAAAATGGCTAAAATGAGCCCCCGCGTTGTTAAATTGCAGCAAAAAAATGAAAGGAAACAGTCGCCAATATGTTACGCCATCTTCAACGTCTTATTTATGATTCAGTGTCTGCCTGCTGGGCCACTACATTTTCTGTTTCTTTCCACAGTAATTTGATTATTTATATTGAAGTGGAATATTTTGAATATATACAGTATATATATATATATATATATATATATATATATATATTTTTTTAACTTAGCACAAGAACTGACTAAACACAATAGATTTTCCACCCGCATAATTTTTGTCTGCGTATGACACAGAGGATCCAACACTAATTAATCACTTTGAGTTCGAGGGTTTGACTTGTGAATGTGCGACATTAGTGAAATGAATCGTCATTCTAAATTGTCAAATACTGCTTCAACTTGGTCAAAATGCTGCACAATCGTCATCATGTCAACGCTCGAATTAGTTTCCTCCGCACATCGCGTCGAGAGCTGTTATTTACACGGCAGTTGGTTCACTTTCACAATTCAGAATACCAAACAAAGTATAGCTTCAAACGCCTCATTGTGACCAAATCCAAGATTGGCTCGAGTTGCACTGAAAGGCCCGTGCCAATCGATGGATTTCCACTCAAATTATATAACCGTCAGTGCTCTCCCACCAGCTTCCAAATGGCACTTCAGCAAAACTTGTCCTAAAATGAGCTCAGAATCTTCTTGGAGATATTTTCCCCATTTGCCACCAGTATGGAAAATCTCCCAGCCATCTGCTCTGATGAAATATTTAGTCATGCTCCGTTGCAGCATCCATCTCTTGAGCTCCGTTACCACGTACGAAAGGCGCTTGCGTGGCGGTGGTGCAGGCAAGCACAAAAAAAAAAAAAAAAAAAAAAGGCTCTGTCTCGTCCACATCTGTGCACGCCAATATGCGCGCGTCACTTTGCAAGTGAAATACAAATCAATCGGAATATACATTTGTGTTCCCCAATTTGCTTCACACTCAAGTATCCAGAGGGCGCATGACGTCGTACCAAGCCACGGTAGCGTTAAATAAAAAGAAAGTGCTATGATTGCAGTCGCGAGAGCGACATTAAATATTAAATTATCCGCTTCAATGTCATGTATTGTTACATGCACATAAATGTGTCATGAGAAATCCGCCGGCCCTCCGTTGACATGAGCCATTCCGACTACCTGCCGTCTGGTCCTGACTGCCTCTTTTTCTCCGCTGTCCACGTGTGCGTGCAGATTGTGTTTGTGTGTGCGTGTGTGTGTGTGTGTGTGTGCAAATCATAGACAAACCCAATCGAGCTCGCATTCGCAAAAGTAGCGCATAGGTAGCCGGCATCAATATTGACAGGGGTGAAAGTGCCGAAAGCTTACGCGACTAATTAGCTGCCGCTTGTATGTAAGTGGGGTCTCACAGTAAATTGGAGGTCAAGTCAGAAGTTCAGGGGGCGAATATTTCAACATTTCATATGGAATATTTGCATAGAGACATAATAAAGGAAAAAAAAAGAGGAATGTGTCACAATCGAAATTCCAGGCTCGCTTTTGTTGATTTGCTTCTACTTGACCCACTCTGGATTTCCTTCATTGTTCCCTTGGGGGCAATGCTTAAGTGCTGCCTTCGAGTAAATGTCACCAGCGACTCATCTCGGCGCTCTCGTCTTAATACTGCCATTGTGTGTCTCTCCGGGTAGAAGTGTGTTCAAAACATGCTGCGAATTTGATCATCAAGCTGGCCATTAATTTGATCCCCGTGAGGTCTAATTACTTCTATTTCCCGTGAAACTGTCAAAAACCCAACTTTTTCTATTTGGAGTTTGCGCATGGCATCGAGCAAAAAACAAAAACAAAAAACAAAACAAAACGGCAATAACAGTCAAGGCAGAGAAGCAGCAAGACGGCTTGAGAGACATATTACTTCCCAGATTAGGTCTGTTTTCCAATCAGCTTCTGGCCATATCCCATATTGATTAAAAGCTAATAACCTCATAAGATGCTGTCGTCCACCTTTCTTTAGCCCTGCCATCACTCAATCCCGCTTCTCCTCCTCCTCCGACGTCTCCCCAAAGAGAAATGAGTCCGTTTTTGATCACACTATTAAAGACGCGAACCAAAAAAAATCCCTCATTTTGACCTTAAATTTGAGACATTCATCTTGAAATCAATCATGAAAAAAAGATTGTCTTGATAATGAAGATAAATCGCCTCGCATCTATCCGAGGGTGGAAGTGTGACGCTCACGAGGAGAATGAAAATTTGGCAAGTGCACATTAGCTTTCATTGATGCAGCATTTGGCTGACAAAGCTCAACTCAACTCAAGTGTGTTTCGAGAGCACTTTGAAACAGCCGCCGCTGTACACAAGGCAAACCACAAAAAAACTAATTAAAATCAAAAACAGTATAAAGCACAAAAACAGTCAAACTAAAAATGCTCGATCCCTGCTTGCTTCTCGGTAACCTCTACTAGTGTCTGGTCCGCAGACCTGAGGCACCGGACAGGTGTGAAGGATGGGGCGAGGCCATTTCAAGATTTGAAAAGAAATCGGATCTTTAAAAGAACCCTGCACTGCCAGTGAAGGAATGCCAGAGCAGCAGCATTCTGGAGCAACTGGAGACGCTTCATGGAGGATTGGCTAACTCCAAAGCGCATGACCGTAATCCAGCTGAGATGTGACGAAGGCATGAATGACTGTTTCAAAGCTTTGCGTTTATGTAAGAGCAAACAACTTGCTCCAAATTCAATCATTTGATGCCTGCTGAAAGTTCCATGAGGGGAAGCCACAAGGCGCTCCGCTGCACAATTTGTTTGCAATTGTTGCCGGATGAGCTTCACACGAGCTCTTAGTTAGTGCTCACCTCATTGCCTCTTTGCTTTCCAGGTAGCATTGTTGCGATGACACTTTCCACCGATGCGTTTTATTCTTACAATATTTATGTCGATGAATCCAAGTACTTTTCGCTTCCAAATACTCAAACGATAATTCTATAGGAAGGCGCCGAGATAAATATTTAGGCCGCACTCAAACGTTAGCGTCCGCGGAGGATCCCGCAAGACATAACGATTCTTCCGGATGTGTAAAATCCATCACTCCACCGTAGCCCGTCACATAATCTGTTCTCGGTGTCGGATATCATCTTCACGGAGATGACCGGTGGTTTTCTGTTTTTGAAAACGGGTCAACATTTGCAAGTGCGCGCGGTTCAGTGCGATAACAATGGGGAGAGAAAGCGAGCGATTGGCAGACTGGAAAATCATTCTGTTGGCTGTATTTTACCGCTGATGGACCTCTTTTGATTTTACTGCCCGTAATCATGAGCTATGCCCACTTTTCACAAATCCACTTTTCTTCCTTTGCTTGCAATTGGCTCCTGCGCTCACAGTTTGAGTATTTCTCACATTACGACATTCATACATTCTCACTCTTCTTGGTTTGCCTTTCATGTGAATACACTAAGAATATCAAATGTGCCCACTTTGCCTTCATGCTCGAGATTCCTTGTCATTCACTTTCTCTCCTGGCGGATGGTCAAGTAAGAGAACGCATTTTGGTGAGGTGAAGTACAGCTCATGTTACTTGTGATTCTTCTGCGAAGCGAGGAGGCCTTCGGACAATTTGTAGGACCGCGCAGGGAGGGCGAGACATTAAGCAAGGTGAGCGTGGGATCCGTGTGATCGATACAAGCCAATGATTGCCTACAATCAGTCATTCCCAGTTGGTAAGCCAAGGCCAAATGCACACTGGTGCTGCGGCGGAACCAATTACGACACCTCCAAAAAAATCACAGTTGGTGAACTGCGTGGCAGATGTATTTGCTCGTCAGCGCATTATAAATGAAACTAATTAAAGTTATTACATGAATAGTGCTCGGTCGCATTGCCAAAAATCAAAGAGCGGTTGTAAAAAAAAAAAAAACAAGCTGCCCGGTTCATGATTTCATGGACCGAGGGGTGAGTTGATTTTGCCTCACCTTGGCACTGACGGTATGTTTTTCTTTCTTTTGAAGCGAGTAAAAAGGTTTCCTCCCTTGATGGAAAATGAAAGCAAACTGTCCTTCGCAAACCAGCCTCTTTGTCCTTCCAGAAATTGGACTGCTCACTTCCCTTCAATCCTTCAGCGGCTATCTTACTTAAAAAAGTGAGCCAATATTTATCCTGTACCACACGCACACACACACACACGCACACCTATCTATCTATCTATCTATCTACATATACACACACACACACACATGCACACATAAAATGCTGACTGAGATGCCCTGAACCAGCAGCGTTCTTGGAAGGAGCATGAAATGGCAATAAAGCCTCTCTCCTAAAAGAGCTATTAAGGCACGGACTGATCAAGCATCCCTTTTATCAAAATGAAATTAAAAGAGCTAGAAGGGCGTAATCAAACAGGACCATTACAAACCTTAGGTGAGGAGAAAAAAAAAAGTCAGCCATATTCCAGCCTATTTGAGATCATTAAGTATACGAGAGCAGTGAGTTGACCATGAGGATGAGAGTGGAGGCAAGGGCGCGGTCGTTGTGAACTTTTTTTTCTTTGCCAAGATTTTTTTGATTGCCAGATTTCAATTTCGGTCCAAGCCCACACTACAATAGAAGCACTGACAACTGAAAGTTCCTTTTGACCAAAATAGTTTGTATTTTACCTACCCCCCCCCCCCCCCCCCCACATGAGGGGGAAAATGTTAATGTATTCAATTCTTACTTCATTGTGCCATTACAATGGTTAAATTCACTTATGGCGCTATTGCAAACACGTTTTGATTGCTTACCCTGACTCGTTTCCCTCCTCAGCACCCACCGAGCACACCCCCCCCCCCCCCCTCTCATCTTATTATGCAAAGGCCAAGCTGTAGAATTAGCAAGGTAATAGATGTGATCTGCGTGCTAACCTCATCCGGCAGCCTTGTGCGGAATACCAACAAGGGTGTTTTTCACACAAGTGAGCATCATATTGCTGTGCAGCGCTTGCCATCGTCGCAGAGTGGGCGTGTGCGCATGCGAGCAAACATCTGTTGCGTTTTGGAGGGAAATTAGCTCATTGGAACGGGAGATATAAGCCTATTAAACGGAAGCCAATTGAACTCAAATGCGAGCTCACTGAAGTCAATATAACAAAACAAACAAAATAACAAAAAAAAAAAAAAGAAATGCTTACAGAGAACAGTTAACGAACCATCAATGGGCACAAAATGTGTGATGAGCCAGTCTGTCCATTTGGTCAATTCCTGTCATATTCTCACATCTCGAACAATTTCACTGGATTATTGACCAGTTTTTGGTTTGTCTTTTTTTTGGCAGTAATTACAACCCACAGAAAAATAAATAATCCAAAAAGAAATTAATGTATGTGGGGAATATATATTTATATATATAAAGAAGCTCAGGAAATGAGTGCGTCATGCAGAATTAACCTTTTGGAACGGTCGAATACAAAAGAAAATGCCTAACCTGGAGGAAATGGAGAAAGGAGTGAAATAGAACGGAAATCTGCAGCGCACTGAAGCCATGCATCCCTATCTTCGGACGGCTGAAAGCTGGTAGAGGAACTTTCTGCGTGATGAGGCTTTGTGCGGCCATTGTTGCTTCGGAGGAGGCAAAGAAGTGATACGAGGACAAGCTGGGGAAGATAAAGTCACTTCTGGGCGGTGGGCGTCACACGGCAGAGCGCTCGCCACCAAACTCTCCAGAGATTATGCGGCGACGCCAACCCCTCGGCGATGCAAAATAAATTGCCCGCTTTCATGCTGATGCGCTTTGTAAAGTGAATCGCAACAATAAGGTGAACCTGTGATTGAAGAAACGTCGACGTCGTCATTGAGACGCTTTTCAACCTTATGAAGTGCAAGGAATGTAAAAGCGCTTGCGCGGTTGAACCGGCCTATCTATAGACATGAAACAACGTGGATTAATTCAAACCTGGACCCGAACCTCATTCTCAAAGGGGGGTGCGATTTATGTCAAGAACAAAAGTTTTGCAGATTTACATTTCCTTCTTAAGGGTATTTAATTAACCGGGTCATTTTCTATTCTGTCGGGAGGTGGAGAGGGGGGCTCACAGACTTTTGTCAGTGCAAACACTGGCCTGTGAGAACCCGAGCATCCCTCTTTTTTTTCCCCCACCACTCTATCTCCACTCTTGTTTTAAAATGCGACCCAACACAATGCCGTCGTGATGAATAGTGGACCTAAACTCTTGATTAATTGGTGCCTTGTGTCACAGAGAGAAAGACTGCTGACACGGCGAGTTTTGTGTGTGTGTGTGTGTGTGTGTGTGTGTGTAAAGGGCAGGCATGCATGCACGTGCACATATCCCGCGCCACAGGAACGTCGCGAGAAGGACAGATGACCTTATTGAGCAGCACTTAACAGGACATGTGTGAAGGGCCTCACATTTAACATCCCCACCTTGTCTCTCAGCCTATCCAAAGTTGTTTATCTTCGGAGTTGAATAAAGTGAAGGGCTTGTGACTGCGTGCACGTGCGTGCGTTTGCGCGTGCGCGCGCGCGCGCGTGAGTAACCGCGTCGCAAGCAATCAGTTGAAACATTCCCCACAGTCTTAAATCAGATCAATTGACCTTCCGAAGGACATGTGAATAATGACGACTGATATGCGACCGGGCAGGACGATCACGTCGCCGGAACTGCGACAAACATCGGGAGGGAACGGAAAGTCATCGGCGGAACACAGACGAGTGAGCGGCTGATGGCGGAACATGAAAGATGACGTCGCGGAGTTTGCCGACGCACTCCGTGCCGCGGGAGAGTTCGCGGGTTGCAATTTTAAACGTGAAAGTCGATCGAGACGATACATTTTAAACCGCTTCGGAACGGAAATGATTGACATTGAAGGAATCGCCGTAGCAAACGAGTTGTTCACTCCACAACGGTTCTTGAAGTTGGGTGCTGTGAACTCTTACTGCCTCGTTTTGAAATACGGGGAAGCCGATTTTCACATCGACTCGGCGTGAAATATTTAGTTGATTTGCCCAACTTGAAATTTGATCCGTTTGACGTCGTGACATTTTGAATCCACCCAGTTACCGTGCTGCTGCCACCGTGAAAACGTACGGGCAATTATGCAGTCCAGCTCGAGGACAAACAAGAGATGAGTGTTTCTCATTAACCGCCGCAAATGAAGCTTCTGGCACGTAAAATACGACCGCGTGGCCCGTTCAACACACCGCGCGGCTTTTGCTCGCAAATGACATGCATTCAATATGGTGAACAACGCGGTCCGCATTTTCACAGAGTGCCGCTTCTTGTACGCACAAACCGATGGACTCAAATGCACGCCACCGGTAGCCAATTCAATTTTTCTTTTTCATCAAATCAAATTTTTTTTCTCCAAATTACTTCATTTAGCGAAAAATAAGGAAATAAATATGAGGTGCTATCACGCAGACGAGGACGGGAACCAAACAGGAACCGGTGACCTGAAAAAAAGAAAAGCGAACAGCTTTTGTTCAAATAATGATGCTTTTCTTGTCGCCTTTTGCGGTGTTGCTAAAGCTGCACAATACACCCATTCTTTTGTCGCGAGATGAGCAAAAGCGCCGTCTGAAGCACACGGACGCAAACCGGCAGGAGCTTGCATTGTGCTGAGCGGACGCACAGTGGTGGCTGACAGCCAGCTGACTTTTTTTTTTCTTTTTTTTTGGGGGGGGGGGGAGAGGAGACTTGAGTCCTCGCGCTCCCCTTCGAAAATTCTTTCAGCAGCAGGGTAGATTTTGTTTACTGAAAATATCACGCCCGATGACAGCCACTGGCAGGCTACTTCATTGGTTAACCCCTGCCAGTCTCGTCTTCTGCAGGATTACTCCATTGGGTTTAAGTCGGGCGGGGGGGGGGGGGGTGAGACTTGGTTCCCGTCCGAAAGCTTCCGTCTCAACCCCTTTGTGATTTGGCAGTTTGAATAAATGGCACTCCTTAAGACGCGAACCCGTGGAAGTAAAAGCTGAGCTGTTGCTCTTTTGTCTGTAGTTCACCTGAATGCTGTCGGCCAACGGCTGGAGTGAAGCAATCGTCGTCCTCTTTCACTGTTTGGAGTGGAGTCGTTCTGCGGCTTTCGTGGCTTGTAAGGGAATTCATGACTACGTTGTGAAAGTGAGGTGATAAAACACACGAGTTGTACAACTTTAAAGGGCTTCGATTTAAGAGTGAGCCTGTCGTTAAAAAAAAAAAAAAAGTCACTGATTAAAATCTCCAAGACCAAATGTACATCACACTAAGAATATCAAGCTCAATAAAGCATATTTAGAATCCTTTTTTTTTTTTCTACACAAGTCAGACACATTTTATGATATCGTCCTTTTGACAGCAGCTCTCCTCCTTGTTTTGTAAGGAAATGAGGGACTTGTTTATCACAACTGATGTCAGCTCATTTCCCTCAAAATAGAAGCTGTTTTTTTTCGATATCGACACCAGGTTAAAAGGGAATCTCCTCTCCGGGATTAATAATAGCCCAGCCATCCATTCCTCATCGATGCAGTTTATCCTCATTCGGGTTGCGGGTGAGCTCGAGACCAATCCCAGCTCTTTTTTGTACCTGTGCAGTTCTGAAGGTGCCCTTGCAGCATGTTCACAAATGAACATTATGGGCTCTCTCGATTTATTCGACTTTTACCTGACATACTTTAAAAACCCAACTTGTCCTCTGTCACTGGTTGAAAGGAAGCAACTTGCAATTTATCTACACTACTCAAAGCTCAAAGTTCAGACTCTGGGGAGCGTAAACTTGACCAGACATTTTCTGCTGCCTAACAGGGCACGCGTCAGCATGACGGGAGTCGGACTCGGCGCGTAAGATGTCCTTACGCGCCGCAGCGAATGCCCTCCAGACCCTCCTCTGGGACCAAGAACTGCTCCGAGACCAGATGGATGCTATCATCTGTGGGCTAGACTGGGGTCTTCAAAAGATAGAAGACAGAAAGGGAGGAAACAATGAGTCGGAGGGAGGTAGAGTCTTTCATCAGACGTGCAAACCGACCAGGTTTTACAAGATTGAAGAATGAACACAACTTTCGTGGGCCCACTGACCGAAGCCGATTATAAAATGCTCACGTGCATGCACAATTGACGTGGTTCTGTTGGCGAAGGGGAAATGCTCACGAACACAAATTTGCGAGAGGTCGGACTTTGTGGACGTTTGACTTCACCTCATGAAAAAAATAGGAGCTAAAATCAACACCGTAATTGCTGTGCTGAGTTGTGCGTGTGTGTGTGTGTGTGTGTGTGTGCGCGTGCGCATTCACAGGGGAGGCGGCTGACATGAAATACATCAGGACGTGTCGCTTTGGGTTAATCCTGATGTTGGGGATGTTCACACTATTCGTCAGACACGCACGCACAGTTCAGCTACACATTAACTCACATGGGCGCATACACATACACGCACGCATGCACACACACACACTCAACCAACCACCCTGTCGTATGCTTGATATGAGTTATTAATAAAAGGGAGGTTGTTGTCAATTAGTACCGCTTCACTATCTCCTTGAGTGCTGCTTCACTGTCACTGGTTCTAAGTAGAGTTCAAGTGTCATGCAATGTATTTTATTTGTTCCCCCTCTCCCATTTTGGAGCCGGCACTCTTAAACACGACTCTCTCTCTGTCTAAATGGCATTGCGTGTGTGGGGAAACAAAATAAAAACAAAACAAAAAGAAAACCTGGAATCACGCTAAAAGCACCGCAAGATAGAGAGTTCATGATTTTTCAATATCCGGGTCAAGGTGAAATGATATTCTGCCAAGCGATTTTCGGAATTAGCAAGGTACACTTAAATATGAATCCGTACCTGTCAACTTTTCGGAGAGCCAACCTGTATAAACTACCAAAAAAATCCTTATAAAGAGCAAAAAATCCTTATAACATACCAAAGCATTTTATATGTCAAAATAACGGCAGAAAAAAACCCACAAAATGTTCAATGATATTTATTGTAGATCTCCATAATACACGTGATTTACTGGAAAGTTACCGGAAATGAAAGCATTCGAGTAGATTAGCACCATTCTGGACAAAACCAAACGGAACTACCTGTTAGGGGGAAAAAAAAAACCTGGAAATTTTCAGAATCCGTTTGATTTGTGCGATACGGCCATATACGTAAGATTCACCACAAAATCCGTATGAACTATGGCTAAACCGTATGAGTTGACAGCTATGTGAATTATAAATTAGAACATCGCTGAAACTAAATGTAAGAGATTTTTTTTCTTCTGCAGAGGAAGTAAAGGTAAAGTGTGGGGGATACTTAGTTGACCAAGCAAACGTAGTGAGAACATGTCATCCTTCAAATGAATTCCTTCCACCAGCATCTTGTGTTTCTCATCAATTCCATGAAAACGCCTTTGAAAATGTGTCCGCTAACAATCCAACGATGGCCTTTCTCTCTCCGACTCTTCGGCCCGCGGCCCCTCCCCGCATGTTTCGACATTTCCCAGCTCCGCTTGATGTATATCTGGCCTTTTGAAGTTGTCACTGCTTGTCCCGAAGCCCGAGGACCAATTAAAACTAACGACCCCTGCGGTACTCCGCCACTACCCGATTACTTTGGCTTCTCTTTTGCCGCATGTTGCCTCAGCCTGGATTTTTCTCATCTTTCACACCTTCTTCCCCTTACCTATGCTGCCCCATTTTCCCTTCACTTATGCGTTATGAATATTGATTAGGGTTGTATTTTTAACCTGCACCCCGTTATGACACCTTGGAGGTAGACAAACTGACTCCTCATCCGCCTTTTCGTGGAACTCTTGTCCTTGGGGCGCCTGAACCACACCTCCTCATAGAGCACCACCCGAGAGTTCCCTTGGCTTTTTTGTTCTTTCAAGTCTGGATTACCAAAACTGAAAAAAAGAAGTAAAACCTAAATACGTTGCGAAATAGCATCTCCGGTTCTGTCCAGGGTAGGCTGACTGCAGGTTCCAAACTTATGTAAAAAGATCATCAGGTCTTATTCCATTGGGTTCGGACCTGTTCGCCGCATTTTTCCGTTCAATCATGCGTGGGAACCGGTGACCTCCGTGACTCATACTGACAGCCATACTGCTGTATCTGGAAAAATCACGTGTACCGTGTCTTGAAAGTGGAGAGAGAAGGTCAATGCGCATGCCAGCCGACATGCAAATGTGTAGATCTGTGCAGTCGATTATGTAAAGGTGTGTCAGAGATGGACGACACAGATACGTACTCAAGAGAGAATTTTGTACTTTGGGTAGCACTGATGTTTTTCGCCATGAAACATTTAGGAGAAAACCGCAAGTGATGGAATCGGAAGCGTTAGTGGAAGGAAAACAAGGAAAAGCAGAGTGTTAAAGAAGTTACTTCTCTGGAAGAAAGGTGACAGTTTGTACTTCCCAAATTGATGTTTGGACTTGAATTAGAAAAAAAAACAAAACTGCCACAAGCTTGTCGGTGTCAGAGAAGTGTAATTATATTGGGGCCTTCTCCGCCCAGGGGCCTGGATATTGCACCTGTACCAACCTCTGATATAGGAGGGTGTGTGATTTGTCTAATTTCCCAAGATGTCAAACTCAACGCTCCGCAGAGGTAGTCGAAAAGCCATGGGCAGTTCACATCGCAACCATCACTGCGCTTCTACAAAATGAGACTCTGCTACATTCAGGCAAACGCTGTAGATCACGGGTCCCCAACCGCCGCTCCGTTTGGCACCGGGCCGCACAGAGACAGACCTGCCAGCTGTGAGCAAATTTACTCCGTCAGACGTGGCGGAAATGTGCGTGACTCTCGCCAATCCGACTTCCCAAGATGAAGCTATTTTGACAAGTTCCTCTCCTAGCGGTATCTCCAGAGTGACATGGGGGAGGAGGCTGTTGTGCGTGTGATATCGTCAAAAACAAGGCCATACACCACACCTGTTGAACCTTTTCAACATCCACGTGATCAATTGGAAAGCATGAAAAAGCGAGCAGCTTGTCCACGAAAACATGAGCCGTTTAGTCGCTGATAACTAGCCGGCAGCCACCGGATGAAGGCAGCAAACAATCATGCCACCTTTTGATTCGTCACATTTGCAAGTAGCAATGATGCTAACGCTGTATGTAGGATTATTATTATTATTATTCCCGATCGGTCCATTTTTTTAGTAGTTCACCGTGATTATTTGATTCTACATTTGTTGTGCAGTAGAATAACACTGCAAGGAATAAACGTTCATAAAATGTTGACTGACTCGAAAGTTACCGTTGCCGTCGGTACCTGTGCTTCAAAACTGGCAATTTAAAAGCAATGAAAAATGTTTGCCTGCCCACAACGGCGTGCACTTGTCTCAACTTGTCCGTGACACAGAAAGGGTTGGGGACCACCGGTTATTGACCAATGCATGCCAGGGAGTGAAATAAGGCTTGTCGCAAGTTGCAAACTATGTCTGTCCAATTGATGATTAGAACGATACCAAAAATGTATTTTGGCACTGTAAGGTCGCTAACTTGACAGGGTGACGATATCAAGAAACATTTTGTATGTTAAGCATGACAGCCTTCCCATAAATGAATGCAGAATCTTCCGTGTCATCCCCCACAGTGTTGAAATCATGGAATCGCACACGCGGGCTCATTTGCACCACCTTCGTTTTTGTTCCATTACTCGTCCGTGTTGCGCAGCTTTGAAATCCTGAGGTGAGAGATGTGAAGGGGAGGGGAATCTTTTGATGCTGTTGCTAAACTTCAAAGCTTTGCATCTCATCGACCTTGAAGTAATTAGGTGGCGAAACGTTGATCCTGACATCGGTTGTTACACGACGAGGTCCTGCTGGCTAATGTGTAATTTGGAGGCATGCTTGCGCTCACGTGGATGCTAGAAGGAAAGCAAGTTGAATCAAAGGTATATATGTGTGGGCATAGACTGTTGTTGGGCACGTATAGAATCATCAAAGCGTGCCGAGAATGGTGTGGCCAAAGTGCATCTCCCATTGAAGTAACTTCAGTGTGACTAATGAACCTCGAGGCGCAACGACGGGAGCGAGCGCCAACTGCATTGTGTGGGAATCGATGCGGCTGCCGCGAGCGCGGACGAGAGGTCGTATCCCAGGCTGTGAGGATTCTGCACGTGCGGATTGGTGTGAGGTAGCGTCGCCTCGTGTGGCCGGTGGGAGCTAAAGGGGGCTGCGAGAAAGAGATAGCGCCGGCCTCTGTTGTGCTCCAGTTAATCAAGTGAACTGCGAGGCGCACGCCGAGGTCAAGGAGAGGTCTCGTCCTCTCGGGCAGCTCTGCACGACGATCGAAATCGCTCCTGAACTTGTGCCCTCCTCCTCTTCTAATTTTTCTCCCGCATAGGTTTACCAAATAGCAATTGATGAGGCAAAAGATACACGGGGGATGCCTTTCATGAGATATCGTGGATAGAAAAAGTCAACACCCCCCCCCCCCCCCCCACCCCGTTCAAATGCCATTTTTTTCCTGTGGTATTCAAAGATGAGACCGAGTCCCACTTGCAAAAGTCGCTTTCAACATGGGATTGGTCCCCTTGAGAAGTTAAAGAGTGCCGCAGCAGTAATCAGGAAGCAAACTATCGCTCAGCAAAAACTGATCCACTTTGGTCCGCAAGTGGTCCACGGTGACCCTACAAATATACCGTATGACTCACTGGTCCAAGTATAGACAAGTCCGGACAAAGGCTTCCAGCAAGACAAAATGGGCCAAAACATGACGTTCGGCCTGCACCAGACTACACGGAATGCTTTTCTTGTCTGCTAAGATAAAATGATCCCCAACAGCTGTGCGTACGTGCGGCACGCCAAGAAGCGCGGTTTTCTTAAACCGACGCGCTGAGTGTCACGACGACCGGTTATCGCTACGCTACATCGTCACCCTTGGCTCGCAGGGATTTATTTGAGTGGCATGGCGGCAGTATCTGCAATCCTTTTCCAATCTCGCCACGCAAACCCGTCATTTACATCACGTGCATATAACGCGCATCCACTTGGCACAACAGGTGTGTGCACCCTTAAGCGGCATGAGCGTGCAAACGCGCGAGCGTGGACTGACTTGCACATCAGCTTCCTAATCATGACTCACAAACAAAGATTCCTGCCGGCTCTTGTTCTATGTACTTGCGCTTTGTGCTGTTTGCTCTGTTAAGAGACGTGACACGACATACAGGAGGTGGTTGGTGATCACGATAAAGTCGGCAGTTATTAAAATAGCTCCCTCTGAATGCACCTGTGGCATTTTTTTTTTCCTTCAGAAGAATTCAAACGTTCTTCAGAAAGTTGACTTCTTCTATGAAGCACAACTTCCCTGAAACGCGTGGCACTATTTTGTTTCTTATGTTCACTTTTCTGGTTAATTCATCTGAAACCACCTCGATGGGGTTTGAGTCTGGAGAATGTTGATGGCCGCCGCTGGTTTTCAAAGATATCACCTTGTTGTTTTCTTTTTCTCGTTTTTTTTTTTTAATCTCTGTATATATGTCCCCAACAATGGCTTGCAATTGTGTCGAAATGGCTTGTGAGTCTCTGCAACATACTGGCTTGCATATCTCCTTGAGATTTATGATTCACAAGCAGAATCAAAAAAAATAAAATAAACCGCGGATATGAGAGGGGAATGAGATTGCGCTTGAGCTGTCTGAAATTTCGGGAACATTATTGACAAGAGGAAATGAACTGTTAAGTCCTATTGAGTTTTGCGAAGCCGATAAAACAAAATGTGCTGGGATGCGAATACAAACAGATAACGTTGACAATGCCTTGGAGCACTGAGCTGTTTGCATAATAATCAAAGTCAACGAATCCTGGAATAATAAAAATATGGCTGCAACTGGCCAATAATCAGAAGCCATTGGAATAAGATCCGGCAGAATGTATTGATATCATCCGTTTGTTGCCTGGAATAGCAAGTTAGCTTTCACGCACAATTCCAATTGACTTTTTATGTAACTTTCCATCCGTTTTCCTGTCAACACGATGCATCCAATAATGCTATTTTCTGCACATCCCAATCACTTCCACACACCACTGTGCATGTCTAAATTACATCGCAGCGCGGCGGTGCTCTTTTTGGTCTCATGATTAGCTATGAGTCGTTCAAGTGCTCTCAATAGCAAGGATGAAGAAAAGAGAGTTGTAGTCAAGGACACATATTGTATGAAACGTTGACACTATACAGAATACAATAGTGCAGAAAAGAGACCCGAATCCCCTCCCAGGCATATTCTGGAGGTGAAACGGAGATAAAGTCAGTCTAAAAGACCAATTTAAAAAAAAAAAGGTACATTACCGTTGTTGTTGTTATAGTTATAAGTCATAAGTTGTCGGTTACTTGGAAATTCCGGGTGCAATCTTAAGATCGATTTTTTTTCGTGTGTGTGACAAAATTTTGTTTTGTCAGTACCAAATATCTCTTAAGTTAAGAACTCACTCTGCCATTATACAAATGTCCTGTCTATTTCAATGTTTTTATTCACGCTAACGTTTTTAGCCGCACGCTTTGAAGGATATTGGCAACGTCGCTCTCTCCAGCATGTAAAGCTTCATTGTCACGGTCCTGACATTTTTTCTTTTCTCTCTCCGATTCGCCACCAACCTATACGACCCCCCTTTAATCTCCCCGATGCCGCGTGGCCTCGCTATTTTCCTCTCCTGATTTCATTGCCTCCGTCCCACGCCTTTTTTCCTTCCCCCTCATTAGTATAATGTCCGAGTTCTGTGCCACGGAGGAACATGGGGAACATTTAACCAGTGACCGGCAGCAATTATTGCTGCTGACCTGGAGCGACACACTCTGCCCTTGACCAAATTTCAGCATGCCGCGTGACACATTACAAACAAACACCAGATTGAATGTAGTGTACCGAGGTGAGTGTTTAACAGCATTTTTCTACGACTTGTTTGGAGGGCTTTAAGGACACACGCACACACACGCACACACACACACGTGCGCACGCATGTACACATTAGCAGACGTGCTCTCGATGGAAGTCGCCCAGCCACCAGCGTTGCATTAGTGAGCTGACAAAGCTCATTTAGGTCTGCTAGTGATGAAAGGACTGCAGAGCCCCATCCCACTGAGCTTCATGAAAACGTTGTGACAACGCAGAGTGATCCACTTAAGAGGTGCATAGTGCCCCTCGGGGGGTGCTCGCCCTCTTTGGTCACTCTCTCAACCATTGTGTGCGAGTGGCACACTCAACACTCGAGCCACGTCCCTCCGTGCTGCTCAAGGCTGATATGGAGGACTCCACGCAGTAAGCCAAGGTTGCAGCACGGAAAACCGAGTTCCGGAGGACGGGGGGGGGGGGGGGGCACTCTGAGAAATGTTTATTTCAGAATTCTTTTTGCTCCATCAATTGCACTTTGTGTACAGCGGTGGCTGTTTTCAAGTGTTCCGTAAATACAGTTGAGCTGAGTTGAGTCGACTTTTGACCCTTCATTAAAATGGAGTATTTTTTTCGTCAGGTGTTGACTGATGGAATTGGCAGCATCTACGAAACACCATCTTGGCTTGATTACCTTAAGGAGCGCTCTTCAGGCTGAATCACCACGGCAACTGGGTGATCCGGTCCATAATGAGGCTCGCTCGCAACGACAACCTCCTCGTGCCTCATCATGACGTCTTTGAGGAGGCAAATTATAGTTTTGCGTCTGCACTCAAACATGAGTCTCTGTTATCAATATCATACGAAGGTTGACAGACCACTGTGCCATTGCAACCGACAAAGATATTTTCAATCTTGCATTTGAAGGCAGATTACGCCATGTGAAAGCTGTCATAAATGAGTCATATACTGAATTTGGGCCATGTCATGTTTTTTTTTTTTTTTGTACGTGTGTGACCAACGGATGACATTGGAGGGCCTCTCCTCCAGCGTTGCACCTGTTGGTCATCATTTCAGTTAAAAGGACGGCCACGCCGACCGCTTGGTGTGCGATCGTTGTGTTACTGCCATGGGTTTTTGCTCGTTTGTTACTTTGGTTTCTCTGGGTTTTCAGGACCTTGTTTGTGTTTTGGATTGAGTTCTTCCGGTGTTGCCCTGTAAGTGTTTTTGTTCATGCATTTGGTTCTGTACACCCTCCTTCTCCTGCCTTCCTGCTTGTGGGTCCTCTATCATCACACCCCCATGACAGACGACAAGCTATAGGAATAAATACTTTCATCTAAATACTTGACTTGCTAGCGTGTACTGTTCCCCGCTCAAGCTACTTCACTGCTGAACAAACGGCAGCACTCCTCCCATCTTCATTAGCTGCAGCTCACGATATATTAATTGGCTTCCCAGATATAGTAGCTGAACATCTCCCGTAAAGATGATTGTTGCCTCTGCTTTTCGCTCAGCCTCCATCTACTTTGTACCACGGGCTTTCAACCCCCTCACTTTATTCTCTTCGATTCATCTCCTCGGTGCCCGTCTCTGCTCCATCTGCGTCTTTCTACATACACCCTATATGTTCAGTAGCGTACGGTTAGGCCTGCATGCATATTTCGCATTTGTGTGGGGGTGTCACACTGCAAAGCATTTGCTTTCTTGTGCTTTGAAGAGACAATAAATTATATTCCTGGAAGCCGTTGTTGGATCCCACAAAAGTCTAACGGACGTTCCCAGCCTTTTCATGCACTCCCGCCACAGCTCTGTTGCCCATGTCTTCCAAATGGGACCCTGCACAGCCAGGAACTGTCAGATGCTCAGGCAATTGTGAGAATGCCTTCTGTTATGGGGTCTCTGCACGAATTGCTCTTCGCCTCTTTTCGCTCATTCAACTAAGCAACCAGCAGGATCTCCTGAACTTTGCTCACTCCCAGTGGGAATGCCTAGTCTGTGCAAATGGAGATTTTTATATTTGATTGTTAGTTTCCTAAAGTGATAAAATGTCTGTTTGCGCATTTATAGTCTTCCCAGGGAGCCATTCACCGACTAATAGTCATCTTTTGTGCAATCTTCTCGGTATGACAGGTGAGCGGGTGCGATTTACTTTTCCTTTTCCAGTCCCATACCATACACTAATCTCGTAATCCAAAATGCAAATGTGACATCATTCATTAAAAAAAAACCCAGTGTTTTGCATGAGGCATTTTTACATTAAGAAGACAGCGATGATTTCGTGTGTTACTAATCAGGGCTTCAAGGATGCTTTCATCAAAAATCGATGATATTTTCTTTTTCTTGAAAGGGCAGCCGTGACGGATTTCAATGATTTGGCAAATTGGTTATTAGAGAGCCCATGTATGTGCCTTGTCCGAGCTATGAGCGTGTAAGCTGCCATTCAAACTCCAAACAGTCCACTTAACTTTCAGTGCATGCGGAAAATAAATTGTTTTGCAGGAGAGAAGTGCAGATTATGCAACGGTGGCAGTCCCCTTCTGCTTCAAAATGTCACCGATGAACACAATTAAATGCCAAGTTTTAAGAGGCCATTTCTAGCTGGACAGCCTGTCATACAGTACAAGGCACCTCTACAGCAACAACAAGAAATTAATCTTAAAAGGCGTGAATGGTATTCAAATTACAAATCTGTAATCTGTGGTAAAAAACAAAACAAAAAAAAAACTTATTTTAGGAAAGTTCCCGTATCTTTATGTATGATTCTGTGCCAACAGTTCCTTCAGGGGCGAACAAAAGTGAAGCCGACTGAAGTCATAACTGTAATATTCTTCATGACTACCGTATTTTCATGACCGTACGGTGCACCGTATTAAAAGGCGTAGTGTCAGTTACAGATACTATATCTGTGTTTAACGCATACGCAAGACACATTCTATTATTGAACGCAGGCATGGTGATAAGTATGCTAGATTCAAAAATCCACTAGCATGCGTACACGCTAGCGTATGATTTTAAAAGGGCAGCGGGAGCAAAACTAAGTTGGGTTGTACTTTATTGAAGTATTTAACAACGTACTCACGTTATCTTTTTTGGTCAGTCCTCATGACCAAATCCATCAAAGTCATCAAAAATGAAGCCGGGTTTTGCGAAAGCTCGAACAGAAGTGCAAGCGGACACCGTATCCAGTTTCACGTCCCTCATTTTGTCTCAATCACTTCAGTAATTAGACATTTGCTGCATGCGTCGTTAAGATAATTGACTGCTAAAACATGATTATTTGTCAACATGCACTCACAAAAATGGAGTGGAAAAATTGGCTGTGAGCTCGATGCATAAGAGTGCCTTTGCAAATCACACTAATTACAGGGCATTATGCCATTAAGCAACTCCGCTCTCAAAAGGCCTTTTTAGCCTGACTAAAATATGGCACTTTGGAGTCCCAGCTAGGATGGGGCGAGTTTGTGACAAGTATGCAGGCGTGACCCAGAATCAGCACAAAAGAAAAGAAAATCAGACGCCGACGCAATTATGTCCGCGTGTGTTAATTGAGCGTGAACTCGAGAGATCCCAGGTGATCATAAACATCATGGGCCTCAATGAAATAAAATTAGAGGTGCCGTAGCTCCGCTCCCTTTCACATTGCCGCAATGTTGCGAAGGCGCTGAGGGAGTTGATTTCATCGAAGCGCCGTCTTCTCACGAGACTTTCGTGGAAAGTCCTAGAAAAAAAAGTCAACTGTATTTTGAATGTGCAATGATGCAGCAACATGGGGTTTGGAGCATACTAAGTTAATACAATTTCATATTTTTTATGTAATGAAATGCTCTGGGCAATCGACGGACTCTTGGGAAAATCGACCTGTTGGACCCTGACATCGTGTCACATATCCTCTGTGTGCCTTTTTCACGTCTTGTCGACTTGTTAGGTGGCCTTTGCTCTTGAACTTGCTTCTAAGTGACAAACCGACTCTCTTTAACTTGAAGTTCCAATGTTTACTTTTGGTTTTGATCCCCTGTGATGCAAAAAGCAAGCGTCAAGAACTTGCAGCGACTGTCAACGGCAATGCCCTCGAGACCCAGCGATTGTGAGCTTTCTAATTTCAGTCAAATGAAGTTTAGTGCTCAACACAGCATGAGCCGAGGCCTCTTTTGGATCAATGACCTACGAGCCTTGATAATCTTTCGCGTTGATGGCCCACCTCATCGATCATTATGCCAGCATTAACTCATCAAACACAACTGCGGTAAACAAACCCAAAATAAAGACATCCCCAGACGTTTGGTCCCTCAGGAAAGAGCCAAAATGATGTGAAGAAAAATATATCCACTGAAATCCTCTTTGGAAGAGAATATCAAATCATAAGATTGCTTAATATTTCACTGGCTTGATGAAATATGCATTGTAGCCCAGAATGGAGAAGGGAGGAAAAATGCAATGATTTGAATGCATTATGTATGAGAGAGGTCCGCTGGCAAAAAAAAAATGACACTGCACTGTTGAATAATCACTATTTCACCGTCACTGCAGCACAGTGAGATGTCATTGTGGGTGCGCATCGCTCAAGGTTCAAACTGCTGTTATTTTTTTTCAATTATTGCTTTTTAAATGACCTCTGATGAATGTGGAGTGACTTCTGGTATCATTTGTGGTTTCCAAAAAAAAAAAGCGATTCACTCAACGATTGGGATTTTAAACGATTCGATTCAATAAATCGATGTCAAATTTCAGACTCGATTTTCATGATTTTTTTCAAAAAGCAAAGGTGAAGCTACCACTTTCCTCCCACAGATGGCAGCGTGGAGCCAATTTGTTGCGTCAACGGCCACATATATCAGCGCACGTTATTTAAAATTAGACGAACCCCACGGCCCGCAAAGCACAGGCGTTCTGGAACATTTATATCGTACATAAGGTTGAAACATGGACTAATACAAGAACCGCTATTAAATGCAGCCAAGCACTCAGTCCGCAAACAATGCAACGGTAAGGGTGAAAACCAACAGTTATTGAGACTATGAGCAGGGAGAAGGAATGTCACGCAATGTAGCAGGTCTTTCCTTGGGGCGAGGCCGTGTTCCAGGACGGCATTTCTTTCCAAGTACACCACTCGATGTTTTACCAGGGTGACTTTTCACCGTCTCATTTCAAGTCTGCCTCTACCGCAGACCTGGATGAATGCACTTGTCTTGTCGTTGCTTCCCGGAGGCAGGAGCCGCCCCGGCAAACCGCTCAAGGAGTGGCAAAGTGAGCTTCCCATTTCTCAGGGTGTCACCCCTCCCTGAAATCGACCTTGGGCTGAGTTTCGTTTTTTGTCGTTGAACGGCGGCATGCTAACCGTCGGACTCACGCTCACAACAGATAATGCGGCCGTTCGTTGTGTTGGATTGCAGTTCAGGATCAGTCACCGACGTCGACAACCAGGATCCATCAACACGGTGATGACTAGTAAGGGACCGCCCATTTTTAATGAGGTTTTCCGAAAAGTTGGCTCATCTGCATAATAAACGCGCAAACTTCTGCTTCTGAGCGGAATGATTTGTGGCTCGTGTTCCATGCCAGCTCTCTGACTGATATTTTTGGTGGCTACAGTGATATGTGTGACATTTGCGGGACCGACATGTGCCTCATTGACATTTATGTATGCATTTGATGTCACGCTGTCAGAAAATTTCAAGCACTTGAGGGCAAACGCAAGGAAAAATCTGTGAGAAATGAGAGGGTGTCGGATTATTGATTGATTATCCTCACCGATGCCAATTTGCTTTGTAGTGCGCTCCTGCAGCCACTCGGGCACATGTCCGTGGGAGCGATTGGCTCAATGTGTACAGTCTTGTGAGTCTATGCCTGGGGTCTGTGTTTGTGTGAGTGTGTGTGGCTACACGACACTGCTTGCTGCATCGCTGACGTTCAAATAAAAAAGAGATAACAATAATGTGAGGATTACATTTGGATGCCGTTTGGATGACGGGAAAATATTGGCCTGGCAGTGACGGGCCTTTTACGCTGTCACTTTTATAGATGGCAAAAAATAGGACTCTCTTCTTGCACTTTCTCACATCAAATTAAACACTTTTATTTTTTTTTTGTGGAACCAAAGCCCTTGAAATTTTAGAACTGTTTTTCTACATGTAAATACAACCAACCTCGGCCTTATCCTATTTGTGGCAATGATGTTCGAAATCCAGAGGCGTGTTTGACTCTACTTTTGGAAAAAGTGGACATCGTGCCAGTTTCTCCTCAGCGATCATCCAATACCACCCCCGCAAAAAAGCAAAACACCTTGAAATGAGGCCAACGTTACATTTAGCTAGCTACTGCCAACTCCGCATGTAGTTCACATCCTGCTCCGTTCAACTCGCATCCAAAATTACCCCCACCTTTCCTTTCCCTGCATTCATTTTTTTTTCTGTTTTTCAATGCATACGAACACTGTAGCCATGACAGCAACCTGTGAGGGAAAAAAAACAAAACAAAAGACCAGAAAGGGGATGGATGCGCACTGATGGTTGATCTTCCCTCTGTCAGAGCCAAGGTTCAATGCAAAATCCATCACAGTGTGAACATGCTGCGAATTGATGAGCCAGCCGTTCCGTGGCATAAAATGTGGCTCCTTTTTATCTGATGAAACTCCAGAAATGTACACAGGCTTGAGACAGTACACCAACTGAGACGGAATCAACCGTGTTTCTACTTGATGCGGGCGTCTGGAGGATTTCATTTTGTTTGTGTCAACAAAATTCATGCGTAGCCCTAGTTTAGCACCGCGCCATACTTAGAGGTGTGCTTTTTATTTTTCCTTTGTGAGGTGAGCACCGCGACCAGAAACCCAGTCGAACGACACTGCGTGTGAGAGATGTCAGCCGAAACGAGGGGCAGCAGGTCTCCGCATGAGGTGACGGAAAAGAGATTGAAAAGCGTCTAATGGTTGTCAAAAGCACCGTCCTCAAACATCTGCGGCTCTTTTTCCTTATTGTGTTCCCAAAGTGGCACCGCTGAAGCAGAATGCTCTTGTGAATGCTTGCAACACTGCCCTCGCACACGAAGCCAGATCCGGCCGGTGAAATTGGACTTTTCTGTTTGCGACGCCCAATAAATAAGAGCCTATTTGGGCTTAGAACTCCTTCTCGCTTACCATGTTGATGTTCTTCTCAGCACTCGGTTAATGAGGAAAAGTAAATATGCGTTCTGTGCTGGGATCCTGCACTTCTTTTAGTCTGCATGTCGGTTGGTCAGTTAGCCACGTTAGGCCGCTAGCGCTGGTCGACGACCATCCGCAGTCATTCACAACGCACCCGATAAGGGCGCGTTGTTGGTTATTTGCATACTGCAGAGTCACCCAGCATTGTAACGATTGTATATAACGGATTATTATTAGGAATATTATTATTACTATTATTTCTGGGCATGAATGTCCATCGCCATGAGAAATACAAGTTCAAATCAAGTCAGTGTGCAAGTCATAAAAAGCAAACACTTAGCGCTTGTTATTTTACCGGCCCCCAACAAATCGGGGGACCGTATTATCCACAAGTACAAAGAAAAGAAATGCTTTTATTGGTGGTGGTGGGTGGGGGGGGGGGGGCGTATAATATGCGGAGCATCTTATTATACTCTTTGTGCAAGTGCTTTTTTCCAAGAATTCATATTTTTATTGAAATGACATCAGGTTGCCCCGTTTACTTTTCTATCAGCAGCATGAGTCACAATTAGCACGTGAGTGTCTCGTCTGCACTTGGAGACATTATTTTCAGCAAAGAGTGGTCATGCATTTTCATTTTGGAGGACTTCTGCAAATTTCCCATCAAGAAGACATTAACATGGCCTTTTTCCTGCACCACTCTGAATCTCTTGCTCTTACTTTGCCACTTGACGTGAACCCTTAAAGTGATGCAGTTTTGACAGAACTTTGTAAAAGCCTTTTACTTTGGGGAGAAGATTAAATTCCACCGGCACAATGGAGGTGAAGATGCCTTTTTTTTTCTCATTTTGGGGAGGATGGAAAGGACTTTGGATAAGCATCAAGAGCAATGGGATTGCATATTAGGAAGCATCTTTTCTTCCGCTTCATACCTCGGATGGCAGAGAACACCCTTCGTCTTCAATCGGGGCAGAACTGAAGTTAGGAGTCAGCGGTCCCGAAACATTTGTGACTCGATTACAAGCACTGGCTTGAAATCCTGCAGCACAGGTTAAAAATAAATCAATGGGCTCGAAGCTCATTTTCATTCCGCACATTCAAATTAGAAGCATTTTTGAAATTGCTTTGAAGAACGGAGCCAGAGTCGACCTCATTCTCTTTGCAGCCAACACAGACACACTTTTATGCGCGCTATGATTGAGTATTTTCAAGTTTACAACAATCACAGAGTCAAGCAGCACGTGTTGGAGGGGGGCAGGGTTGAGGGGGGAGGGGG
The DNA here is from genome assembly GCF_054856545.1 of Hippocampus guttulatus. Taxonomy (NCBI): domain Eukaryota; kingdom Metazoa; phylum Chordata; class Actinopteri; order Syngnathiformes; family Syngnathidae; genus Hippocampus; species Hippocampus guttulatus. The sequence goes on along the minus strand of NC_141278.1, from coordinate 1,126,503 downwards.
TTCTGGAATAAGGAAACTTTTTTTTTTCTCCACAAAAAAAACCTTTGTGATAACCGTATCATACAGCAAATAAAATAAAAATAACCTACCTGCTCCAGTGCTATGGAGCTTTGATCACACCTCCATCTTTCACTGGTTGGAAGAAGAATGTGGAAAAAAAAAAAACCAACAAGTGTGGTGCTCAGGGAATACAAAGTAGACCAAGCCTACCGAGTGGGAGGAGAAGTGAAGAATGATCGCTGATTGTGCTTGTTTTATGAGGGGAATCCATCAGGAGTGGCAGCGGGACAAATAACATTTGCGCGGCACATGTGAGACTTGCGTGGAGCATGAGGTTTTTGGATTACGCAAATCCTTGAATCCCACGCAATCATTTCGGTTCGACGCAGGCTGCACTTTGGGTGCATATTGCAAGGTAGTGGAATAAAAATCACATCCAGCGGAGGCTTGGGTCCCATCTGCACACTCACGAAAATGGAAAGTCACAGATTGGAATGGGCCGTAAAATTAATGCGGAGGTAAATGCGACTCTCGGTGAATTTATGGCCACGGGATTTGATGGAATGCCGGTTGGTCTCGCAAGTGGATAAGATCAATATCCCATCCTGGGGGCTATGTAGCGTGAGGGAGGGGGACGGGTCGCAACCCCGCCCCTGCACTTCGACCCCGTGGCCAGGGTCCACGGCAGCGCGGTGGCCGACGGTGGTGGTCCAGGGGGTCTGCAGCACCCGAGGTTGGACCGTGGGTGCGCCGGGCCCAATGTTTTATTTTGAAGGGTGGGCATTCCTAAGATCAATATACAAAGAGTCAAAAATAATAAGCAACCCAATCTGGATTATTTGATTGAAAATGAGGTGGAATGCACATTTTGGAAATAACCGCAAACTTCTCCCAAAAAAAAACAAAAAACAAAGCTTTGTGCAAGTTTGTTACTCTTTGAACAGGTAGCTTTTTGAACAGGGCTACACGACGTTAGATGCTAAATCTGGTAAGAAAACTCATTAGATGGGCTGCTTTCTAATTTCCAATGGAAGGGGAGGAAGAGATTAAATCACGGATGAGGAGGGTACAAGCGATTGAACGTTGGAGAGACCCCGAAGGTGGAGAAGAAAAGTACAAGTGAGTCATTTGCCCGAGGAACTAAAATGCGGGAATCAATGCTTCGCTTGTTTAAAAGACAAGCGGGTGTCGATGAGGTGGTCGTTTGAAGGTATTCCTTTGCAAATTGCACGGGAGGCAACCCCCGATGATTAAATCAAGAGATAAGCTCCCTCAACTGACTGCGGATTCAGATATAGAACGCTAGCAAGTGTGCAAAATCGCGGTCATATTCTCGGGAAAATCCATTTGCGAAAATTGCTTTTGCATAACACCGACGCTGCAGTATCACCCGCCGAAAAGGATCCCAACGCCAATTGTCAACCTGTCACGCCCATGGGGGGGGTTGTTGCGGTCGCGTCGTCCCTTGCTGCCATTTCAGCCAGGCCACGTCTATTACGGAGCCAAATTAGATTTGATCCAAAATGGGAGCCGCCTTGTGATAGCCAAAATCTTGAACAGTTGGCAAGTTGCTGTTGACTCAGTGGTCATTTACACATTTAAGTATGTAAACTAAAGTGTAATCACATTCGTAAATGAAGGGCTTCTGGTTTTTGAAATGTAAATTACATCATAACTTCTCAGCTGCCGGTTAACCTGGCCGATCTTTTCTATTATTTTCTTCTCTTTTCTTTCTTACTGCTATTTTTTTTTTCTTCTTCTTGCTACTGCTATTTTCATTTTTATTCTTCTTGACAGGGGTTCACTTTGGCCTGGGGAGTCAAGTTAGGCATTCGCTTCAATGATATCTGGCGTCATCCAGCGTCGTGAATGGGGATACTGTCTAGACCCCGAATATAAGACGACCCCCACTTTTTCAGTCTTATTCAATGCAAAAAACACCGTCTTATATTCGGGCCAATACGGTCATAGTTCTGCGTTTTATTTCATGAAATCGTGATAACTGAGTAGCATCCAGTATAACTGCATCCTCTAGTTAGAGTTTGACATCATTTCGGCATGTTGTTTTCATCACTCCTTAAAAAAAAAAAAAGCCGCCTCAGAATGTTAGGAAGTGTTAACGGGTGATGGCAGCATGAGTCATCGATGGAGTTCATCGCGTTTGGTCCGTGTTTGAGTGAGTAACATCAATCGCAAAGATCGACAAACACAAACATCAACATGGAGTCATTCGTCACCCGCTCGAGAGCAAACCAACTTATGTAGCCTAGCAACAGCTCGGAGGCCGGCGTTATTAGCACTGCGAAGAGAGACGAATGTCGCGAGGAAGATATTTGGCCCGTCTCTGCCACTTACTCATTTACACAAGCAGACGTCAGAAGGGAACGTCGGCTCACATGCGCAAGTCCAATTTCTGTAAACCGCCTCCGCTCACGTCCCCTTAAACGTGCTTCGCTTCTGAGAGCCTCGCATTTGTAACAGCCCATCGATCAGGCTGCTCCACCAAACAATTTGGCCACTGTCTTTTGCTTTCTGCCAAGACTGGAACTTTTTTTTTTGATTGTCAATTTGTTATTTGTCCTCTTTTTGTTTCACTCTGGGATGTTGTGGCACCAGCGCTGCCAAGTGATACGTGCCAACGGTGCAGTTTCCATGAAAGCAGCTTTGCTAAGCTCGTGCCAGCCTTTTATTTCACTCGCTTTTTCCCAAAACTTAAAGAGCAGAATATTTTGGTTATTGTCTAAAGGGGTGTCAGTGTTAAAATGCACCGTTTAGTGTAATTATATGGCAGACAAGTGTCTCCAATAGTGAGCAGAAAAAATACGGTGACAAATGATATCTTCTGCTTAATACTATCTATCGCTATCGGCATTATTTTTTTGTACAAAATGTCCCTTAATATTTTCCTGTCAACTGGTTCGTCATAAAGAAATACTTTACAATACAGGCACTCCACTATTCTCGCCCTAAAACTGTCTGCGTTGCACGCCGATATGTACCCCTTCAGTTGAATACCAATGACGGTTATAAACCACTTTAAAGTGTTGCTGGGTATGCGTTTTTGCTCTATAAGCCCGTTTCCCCAACCCCCCACCCCCTTACCCCCCTAACCCCTCCAAAAAACAACATCAACAGAAACTTGGTGTTCATTAAGCAGCGGGGCCAGTGCTGTGCTTAGTTCATATAGTTTTTTTGTTTTCGGACAGCTCGTACACAGAATAAGCAAAACATTCAATTCACTGGTTCTCCCTTCCCAAAGTTGCACATGAAACGAATAAAGGACCACTTAAATCAAAGCGATGGACTATTTCCATTCGAGGCACTCAGCTGTTCTTGAAAGAGACTCTGATTTGTGGCTTTTCAACGTCACACTCAAAGATCTAAACACGGGCTCTCGCGAATTCTGGCAATTCATCTTGCGTTTTTCTCGCAGGATGTGTGAGCGGTGCAAGAAAGTTGCAAAGTTGAATCCGGTCTTGTGGGACTGTTTATGACCACGGAGGTTGGAGGCCAGTGCACATTTCATTATCCCGCACGGCGCATTGCCGAAAACTAATCATCGCGTCCATATGCAAGGGGTGGAAATGACATTCTGTTTCACCAATGGACGTTCCAGACTATTAAACGCCAATTTCACGATTAGTGAACCAGACGTGAAGGCATCTATGCTCAACCGATTTCCATTCCCGCTGAACGGAAGATAGATCAGTCAGAAATATGACCGCGTTGATGACCAATTCTTGTTGTCGATGAAATAGAACTATTGCGGCACGAGAACATAAAAACGCTCCCCGGCGTCATGACGTGCGTGAGCTGTACCAGTTCAAATATAATGAGACGCATTTTATTTTCACTTTTACAGCCATTAATAATTTGAAACATTTTATCGCCTGCTTTGCATCGGACGAGTGATCTGTGCTCGCTTCCAAAGTCCCGATTGTGTCAAGCTATGGATGCCGTCTCTAATGACTCCATAGTTTGTTCCAGAGTGTTGGATTTTACCGCATGATCACTGATCAAACGGAGGCAGTGATGTGGTCATTATGTCACGACATTTTCGCATCCAGCCAGATTGTCGCCCAAATCCTCCTCCGAGAGGTTATATAGGCTGAGAGCTTTCGATTGCTAAGGTATGCTGCGATGTCCTCAAGTCAAGTTTCTTAATGTGTGTGTGTGTGCGTGTGTGCGTGTGTGTGTGTGTGTGTGTGTGTGTGTGTGTGTGTGTGTGTGTGTGTGTGTGTGTGTCTCCCACATTAATATTCAAAGAATGCACCATGGATTGGTTATTTAACGTTATTATACTGTCTCAGACTATTTAATGGTATTACAATGGGGAGCCCACGTGGATTGAAGGGCGGCAGAGAGAGAGAGAGAGAGAGACAGAGAGAGAGAGAGAGACAGAGAGAGAAGGTCTGCAGTGTGATTTTGGCCTCGCACATAGCCGAGGCGACGCTGTCAGACGCCACATTGACCATCCTTGGAATAATTACAAATTGCCGCTTTAGTATTTATTCCTATTTTCCCCCCTGCGCACATCGAGATCCCGTCATTTCTGCGCACAGATGCTGGGCCGAGAACTTTCCGCAAGGGCTTTGATTCTGCCGTTGCCGGATCCCGAGCCTCCATCGGTGTCCGCTCATTTGTATGTGAACCGAGTTGAAGGTGGATTATCACGCCTGCAAATGCCGACTGTCTGGACCGAGATTTAGGAGCTGCGCGACCAGCCGGAGAAGGAACGCTCTGCTTTTGACGCGTTTCGTGCCTGTACGAGGAGCGGACGAGATTCTTTTTTTTTTTTTTTTCGCGTGTGGAGTCGACCAGCTTCCACTTGAAGCGTATCGTTTGGTTTGGAGATCCCCCGCTTCCCCTTGCCCCCTCCCTCGCACTCTCTTTTCCCCAGGTGTGAAATATATATATATATATCTACCCCGTTGAAAGAGACTGAGCAAGACATGGTCCAATCCGGCTGCGAGATCCGAGCCTCCTCCATGCATTGGGATTTTTCTCAGCGCCGTCACCGAGTGAATCGCCCTTTTCTGACCATCTGAGAACTATCACGATTGTGTCGCGCCCGAGAGAAAGCTTTGTCATGGACACCGCTTCGAGCCAGGACGGGACCACGGGACCCGCCAAGGGACCGGACTGCGCCCGCCAAAGAGGCGACCGGATTGGGATTTTCGCTGTCATGAGAGGGGGAGCGCGTCGGTGGAGCCGGCTGATGCTTGTGCTCTACATGGGGCTTGTGAGCGCGTCGGTGAAGGGTGAGTTGCCGGAGAAGGGCTGAAGTCATGTCAAATGCGGCAGGCTACCCCCCCCCCCCCAGCGCGCCCCCCCCCCACCCCCACATCCCACCAATACCACCACCCCACAACCACAGAGTGAATGCAGATTAGCACCGCGCACACTCATTAAAACGCATCAGGCTGCGCCTCGTGTTGCTGCAACCAACACGAAGGTTGTCAGGTGGCTGCTGCACTCAGGGGGTCCAACTATTGGGGTGATTTGGGGAAATGCGAAGCAGCAAAGCTTGAAAAATGCGTCGCGTTCACGGAACGGGGGTGGCTGCTGCTGGGTATCGTTAACTGTTGAATTGCAACAAGAGGTTCCCGGTGGAGTTGAATGGCTGTTTTCAGATAAGTGCATTTAAAAAGGAGTTGTGTTCAAATGTAAAGGTTGTTTGGAAAAACACACACGCGGCGGGTAGCTGTATTTGAAGCAAAAAAAAAAAAAAAAGAGTGCAAGCAGGCGTTCAGCACCCGTGTGTGCAGAGAGAGAGAGAGCGAGCAGAGGGGGTCCTTCTTTTCAACCCCCCTTCGCCTTCAGACGTCAGAAGATCCCCCCACTTTTTCTTTTTTTTTTCCTTTTAGTGAATGCATTCGTTCAACGGCCCTTTTTTAAAATCTTCCCCCATTTCTTTTCTCATCGTCTTGGCTCTTTCCATCATGATCTGACATGGTATTTATACTCCGCAAAATCCATGCATTGATGAGGCCCCAGCGGAATCGGTAGCGATACGCCATTGCGCTCGCCCACTCGACCAAAACTTTTTGCACATCCTCCTCAAGTGAGTTGCGTATGAGGGAATGTGTATGAGCCTCGGCGATTTCCCCGATTGAAATTCTTCCACCCACCGGGTGACCAATCTTGAGCAACCCCTTCGTTATTTGCTTTCTTTATTTTTTATTTTTTATTAAGTCTCGCGTCCTCACCAGATTTCACTGGAGAAAAGCAGACTGCCTCGCCTCTATTAACACTTGGAGGTCAGCGGATGCTGCACACCGGCATCCCTGCATGGTCGCCACCGGCAGTTGCCCCATCCCCCCGTCGAGGGGCACCAGAGCCCCACACTATGCCGAGAGGCGGCGTGACGAAAAGAGCCCCCGAGCCTCTCGTGTGCTGTCCCGTCTTGGACTCAAGCGCACACTGATCCGAACAACCGCGTGTTCGTCTGCGGGCTGTTTGACAAGCAACAGTCGAGTCGCCTCGGGTGCATCAAAGGTATGCGTTCGTCAAACGGTGTCTGACTTGAAAACAACACCGCGGAGCCTCTCCGTGTGTCTCCCGAGAGGGTTCGAGACGTGTCAAAGGGAGCTCTGGGCGATCAAAAAACAACCTTCCCGGAAGACCTGTCGCTCAATAAGCGGTAATCGAGCTCAAACCCACGAGGGGGGGAGAAGGTGAGGGCGGTGCGGGACTGAGCGGGGTTGAGTGAGGATGACGTCTGCAGACCGGAGAGAGAGAGAGAGAGGCGTTTGCTTACGCTTCATCTTGCTCTCCGTGCTTTTTTTCCACGCTGATGTGCTATGATGATGATGATGATGATGATGATGACGATGCTGATGATGCAACCGGCAGTAATGTTGGCTGTATGATTTTTTTCTTTATTTTTCGACGTCATCGCGTCGGCTCGAGTTTGCAGACCCCCCCCCCGCCCCGCAATTACAACTTGTAGCGAAAGTTGATTTTTGGTCAGTTATTCGTTCAAGGTCGCAAATGTTCACCAGGGGCTTCGCTGATAGTTTTAATGGGCCCAAAAGTTATTTTCCTTGCATGTTCAATATGGCTAAGACAAGAGAAGACAAACCGTTTGCAACCATTAAATCTGTTGGTGAACGTCCGGGCAGCGTATTTGGGATTGTTGCTGCCTTGAACGAAAAATCCCCCAAAAATTGTTTTTTGTTCCGCTCTATCTGGGCTCAGTCATTGAGCAATATGGCAATTCGGTTTTTGACCATTTTTTTCCCTCACCAAATGTTGGTCCATTTTACTTTCATCCGCTCAGTTTTCATACAGTTCACAGTTGTCTGTATTTCTATATCGTAAACTGCAGTTATCATTCATACCTCTGGGTGTCTCTAACCGATTATTTGGGTTGACATGACTTCCCGTGCGATGTATTGCTTCGGTGTTTGTACACTCGCGCTTCAGTCAGACGTTTTGGAACGGATGAATCGGCAAAAGCCAGGTCGTCGGTGGAATTTTCAGGACCACGGACAGCGCTCACAGCCAACAGGCCCAGCAAGCAGCTGCCGCTCGCGGGATCACAAGCTGGCTCTTGAAATTGGGATTTCTCCAATGTTTTCGTGGCTCTGCACCCCCAATTAGACACAGTCACACTTTAGAAGCCTATCTGACAAGATCTGATCAGATTTCTGCGTCTAATTTCATACTAAATTAGGCAAATGCGAGTCATTTAAATGAGGAAAACGCGCGAGCGGAAGTGAGCCGAAGGCAATTCTCGGTCAGACTCGGTGACATGCCATCCTTTTTACTATTATTAGCGCCTACTGTTACTCTTACTTTCATTAATCTCGTTGCTGTATCGGATCCATCAGCGGAAATCACGTTAACGTGACACTGACTGATTATGTTATTGCCGTCGGCGCGCCGTTTAAAAGCGATAACATCAACCCCAAAATTAAAAAAAAAAGTGACTCTTACTCATCATGGGAGCACACCGTTGCTAAGTCGCTATTGGTGGCAGCCTTGTGACGACATGCGACCCGCCGACTGAGATGGCCCGGAGTCCGATCATTGTCTCTAAGGCGATATTACGTTGAAAACAGAAACTTGTTGACCAGTGTAATCAGTACGCCTGTACATTTTTTTTTCTCGAAATGAAATCAACCGGAGGCCATTCAAAATAAGTAAATAAATTAAGATGAGTTTGGGGCCTATCGGTTCAAGCTGCGACAATAAACCAATTTTGTTTCCTTTTTTAATCGTGGGAGCAGCTTCAATTCCTTGCAAATTTTTGCTCTTTGTGGGATTTAGGGACCAAGCCCCAATGCATTTTTTTTTCTATTTTACCAAACGACAGCTTTAGAGATGATCATATTTTCACATTTCAGCGGTAAAATCAGAATCCAAAGTCCTTCAAATAACCTAACATCATCATGCGCCTCAAAGGATGTACTTTGACCTCCCGGAAGACATCCTGTCCGAAACTTTCTTCAACACCTCCCATATGTCCGATGCGTTTAATGGCGCCATTGCTTCAGCTCACCTCTCTCCCACCTGTCCTCCTGCTCCATTCAATCTCCAATCTGCTGCATGCTCCCCATCGCCCATCTGCTCTCCACATTCACCGCTGAGCAATAAATGCGGGGAAGGGATCTGGGAATCGGTTAACCTATCGCATTTATTCCAAAGTACGGAGTGTCCGAAATAGAGAACATATGTGCGCATGTGAGAGAGGGAGTGGGAAAGTGATGGCCGAGGCTCACGATGAAGATTTTTTTTTCCGGGAAAACACAATGCAGCCATGGGGAAACAACGATCAAGAGGAACTTTGGCTTTGCCTGCCTTTGGAGTGTTGCGTGATGATCAATTTGAAGCGCTCCTTTTTCTCTTTAGTCATAAGCAGTGTCCAATTTGGACTAACAGCAGAGTGTGTGTGTGTGTGTGTGTGTGTGTGTGTGTGTGAGAGAGCTGTCACCTTACTTGACTCTCAGATGATTAAAATGTTGACAAGCATCAGTTAGTGGGAAAGAAAAAAAAAAAAAGAGCCCATGAGCGTTTCCTCGAGTCGTACCGTTTTGTCATTCGTAATCCCACCTGCCGATGGTCATCCCTCCCCCTCTCCCGTAGCTGTCGTCTCCCTCCGCTACCGCACCCCCCCCCCCCCCCCCCCCCCCCCCCCGCTCTCGCGCTGTCATCCCTTTCCAGATGGTCCAAGCTCTGTGGCCACGCTTTGTCGCACTAATCTCCGCCACAACGGTGACTCACACACTCACAGTCGCTTACTAATTCATGCACGCTGGCAGACTCTCCCCAAAATATTCATAAGTGCATTCGTGCAGCCATTTGCTAGTATGCACAGGCCCATTGACTTTTTTACACACACGCACAGTTCAAGATTGCGAATTTAAAAGTCTGATGCCCTTTTGCAATTGACAGATTAAAGTGACACGCAGTGCCTTTAACACCACAAATAGGAACAGCACAAACAAATGTTCCTTCAGCCGGCTCCCCCATTAAGCACTAAACAATGCTATTTGACTTTAATGGATTTGCCGTCAAATCTAGATATTTCATGGGGTGAAATGTTCCGCACAACGCACTCAAAGCGGACACTTTTGTTTGTTTTTGTCTCGGAGCAAGTAAGAAGTTTCAGTGATGGGAAAGAAATGGAATCAAAGCTTTTTCTAGAAACCTTGCTTGAAGTAAGGCATCAATTATTATACATCACCCATAAGGAAATGACACTTGACCAGCACCAAACCCGAATAATCGTACTGTGGAAAACATAAAGAATTGAAACCATTCTCTGCTGCATTGTTTTTTTTTCTTCTTTTATTCAATGGATATTGTGCTGCTCCTTTTGGTGTGTAAAATGTTACACAGAGACGCAAATATACAGTACATGGCGATGTCGCAAATAAGACCAGTAAGCCACAGTCGTGTCAGTAGTTCTTCACAGAGGATAAAGAATATAATCCCGGGAGAGCAGTATTTTTATGATCTCCGTCTATATTTATTGTTTGTTTTCAAATAATAATAATAATAATAATAATACATTTTATTTATAAGCGCCTTTCAAGACACCCAAGGACACTTTACAATAACAAAAAACACAAAACAATACGGGTTGAGCAGCGGCAGCCAAAACGCGCCAGCGTTCACTCAACCCGGAAGTCAGAAAAAAAAAATAAAAAATAACCAACGCTGAGAGCGTTATAACACTGGGAAAGTTTGTTTCAGTCGTTTGTTAGCATTGGTGTTTCTCATTTGTTGTTAGCATTACATATATACTGTATATATACAGTATATATATAGTGTATATATACAGTATATATATATATATATATATATATATCAGCCTCATGGCTGCTCATATTTAAACCCGGTCGCAATTTTTGTTCAATCCTGCTCTTTAGCAACCGGAGCAAAAGATTCCTCTACGCTATTGTATGACATGATTTATTTGACCTTTGTGTTCTGCTGTGCATTCGTACCGGAATACTCGTGTTCACCTTTCCCACCACAATCTTCTCCCAGCGGACATGTTTGGTTGCTGCAGGCAGCTGGCTGATGCCGACATGTGCGACCGTTGCAATCCTCCTGTCAGAATATTTAATCTTTAGCTTTTAGCTTAGGGTAAAAATGAATCAATATGTACCTTACACTCCCCGATACATGGAAGAAAGCACTCTCAAAGACGTTGAGGTTTGGGGGGCGGGGGGGGGGGGTTGCTCCTGTTTCTGTCAGACAAGGCAATTTTTGCTAAATCCTCCCATGGAGTGGGACCGATGTAGATGCCCTGCTTGTCTTGTAAAGATGCAGAGCTGAGGAAAATGGCTTTCGTTGGCTTCCTGACTTTGGCTGCTCTTATCTGACCGCAATGATCCGGGAGATAGCAGATTAGATCCAGGGCAGGTTACTTGTCCTTGTCTTTGTCTTGTTACTTTCCTGTGCTGTTTCTCTTGACATCCAAGCACGACGCAATCGCTCTGAGGTCTTTTTTGTTGTTGTTGTTGGAATGGTGCAGCGCATTTGCGTGGAGTTCATTTGCGGCATTTGTCGTCCAGTTGCGGTACCTTCAATGTGCTCTCAAGAGAGAGTGTGATCAAACAGCAGTAGCTTTAAAAAAAAAAAAGAGCTATATCTTTAAACCCCGTGCGCTATAAAGCACATCCAAATAAAGAAGTTCACTCTCGCTGGAAATAGATCTTGTCATGATAGCAAAATCTAACTCAAAAGAAGAGCTTGTGTGGGCTCATGCCGCTGAATTGGCTTTGTTTTGTACTGCTCCCTCCCACAGCCAGAGAGCCACACGCAAAAGCCTTCTCGGAGACACTTGGTTCTGAATCGAAAGGTTAACGCGATCCACGCTAAGTTGAATGCGCTGATTGATCATGTACTTCCCAGACATCTCTCGGTGATGGATGGAATCGTCCTGATGGGGCACTGGTGACCTGGCCTTTAGAACTCGTCTCCCTCTTGTGTTTAATATCTAACAGTTACGAGAATGACCCCACTTTCCTTCTCTTGGCGCTTTTCTATGCGGACACTAACATGCTCCAAGACCGTGTTGCTCTTAAGCACTCTGTGCCTTTATATTAGGAGGCGTTTTGCTGTATTCCTGACGGTTTGACATCTACTTTCTTTCCCCATCGAATGGAGGTGGCTCCCCTCATGGCCTTTAAGACAATTCAAGGACAGCTATTATTTGTACTGTACGTCGAGGTGAGCTTCAAAGCGGCATTCTTTCGGTGCGGTCTGATTGTGGGGAAGTCTATGGAGGACGTGACCACACAGCTCAATTGATTTGTTGGTGCAGTAAACATTTTCCTATCAGCGTTTATGGTCTCAGTCATGACTATCAAGTCTTCGTTTGGCACGTCATTAAATTTGGGTTTGAGAATTACGGCTCCATTTACAAGGGGATCGTTCGGCATGAAGCTGGAAATGCTTGAGGCGCTATCAAGCGATGGCCCTTTGTAGAGCCAATCGGGCGAGACTCGCACATATGCTACAAAAATTCAGACTTTCTATGTATTGCCTCTTCCTTTTTTTTAAAGGGGAATCACTGTGATTGCACGATAAAGGGGGTCACCAAGTTCCCACCCCGCGACGGCCAACTTTACATCCTGCGCAAGTGGAGATCTTGCATGGCTTTTTAACTGTACTTTGCGCGCGGCGATCTTTCGCCGTAGGCAACCGCCAGTGCCGTCGACATCCGGGAGACTCCCGTTCAAACGTGAGAGACGATTTCAGCCTTCACAGACGGACAGAGAGAGGGATTTGCTTCCGTTTACCGGGCGATGTGCTCAGGATCGCGCCGTGCCTCCGTGAGTTACGGCTGGAGGAACAACAATCGACCGAGTCGAACAGTAGCGTTGCTAAGCAACGGAGGGGAGTCCCACGTCGTACAGTGCGTTCGTAGGCAAGGTGGCGGCGGCAGTTCGCTTCCCACCCTTCGTCGTAACGGAGGCCTTTCGGCTATTTTGTGGGAAAAATCAGGTTGTTCTAATGACGTGTACGTTCTAAAGGTGTTCGTTGTAATCAAAATCGGCGAATAGATAATGAATGATGTGAAATCGGGACTTGAGGTAAAAATGTCAATGAGGTACGTCGAAACGAGGTTCGACTGTACCACGGAGGCCATGCGACTCTCTGCACTGAGTTTAAGTGCACGTAGCCTTCACTTTACGAATAGCATTTTTTTCCCCCTTTGCCATCATCACCACAGTGATGATGCTAAATGTGAGGAGAGGGAAAATCAGCTGCTAATTGACTTCCACTCTTGACTTCGGTGTCACACGAGTAGGGAGGGTTTATGCATTTGGTTGTGCAAAATGTGTCTGTGTGTGCGCACGTGCGAGTGAGTGAGTGAGTGTGCGCGCGCCACATGAAGTGTTAAGGCGGACTGCGGCACTAATAAATAATTGAAAGAAGGGATTTGTCTTCATATGTGTGTTCTGCGGAGGTTTTATTTTTTTTGGCTCGTCGCCATGGCAACAACATGCATCTTGAATGAAGGGAGCCATTAATGAGGCGTCTTGAACTGCTCCGTGCATTAAGCTTGTGCGCGTGTCTTTTCAAGAGGATTTACAATTTGTTATAGTGATAAAAAAAAAAAAAAACACTCCCACAGAAACAGGGGTCTTTGTGAAAGTGTGTGGGGGGGGGGGGATCATCAAGTCTAACATGCCTTTGACTCTGAAAGGCCTGTTTTTCTGTTCATCATCTTTAAGCTTTGTGCGTGGGCTGCCAAGGAGCGCTGGTTGTCATTGCAGCGCACACGAAAACAAAACAAAAAGAAAAAAAAAACAAACACGATGCTGCTCAAGTGGCATAATGAGGAGAAATAATACTACGACTGACTCTCTTTCTCTAGGACGCTTCCGTAAATTGGGAGGCGGGCTTCTTGGCTGGTACTGCTAGTTAAAGATGACCCAGCTGGAAGGGAAAAAAAAAAAAGAAAAAAAAAGAAAAAAAGCTTCCACACCAGATTTAGCCATGGCATTTAAATGTGAAATTCCCGCTACTGCTCGCTTGATATCCAAATGTACAGCTCTGCAATTTTCAAGAGTATTTTAGATACTGTGTTCTGGTGTGACACATGTTTGCATCTTGCGATATTTCTTCCGTCAAAATAAAGCCACAAGTCAGCTGTGTCTTGAAATGTGTTTTGAAAATGCAGCAGTTTGCTCCTTATCCGGCATAAACGGTGTGCAACCGGATCATAATTGCTTTGCAAACACGGTGCCAAGTATTGAATTCACGCCATGGCTGGACTCCGGAGCAGCGGAGAGGGCGTTCAACCGAGTGACAAATTACGCATCTTTATTTGGCAGTCGAAAGGACAAGTCTGGGCTTGGCCAGGAGAACGTTACCTGCCTGGCATTGTGCCTGTTAAAGTTTAGTGGTGAGAAAAATGGCCCTTTTTGTGGGCTTCTCCATTTGAGCCAGTGAATGGAACTCTTACTAAGGCATTTTGTCAAAGATGCTGCTTTTTTTTTTTTTTCTGGAAAACACGTCCTCTGGTGTGATACGGCTCCAGTTCACAAAGCAAGGCTCATAAAACGCATGATTGGATGAGTTTGGTGTGCGGAGAGAGCTCAACCTGTGTCAAAACCGGTTGCCTCAGACCTCACAAGAGTTTTTTTTTTTTCTGAATGAATGGACAAACAGTCCCAAAGACTCACCTCTCGACTCAAGTCATATCGCGCTTTCCCAACTGCCGCAGTTGTCCCAAAATACAAATTAATAATAAGACAATCCACAAATGGCAAACCACACACACACATCGGCGCTTTGTATTGAACTCAACTCTCCAGTCTTCACATTTAGCAGCGTAATGAAAACACCTTCCAAAAAAGAAACTCGATTGCCGCCGGCCGTCAAACTAAACATAAAACGGGGAGATTTACACTTTGCGGATTTCAAACAAAGGCATCATTTTGAATGTCCACGAGCTTGATGCTGACTCACATTGCAAAACACCATGGAAACGCTAATGAATAGCATCTTTTATGGTGATGTTGTCATGCGATCAGCGACATCCAGTATATTTGAATACAACAATCAACGTGATGTCATCAACGCGCATGTCCTGTAGGTGCGAATGCTGTCCGATGGTGTTGTCCACATCATATCATGACACAGTCGTCTGAGCCTCACATCACATCATCTGCCGGTACCTTGACTCGATCTGCTAAGATTCGATGACAAACTGCCGTCTCGCCGCAAATATCACCGCTGGTCACGTGTGCCCTCAGCTGTGAAGGACAACACGATGCTGAAAATACCTTTTGTTGACGTTCATCTTGCCGACATTGTTCTCCCCCCCACGTTGACCTTCACACCAAGCGCCGCCGTCGTTCATTTTCATTTCTTCCAATCTGCCACTTTTCAATTGCCTTCCCATTTGTCTCTTCATACAAGCTCCAGGATTCCCGTCCTGTAAATTCCACCGTTTGACAACTTCCTTCCGCCTTTAAACCCTCGTTCTCCTCCGCTCCTTCTCTCCTTCACCGCACCCTGACGTTGCGCAGCGCAGCGCGGCGGCTGTAAATTCGTCAAAAGTGTCGCAGCACACAGCGAACACCACGGCGCTCTCATGGCGCACACAATCAACATACAAGCAAAGGCCCGGAGTGCTTCTCAGGCAAGGTCACACCTTTCCCCGAGCATCCATTTGGCAGCGTGCACACGCCGGAGATGTTTTGGCGCCAGCCGCAGAGTAGCCCGCGGCGCAGAGACCAACCCCGTGAATGATGAAAGCGACTATCTGTTGAAAGTAGCCATTCACGGCGCAGCGCTAACACCCGAACGCAAACGCGGTGAGCGCATTTTTTTTTCCCTCTGTTTGTGCAACGTGAGAAGCTCTGGCATTCAACTTTGCAACACAGCCACACTTGACTTAAATGGCATCTTATGAGGGCTGACTGCTGGCCAGGCGCGTCCCTTTAAATCTGCATTGAGGGCCTTCGCTGTAGGTCAGCAGCCCCCAGCAGCTAATTTCATAATGCACCTCAGGTGAAGTTTCAATTATTCATCCCATGCCCTGAGTGCTGGTTGTTTTAATCAAAGGCTCTCGGCTTTCAAAGCAAGACAGAGTAGCATCGCAAGGCCTCGCTATATATTTGGACACACGGGAAAGGACATTTTGTAAAACATTAGAATATATATATATATATTTATGTTCTCTGTTATATAGCGACCAAACAAGAAAACTCGCACGAATGGCAACGTCGTTCCCCTTGGTGTTATTTATAAAGTATATGAATCCTGTTGAGAGTCAGAGGTGACTTTGGGCAAAGGGAACAAGACAAAGCAGTCCTACACGCAAGCATGAGGAGAGCACGCAAACCCTCCAGAGAAAAGATCCAAATCCAGAACTTCTGGACTTCAATCCAAGTCATCTGTGTTGCGTATCATTTCAAGACCAAAGGACCTTATTTTATTTTTATTTTTTTTTCACGGTTTGTGGCCGTTCATGAAGTGTTGGGTTTCCCGGCAGAGAATAAAGTTCCCGCCGTCAGATAAGCGAGTAAGCGAGCACTTTAAAACCATTTACTTACTCTTTAAGCCAACATTGTGTGTCAGTATTGATTCTAAAGCTGGCCACCCGGCGCATACGATTAAGCTTTGAAATATCGTATTTATTTAAGTTTTCCTGAGCCTGCAAGAACACGTGCTTCTTAATCCCATTTTGCGAGCGCAAATAATGTCCCTCTCTGGATTTCTGTTCCATTTCTTCTCTCTGGAATTTTGCGGTAGGGTAAAATTCATCACTCGTGATAATAAAAAGATGAAAAAATGCCTTGTCATTCGTGCCCAAATCTACTATTGACTATTTACAAGGGGTTCGCCGCCTAGTCTGACCTCATTCGACCCTCCGTCAGGCTGCTTGTTTGAGCAATTGATTGGTCTGATGGAGGCTCGTAATCAAGGGAGCTTACTGAACTAACTGGGTGAATGAAAATAAGTTAGAGGTGGATGTGGAGGTTTTATGTGGATATTAGTATTGACCTGATGTTAATGGGAGGGTAGCTACTGACTTGCTGGGACTATTTCAAGGCTTTCATGAAAATAAATAAATGAATAAAACACGGTGATTGATTGCTTTGGTCTTTTTTTTTTTTTTTTAGGTGGTTCAGTGAAGAGGAATCTGAGTTCCCTCAAGCAATAACCAAACCAAAATTGGGCATTGTTAATTGTGTTTTATAATGATAAATGGACAAAGATTTTGGGAAAATGCAAAGACTGTGGGCTATATTTTCGTCGCCACCGTACGTGTGCCCGGCATAAAAACAGGGCACCACTTGGCTTTCGTGACCAGGCAAGTCTAGCTTACCGTGTACGGTGGACTGTGGGCGCCCACCCCCCTCGCCCGGGTGCACCTGAGAATTTTATGACAGAATGTAGACGAGATATAACAGCGGACAAAAGCAGGTCTAAGTTGTGGTGCAGGTGTTCAAACGCGATTTTGCTGGATTTGATCAAGGCAATGGCGGGTTTGTGTGGCAGATGTCGTCGTATTCCGTTCATGAATATCGCAGCGTGTATCGTTAATCATCAATGAAATCGATTCAGAATTTGTATTTATTTATTTTTTAATGTGTGAGGACCATTTTCTTCACATAACCGGAATCATGGAATTTGACGCATATTGCAGCCATTTCATGTCCATCTCCGTTCTTGAATTGAAAGTAGTGACTTTGATGTGTTGTCTGCACTTGTCGATTCAGCATACCCAATTAAAAACCTGGTTTTCTTTTGTTTTCCCTTTCCAGCTCAGAACTGTAGCGACACGCTGCACAGCCCCAATGGGACGATCGAGAGCCCTGGCTACCCTCACGGCTATCCCAACTACGCCAACTGCACCTGGGTGATTGTGGCAGCCGAGCACAACCGGATACAGCTGGTCTTTCAAGGCTTTGCCCTGGAAGAAGACTTTGACATCTTGTCCATTTATGACGGGCCGTCCAGTCCCGGGAACCTGCGGACAAGGTAGCTTTGTTGAACTTTTTAATCTTTTTAAATTCCTTTTAAAGATGCACCCACGGTCCTGCTATTCACTGGCACGCTAATGCTGTTTGGGATGTTATTGCCTGCAGATGTGGCAGTAGTTTATGTGTCATGCATTATGTGTGTGAATGAGAGTCCGGTTCCTTTCTTGATTTGTAGAAGCTATATGACTGTTTTATTGAATGCCCCTCCATTTTTTTCTTTGTCCGTTTGGTACATGATAAGACTGAACATGGTAACCAATCCATTCTTTTCTTGTGCGCCACTTACGGATGACGTCATTTACAAGTTGCCGCGGATGCGTTCATGATCCGTCCTCTTTGTTTTGCATTCAACTTGCTACACACTGAATTTGGTCGGAAAAGAGGGAGAAATGCGAGAGGGTGCATGAAGACGCAAACAATCGATCTCGGATTGCTCAATCACAAACTGTGACGAGATCCCAGATGGACGCCGTCACTGCTGTGATAGGCACAGGAAAATTAGAATTACAAAATGATCATTTTAGCTTTCTTCACATTTCAAACGTTTGGTTTTTTTCCCATATTACTAAAGTATTGGTCTTTTTGTTTTCTCAGCAATACTGTCCTCGGTATTATTAAACTTTTAGTATTATCAGCTTTGCTTCTAGAATTGACCGACTTATTTTTGAACTTGTGAAACACTCATCTATGAGCCCTTGGTTCGTGGAAGTCGACGCTGGGCTTACTTATTTACCATGCGAATATTCGATGAGTATTTTTGAAATCCCAGCATTCGTGCGGTTGTGAATCCTTTCACCTCTCCTGCGTCATCTCTCCCACGCCGACCCGACGCGTTCCCTGTTCTTAAAGCCCTCAAGAAAACCCGCGTGGAAAAATTGATCTTCGCAGTTTGAACGATGTTTCTGATTCACAGCCAAGCTCATGGTTACCGTTTCCCCGCTCGCTTTCGTTTTCCTCCTCTCCCTCTGTGTCGCCGTTGCCCTTGTTGGCTGGAATTTGAGATGAAATACGTTTATGGATTTGTGTCGTGCTGTTGTCCTTCTCACCTCTTCAGTGTTAGAGCACTTCGGTTTGTTGTGAATGGATACTCCAGTGGGACAAAAGTGTCCAGCAGTCTCGTTCCAAATGGCTTTGAAAGGTCTGCAGATTGAGGCCACGGAGGCCTCGATTTTGTCTGGATTTATCGCCCTTTTTGTAGCCGTTGATAGTCAGTTGTCTGCCCGCCGCTTTTCCTCCTCCTGCAATCATGTTAAGAAGATAGCTGCTGGTTTGCTCTCCCGTGTTTGGTTTGCGATACATGGAGAGTCTCGCGTACGTAGCCTGGAAGTAAATGGTGGAAGGTTTTGCCGAGAGTCAATTTGCATGCTCAACTAGTGAGCCGGGAAGCGCACGACATGTTTAGGTCTGTGTGAATGGGGTCGTGAAATGAGTTTCAAAAGGAGAAGAAAAAACATGGCGATTGCTCAGTGGGCAGCGTGAGGGCGTTTTCTTTTCTCAAGTGTCACGGTGTGGTGAATAAATAGTGGCGGTTGTGTCAGGGGCTTTGCATTATCCCAGTGAAGTGGCGTTTCGGCCGCATGATTCATTTCTCCCTCGCACCTTGCCGTTCCGCTTCCAAGACGGGCCCAATGTTGAAGTTGGATCATTTCGCTGCTCTTTGTGCGCTCTCATTTGCTGTGGGTGCCACGTGTCATTTTCTTTCCATCTCTCTCGAGTCTTTTTCTGTGAATTGTCTGTCACACTCTCACTCCTCTCCCCGTCCAATCCTTTTAAAAGCTCTTTTAAAGCCTGTTCCGAGGCTGTTGATTTGGATTCAGCTTCCACACCGTGACGTTGTATTTACATCGCAAGGAGTTGTCCGAAAATAGTGTTAAAGTTATGGAAAGTTTCATTTCAATCGACGTCCCCCGTAAATGTCAAACGAGGACATTACCGACTTGACTGAATGTTGATTCAAAGCCAACAGAACCATTTGGGAATGCGTCTTAATTTTAAGCATCGCCCGCGTCCGACAGCTTCATGTCGACAAAGCCATCTGACTTGGAAAAACGCAATCCAGGAAAGTATTGGAGTGCACAGCAGAGTAGGCCAGTGATAAAGCTGGAGGGACACAAGCCGTCGCGACAAAGACAAGAAGGTCCCTGACACCTTTTATCCGTCACTCTGACTACAAACATCGGAGGTCTTGCCCCCCCCCGCCCCCCCGGCGACTTCCCACCCAGACGGACTTTGACGACTGCGACCCCGACGTCTCGACAGTGACTCACGTTTGACATTTGTCCCCAGAAGTGCTCATGACCCCCACCGCCCTGGTCACTGACTAAAGCGGTCAAACCGCCGCTGTTTTGCCTTGTTAAGGAACGGAGATATGATGGTCCCCGCTCCTGCTTGTGCTCACACACGCACTCTGACGAGTCTGTGCGCTGCAGAAAGACTTTATCCAACAGCTGCTTCCAACAGACAGCATGCTCGCAGAGCGTGGTTTCAAGTTGAACAATACGAAAACTGTGGAATGCAGAGTTAATTCTTAAGTCCGAGCTGGTGAACGATGTGTTGGCGTCCGTTTGATGCGGCAAGTGGCAAAGGGGAGGCGGAGGCGGCGGCATCGGGGCTGACATAGTTTTAGCCCGCAGACTGGATTGGATGTAAATAAGGATCACTGGCGCATGGTGCTGGGAGCGGCATTGACACTGCAGTCAGCCTTGGAGCTTTGTGAGTGCACCCTGTCAAAATACGAGCTCGCTGGACCACGTGGGAGAAATCGAGACTTGATGTGCGTGTCATGGGGACGCAAGCAGGGTTAGGGAAGGAGTGCGTGGAGCAACGTCTTGTGTGTGCCTGGTGCGCGCCGACGTCACCGCCGCTACCCCTTTTCCACACAAAACAAACTTGGTGCTTGTTCGGCGCTTGGGCGAACTCTGTGTTTCGTTGGTGCCTAACAGGTTATTACAAAGATATATTATGGCATCACTGCGAGGCGGCCCCTCGCGTTTCCCCGTAAGTACTCGGCTAACATGGCCACTCACCCAAAAGTATTTGTCATGCTGGTGAGGTAGAATCAGAGCATTTTCAAAGGATCACTCTCATCTCTCAACGTTTCCAGACGCCTAAGCGCAAATCAACACTCCCGCACAACAAACTGTTGGATTTATGGTTCCTTTGAGCCACCCGCTGAAAACAGAGGGGGGCGTGGAAAGACTGATCGTTTGTTTTGCGTCATCTCGGAGGAGTGACGAAAAGTCGAATGAAGCCGAGATTTGCGGCTGTTGGCTCAATCGTGAGGCAGAATTTTTGTTCTCAGATTGTAGAAATGATCAAACCGATGGCCGTGAATTTAGACGCCACATCGCACATGCTATTCAATTGCGCATATTTGCTATTGACGCGCCCCCCTGCCCCCCGGGGAACTATCAAGCGTTTTCATGGAATGCACTTCACCTGCAGAAAAAGAAATGAAATGTTTTCCAGCAGAGGTTCAAGAAAACAGCAAGCACGGATGCGCCGTGACCTGCGACTTTAGGGGTCGTTCTCATGAGTGGAAGGAACATGCTCCTTTATTCCCCTGAAACGCTCAACTCTGAAAATGTAAAGACGATGGTTTCCAAGTAATTTTAGTTGGCCTTCTAACCCTTTTAACCTTGTTTCAAAATGCATGAGGGATTCACGCAATTGTCGAAGCAAGACACAAACAAAAGTTTCAGCACATGTACTGTATATGATTTCACCGCTTGTGTGGTTTGGTGTTCAAGATGCATCTGGAAAAGAAATAGATGGATTTTAAATGGCATACATGCATGCTGTCTTGGCATGCAATCCAGACGGTCATCGGCCCATTGCTTTGCCTAGTGATTGCATTTCTTGGACGTCACGTGTTGACCAAGGAATCTGCGATGTATTCTTTTTTTTCCTGATCTGGCCTCTTTTGCCGCCAACATTGTCTTGAACAATATAGTACTACCCGGTGGAGTTGTCACATTAGCGGATTTTGCCCCGAGCCGATAGCACGGTGGTTCTGGTTGCGACCAAGTGGAGCGCTCCGTTTTGCCGAAGTTGCTTCAAAGCACAATTCATCAAAAGTCGGTTCCGCACAATTCAGCGCTCACTTGAAATAACGAGCACGGCCTGCCTAGATATTATACAGCGTAACTACATCGAAAAATAAAACACATTTTAACTTGTGCATCTCAAAAAGCTTTCGCCTGAGAAATGAATGGAAAGCCCTTCACATTTTTCAGCATCTCCCTCTTTCACACTGTAGCCATCATACCCCCCCCCCCCCACCCCCCACACTTTTGATTTCACCCTTTTGCCTTTCTGGGCTCTCTGAGTCATCAATCCACATCCCTCCAACTAGGGATCCAAACGGCTTGTGAAATGTGATCATCTTTCAAGTACAATAGCTCTGCAAATCCACCCAGCACCCTAACTGTGGCCAAAGGATACGACTGCCATGTAATGAGGACGCTTGCGGCGCCACCAAGGTCAAGATCAACACACCAGATTCTGTTGTCAACATCACTGGGATTTCAAAGAACTCGAGAACAAATCATTCCAAAAGCTCAAAAGACATTCCTAGCCTTGGCTCCTATAGCGATTGATGACGACAATAGATCCGATTATTTTGGCCCAGCCCCAAAAGTTGCATTCGAACGCCATTGGGAGGTTTAGAGCTCTGAAAGGAGAGACTTGTTAGGTGCACTGTGATTTACGTTTGCGACAGTCGTTGGTTTGAGCCTGCACCGAATTCAAGATCAGCACTGACCGTTTTCTAGCTTCATGCATGCAGAGCCATGTCTCCCCCCCACCCACCACATTTCATCCTTGTCATTATCTTCTCACATTTCCTTTGCCGTCTCCTTTTCTTTTCTTGCTGCTGTTTGATCAGCTATGCCCCATGGAAAGCAAAGAAGTGCGCTGCTCCGAAAGTAAATTACACCGCTAGGAACTCCATCGGTCACTGTGTCCCTGTTGTCCCTGCAGGATAATCGGATCTTATAGCCACCCTTGTTTGGAGTCTATTATTGGTGTCCCCCTATGAAAGGAAACTGAACATCACAGCGTGCGCGATAATAATGGTGGCATGCCAAATTCATAGCTCCGTGCTGAGTTAGAGACATTGAAGACCTTCACCAGCACGTTTGCAACCATGCTTCATTCAGCGGCAGTAAATTTGTTGGCTTGGAGAAAAAAAAAATACAGGTTTCTCACCAACAAGCGGAGAACACAAACCGTAATGCCAATGGACGAAGGCATGAATGCCTGCATGTCAACCTGCTCTTGAGAAAGGAGAGTGCTTGGCTTTAGCCAGCTGCCCAAAATGAAAGAATTTGGATTGAACAACGGCACCAATATGCCAGTCCAATTTAGAAAATACTGTCCAGTTGAACACCCAAGTTTGAGATTGTTGGCTCAAGATAAGGAGCCAGGAGCCAGGGGGCCCAAGTCTGCAGGACGGGATGTACAGGGGCCACATGGACCAAACACCATGATTTCTGTCTTCATTGAACTTCAAGAAATGTAGTGCCATCCAGGTCTTGATTTCCTCCAGAAAGGATGAAAGTGGCGTCTTTTTTGCTCAGTGGGAAATAGATCTGTCAGTCATCTGCATCGCAGTGGAAGGAAATACCAGGGAGCAGATACAGTTAGAACAGCAGAGGCCCCAGAATTGAGCCCCGTGGAGCACCACACGACAGTGGGGCAGCTCGTGACTCAGAGCGACCAAGGCTAACACAAAAGGTTCTGTCCACTAAATAGGACCTAAACCACTCAAGGGCGCGACCGCCAATGCCCACAATGTGCTGCAAATGAGCCAACACAATACTGTGACCCACTGTATCAAACGCTGCAGTTAAATCCAATAAAACCAGACACCCACAGGCTCCAGTAGCTTTTGGCATGACACGCTAGTTGCAGAACCAACACGTCTTCCCTGTTGCCTCGCTTTTAATCAGGTCTCTTTCGTCTCAATTTTCGCACCTTGTTCATTTGATGAATCATAATGCATCACTATTGCTCTCCACTGACGCACTGACAGACACCCGGTTAATGCTGAACAAACAGATGGCATGTCTCTCGGCAGATCACCATCAAAAGCTGTGCCGCTCACCTGCTCAGATGAGTCACGCGACTTTCAATCAATGTTATTCCCCCCCCGTAATTGTTTTCTCCCCAAGGATTATTGCAAGTTGATTGGGGTGGAACAAGAGACATGCAAACGCCATCTCATTTTATTTGCCAGCCTTTATTTGTTTACCGCATGATTAATTGATATGTCTGAACAAGGACGGACACAATCCAATGCGATTGTTTGTGCGTAGCCTCACTCGGAGAAAAAGAAACCGCATATTTATCGGTTCTGTCCGGATGTTTGATTAATGCATTGCTCGAGCGCTCCATCACGATAAATTGTTGGAATTTCTGCACTCAAATCTGTTGATGGTGACCACCCATCCGAGGTCGAACGCCTTCAATCCTGGCAAATAGTGGATATCCTGGAAGTATAAACGATTCATTCCAGGGATGGGGACCTGCACCATTCAGTATGTCTCATTTACTAGCCTCCTTCAACTGACTGCATATGCTCGGCGTATTGCCTTCAAGGCAAGTAGACTGCTGACCAAATGCATCTGGCACCACGGCATTGCGACATACTGTTGATGAAATGCAGACACCCAGAGAGGAAACCACACACGACTCACTCACTGACCAGCTGATGCTCCGCATTGGGCATGCGCGTGTGTGTGTGTTTGTGCCTGCGTTACTCCTTGATATAAATCTTTAACTCTGAGGATTAATACTTGCTCAAAAGGATCACTGGATTGATGGATGGATAGATTGACAGTATAATAAATGGATGTAGGAAAATGTAAGGATGGATGGATGGATTTGGAATGATGGATAGATAGAAAGATGGAAAAAGTGACGGGTGGATCGATACACCGAGAAATCAGTGGATGGAACAATGGATGGATGAAGGAATGGATCGAACAATAGATGAATATACGGACGGATGGGTGGATGGATACACTGATAAATCAATGGCTGGGTGGATTGGTTCTGAGAAAACATTGATGGATGGTTGGGATGGATGGATATTAGCATACACGAAAAGAGGAATCATGAAGTGCTGTATGGATGGATGGACGAATAGATGGTTTGAAGAAAAGTTGGATGGATGTGTTGAACAATGGATGGATGGTAGGGCAGTGCATGAATGATTGATGGATTGTTGGCTAGATTGATAGAGCAACGGATTGATGGTAGGACAGATGAAAATATGGATGTAAGGGTTGCATAATGGTTGCATGGATGGATGAAGAATTGGATGGATGGGTCAACAACCCGTCTATAAATGAAGGGGAGTGTCGCAATGACAAAAACAGTCCACAATTCCAATTTGGATGATGAGACAAAGGCAGACATCTCATTGTAAAGTCCATGGAGAACTTATCGCTTGTGAAGCTGTGCAATCCTCTGGAACCCCTCATTCACACTCTCTTCACATGCATGCGTGAGCCCATTAATTCAGCCGTTGATGACTTTTGCAATTTTGCTAAGCAAATGACAAAATACTCAGGAGTGCGTCGCCGCCAATGAGTCAGACTTTTCCCAAGCCGCGTACAATTCACCGGTTGGGGAACTGCACTTGCTCTAATTCCACACCGTGCTCTCCGTTACGTTTCCCTTCACTCTGCTTTTTTTTTTTTATCGCCGCGGCCCCCAACTCCGCCAAACACCCCCTTCCTCACCCCCCACCCGTCCCTGTGGAGAAACCGGTTCGTTAATGACTCGGCTGCAATTCGTCTCTCAGTGGGCGCCCACTGCGGTTGATTATCTCGCCATCGGCACTCCGCACCAGTGACGTCGGGGGAGACTCGCCCGCCGCTCAGCCGCCGCGCACAAACAACTAGCGATGTCACGCAATTATGAATATTGACGAGCCGCTGCATGCGACGGTCGGCCGCTCTTGATGGAGGAAGAAAGGAATCCTTTTTCTGAAAAGTTCTTTGAAACATTGATGAGTTGTGCAACGGGCAGGGAGCCGCGCCTGAGTTTTACAAATTCTTCTCGCCTGCAGCTACAATCAAATTCACCTTTTACTGCGTGAAGCCGCATGCCCTGCGGCCCTTCGGAGCGTGATGATGAGTGGTGCCAAATTAAAAAGAAATAAACATTTCAAATACAGAAACGGGGTTAAAAACCCCGCAGGACCACAAATGAGTAGTCTTAAAATATTTGCCTAACTTAAGGATTCACCAGAAAGAATTCTCGCTTGAACCTCATCAGTTACATCAAAGCTAAGATGCCGGCCTTGGGCAAAGTGACTTTTTACATTACAGTTGCCCTGACGTGGAAAGATAAGAGGGGCCTAAAGAAAGCCGGACTAATTGGTTGTGAATTTCATTTTATAAGCTGTAGGAATTAAGTAGCGTGAATTAAGTTGTACCTCCAACAGCTAAAGTCAAGTGTGGAGCTTGTGATGAGTCACACAAACGCACTCCAACTGAACTGCAGCTTCCTTTTTCTTTTGGTCATACCTTTAAAAATAACCAAGGATGCATGTAAATATGGATTATTTTTATCTTCTACGGCAGGAATGGTCTTGTGCATGTGAAGATCAGCCCTAAAAAAAATGATATCAGTTATCATTTTGCCAACCTGCTGTTCCCACGCATTCATCAGGCACCCAGGGAAGAAAGCTTCACACAGGTGCTTGGAGAAACCGCACGAGACTCCCTTGAAGCGAGGCGAGCAGGTTACCAAATACGCTACAACGGAACCTCGTACCTTGAGGGACAGAACGAATCTGTACGTTATAACGGTAGTTCGTTGTAACCGTTTCCAATAAAATGGCCGCCAACGACGATGTAAAACGCGGTATGAACATTTAGAGATGTAAAAACATGAACACGTAATACAGTGTAAACATGCCGTGTGGTATGGCGGGAAGTACAACAACGTACCGAGTCGATCAGTAGCATTGCCAAGCAACAGAAGGGAATCCCGCGCTGTCCATGTTGTTCATAAGCAAGGTCGCCTCAGCAGTTAGCTTCCCCCGGACCGGCGTCACCAAGGCCTTCTCGCTATTTTGTGAGAAAAATCTGGTCGTGATCATGAAGTTTATTTGTAAAGGTGGAAGCAAAAATCGGCAAATGGACTTTGAAATGTGTTAGCGGTGAAAACGTATAAACGGGGTACGTTGAAACGAGGTTGGGCTGAATTTCGTTTTCCCACGGGAAGAATCACGTTTCTATCTCGCTCTCGTTATTGGTCATATAAAGCTCAATGGCTTAGTGTTTTGTAAACAGAACAATGGACTATTCTTTCCCAGAGCACCAAAAATCCATCGCTGCACACAAGCCCACCCCCCCAGAAAATACACCCTCTATGTCCCTATGTCTCATCTCATTTCTTGGCTAATACCTCCCTTCCACTTGGCCATCAAAATCCTGCTGCTCGGTCTATTTTTCAATTGAGTTTTTTCTCCTCGCTCTCCTTGCCGGGAAATCAGCTGTTTCAGCACTCTGTTCCCCTTCCATCCTGAGAGCACGCGCTCGTGCTCTGGCGCGCACGCGCACGGACAGGGAGGCACACGCGCAGGCCGAGCGATGGGCGACGCCAAAGGATGAATGCCCTCCTACGGCCGTTGTCCGTTCCCAGCCGTTAACGTGCGGATATTTCCAAGGTAGATCGCAAACGTGCTCAAACGGAGACGAGCCGGCCGGTGCGTGCGCGCGAAGGTGTGCGAGCGTGAATCCAAATAGCGACGCCGCTTAATGAAGCAGATGATGATTCATCTCCTCGCGGCTGGAGCGTCTCCATTCCTGTCCTCCCAACTAGCGGCAAGCCCTCATTATTACCATCTCGCCGGTGTTTCTTCCTCCGCCGTTATCATCCGGTGTCTTCCCGGTCCGTCTGTCTTCCCTCCATCCCGTGGTTAGTGAAGGGATAATTGGAAGCAGAGGCTCCTCATTGAGATGATGCTGAAGCCAGTCAGGTGGAAAGTTTCCCTACATCGACTCTCCCCGCACGCACGCACGCACGCACGCACGCACGCACGAGTATATTTGAGTCACATGTTGCTGAATGCGCATACAATTGTATGAAGGCGTGCATACCAAGGAAGGATTAGTGGAGCCTCCAATTCAAGAGAATTGTAAAAGGCTTACAGTAAGCAGGCAAGTTATATTATTCTGTATACTAGAAAATACAATTTTTGGTGACAGGCAAAATAAAGAGAGGGGGAAAAAAAATTCTCCTGGTGTCAAGGGGTCTCTGGTTGTGCCTGGTCCACTTCAGTACTCCACAAAAGGAGTATTCAGAAAAAAGTAAAACGAATTCAATTTCAGTTCAGAGTCATAACGGTTCTTCGGAAAATGAGAAAATTTGGCGACCCAGTCCTTTAAACGCCTTGGCATGTCTCGTTGAGAAGTGACATCTGATTTCTTGAGCACATTGAAGACATGTCATGGTGTCCAACCCAAAAAACGTTCTCTCTCCTGATTTTCTAGAAAGTGGGGTCTGCTCGTGGCCAAATATTCTCCTATGGGAGGCTTTGAAAAAAGAAAAAAAAACACCCCACTGGGTCTGAGTGACAGGATAGCTTTTCTTTCCACTTGGTGTCACTTGTGAATTTCAGTTGACTGAAATCTGTCATGAGCCTCAACTACAGTAGCCTTTCAGCGAGTTTGATAAAAAGAGATTTTAAAGGGGACAGGCAAGGCGTGGCTAGAGAAAAAAAAATTGCTCATTTAAAGTGAAACCCCAGAAGCAGTGGAGATCTAAAACGAAGATCAAGCATCATTGGATTTTGCTACATATATATTTGTGTGTACAGTGGACGTAGGCGGGTACGTGTGTATACACGCGATGCTAAACAGTGCATGCGTCTCCGTGTGTGTGCCGACGACGGGTCGACCTGTCATACAAAGGTGAGAGGTTTATGGCGCAAGATCAACCCCTGCTGTTATTTATGACACCAGAGCTGGATGACTGTGTTAGAAAATGAGATCTGCCTTCCTGTGGAGAGCTTTGGGATGGATTGCCCACGATGGACCCCGGTTTGTTTCGGCAATGAGCTCCTGCCCCTCCCTCAAAAAAAAAAAAAAAAAAGGGTCCACGTTTGGACCCGGTGAATTATTTCCTGAATGCAGCTGGCATCACTCGCCCGGCGTAGTCACGATAACAATGCGAAGTATCATTCGATGTCAGTGTAGCGCTGCATGCGTATGAGCTTGTTCTTACCACTGTGCTTTGAAGTAGCGTCTCGCGTTAAACAATTAGAGCCATCTCATCATCATATGCAGTCTAACTTAAGCAGCGCAGGATCTGCTCTCTAAGTTGCTATAAAGGGAAGAGGCACAGTGAAAACACACCCGTTGCCTTGTCCGGGGCAGTGCACACTAATTAAAAGCAATTATTGAAATATAATATTCAATTTCTGCTTCCTTAAATGACACACAGTGGACCTTTAGCACAACAAAGCAAGGCGCAATTCAGTAAAAGCACAAGAAGTCATAAAGGACACATAAATGGTGTATATTTATTCTAGGCGCTCAAACAAAAGAAACATAGGACATATTACGCATCTACGTTTAGTTTGACTTTATCCACTTGAGATACCATAACACTTACAGTAATCTCCTTCTGCTTCTCTCGTTTTGCACTGGCTCCAAGTCAGCTGTTGGGTAGATATTAATATAAATCACGGAATACATTCAGGAAATGCTGATTGAATACAAGCCTAGTCGGGCTCCGAGGTCTGCAGACTTGGGCCGATTCGGTAAGTCCAAAGTTCGAAGCAAACACGGTGAAGCGGCAATGAGCTGCTATGCCGCACGCAAATGCAAAAGTGAAGTCAGCCCCGAGTAAAAAAAGAAAAAAATTGGTCAAAGAACAAATATGTGTCCTTTACCTATGTCGGAATTAGTGTCGTTTGTCAACGTTCCCCCTGCTCAGCTCGATATTCAAAGCGCGTGGCTGGTCTCGCACTGCAATCGAGCGGGAAGGCCCCCTTTGTCACATGCATATTTTATTTCCCAATCATGTTGCGGTTGGAGAAGTGCCAGAACTGGCCGACGGACTTACAGTTACAGTGCGTGTACTCCGCTTCTCTCCCGAAATAGCAAACCTATTTTCTGTTCCAGCTTACTCCCACATCGAAAGC
This sequence comes from Hippocampus guttulatus, assembly GCF_054856545.1. NCBI lineage: Eukaryota > Metazoa > Chordata > Actinopteri > Syngnathiformes > Syngnathidae > Hippocampus > Hippocampus guttulatus. The sequence continues at coordinate 1,096,872 of NC_141278.1, read as the reverse complement.
CTTCCGCGTGGTTATTAGAGATGTTTGTTGACTCGGGGCCCGACAGTTTTATGTTTGCCTACTCAACTGTTTGCTCATTCTTACACGGTGTCTGATTCGCCGCATGATTGCAGTCCCTCAGTCTGCGCTGAGGGAGAAGAATCTATCGAGCTTCGCCGCCTTGAGGAGTTGTCATTTCAAATTGCCTCTGGATGATTCACGACCTCATTAAACACAGACACGCGGGGAAAAGAAAAAAAAGTTAGCCCCCAATGTGTCACGAAGCAGCTGGCTAAATTTGTGACCTTGCGGCCAAGTCTGTTGTGGATTCAAAGCGTCTGATTGTTATTGTCCCCCCTGTTTGTTTGTTTGTTTTCAGGTTAACCGGGTTCCAGCTGCCATCGCCCATCGTTAGCACAGGCTCCAGGCTCACATTGTGGCTGCTATCCGACTACGCGGTGAGCGGCCAGGGATTTAAAGCATCCTATGAAGGTAACATTCCTTCATTGTTTCCCATTAGAAGAGAAAACGACGCTATCTATCATCCCAGCGAGCGCTTTAAAGAGATGTTACTAAAAGGCAGAAAAGAACGCTCCCCAAGGGCGAGGAAAAGACTCGCGTTATCTGCAGATGGCTTGTTCGGGAAAACATCACGGTGAGATGTCCTTCATTCGAGCGTCTTTGGACGAAGCTTCAGCCATGATTGATTAGCACGAGCTCGCGTGGCTTCGTTGAAAACCGCCGCATCCGGCCAGGTTATTATCGCTTTCCTCTCGGCGCAGACATCGGATTCTTTAGGAGCCGTGCTTTAATGATATTAATGACCGCACTCCTCGGTCCTCCTGCGCGGGAGGTGCGGTCAACCCGGGCAGGGGAGGGAAAGATGAGTCGCTCGACTAATGAGGCTAATTACCTGACAGAGGGACTGTCAGTCGTTTCAAGCTCCCGCGACTATCAATGGAGTAGCGTCAAGTCCCGGGGGAGGCTTGAAGACCGCCGCGTGCGGCGAAGTGAAACGGAGGAGCGAAAGAAAATGTTGACCCCGTCCACAGGGGTGCAACGTATTTCTTGTTTTGCTGAAAGGCAAACGGAATAGCCATCACGATACTCGAACCTCCTGCATATCGTTGCTGTAGGAAGACTCAGCCCAGGCTAAGCTGACAGCGTTTGACTTCCACGTTGTTGTCGTCGTCGACGTCAAATTTGATTTGGTGCGCATGACGGGGATGCTTCATGAGACAGAGGCGTAACGTTGGACATTCCGCTTATTGCACCGGATTTGGTTTGCACGTAGCATGAGAGAATGGGAAGAGGTCGACTTTTTGGAAAAAGAAGAGGCAGCGAGCAAAAGTCAAGTCTTGATTGAGTCAGATGATCACATTATATTACAAATGAGTTTCGGTGTCATTTTTCTTTCGCGGATAATCAATCACTCATCCATCTATATCATAAAATCCTTTCATTTCGTAGATGACAAGCAAGAATATATCATGGATTTGGTTATATGAAACAGCCCGTCAGATTTCTTCTTTGATTGCGTGCATTTTTTTGGGGGGCATTTGTATTCACCGATGGATTTGGACACCGAAATAAAATATCCTCATGATAATATTTAGTCCCAACGCAATTTAAGAGAATGAATCGATTAAGCACAAAGCGGTGTGGCCCATTTAAGGTGATTGAAGTCAAACAAAATGAGTGGATGACTTTACATTTGTCGTCCATGCCCTGCACTTCTTAATGACTTGTGTACAAATGCAGATTTAAAATTAAAAAAAAATAAAAAAAAGAAGATCCCGCAGGTATTGTTGGCCACTTTGAATAAATCATTGTTTGCTAAATAGTCATCATGAACAACGTTTGGAATTGAACTCCAAAGTCTTCCTGCCGGTTCCTAATGGGGGTTGCACAGAGTCGGCACTCGGCAAAGTTCTTTTTTCCCTCCTACACTCCCGCTGGAGCTCGAGCCAACTGCTGCACATACGGCATGAATGTAACATTTACTTGAGGGAGATGTGATATTTGCATAATTATAAAGTATAGCATGGCTGATTAGTGTATCCATAATTCAGTTCAGTTACTTTTCTCCAAGCGAGTTTATCATCAGTACAGGCTGCACAACGGCAGTTTATTGACCTTATTTGAGCATTCGTGCCACCGGCTCATTATGTTTGCAAGCACTCTATTGGTCTGAGATCATCTCTTTGACGTTACTTTCAGCCCACACATCAAATAAGACAAACTGCTACCTGGTAAACTGCCCCCCACCCCCCCCCCCCCCACCCCACCCCACCCACCTTCAAAACAAAACGTTGATCATGGACCAGTGGAGATTCTCCCGTTACCATGACAACCTTCAGACTCCCCTTCCTTGTCGTCTCCCACCCATTTCCAATCTATTCACTCACGTTTACTCAGTAGCTCAAGAGAAACCGGAGAACGGACAGACTTTTTTTGCATTGCACTCTCTTAGTTCCCCTCTCACCGACCGTACCGGATTACTCTTTCCTGAACAGCTCTCCCCGAAGTAACGGGATGATGATCCAGTTGTGCGGCGCAGACTTTGTCTTTCGTCAGCTGCGCAGACAACCCGTCTCCCAACTGGGTCAGCCAAAGAGGAAATTGCATGAATAAACAAACCTCGCTGCCCGACGGAGGCACTCTACTGTATAATGAAGTCATTTCATGTTTTTACATGTTTTGTTTTGTTTTCTTCTGACTTATGGACCAGGAACATTGAAGCATCGCATGGTGCGAACGAGGCATGATTTGAAGAACGATGTTTCATAGTGATATTCAGAGTTTCATCGCAAAAGGTTCAGTCATGGCCCAGCGGCCGTTTGCCCTTTTATTCTCTGTAACAAATGCGCGCGCGTGTTTGTTCCGAACGGTTGTTGTCATTCCAAGCAATACTTCCTGTGGAGGAGAGATAGTCTCAATTTATCCTGGCGGCTATTAACGCTCACTCGAATTTGTCACTTGCAGGCATTTGTGCGAACGAACATTCTGGGTCCGCGTGGTGGTTGAAGCCAAAACTGAGTCCAAGAGACGCGTATGTTTTGAAGCCGACCGCTTCGTCCTCTGACACGCTTGTAATCAAGCGATGATGTGGCTTCAAACTAAAATGGCGTGGTGGAAAAAGATGCTTCAATATTTGAAGAGGATGTTTTCTTATTGTCTTGATTTTTATTTCATTTTTTTTTTAAACTCTTTTTACGCTTCCTTCTGGGCTTTTAGTTTGTTTTCTGGGTGCGCGGACAGGAAGCTGGAGACGAATTGCTGCGTTCAAATAAAGTGACTGCTTGGTGTCTTGGGTCGGAAACACAAAAGCGCGAGACTGCACTTTGAGAGCGCCGAGCCTGCGTGCAGGTCGCGGTAGTGGCTGGGCCTCAGCTGGTGCGCAGAAAGCGGAATGGGAAGGAAGGGCGAATCGTAGCTCAAATAACGGAGGTGTGAAAGGCTTACCCAAAGGTAGACGAGGGTGACTCACAGTTGCGAGCAAGAGCGAAGAGCAGGTTTGAAGCCCAGCGGCACAGTTCACGCATCATTATTCCTGCACAGTGCTCACCGTCCTCCGCAGCCAGCCGTGCATTTTTTTTTTTACCCACAATTGCTCAAAATGATCTCGTTACCTCACATAGCTGTTTCTTACCTCTGTTTTTGGGCGAGAATCCCAAAAAAACAGAATGAATATGTATGTATAGAGAGAGAGAGATTTTAACGTACTCGATCTTGACACTTCCAAAAGTTTGCGCGTGCATTTATTTATCAGTTGTTTTCTTTGGCACCACCGCACAGTCCAAAATCCGCAACTTTACCTGAGTGTGTAATTAGAAATCCCGCTTGACTTCTTGTAAATGTCAGCTTCCCAACCCTCAGGATTGTAGGCTTTGATGTAATTACAGCACCCCCCGCAGCCCTCCCCCCACCTCCATTCCCCCATCCATTCAACATCCTGCCATCGGCCACAACGATTTGAGAAACCGCTTCCTCTTTGGAATTGTTGTTTTGATGACTTATACAGTAGTTTGAAGGCTGACTTGGGTCTTTGCAGTACGATGAAAAATGAGCAATGGGCTGAGTGGGATAGCATGATGAAGTAGGCTCACTTTCCGATGGTTCAAACTTTTATGATGACCAAGGGTTACGTAAAATTCACGTTAAAAAAAAAAAAATATATATATATATATATATACTGTATATATTGGATACCGAAACTACAAAGAAAACAAACAAAAAAATCCTTCAAAGCGCAGTGCTCCAAATACAAAATGAATGAATTGCAACATGTTTTAAAAGTCACACTTTTCTTTTTCATCCAGTCTCTTGACATGCAGTTTTATAATCCTTATTGTCAGGCAATGTGGTGCTCATTTTCTTGTAAATAAATATCCTGTCCGTCCCGAAACCATTTCTTTGACTCTTTATGCTCATTCACGATGCCACTTTTTGTGTCCTCCTAAAAGTAATTTCATTCTTTCTCCTTCGCCCCCCCCAACCGATTTAGCTGCCTTTGCTCGTGAGTATACTGTCCCTTTTCTCCCACGTGTTTCTCTCTGCACAATCCCTGTTTTGTGTGGATTAGAGGCTGTATTGTCTCCAGATTAGATTGTCATTGTTTCAGGCTGGGATGAGGCGGGAATATCTCACCGAATAGACATTCACCCACCAGTTAGTTGGGTTTATATTAGAAATGCCTCGGAGTCAGGGAGGAATTATAAAGCACTGCAAACCAAAGCCATTGTTGAATGAATACCTCACTGACAGTGTCAATCAACTGTCATGGTGAACTGGCGGGTGTCTGCAAAACCCAGATTGACGATTTGGGTGATGAACCGGTGTGTCTTTGTCGTGCTCCAAAGCAATTATGCTCTCTTCGTTAAGAAAATGCGGATACGTCCTATTCTTCGGTTTCCATCAAGCAAACGTTGTTTTGTGTGCGTCCCAAATAGCACGGACTGAAACACGGCGGCAGAACGAATGATGACCTGCAACTGTATAGGTTTTTCTTCGACACGGTTTTATTTCTTGATTGAAATGTTGCTTTTTCATCCATGTGATCTCTTCCGACAACGAGCCAAGATCCATCTGACCGTCACGTTCGGTTTGGTCCCCGATAGTCGTCACTTCCTCACTTAGACCGATTGGAATGCAGACCCGGAAAGCATATCCAGAGACGGCAACGTCGGCGACTTTGGTAAACCCCTGTTTATAATTAAGCGGCTGCACAATAAATCCAATTAGGATTCCAGCCGTGTTATCTTTTGTGATTAAATACCCAGATGGTTATGAACAGGAACGGGTGCATTTTCACTCCAGCTATAATTGATATCAACCACCCCGAGCTCCTACTTGGCTGCGGTCTTTAATCATTTATCCCGCATACGAGCTCTTCTGTAATGTGTAGTCGTTCATCAGCAAAGAGTTATCGATCAAGCATCGCTCCGGTCCCTTCAAGACCTTATTGACTCCAGACTTGTTAGCCAGTTAAATATCAGAGGTCAGTCATAAGGTCAAGGGAATTTTCTTTGGGGCTTTTCACAACAGTTACAGGACACATATTCTGCCGATTGAAGTCAATATGCGTGGCGTGCACCTTAAAGAGATCTAAGTGAGCCCAAGTGCAGAACGTGGACGCTGTGTATTCAAGTAGATGTGCACCGATGACTCTCCAAGGCTGTGTCGTAGAGCTGGCGTCACATTTCCGAGGAAGAAAAAAAAAAATGTAATGCCAGCAAATTACCCCTCTCGACAGCCGCAGCTTTATTTTTGGGACAGATTAAAATCATTACATGGTGCGCATTAAGGAAAGCCAGAGCTGGTCAGATGCCATCGCTAAAAGGGAGGAAAGGCAATTGTACCCCGACGGTAATGCACTCGAAATGGAGAAAGCTCGAATACCACAAAGCACGAGCCATGTGTGGCTTGCTTCACTCTCTCCTTTTAACTCCAATATAATCATTGCGCATCATGCGTGACCGTTGAACATACTGCAAATGAATTAAAGGTGATTGGTAATAAGGTGGTTGCTATTGCCAGCTGCAGGACGGTCGAAACCGAACACCGTGGTCCTATTTCTAATACGTCGTCAGCCAATTGCTCGTCTTATGAGCAAGTTATGAAATATGACTCATTCAGAACCAGCGGGGCTGAAGAATTGTGGATGAAAGGACCGTGCTCATCAGGAATGAGGAAAAAAAATCTCGCAGTTTAAATGGTTTCCCCATGTCGTCACTCTTGTATCTGACACCACACCCTAAATATGTGAACTCGGTGCATACACGAGCCGACTCGGTATTCTTTCAGCAAACCCTCGCACATAATACAAATGTGAAATCTCTTGACGGCTCATAAAGGATAAGACATTGCAGTGGTTATTACCGATTCAAGATCCAATATAAATGTAGCACAGCCGCGGTTTCAAAACCTCCATCATTTGCCGTAACGCCCCCCCCCCCGCCCCCACTCCCCTCCCCATAAGAACAAATGCCAGCACAAATCAACAAGATTTAAGCACACGGACCCGACGCAGAATTTCACTCTCCTAAGCTCCACTGGGGAGGGAAGCAAGAAGGTGTAGATTTTAGTGGAGTGGGCAAGGTTGAGTGAAGGCATTGATGAGTCGTTCCGGCGTGCCTCTTCGACCTCGAGCCAGTGCTGCTTTTAACTTAATTAAGTAGACAGTTCATAAGATGTCCATTGACACTCCTGTTTTTGTCAATGTGACAAAGACAATCGGATTTTTCTGTATAACCGGAAGGGAGATGGCTTGCATTGCGTTGTTTCATTGTAGCCGAGAGAGCTGAAACTTAAGAACGCTTTGAATCACGATTGCATTGGCGGAGTGCATTCCAACGTGTCCCGTGTCCGAGAGGTTCCAGGTTGACGGCATCCCTCCCGAGCAAAGCGCTGCATCTATCTTCATTTGCCTCGGCACGTTCACGGTCTGGCACTTCCTGTTCGCATATTCCTCTCTGGTGTGCCGCGACTGTTTCCAAGGCAACCTGGCCAGCCGGGGAGAGAAGCCTGGCGGAGGGAGGGGCAAAGCGGGGCAAAATAAGGAAAACAAAGACAGACGTCATGCGGATTTCTTTTCAACACGTTCATTATCATCCGTCAGTGTTTGCCTGCCTGCTTTATTTGAGTGCAGGTATAATGAATCGGACTGTCTAAGAATGTGACGTGGTGTATTTCTAGGTCGCTACTTCTGAGTATTTTTGACGCTCTAATCTGCAAAATCTTTTTTTTTTTCTAATCTTTCTGCACAGCACAGATGAAGTCAATTTATATTGTTGAACAGCCGGCAAATGAGATGAGGTCTCCGTTTTTTTCCTAATACCTGAATCCATGCTACACAGATGGCGTGATGATTGTGGATTTCCTCGAGGCTCCCCTTGCTTCACTATTAGCCGTAGCATATTGCATTGGACATCATTTCCTTGTACAAATATCATCTCTGCATAATCTTTACATCTCACCCGACACTGCGGGCCGCCGTTTTATTGGGTTTGGTGTTAGTACACGCAACCAGGATTCATACATAAAGCACACTCGATCGCCTTTGCACAGCCGCTTGGTGCTCTGTGGACAGCGATGCGTTGATGGACGGCGGGCATCCTTTGCCGTCTCAGCAAGAGGAAGCGCGTCGAGCGTCTTGACCCCCCGCGACGAGCCGCGTAACGGCTCTCCCATCCTGGTGAATTATTGTGCCGCCGCGATAGCCCAACCCTAAAGGGGGGGGGGGAGTTTTGGGACGGGGCTTTTTACGAAAGTTGACAGTTTCAAACTGTACGATGCTGGATCTTTTTGGATATCTTCAAGCAAGATACTGCAAAGTGAGGCTGCTGATGTTGCTTGTAGTATGAAATAACGTACAAAGTCCATCATTGAACAGTGGCCTCGGGTGTCTCGGTCTATCTCCTGTCTTTTGTTGAATGCACAAGTGGCGCATTTCTTCATCGGGGCAATTCCAGTGCCTGTGTGAGTTCCGGGCAATATTTGTGCAATGTCTCTGACTGATTTCCCATTTTCTTTCAACTACACATCCGCTCGCTTTCCGTAAGGAGCTCTTCGGTTTTTGTGTCATGTGCGTCAGGATACAACTGAATGCATTTGAAATGGAAGTGAAGCGAATATGGTGATGGAGAGACGCCAGTGAACAGTGTAGCGGCATGAAAGCCATTCTGTCCTCCACAGAGTCCCCGCGGAGACACTGAGTTGCATCCAAAGTCCAGGACATGCTCTGGCCAGCTCGCTGACTTTGCATGGAACAGCACAGGACTTATAGCGGAAAGTCGCAATGCATGCTTATGCGCGCAGTGATTTATCCACACACCCCAACGGCCTATTGTTCCTTTTGTTCAAGACTCGGCAAGCTAAGGCATTATCTTCCCCGTGAGAATAGCCCGTTTACCGTAGGCATAGCCATTTTGCTGTTATTTACCCACAGAATGGTGCTTAGAAAGCTGCAGCCTGTTGTTATTATTATTATTATTTTTTTTTAATTCATCATCTGAAGCCAAAACAAGTCCAGGAAGTAAAACTTTCTACAACTGAATTTGTTTGAAAGCGCATACGGTCAAAAATGAGACGACTTGAGACGAATGAGAATGGAGGCAATTTGGCATTCATGAATGATGCAATTAGATTGATTTGCGATTTATGGTTTTGTTTTTTAGATCAGGTATCTCACCTTGGTTTCATATGACCCCCTCCCGATGTTTTCGGGGCTTCACTCAATCGGCTCTTCTGTCTCTCCCAGCTTTGCCCAGCTACACTTGCGGTAATCCCGGGCTGCTTCTCAACGGTCACCAGCAAGGGACCACGTTCAACATCGGAGACAAAATCCGCTACAGCTGCAACCCGGGTCATGTGTTGGAGGGCCACACAACCTTGTCTTGTCTTGCCACTTCAGCGGGGACCGCCGCATGGGATTTCCCCCTGCCCTACTGCAGAGGTACGTCACACGGCAGTCTCATACCGTATTTGACTAGAATTGCAGTATTGTCATTCATGAAAAACAGACATACAGGATTCTGATATGCCTGGGTTACAGTAAAAAAAAGTAAAATAAAACAAAAGTACCTGCTCTAATGAACACGCTAGTACTTATTGCGGTTCTATTCTCCTCTTGACAAAACATCCACCGGTTAGCTTCCAGCTTAGCTGCTGTGCATATACCGATATCTTATTCAGCATGACAGGACCTCATATGTTAGCTACCAGCCAGGCGAACATGCCAGTTGCCCCCACCCCCACCGCCGCAGTCAGACGGTACCCCTGCAGCAAGCACCTGCCAGTTTGGACTGTCTGAGCCAAGCTGACAGTCATCCGTTTTCTTTTTTGACATCACTACAGGTGATTATACCATACTTCGTGTGTAAGGCTGACATGCGGCACGTGTGCACATTTCCATGTATGTGCATTTGGCACGCACATTTGCTGCACCTCAATATGTGGCTCGTGTCGCCTTGAGATGAGAACGTGAGCCATCTGCATCCAAGCCAGGAGTCAGGAAGTCCACACATGAGCGAGCACACATGGCTCACACACATGCCAATACGTGCAGCTACATGCCTGGATACCGACAAATTAGCATGCATGCGTTTTAATGACCATTCGTCGTCAGGAATTTAATTTACTTGTGTGTGTGTGAGTGTGTGTGTTCTCTTTATTATTCACCACCAGCTTGCCGTTTAGAACCCAAATCTGCGATTTCATTTTCCTCAACAATGCTCACAGAGACTCCTCGGGCACTCAAGGATGTGATTCTGTCAGCTACTCAGCCAAAATTACATGCAAGTTGTTGAGTCTGGCAATTTCCCTGGTGATTAATTCCAGTTTCCCAGTAGCACATGAAATTCGACATGTACGCCTGCGGGCGTCTTCACAAACGCGGAAGAGAATTTTTAATGACACTCCAGTTACATGAAGTGGCTGCCCACTTATGTTGGTGCAGAACTCGCAATCTGCTCTTTGTGGCGGCAGCCAAATGCTTCTTGCCCAATTCGGACAGCTGACCTGTAATTGAGGGTAAGCTATTGGTGGCATTCAATGACTCGCGTTTCGTAGCTTTGACATGGTGTCCGTTTGTCACATAACACTCGCCGCAGACTTTACGAGAGGTGGCTGTTCAATTTAAATTAAGATGTTCAATGAGAAAAGTGTTAAAAATGCATTTACATTGGTTGAGTTCGGTCTGGCAGCTGTTTCTAAGACATTTTCGAATGCAGATTCCAAAACTGAGTTGTTGTTTGGTTTTTGTTTTTTTTTTCACCTCGGGTTTTGTAGCTATTGGATCCCCATTTTCTTAAAAAAAAAAAAAAAGTTCAACAAATGCATATGTATGTACATAAAAAAAACTAAAATTGAACAGTAACAAGCTTTGTAGAAAAAAAAACTGCATAAAATGATTTAGTCAAGTTACAACAGGATGGCCATGGTTACTGTTGGGGGCAAAGTGGCCTGCTTTCACCCGCGTGTTCGTTGAATTTCGGATGAGGAGGATGTTGGTTATCCAAATACAGGCTCGAGTCGATGAACAGTACCTTCGAAGGGTTTATTTTGCGGAATATTCCGGGCACCCGCGGTTTACAGACAATGGCTGCAGTGGTCACGAGTGCAAAGAAGTAGGGAGTGTTCCAATTTTAAGTGCTGATTGCTTCAAGGACGCCAATTTACGCTGCAGGCATGAGAATGTTATACAGCGTGACTAAATATGGGCAGAATACACACTTCATTAACAGGTTAAGAGAAAAGTCAGCACTGCTCTTCTTAATTCCGAGCAGGTAAGCTTTCTGTTTGCAGATATGGATAGGACAGTCGAGCCTCGTACGAACCTGTACGTTATAACGGTAGTCCGTTGTCACCGTTTCCACGAAAATGGCCGCCAACTAGGATGTTTACTACACTCCGAACCAGTGAAATCACTGCAGTGTAATGCCTCCACATCCTCGTGAGAAACCGTGAAATCTGACTGCTTCAGAATACGTAACCATATTCTGGCCTAGATAGTCGATCTTGGACTGTACAACGGTATCGTGAGGCTCACCGTGTCTCTTTTAGTATCTCCACATTCCGCATGCGCTCGTGGCAGAACGAAGCAAAGAATACAGAGGTGAATTTTGGAGCCCCATACTGCCCTTCAAGTGTGGAGAAGCTAGCTTGTGCGGAATTTCAATGCACACTCTCTCTCTCTCTCTCTCTCTCTCTCATCCCATCCACTGTCACTCCCACCGCAACGAGCAGCCATCACCCTTCCCGCCATATCCGCCGTTCTTCAACTCCCAAGCCTTCACTTCTCTCTCCGTCACCCGTCTTCTCCTTCTCGGTGCCCTTCTACCTTGATTTCCCTCCTATTTTAAGTTCACACCTCACAGGTTTCCGCTTGTCTGTAGACTCTCTTGCCCTCCCTCGAGGGAGTTGCCGTTGTGACAAGTAGGATGGATGACAGACAGACCGAGTTGGCCACCCAGGGACGAGTCCCACACTAGACTGTGAGAAAGGCACACACGATAAATCAGTGGGGGAGGATCATATTCGCAAGTACTACATTTTGTACCGTGCGCACCGTGTATCATTATTCTCACACGGGAATCGTTAAGTTCCGTGTTGCAGGAAGCGATGAACATATCAATAGCTAACCAGGAGACTAATCCGTGCATTCTTTAGTATCCGATAGTCTCTAGTACCGTACTCTCACCGTGGCGAGAGCGACTTTGATGAACATAAATATGAATTAATCAGGGTGTAATTATGCCTCCCTGTGTTGCATCATGTTGCACCAAGCACTCAAGCCCCACTTGCACATTTTCAAATCAATTTACTCTTCTCTGGCCTACATCATTGAGGTTGAAGGAGCAACATGCGCACTGTGCGTCTTTGTCCTCCATTCGGATCCTTTCCCGGCAGGATGGAATATCAAGGCAGATCTTGAACTGCAATGCTGAGCTCGTCTCATCTAAAATTGTGTGTAAGATTCCTGACCTGAGAAGTATTTTCTCTTTTTTTTAAAGATGCCAAACAAAAAAAAAAAGATCACAACGATCATGGAGACATTTTACTTCTAAAGACCAATTGCTTTTAAGGCCACTTTTTTTTTCTGTGTTCAATGTATGCAACAGTCAGTTTATTTATATTTACCAATTCCAGCTTATTTCGGAAACAATTGTTCCTCCCCTGCCCCCTGCAGCGGACGACGGGTGTGGCGGAACACTTCGAGGCCAGAGCGGAGTCATCACCACTCCCAATTACCCTGCTGAGTACAACAATAATGCTGACTGCACGTGGACCGTCCTGGCCGAGCCAGGAGACACCATCGCCCTGGTCTTCTCCGACTTTCATCTGGAGGATGACTACGACGTGCTGGAGGTCAGCGGCACCGAAGGCTCGTCGCAGTGGTGAGTCGTCAGCGTTTTGTGTAAAGCGCCTGAGCCGCGGGATGCCTTGCGATTTTCTGAAATGCTGTCCATTGAGTGGAATGGAGCCATTTGTTGCCAATAATCCATGACGTGGGCGATGCTGTAAATGATCAGCAAAAAAAGAAAAAAGAAACATCGCAGATGGCATTCACAGCTTTGCTTCCTGAGCGTGTTACATGTGACTTCATATTTTAAAATCGATGTCTCACTCACACGCGCGGTTATCCTTTCAATTAGTCAGTCTCCAACTCACATGCTCAGCTCTCACGACGAAGGACATCATGATGTCAGCGTCGTCCTCTCGCCATCTGTGGCAGCTCCCACTTGCGATGACAACTCTGTCAGCGCAGGAAGTCCCGAGTGAGCCCGACACACAAACATAAGCATGCGGACCGGAGAGTTTTGTATAGATGCAACCAGAAATCCACGCACGACGTACAGTGTATTCTCACGGCACTCGGCACGATCCAACAAAAGGGAACCGCTCAATTTGAAAGACGTCGCCCTGTAAATAGCAAATAAAGGGCTCGTTTCTGAAGTCAAGACCCCAAAACGTCTTACAAAACGACGTGGCCGGCGCGATTTCTCGTGATGGTGCGATTAGAACAACGTGTGCGCGGCTGAGGTCGGAAATGCTTAAAAGCGAGGTTCAGCTACAGAAGAGAAAATGAGTACGTGGCACAAAGGTGCTTTGCGCAAGAATATCATTCAACTCTGTCAAATGCGATCAAACACTCAACGCAGCGCCGCGTTGATCTGACACACTGTACAGCGTTTGATGTCTTCAAATCTCCTTCTGCCGCTCACAACAATAGAACAAGGGGATTCGTTACAGCCCATTAGGGCAGTCTTGTTTGACATTTCACATTCACAATCATCCTTATGTAGAACACACAGGGAATTTGTCTCCGGTAGTATAGGCTTCACTAGTATTACGATAACAAGCAACTACGATCAACAATGTCGTGACATCCAAGTCTCGAAAGAGGTTCCGATATGTCAGGGTACCATTGTGGATTAGTAGCACCCCGTGCGACAATGTGCAGAGTCACCGAGCGGAGATCAAGTGATCAGCCGTGCGATGCAACATGATGGCGGTTGTGCAGTTGGTGCGGATAATCGTCGCACCATTTTTTTGTAAGTGACCAGCAGCAGTAATTGGAGTACCACTTTGGGTGTGCAATTAGAAAGAAAGTCCTTGAATGCGTTTCAAGAAGTATTGGCGCAGCAGAGGGCGACTACTTTGTCGACAGATGTAACGAAACGGAGGCTTCTCTGTGGTCGTGATTTGGGCTGCGCGCTCTCCGGGTTATCGTTTGTTACGCTGTGACCTGTTTCTCATAACGCCGACTGGCAGGATTGGGAGCACTTTGCTTCAGAGCTTTGCCGGTAATTCACTGCGGCGTCACAAGTCCAGTCACGTCTTCTCGGGCTCGACCGTGGCATTACGCCCGCTCCTGCGACCCCCCCCCCCCCCCCCCGCGCTACGTGCGAGTTGTAAAACATTTGAGCGCATCGTTTTGTCTGATTGTCTAATGAACGTCTACACGCTTTCATGACATAGTCTGTGGTCATTTACGCTAAGTGACGCTCTCATAAACGCAAACAAATCATTCAAGAAAGGGAACGAATAGTGAGAATGTTTTGCAGACTGCATTCATTTTTCTATTTCTCGCCATCATGGGTGTGATATGCTGCTCTTTGAACATGTATTTTTTTTTCCATCAAAAAATGAAATCTATTTTATGTACCAAATCATCCAAGGTGTCAGCTTCCCCGGCTGTATGCTTCCAACCGCATTTCCTTCAACAGGGAAACGCGACATAAAGATGTTTTTAAAAGGGTAAAAAGTTGATCTGCGATTGGCAACCGGTTCAGGGTGCCCCCCCCCCCCCACCGCCCCAAGACAGCTGGGATCGGCTCCAGTACGCCTGCGACCCTCGTGAGGATAAGCCGATTCGAAAAATGAATGGATGGATAAAAAGTTGATGTGACAGATAATGTCACGGAATGTCAAGGATCGTTGCGTCAAACCACCTCCAGATTGTGCCGCGTTCGAGCCACGCGCAACCTGTCAAAGATCTCATCTCGCCGCATCCGAATCCCTTTCTGTTCCACGTTATCATACACTTATCTTTTTCCTCGTCTACCTCAACTGACTCACGTACTCGCTGAATAGATAGCTGAATGACTTTAGACCTTGCGGAGGTGTTTGAAAGTCAAATGTTTCATCCAATAGCCTTCAAAGTAGACCGATACGGTTGAGCTTCGATTTAATTGGTCTAATATTCATCGTGAGTACAAAACCTTGCTTTCACTTTTTTGGGAAAGATTTTGCTGCTGTTGGAGTTAAGCCTATTGGTCTGCCTTGAAGCCACGGATCGATAGCTGCCGTCACCGGTCTGCCAACCAATGGCCCTCCGAGCTTTTGTGTCTGAGTAAAGATTTATAAGCAGCGGCTCTTGCTTGAAGACTCAATCTGCAACGTGTCATCAATCAACAATGTTATCTCCAAAACCTTGTGCCTTGTTGCAGATTGGCTCATCTTAGACCTCCAACACTTTAATCCATCCTCCCTGTGCCTCATTGCTCATACTAAAACCTGCAAGGTGATGTACCGAAGCGAAGCGTTGGCTCGAGATCAAGGTTAGCAACATGAGTCAAAGGCCTCCTGTGCATTCCATCAACTTTACAAAGTTGCTTCGCCTTGTTTCTCGAGGCGAGGCCGCTTAGGCCGCAGCGGATGGTTCGGCGTTGAATTCCCGATTAGCATCTCTCATTAATTATCGTTGATCATTTGTGTTTTGTTAAGAAACAGCAGCAGCGGCAGTTTACTCGACCGTGTTTAGTCTAACGGCCAAACGACCTCCCCGGAGGGATGCCGCTTGGATCGCGATGTGCCTGTGTAAGCATGTCGAGCCATGTGTTACCGCTCACCTTATTCCAGCGAGAGCAACAGAACGCGCAGAGGTTAAAGGCAATGGGCCACATCGCTGCACCCTGACTGGGTGTCTCTTTAGTTGTGTTTACACGGCACCACTGGGATCTGATCTGTCATGTTTAGCAGTCCCTTGGATGCACTACGATCTTACGAGCTGTCCTCTCAAACATATTTGCAGTAAACACATAATGATGCCTCGGAAAGGACCGGTTTGGAAATTTTCCTTGGATTTGTGTGCACAAATTTATGATAATCTCATGAATGGCATTAGGAAATGAAATGGGATGTTACCGGTGGTGTCCCACAGGGGTCAACGCAGGGGTCTCTAACCTTTCCTGTTCTACATAAATATGGCACGGAAATTCATGGTTTATGCGGATGACACAAATATCTTGTGTACTTTGTATGCAGCGGTGGTAGTTTTAAAGTGCTCTCAAAATACAGTTGAGTTGACAGTTAACGAATATGTGTTGAAATAAATGTTACCGTGGTTTGGTGTCACCATGCTGCAGGAACAACAGAACATCATCTTGCCACTTGCCACCCACGAGAGAGCACAAAGATGTGACTGTCTGATCCGGGTCACTGCTCGGCCACAACAAAATATACCGAAATGTTTTAGCCGCCTCTTTTCACGGTACAATTCAAAAACACACACGGTCACTCTCAGCACAAAGCCATGTACAACACATCTAGAGACGATATAGTTTTCTTCTCAGTTAAACTTTACCAGTAAAGGAGAATAAGCCGATCAATCTTGGACTGGTTTAACCTTATTGATGACACACTCTTGAGTGGAGACAGAAAATGAGTCATGTCTTTTGCATCAAAATGACTCACACTGAATGAATCCTCCTACACAACCGCACTCCTGTTATGATTTATTCAATAACATCAAAGGATGCCCTTCACTGCTTACTTTAAAAAAATAAAAATAAAATTCCATGTGAATATTTTTCGGAACCACAAAACCGGATGCTAGTGGTCTGTCCTCAGCGAAGTCTTCCCACTCATCACTTTTTTCTCATTTGAGGTGACATTCAGGGCAACCTGAATATATTTACAGAGGAACCTTTATGAACTCGGGTGAACGTGCCTTGACCAGCAATTACCGGGTCTGCACGGCAGCGTGCCTTCCATAAAAAAAAAAAAAACTCTTTTCAACTGCATCAATAAAATGCGGGAAGCCCAAGGGTGACAGCCAGCCCTCAATGCAAAAGCTCGCACTCTTGGGCTTCAAGATGATTTAAAATCAGTCTTGTTTGGACAGTGGGGAAACGTTCTCGTCGATCAATGTGGCAGATATATGCACTCAGCATAAAGCAGGTAAAAATGGTGACGTTAGAGGGAAACACGGTTGGAATACGGCATAGCTTGGGCCGAAGTCCAAATCTCCGCCTGATCAAATGTTTCAATCATTATTACTGTGGCGTCTACATTCACATACTGTATGAACCCAAATGTGCTTCATGTTTAGTTTTACATTGCACCATTCCACACTTGTCCACCCTGAGCCTCTGCACCTTGGCAAAATAAGAATAAGAATACATTTTATTTGTAAGCGCCTTTCGCAACACTCAAGGACACTTTACAACCAAGAGCAAATAATAAAACCACAGATAAAATTATAAACAAAAGAAGAGAAAGATTCAAGGTGGATATGCAAGTCTGAATAGGTGGGTTTTGAGCTGGGTTTTCAATGTGGGAAGAGAGTCAATATTACGAATATTGGGTGGAAGTGAGTTACAGAGTTTGGGGGCAGAGCGGCTGAAGGCTCTGCACCCCATCGTACTGAGACGGGCAGAGGGTAGAGAGAGGTGGAGGGAGGATGTGGTTGTGGTGATGGGGAAAAAAAGGGATGAGTTCCTGTATGTCTGGGACACATACACGGGCAGAATTATTGCTGGCTCGCTCTTATCTTTTTTTTTTGTACATCGGTGTTGCTAATGTCATGGCATTATTAGGTTGACTATCCCGCTTCCAGACTGTGATAGCGGCGGATTATGGAAGGTTGCTGCGCCCAGTCAACTGGGGAAAAGCTGTGTGATTTGTCACGGCGTGGTTAATTAGCGCACTGTTTGCACGGACGATACGGATCCAGCTTTTGTCACAAGGCCAGTGCCGGATGTGACCCTTGAACGTGAAAGCGCTACGGGTATTTTTGACTTTTATACAGAGGGCCAACATTTCTACCCACTTAGCTTCAAGAAGTATTTGTAGGCTGGCTAGGAATCCGAAAGCAGCTCCGGAGAATATTGGCGCTTCAACGGGAGTTTTGTGTATGCGATTTAGAATACGAGCAAAGGTTGTGCGGCGTTTCCCATATAAATCGCCAAATTATGCCGTATGACTTTCGAGAATGAAAATGTTCAATTACAAGCATTTTCGGGCGATAAAAGTGTCCGGAATTGATGACGGCTTCACTTATTTTCACACAGCCTGCAGATTGCGGCCAGCTGTCGTGGTGGGGGGTGGGCAGGGGGTGGGGGGCAGCATCTTGTTGAGTTGATGAAACGCACGGGATGAGTAATAGCGCTCGAAAAGAAATGTTGATACTTTTTCAGAACACTCACACCTGAGGTTAATTCGCTTTCTTCATGCATTATTTTGACCTTTTATATATATCGTTCTACCCGCTGATGCGCTGGCTTCCTTGTCAGGGGCTTATTCTTTAAAAGGGAAAGTTCTGACTCGGCACTATTTGTCCATTATAAAAAGTGCACATGAGCAGATTGCATGGCAACAGTTTTATATGCCATTTAGTTTTATGAATGTCAGTAAGTTACTGTTGCTAATGGGATGTTGTTAAATCAGGGACACGTTTAATGATCACAGGAACCTCCAAAAATGATTTTTAAAAGATCCTCGTATATTTCTAGCCCTTGCAGAACTCTGCACCAGCCGCTCTCAACAACAGGCACGCATTTTGTAATAGTAGCCCATTATCGCTGTATTAATACTTCATTTTTTCACGGTTGACAAGTTTGAGAGGAACCAAACTCCTCATTTGATTTGTTACCCCGGGAAAGATTTTTATTGTCTGGCTTACTTCATTGAAAGTTTGTTTGTCAATACGGCAACATGGGTGGGACGATGCACCTACCTCCCGACTCGATTCAAATCACAATAGTTGTGTGGCGATTAGATTTATATTACGATGATTGATTATACTGCCATTCGCTAGTATTGGTATTTTTCTCAAACGATACGTTGTTTTCTTGTCTCATGTTAAAACAAAATAAACCATCAACAACACATGAGTTGAATCGTGCACTTCAATCAATGCAGCCAGATGAAAATCAATCACTCTTTCTGACCTTTATTTCAGATGACATGATGCCGAATGCTTAAGACCGCTCTTTCGGCACAACAAATTTGCTCCGCGCTGCCACCTGTTGGTGTAAAAAGTCATGAAAATGGATGATGAACTTTGATTTATTGAATCTTGGCATATAAAAACCAGATAGTTGAGCGAATCGTTTTTTTTTTTTTTGTTTGTTTGTTTTTTTGCACACCCCGCTGCAGCGAGTTATTTATTTTCTAAATAGTGGTTCCATTTAGAGTTAAACTGATAGCAGGGCGGGTATTAAAGAGGTGATTCCGTTCGAATAGGGATAGACGAATAGCAAATCTGATGTCCTTCCTTTTGTTATACTAAAAGCAAAAACGGCCATAATGGAATACGTTGACATTTACGGACACATCCGAGATGACATCAAACCGTTCCTGTCATTTTACAGCAAACAACCAAATGTCCCATCGACTTTTGTTGACACGCTTTCATCTGATTAAAACGGTGAAATTCTCCCTGCCGACTCTCCACGCAATCGGTGTGCATCAAATAAAACGTGTCAGGTGATGAAAGCTTTATCTACAGACTTTAAAACGCAGCATTAACCTTGAACCAATCGAATAGTCACTTTGATCCCCGCAATGTGCGCTTTGTTTGCGTCGCTTCGTGTTTTCACCGCGTGCCACTTTGTCGCTCACCGTTTATGTGTTTGTTCTTGATAAGCCGTCAGTTAAATACGAGGATGAGGGCGCAGCAATCAGTCCTTGAAAATGACATTTGTTCAAAGTTATGTTTGGTCTCGTACAGTACAATCTGGCCGAAAACGATGCTTGGGTCAATGAAATCGGGCGGCTTGGATGAAGACTGGCCGATATGCCCCCAAAGTGTATCGCCTCAGTCAATATGTTGAATGTTATTATTGATTTTTAATCTTTCTTTAAAAAATAATATTTATTTTAAAATGTAAATTTGATGTTAAAATGTCATATTTAACCGAAAATAAGAGGTTAAAACAACCATGAGAATTTTAAAGATTAAAAAAAAAATTGATAAAACCAATCAACAAAAAAAGAAACTCTTTTTTTTTTTTAAACGTAATGTGCTTAGGATGTTGTAATAGTGATCTTTTTTCTTTTTTTTTTTTCATGGGGTACACGAAGAGGTGTATGATTGTATGCATTCCTCCAGCTCGAGTTGGCTTTTAATGCCCACTGTGCTCGATGTACTTAACTTTAAACGCATGCGACATGTTTTGAGCGGACAGAAAGAAAGAAAGGGAGATGATGGTTGACGTGTTGTTCTTCGCGGAAGGATTTTTTTTTTTTTCAATCAGCGTCCTAATGACATGTTCAGTGACAGCGGAAAATTAGTCCACAAGAGGGATACATGAACCCCTCCGAAGACAAGAAGACACCCTGCCGGGACCAGAAAACTGCCTTTAAATTAGACTGGAGCTGCTAAAATAGAAGGCGGCATATGCTGTTTGTTTGGGGCCAGGGAGCATGTCAGCCCGATGACGTTACAAACTCCCTTCTGTGACACTTTACCGCCCTCAAGGCCAAAACTTTGACCGGTTGATGGTTTTTCTTTTGTTCCAAGAACTCATTGAAAAGTATGAGCGGTTGAGTTGTTTGGAGCGGCTTTACAGCGTTAAAGCCCCTGGTGCTTGGAGTTGGTGTTTTTTTGTTTTTTTTTGTTTTTGGATACATCTGAAGGTCAAAGCCAACATTCTCCTACTGCCACGCCAGACTTTCACACTGATTACTTTCCCTGAAGGGATTTTGCCTGTCTGTCAGGCGTACGGCCATTTCAGTGTTTCTGCCTCTGTTCTGTATACTTTATCGGGATTAGCCTGTCTTGTGCTGTCATGCTAATCATGAAAATGCCAAAAGTTGAGCTTGGTGCTTTAAAGTCACCGTGACCCCCCCCGCCTCCCCGACTCTGCTACGCAGACTTGCATACAGAGCAGACTTGGCCTTGATCTCCTAAAGCAGCTGCGACGACAAGCGACGTCTATTTGCTGGCGGAACGATCCCTGGGCCTAACTAAGCATGGAAATGCCCACGTGTGAACATGAGCTGTGTTCATTAGGGTGCAGTCATGCCCTAAAAACTGTTTGAACACCTTTGATCCTGCTGCGGAGCCGCTTCAATCCGAACGCCTCGACTCCACCCGTTGCTTCGGATGCATACCGCGGTGAGTGCCGAGAATACAGAACGGATGACAAAAAAAAAAATCATGCCGTGCAGAAAATAATAAATCAAATAAAAAGGACATTTGACAAAGGTTGTGCGGACGAAAGGCATTCACGGTGTTTCACAAAAACAGTCCCTCTTCGGTACGGGGGACCGTTTGGACTGCAGGAAAAGGAACCAAAGCTATTATCAAACCAATCAACTCTTAAAGCAGAGAAGGTGTAAGCTTGTCGTTTAGAAAGCACCCTTAACCCATCATGGAGTCCAGCCCATGTCCGCCTTCCATCAAAAACATCCTCCTCTTTCACCTTGCCTTGGCCAAAAGCCATTTAATTGGACTCGAACTCATTAAAGAAGTCTCTCAGTCAGTGGAGCACCGGGCCCGAGGAAAAGAAAACGGATTTAGCGCCGTGGTCTCAAGACAATCGTAAACGAATACAGGAAGGTGCAATGGAGCCATAGAAAGCACAGAGAGCCACAACATCCTTCAGAAGACCTCCAACAGGCTGCTCCGCACTCACTGCACCGCTCCCTGAAGTCCCCTTCATTTTCAGACTTATACGTTATGTGGAGGAAAGGGGGGGGGGGGGGGGGTCGACTTTAGGAGCAGCCACACCGACGACGTAATCACCACGATAAATGAGGTTTCACTGTACTTGAATTTGTCGCGCACTTATGAGAGCCCTTTGGTTAATTTGATTCCCCATTGTAACAATTCATGTTGTGAGGGTGAACTATTGTTACATTTTAATTTTTTTTTTTCTTTATCCCAAAATGTATATATTCTCCGATAGTTTTGTAAATAGTGCAGCTAGTGTTTTTGGAGTCATTCGCAGGATTGCAACAAAATCTTAGACGGGCAGCTCGTGATGATGCATGTCAACACACAAACGACATCACACCTTTTCAAAGTTATTTGGCAGCCGAGGCTGCCTTGAGTCGTCAGGGCGTCGTATGATCAAAGCGCATGCCCCCGAGTGACTTTGTCCTGAACGAACAGCACAAGTGCCTGCTCAGCAAGAGCCCTCGTTACTACACAGATCAGGAGACACATTAAGTGTTTGTGAAGTATGGTTTGCAATTCCTTTTCCCAAAGCCTGGAAATAAACTACCTTGTTCCTGCATTGTCATTGATGGTCCAATTTCTTTTTCCTTTTATTTTTTAAATTTTTTATTGGCCGACAATTTGGTGAAGTGTTGCTCACATTAACTTCCCACTTGAACACTCTTTCTTGTATATCTAGAATGCAGACTGACTATAATAGCGGTGTCTTTGTTCAGCGGGGGGGGGGGGGGGGGGCGAACAAACACTTAGCTAAGGGAATAAGATGTTCAAGTGGTCGAAGAGGTTGTATTTCGTGAGGGAAAATAAAGAAATAAAAAGCTTGGAAAAAAGTCTCCAAAAGTTCGGCGAGCACTTTAGCGCTTGTGATTTTTCTTGAAGTGCATTCGGGTACACAAGATGCGCTGACGTGCGCGTCCGCTGTGTACAATCTGTTCACATCCGCACGCTGAAAGGCTCCCAACCTCATCATGGGAGATACTTAGGTCCTCTCTGTCTTGCTTCCAGGTTCACTGGCCCCAACCTTCCCTCCCCCATTATCAGCAGCAAGAACTGGCTTCGTCTGCATTTTACATCCGACGGCAACCACAAGCTGAAAGGTTTCAGTGCTCACTACCAAGGTAGGACGATATGCATCTCACCAAATGTCTCTCTGTGTCCATTTTCATGGACATTGATTTCATTGCCATGCCTCTGAAGAAACACATTCCTATTTGATGACCCGGCGTTCGTCAAGGTTCCAAATCATGCGCAAAATATTCACTTATGGAGGAGTTTAAATGGAGGTTAAATTTCATTGCAGATTGCGCTGCAATTTACAACGGTTACCCTCCGGCCGGAGGACATAATCGTCCCATTTTCGGACACTCGCTGGCTACTCGCTTTGTGTGCGGCGGCCCGATTGCCAAATCTCAACCTGCGGACTTGCGTCAAAAGATAATTCATAATATAGGAGGGCGACGAATCTACCCAGCGCACTCATGTCACTGGGGAAATAAAATGTTAATGACCTTACTGTTCATTTTGTTCCACTCTCAAGACGACGCCAAACAGAGAAGATGATGTCAAGCCCAGTGGAGGAAAAGCTGATAGCTTGAATGACAAGATTTCCGTTTTCTTTTTTTCATTTATACGGACAACATACTTGTCACACACACACACACACATACACACACACACACACACACACACACACACACACACACACACACATATAGTTATAATTGAGAACATGAAAGGATTTTATGCGCGCCTTATAGTCTGAAAAATACGGTAATTGTGTTGAAAATGTTTTGTTAATCCCCCCCCCCTCCAAAAAAAAAGTTGATTGTTTTTCTCTCTCCAGTAAAGAAGATGACTGAGCTGAAATCTCGAGGTGTAAAGATGTTGCCGAGCAAAGACAACTACCACAAGATATCCGTGTGTAAGTCATTAATATTAATGTCAAGTCATTTTCCGGCTTAATAATAACGGACAATAAAAATACGCTAAATAGATGCTAATAATTTGTCGCGTGCTCTGAGTTTCTTATTCAAGAAATTGCCACTTGTCATTGGCAAGTCGAAAGGGTGAGCTGTTTGATGTTGCATGTGTTGAAATGCGTTTGCAGTGTCATGCAGTTTAACAGAAGTCAACTCTTTCTTTTTCTTCCACTGTGTGTGGTTTGAATGCAGTGTCTCAAATGGGTGTGGCACAAGGACACAACATGTGTCCGGACCCTGGCATCCCAGATCGGGGCAAAAGAAAAGGCTCAGACTTTCGGTAAAAAAAACAAACTAAGAATGCTCCCCAATATTGAGAAGGGAACTTCAACAAGATGTCTTTGAATGTATGTCAACCCGACCACAGGCGAGGAGCCACAGTGCATTTCTCCTGCGACGAGGGTTATGAGCTGCAAGGCTCCAAGAGCATCAGCTGTCTGCGAGTGACTGACAGCTACGTGGGCTGGAGTGACGAGAGGCCCATCTGCAGAGGCAAGTGTTGACACCGTGACCGAGCGTGTTGGCGTTCGAGAAATGGAAGTCACCGCAATATGCTCGGCGTTCGACGTCGTCTCGGTTACGAAGGTTGCATGACTAGACCGCGGTGGTGTGAGTCTGTCATTAAATATATCTCAGATAGATATGGCCAAGGACAATAATGTGCATGCCCAATAATATCGGCAACGTTGCCCTTTAGTATTCATTTCCATATTCCTACGTCACCCTTTGGTCCAGCGCCTCGTTCCGATTCACATAGCTAATGATGATTAAACACACACATATTAAATCAGACGGGAATAATTGAAGACCTGTATCCTGAATTAGCATTAGTCACCATTAAAATAAAGACATGCAGTTGGGAGGCTCCAAATCTATTCTCTTTTCAAGAGCATTAGCTTTCAATTATTTCACGTGGTCTTTTTTTTTTTTTTTGCCACATACTGTGGCCCTTCCTCCGTACTGTATTATCTTTATAGGGGTCATCTTTAAGGTCAGAGCAACTCATATTAATTGCTTCGCCGCAGCTTTTCTAAGACTTTTGCTTGTAAATAATTTCAGCCACTCAAGGTGCTCGCACGCACACACACACACACACACACACACACACACACACACACCTGCACACACACACTTCCCTCCATGCACTCATTGAAATTCTGCTTTAATTTGAAAGGATGTTCACCAGCTCGACCATGCAGATCGCCGCAGGCCTTTGATAACAAAAGTCACATTGTCCTTTGAAGGATGGGCGGCGTCAAAGTTTGCACTCCCTCTGCATTGAGGACCGATTGTTGTCCAAACTGATTGCCTTGTTGTCTACATTACTTTGCGCTTCTTATGATTGTGTCTCTCACTGATGTTCCATATCGAGAAATAAATGTCCAAAGTCCCCGATGTGCCTTCATTTCAAAGCGGGAGATTTGCAAGTCGATCCGATCTGCTCAACGAATAGTTTTCTCTGCATAACACAGTTTTCATGCTGTCTTCTTAGAAGTAAGCTAATGCTCTTCACGGTTCTTTATATACGACCGTTATATACTTTGTGCAAAGTACCTGAAACAACTTTTTTTTCCCTTAAAGGAATGATTGAATGGTGTGGAGTAATCTGCCGCTCGCATTGTATTTCGACTGGTGCAAAACCTTGAAGGTCCATTTCGAAGCCTCTCTGTGAAGGGGAACGTCTTACTTCTGTCTGACGTTATATATGGGAGTCTCGTAGCTTTCATAAAGTTTTATTTCTCAAAGTTATGATTGTTATCATAAATCACAACGGACTCTTTGGCATGGCTTCATGGATTTTCACAGACCAGGGACCGATTAAAAAAAGACACTGAATTTCCTCCTCTATATATATATATATATATATATATATATATATACTGTATATCGTATGTTGAAGAATTAAACCCAGAGGGAGTCCATTTGGAGCTGATTCAACATAACCCAGAGAACCAGATAATGATGTCCTAATACGATTGGAAGGAATCCAATCCTCCGAGGACGAACCACCAACGAAGGAAGTGAAGGGTTTTACGATTAACCTGATCGACGGCCGCACTCAGGTCAAGAAGTATCAGGAGTACTCAGAATGTTGGTCACCCAAAGTATTCCCCCCCCCCCCCCAACCCCTTCTCTCTGTTTTAGCTCCGATGTGCGGAGGTCAATTACGAGGACCCAGTGGTGTCATGACGTCTCCAAACTACCCGGTCCAATACGACAACAATGCTAACTGCACTTGGGTCATCACTGCGACAGACACGTCGAAGGTAGGACTCAATGAAAGTATAAATGATGGCATCACTGTGGAGTTTTGAAACTGGACAGTGATTTGAAGTCAGATTGGCAAATTGGTGCCGTTGTCCAATCCAGCTTCTTTCATCTCAGGCAGCTGGCTAAAGTCAAAGTCTCAACAGCACTTTGAAACAGTCATTCGTGCCTTCCTGACATTTCGGCTGTATTAATGTAATGCACTTTACTTTGGACTCAGCTAACCCTCCGTTAAGCGTCTGCAGTTGGTCCAGAATACTGCTGCTTGCTTTTTGACTGGTACTCGTAAGAGGGAGCATATAACTCTGGCATCCCTTCACTGGCTCCCTATACATTGTAGAGTTCTTTTTAAGATCCTATTTGTTTTCACATCTTGAAACGGCCTCGCCCCACCTTACCTCCCTGAGCTCCTCCGCCCATGCGCATCTGCCTGATGCCTCAGGTTTGCGGACGAGACACCATTAGAGGTAGCGAGAAGTAAGCGGAAACTCATAGGGGATCGGGCCTTTTCCGTTGCTGATCCGTCTCTTGGAGTGTTACGCAAGCCCCCTCGCTGCCCATCTTTAAAGCTCGTCTTAAAACTCCTTTTTATTCATTGCCGTTTGACTCGGCATGAGACGTGATTTTTAGTTTTTACTATTTTTGTGCTTTCTGTAAGTTTAACATTTGGAGGCTTTCTCAACTCACCGCATGCCATCGCTTCTTATGTAGAACAATATTAGCGATAAGGAAAATGAAAAAGGAGACTCCACTGGAAACAGGCCAATTAGAGACAAATTGACTTGTTTGAACCAACTCTTGTGAGGAGAGAAGGTGAAAAACAAAGATGTAAATAGGATAGTGTTCAGAGTATCCGCTGTTCCAACCGCCTTGAAGGCCTCTACTCCAATCTGCGCTGATTGTTGTTTGTACACTGAACAAAAGATGTTTTGATTAAGGATTTGTGGAATCATGTTAAAGGGCAAATGGTTGAAGGAAACGCTGCGAGAGACTGATAAAGGCCAAATGGAGATAATGGAAAGATGGCGAGGGGAGAGGGTTGGGGTGGGGGGGGGGGGGGGGTGGTGACCGACGCAAAGCCATCTGTCAGATATGTTTGATCCAGCATCTGTTATTTCAATTGCTCTCATCACATCGCCCGATGTTGTCTTAGGTGATCAAGCTGACGTTTGAGGATTTTGACCTGGAGCGCGGCTATGACACGCTGACAGTGGGGGATGGCGACGTGGTGGGGGACCAGAAGACCATCTTTCATGTGTGAGTGACGTCTCTGACCCACTTTTCTGACCTCTCTGCATATGTCCTTCAACACATGTTGCGTTTTCTTCAGCATCCAATGCTATTGTTGCCCCTTTGCCTCTGTCAGGCTGAGTTTCTTTTGTGTTCTGGTTTTTGGCAAAGCTAATTCCCTCCATCTCTCTGTTGTCCTTCCCAACCCTTGATGCAATGGCGCATGTGAAGTGGCCATCGAACCATCGCGTGTGTTCAGGAAGATCAGAGCCGCTTCATTGAACGATGATAATGACCACTGGAAGTTGCTAAATTGCTGGAGAGACCGTCATCAGACACCACCTGCTTCGTATTCCAACCACCTCCCAATTGCCGTCTTTACAATTGGCACCCCTAATCACTTACTCTCTGTGTTGGAATTCCGACCTAATTAGAATTGAGTGAAATTACGATTCAGAGTGGGCCGAATGACTTCGGAGCCACTGACTGATCTTGACTCCATTTCACACGAACTTGGCCCCAGCTCTTGGCTTTTTTTTTCTTTTTTTCCGCCTTCTTCTTTTTGCTTGCATCAAAGACAGGTTTTACCTTCTGGACTGTGTGTTTTGATTTAATATGTAATGTCAGATGACGAAGAGCAGAACTCGGGATGACGAAATGTGTTTATTAGCCTGTCAGGTACCAGCACTCCGGACCTTGTGGTCAGTACCAGTCACCAGATGTGGCTCAATTTCAAAACCGATGATACCAGTGGCTCTCTGGGCTTCAAGGTGTCATACGAAGGTAAGGACTGCTTGAAAGGTTCCCATCTGTGTCTGCCTTGTCAAGTGGTTATTGTCGCAGGTAAATAATAAGATAAGATAAGATATCTTTTATTTGTCCCACACTGGGGAAATTTACAGTCTACACTACAGCAACAAGATTGTGGGTAGAAAGAAGAAAGAAAGACAAAGTGTTTGCATTCACAAAATGAATTTTACAGTTTCAATGCACACCCTTCAATTAAGTGCAATATAAATATAGATATAGATAAGGTGGCTGTGCTATTTGCAATTGTTTTTCACATAATTTTATTTTTTATTCCGTAGCCTGACAGCATAGCTCAATCTCTCATCAGCCAAGGGCGATCAAGGTCGAGAAGTGCTTTCAAGAGTCTGTCGCTTTATGAATCGGTTTTACCTTTGGCTGCCTTGCGAGTCGTCTCCCTGGCCCACAGATGCTTGTTTTTCACTATTAAAAATAACCCGGAAAGTGGAACAGCGTGCAGAAAGCAAATGTAATTAAAACGATGAGTTCTGCTTAATGAAGGGGAAGATATGCTTTGAATTCTTTCAACTCTGAAGCCTAATTTGCATCCTTACTTGTTTCTAAACCTAATCAATACTATTTACTGATAAAGTCATATTAACAACTTACCAATCTAATGCATCAAAAACTGAATGCCATCTTCAGTTATGATTGCAAAGTTGACCTAGTTGGTGCGCTGTACCCATGAAGGCGTTTTTTTTGTCCTTCTCTGCCTTATGTTGTTGACGGTCATGTAAGTTTGAGAGCCCATTGGAACGCTTGGATACTTCTGCCAAGTCAAACGGACAAGTTAACATCACGGCCTCTTTCTTATTCATACGAAGCAAATACCGTTTCGACTTTAGACAATGTACGCAGAGGAACACGGGAATATACGTAATTATAGACAAGCACGAGGGCAGAGGGGATATCTGTATTTCGGTTTGCTTTGGTTACGCAAGATTTTTGCGTCGAATTCGACTGACTACGTCATGTTTCAGTTAGTTTGGCTGGCGATCAAATTCAACACAGCATCATCTCAAAAATGTTGTTTCGCTCGTAATCTGCCATGTGCGTTTTCCCGACAGAAATTGACCAAGGGAGCTGCGGTGACCCCGGCATCCCCGCTTACGGTAAACGAGAGGGAACAGGTTTCCGTCATGGGGACAGGCTGTACTTTGAGTGTTTGCCCGCTTTTGAGCTGGTGGGAAAGAAGAACATCACCTGCCAGAAAAACAACCAGTGGTCCGCCAAGAAACCCAGCTGCGTTTGTAAGTTCCGCCCTTGCGCATGGATTCGCATGAACGCAATGAATTTGCGCACTTTAATACGCAAGCCCGGCGCAGACCAGCGCAGGGTTGTTGTACCTCCGCAGTTTGCGGAGGACCAATGTGAGGTTTGAAACAACGCGCTCGTTTATTTTCCGGTTATCACAAAGAGCGGGCCGTGCAAATGATTCCGTTGTTTTGTACTTGATAACGCGTTAGCCTGCGCGGTCATCTGTGTTATCGAGATAAACATTTATAACTTTTGTCAACAAACACACGGTTCAGTTCGGCATCAAGATACGTTTTTGTGATTGACACACAGCGGTGGCAATGTGAAAAAAGATTCGCTTCACAAAATCTCGTCTACTGACCCGTACTTTGTGAAGTGGACGCAGCAAGGGCGTTGTTTTTGAAATTACACAAATTAATGCTGACGGATCCTCGTGTTCAACCAGCGCTGTTGCTATTTTAGGCACCCAACTGTTGGCATTTGTGCCACGGCGCATCGTGCAAATGCTCCTTCCGAGGCAACATCACTTGACTTTTCCCACGCAAAAATAAATTGTCCCGAAGACATCGCTCTTGATAAGCTGAAGCTGCGCAAAACAAGAGCTCGTCAGCGCTCAAATGTGTCTCGAATGTCCGCGTGGCGAAATGCTAATTGAACGGTTGGAAAAATGACGTGAAATAACACCCTATTTAAGCAAACGACCTTCATTGCATTCATTGAATGAAGATCAGTGGTTTCCAGCTCATTGGGCTCCCTAATTCTTCTTCTTTTATTCCTGTGCCGTTACCTCCTTAATGCTGCCATGACTATGGACTGAATAGAATATATATCTCCCTAATATAATTAAGTTTTACAGCTTTCCCATTTATTTTATTTGATCCTTTTTCTTCACCTGGCTTTCTTTTCTGCATATTTTGTCGGACTTCTGCGCAGTTTCCTGTTTCTTCAACTTCACCACACCCTCCGGGGTGCTGTTGTCCCCAAACTACCCGCAAGAATACGGCAACAACATGCACTGCGTTTGGCTGATCATCACCAACCCAGAAAGCCGAATCAATTTGGCTTTCAACGACCTGAGCATGGAGAAACAATTTGACTTCCTCTCCATTAAGGATGGGGGAAAGGTACTTTCAGCTCCTGAATTCTCAACATTTCACCGTTTCATTCTGACGGTCTTTCGGGTTTTCTTTTATTTATTTTACTTTTTGCCAGGCCGAGTCTCCTATTCTGGGCACCTTCTCCGGAGACGTTCTCCCGCCTCCCATAACAACGAGCGCCCATGTCGCCCGCTTGGAGTTCTTGACTGACCACACGTACACAAACCGAGGTTTTAACATCACTTTTACGAGTAAGTATCAGAGGTGATAAACCCTATTCGAGGTTTACCGGAAAGCCTGACATCACGTTTTCTGTTCGAGATGGTGTCCTTGCCAATGCGTATGCAAATGAAACTCATAAATCAAGTGCTCTAACGATGAGCCACCTATCTCCCACCAACTCCTCTACCTCTGAGTCTTTGCACACTCACACTGCAAGTGACTCAGAGAAAATGATAAACACCCCGTCTTTTGTTTTTTTTTTGTCGATACAGAGGCTTGACATCTAAATAAATCTAGAATCAAGAGGAACGCATCCTTAGCCGACAAACACATTGCAGCAGCGCTCATTATATTCTATTCTGGGTCGTCGCTGACTTCTGAGGAAATATCCAGATGGGTTTGGTGCACGTCGGTAAACCTGTTTCACGGGCTTTTACTGTTCTTTCGTGTTTTTTCTTTTTTTTTTTCCCTGCAGGGTTGTTGAAGTCCTTGCAGATGCAAAATTTGTCCATGGTAAATTCTTGAAAGGGAGACAGATGTGAGCTGATTTGTAATGTCGGATAAGGGTTTATGGTTTGGGTTAGGGTCCCTTTTCCGAACACTTTGAACTGGTTGGCAAATAAACCACTGGGTTGGCGGATGTCCATCAAACGATTCCAAGTCGGATTCCTCAGAGCATTTTGACATTTTTCTGATTCAGAAGGTGACACGAAGCACCCTGCTCAGAAAGGGACTCCCCAGTGAAGCCGCATTGTGAAAAGCACATGGCAGCTCATGCATTCTAATGAGAAAGTTGTAAAGGGGGAATATATAACGAATATAGCCCGGCGACAGGAGCTGTCAATTGAAGGTGCGCGCGTCATTCCGGAGGACAATATCACCTGACTGCAAGCCCCCCCCCCCCCCCCCCATCATTCACGTTAATTAAGGAAACGCCAAACTGCATTGAGCCCATTTTGGCTGTGTTAATAAATAACAGCATGATGGATGATGTGTGGCTCACGCTCGGTTTGGGTTCAATGGATCCATGTGGGGGATCCATCAACACCTACTTGTCACCTTGCTGCAAGTATGGCTAAGAGTTAGTGTGAAAGTAGCGCAGGTGATGTATTGGTGGATTTTTCTTCCAGGGTTTTGACTCCAGTGACTGTTTGTGTGTCTCTACTGGATTCTGTTTTGATTTATTTCAAAACATCACGGCAAGCAGATCTTTGTTTGGAGATGAGACCCATTCTAGTGCTTCATTCAAACATGCAGCGTGGATGTCTTTTGCATTTTACCCTCTTCTCCTCTGTACTTCTTGTAGCGTTTCGCCACAATGAGTGCCCCGACCCAGGAGTCCCGGTTAATGGGAAGCGATTTGGTGAAAGCCTTCAGCTCGGAAGTTCCATCTCATTCCTTTGTGAGGAGGGATTTGTTAAGACCCATGGCTCGCAAACCATATCCTGCATCCTCAAGGACGGCAACGTGGTGTGGGACAATGCTGTTCCGCGATGCGAAGGTGAGGAAATCTATTATCGAAATGCTTGCATTGACCAAACGTAGGGCTGTTCCAATCATTTTTGTTTTCAAGGCGCATGCGTCAGAATCAGACTAGCTTTCATGTCACTGTACCACAGCGAACGGTGAAATTGAACATACGCAACCTGTCCAGGAAATAGAAAAACAATGGCCGACAGAATGGGAGTCTGCCAGATCACATTTTACAGCATCCTGTTTTCACACATGAAAAGAAAGCCATCCCAGAGTAAGCTCCTGGAAAGGGAGCACAGTACGGATGTGAAGAAAGACAAAACTCCCTGAACAGGCATTCATTAATACGTGACAGAGGTGGGGTGGGGAATGTGACAGCTCTCCTGAAGAGGGCACGCTTCATAGCCATCAAGGCGCCACCAAGTCCCATTCTGCAGGTGCGCCATAATAGTGGAAGGTTTTCATTTGAGTCAAGGTATTTGTGCTCTGGCTCACGATGGGTGCTCAGAAGCAACCGAGCAGTGTCTTATTACATGATGTTCCCTTTTCTGGTGAAAAATATTCACAGGCACGTTTATGAAGGGGACGTGTGTCGTGCATGCTCCTGGGCGATAGGCACACATGCAATAAGGTCATCGTCCTTGGGGAAGTCATTGACCTTGAAGTCACCGGTTGACATTTGCAGGAAAAGAATTGGAATGAGCCGGGACTCGATGCAAGGGCTCGTTTATGTAGCCTGTCAGATGTCATCTGGCATAGACGTGCCTAATTCCATCTCGATCTGCTCTGTCTTGTCCTTCTTTCTTGTAGCCCCCTGTGGAGGAGAGCTGAAAGCTCCCAGTGGGATCATCCTCTCTCCTGGCTGGCCAGAACTTTATAAGGAGGCTCTTAACTGTGAATGGATCATTGAAGCGCCTCCAGGCTACCCCATCAAGATCATCTTCGACAAGTGAGTCACCCACCTCGCACACATGGTATTCATTGCATTTTTGGGCTGTTGGTTTTGATTGGTCTCGTATTCTTGTTTTGATGTTCGCCCTTTCTAGGGGCAACGCAGTCAATGCAATGCACATTAACATATGACCCCCCCCCCACACCCCCAACTAAGATGACACGTTTTATCGAATAAGCCCTCATAAGTATTTGATCCCTTTTATATGATACTCAATCCCGGAAGAGATTGCTGCATCTTTTCGCTAACAGGAACCAACCCGCACACAAAGAAACTCGTCAAGATATGCGAGTAGTTGTGCATGCATTTTCTATGCGAGTGTCTGTCAGGGGACAGTGGAAAGATGGGAGAATGTAATCTGCTGCG
This sequence comes from Hippocampus guttulatus, assembly GCF_054856545.1. Taxonomy (NCBI): domain Eukaryota; kingdom Metazoa; phylum Chordata; class Actinopteri; order Syngnathiformes; family Syngnathidae; genus Hippocampus; species Hippocampus guttulatus. Next base: position 1,063,830 of record NC_141278.1, on the reverse strand, counting down.
ATGGTTGTGTGCTCGAGTGAGAGACAGTGACAGGGTGTCACTGGGGGGGGGGGGATAAAACGCAACATTAGCGTTTCACCACGGCTCATCCTCATGTCCTCATCCCTTGCCTTGATAGCACGCCATGAAAAATGAATCCAACATAAATGTTTGTTCGTCTATCATTTTTATGTAGCATCAATAAAATATCACAAAACACTTCATTTAGATAACACAGCTCGGAGTCGCAGCAATTTATTCGGGTCTTTTGAAGATGAAGTGCCTCGACTTGCAAAAGGCAGAGGCAAGCTCAGAACGTGCACATTGCAGAGTGTCGCGCAAGCACACTCGGGGAAAGATGCCAAATTCCTTCAAATAAATCTGTAAATTGTGAATAATTCAGCTTGTCATGCATGTGTCTGCCGTGGAAAAATACAATCTCCATTTTCACTTGAAATTCCTCTCAAAAATAAAATTCACTTTATTATTCATTCATTCATTTATTTATTTATGTCTTTCTTTTTTGCTAACTCCGCTCCTCTCCACACCTTGCTCGCGACCCGATCCAAAGTGTGCAAGTGATACAACAACTGAAACATAGCTCCCGCAACCACTTAAAAAGCCATTTCCTCACCCTCAGGTTCCGCACTGAGGTCAACTACGACGTCCTGGAGGTCCGGGATGGCCGTTTTCCCTCTTCACCGCTGATTGGAAGTTACCAGGGCACTCAAGTTCCTCAGTTCCTCATCAGTACCTCCAGCTTTTTGTATCTCCTCTTCTCTACCGACAAGAGCCACTCTGACATCGGCTTCCGGATACGCTACGAAAGTAAGAGCTTGGATTATTGAACTTGCAGATGTCGCGCCGATGCCCCCTGCTAGGTTGTCATTAGGCAGACCCAAATTAGGTGCAATTGTCAGACGTTCTAGTTGGAACATCGAGAATTAGGAAAGGACATGAACTGATAAATCAGTCAAATATACTGTTCCCAGACTTACACACCGGATTCTCTTCATTTCCTCTGGTTAGGCTCGCAGCAATATCCCTTTTGCAGTTCCTCTGTAGGTAAATCTTTGCAAAGCATGAATAATTTACTTTGAGCCCCACTCATGCAAAAACATTGCGGAGTGGAAAAGAGGACTAAAACTTCTCATTGGTTTGTCGAAAAAGGATGCTCCAGTAAATAATTAATCAGAGCCGCTGCACCCCCACCCCCACCCCCTCCCTCAAAAAGTGCTGCATTTAAATATTCTTTGTCCCCCGATTGACCTAATGCAATTCAGGGAATTCTCTTGGCACATGTCTCTTCATATTTTTTTGCTCGTTTGCACCTTTTTTCCGCAGCTTTGCAGCTGCAGTCAGATCACTGCGTGGACCCGGGCATTCCCGTCAACGGACTGCGCCACGGAAACGATTTCTATGTGGGCGCTCTGGTGACATTTAGCTGTGATGCGGGGTACACGCTCAGTGATCCGGAGCCTCTGGAGTGTGAACCCAATTTTCAGTGGAGCCGCCCACTGCCGAGCTGCGACGGTAAGCTCCACAACGGTGACCTCACAATCAAGAGTTGCATGCCAGATTCCCTAACCCGTCATGAAGCTCGGTTCGCTCTTGGGTTGATTGGGCTGAAAGATTTTAAAAGGTTCCAGCGCATTTTGTCATACATGTTTGATTCAGGTAGCAAGCAGCTTCCTGTTTGATGTTTTCTTCAACTGTAAATTCTTGATTTTTTTGCACACAATATTGATAATAGCAGGCTTTTTTTTTTATTTGCTCATAAATGCACCACGGTTATCATTTTTAATTTTGTTTTAATTCATTTTCAGAGCTGGTTAGTTGGTCTGAAACGAAGCAAGCTTGCTTATTTTATTTTGTTGATGAAAATGTTTTTTTTATTTTTGGTAACTTCACTATCCATCCATTTTCCGAACCGCTTGATCCTCACTAGGGTCGCGGGGGGTGCTGGAGCCTATCCCAGCCGTCTCCGGGCAGTAGGCGGGGGACACCCTGAATCAGTTGCCAGCCAATCGCAGGGCACACAGAGACGAACAACCATCCACGCTCACATTCACACCTAGGGACAATTTAGAGTGTCCAATCAGCCTGCCATGCATGTTTTTGGAATGTGGGAGGAAACCGGAGCACCCGGAGAAAACCCACGCAGGCCCGGGGAGAACATGCAAACTCCACACAGGGAGGCCGGAGCTGGAATCGAACCCGGTACCTCTGCACTGTGAAGCCGACGTGCTAACCACTGGACTACCGGGCCGCCCGTAACTTCACTAATTTAAGTTAACTATAATGAGAATTGGGCGGCCCGGTGATCCAGTGGTTAGCGCGTTGACCTCGCAGTGCAGAGGTCGTGGGTTTGATCCCGGCTCCGGCCTCCCTGTGTGGAGTTTGCATGTTTTCTCCGGGCCTGCGTGGGTTTTCTCTGGGTACTCCAGTTTTCCTCCACATTCCAAAAACATGCATGGCAGGCTGATTGAACACTGAATTGTCCTTAAGCGTGAGTGTGAGCGCGGATTGTTGTTTTTCTCCCCGCCTACTGCCCAAAGACGGCTGGGAATAGGCTCCAGCACCCCCCCCCCCCCCCCGCGACCCTTGTGAGGATGAAGCGGATCGGAAAATGAATGAATGAATATTGAGGACTCGTAACAATTTTTCCATGTCCATCTACTCTAGTTTGTCCTTTTGAACAACTGACCTGTCTGTTCTCATTTCTCTTCCTGGCTGCACGCGCTCCGTTCCCATCGTCTTTTCGGCACCAGCCCTGTGCGGGGGTTACATCCAGGGCAACTATGGCACCATCCTGTCTCCCGGCTTCCCAGACTTTTACCCTCACAACCTCAACTGCACTTGGATCATCGAGACCTCCCACGGCAAAGGTGAGCAGACGAATTCTGTGCCGACATGTTCCAGCCGTCAGAATCCATTCACCTTACAATGTCATCAACCTTCCATCTTAAGTGGCCTTTATGCATCGCCGAACAAGCCGTCATTATGTGCGAGAGCAGCACTGATAGGCCGGCCTGGGGCTACTTTGCCGCGGGAAGGCTCACCAGTCATGTCACTGTTGGAACGGGGCGAGCGGCAAATTGACACAGACATTTTTTTTTCCGTCTCATGCTCGCGGCTTTTATGTGTTGATCTTCTTTTTTTTTTTTTTTTTTTTTTAAATACCGTGTAGAATCTCCTCCTGACATGTTCGGCTCGTGAAAATAGTACAACACAAAATTACTGAACTACCATACAACTGAGAGTATCCCAACTGAAGAATTATGTGTGAAAAAAAAACAAGTAATAAAAAAAATAATAATAATAATAAATTAAAAATTAAAAAAGACATTTTTAACACTGAGCCTTGATCCCCCATGAATTTTCAGGTGTGCAGTTCAACTTCCACACTTTCCATCTGGAGAGCCCCCACGACCACTTGTTGGTGACGGAGAACGGCAGCTTCTCGCAGCCCCTGTGGAGATTGACGGGCTCCACGTTGCCTCCACATCTGAGCGCCGGGCTCTTTGGAAACTACACGGCTCAGATTCGCTTCCTCTCGGACTTCTCCGTTTCGTACGAGGGCTTCAACATCACCTTCTCTGGTGAGCTTGGGTTCCATGATTTGGCCCTTTTTCAACAGGCTATTGACACAAACGGATGGAATGGAATTGTGAATTTCATGTCTTCATTTCGCATTTTATCTTGCGATCTTGTTCACGAGGGAGCGGGAGATCGACAGGCCGATCGGTGCGGCGTCTGCTGTGATGCGGACTTTGTATCGGTCTGTCGTGGTGAAGAAGGAGTTGACCCAAAAGAGGAAGCTGTCATTTTACCGATCGATGTCCATTCCTACTCTCACCTATGGTCACGAGCTGTGTGTCGTGACCGAAAAAACGAGATTCCGCATACGAGCTGCCGAAATGAGTTTCCTCCGCAGGGTGTCCGGGCTCTCCCTTAGAGATAAGGTGAGAAGCTCGGTCATCCGGAGGAGGGGGCTCAGAGTCGAGCCACTTCTCCTTCACGTCGAGAGGAGCCAGATGAGGTGGCTCGGGCATGTGATTAGGATTGCTCCTGGACACCTCCCTGGTGAGGTGTTTCGGGCATGTCCCACCGGCAGAAGGTAGCCCCCGGGGATGACCCAGGACATGCCGGAGAGACGATGTCTTCCGGCTGGCCTGGGAATGCCTCGGCATCCCCTGGGACAAGCTGGAAGAAGTGGCTGGGGAGGGGGGAAGTCTGGGCTTCCCTTTAAAGCTGTTGCGCCTGCAATCCGACCCCAGATAAGTGGTAGAGAATGGATGGATGGATTTTTTTTGGTTTGTTTTGTCCCCCCCAGAATATGATCTGGAACCATGCGAAGATCCGGGAATCCCACCCTACAGTACCAGAAAGGGCCTCCAGTACGGCGTGGGAGATGCCCTCATCTTTTCCTGCTTCCCCGGTTACAGACTAGAGGGTCCTGCAAGAGTGGTGTGCTTAGGGGGTCGGAGGCGGGTCTGGAGCTCCCCTCTGCCAAGGTGTGTTGGTAGGTGGTCACATACTTTATTTTAGCTTTGGTCACCCCCGTACGCCATGACATCGTCATGCTACCACAAAAGGCTATTCACATGCACCAAATTACCTTATTCATTTAATTTGCAAAAAACAACAAAAAAAAAACCCAATAAACATTTTTGAGCGAAAATGAGTGTTAATCATCGTCAGATTTCACTGGAATGATGTTGATGCACCGCTCAACTTTCCTTTGCGGGCTCTGACCGCGTCGCTTCCACCTCCACTCATTTCCCCATGCATGAGAGAAGAAATAGATATTGCGTGCGCTGAGTCACAATCATATAGCGATTGACATGTCGTCTGCTCTCTCCAAAATCCTCCCCCCATCGCCCTTTCCGCCGTCCCGTCGCTCTCCCCGTCCCCTCTCTTTCTCTCTAGCCGAATGTGGCTCCTCCGTGACTGGCATGCAAGGGGTGCTTCTCTCCCCCAATTACCCCGGTTACTACGACAACAACCACGAGTGCATCTACTCCATCCAGACGCAGCCGGGCAAAGGCATCCAACTGCGAGCGCGAGACTTCCGTCTGGAGGAAGACGACAAACTCAAAGTGAGCGATGGGAAGGAGTTTCCCTCCCCGGGCGTTTGCAGCCACGCGAGCGTGCTTGTAGGCTCACCACTGATCATCTTAATAAAGATCCACCGCACCCCTCCCCTGTCGCGTCACTTTTCAGGTGTTTGATGGCAGCAGTAATTCGGCTCGTCTGCTCGGAGTGTTTACAGGCAACGAAATGCTGGACGCAACCCTGAACTCCACCTCGAGCTCCATGTGGCTGGAGTTTATCACCAACGCAGACAATACCAGTAAAGGCTTTGAGCTACACTTCACCAGTGAGTCACAATTTCACCGCTAACGCAAATGTATGTATGTGAGGTTTTTCCTTCAAGTTTAACTCACGAGAGCCGCCGCCAGCCATTTTTCATCATTTCTACAGAGAATTGAGTTCTGTAGCTATTTAAGCATGGAACCGACCAAAAGAAAGTATTTACATTTCTACCTTTGGCCACTTTTTAGTAAACGGCAGTTGAAGTAAGAAGTGTCATTTCTTTCGAAAGATTCAGTGGCACATTTCCTACCTGACCTCCATGTCTGACCTTTTCGCTCCCGCCAAGGCTTCGAGCTGGTGAAATGTGAAGATCCCGGCTTCCCCCAATACGGCCACAAGCGAGAAGACAAGGGTCATTTTGCAGGGAGCGCCGTGTCATATAGCTGTGATCCCGGCTACACCCTGAAAGGCCCTGAGGTGCTCACTTGCCTGAGGGGGGAGAGGAGGGCCTGGGACAGCCCTCTGCCACTTTGTGCCGGTGAGTCAGGTCATTAATTGGTCCTGCTCGGAAATCTTCGGCTTTATTTACCAATATGTGCAGCTGGTGATCCTCGGGCAAAGGTCTGCGCCATCACTCCATGGTCAGGGTTATAAAATGCTTTCTGGCTCGGGAATGAACTGCCAAAGCAGAGTGAGCGCACAACGTCTATTTTCATTCATTTAGCTTCATGGACAGATCACATTTTACATTCATTGATGGTGGCTTATATTATTATTATTATTATTATAAATATATGTCTCTCTCCGCTGGTCCTTTACCTTTATTACTGGCTTCAATATGATATTATTTTGGCTTCGATGTTCAGCGGCTGCCGTATTTTTGCGCAATTGTCCTGTTCTGATGCCATAATTGTTATCATTCTGCAGTCTCCAATTGCGTATGAAGGATCTATCATGCTCTCAGACAAACAGCACTTATATTCTTCTTGTCAGATGAGCTGGCATGTGAAATGTGGACAAACGGCTTGCGATATTTCCTTCTCTTTTTAGCGGAATGCGGGGGCACCATCAAGGATGAGCCCACAGGTCGCATCCTGTCTCCAGGGTACCCAGCCCCGTATGAACACAACCTGCACTGCGTGTGGACTATCGAGGCCACGCCAGGAAGCACAATTAGGTTGGAAATATGCTCTTTGTTTTCCCTTGGTGGACGCGCGACGAGTTTGATGACCTTCTTGGCTTTTGTTCAATGTCCTTCCATTTGCGCTGCGGTACGCGTCACTCATCCAGGCTGTCATTAATCGTCTGCGAGCTGATATAGGCCTGTGGCCTGTCAATTACAGTCAACGAAAGTCGTGGTGAAGGAAATTGATCCGATAGCAAACATTCGTCTATATAGCCCTCATGTGGCCAATTTTCTACCAAATATCATCATTCATTTTCTCCAGACGTGTATTCATGTGTGGCTGCTGCGCTTTGTTTTGAACACGGTGAATTGGTTTTGTTTGCCTGCCCTGGGAATTCTGGAGCTCCCTCTTCAAAGTCCCTCTTGAAGGTTGTTGTTTGAACAAGCACCCGATTTGGGCTCGCAATGAAAAATCTGGGATTCATCTGAATGCGCATTCTTAACAAGCCGGTGTCCATACACCTGAAATGTCGCCTTAACCTTATTCTCCATTCGGAAGAACAGCCTGCAGGCGTGTCCAGACCATTGTCGGTTTTCTTAGCACGCGCAGCATTGAAATGTGAGCCGCTTAAAAGACGGACTCGAGACGCAAGCGATATCGTATCGTAATACAAAGTAGGATAGAGAGTGAAATGACTGCACGCAAGTGCACTTGTAAAGTGACAGTGATTAGGCGCTGTGCATATTTACAGGGCTTAACGACTTACCCTATTTTCATTTGAACTCACTGTATGACTCACACATTTGCGGATGGCGCTTTAGCTTGCATACAAATGCCTTTTGTGCAAGGTGTGCGCCACGACGCGTTCTCGGGACTACGGCGGACCGACGAGAACAACAGCCCGGCCTGTTTTCTTTCCTTCTACAATGCGCGTTTCTATCCAGCGTTGGCTTAGCATTGCATCTGCATCATCAACTTATTTTGCGCATCTGCCATCGTCGCATCCCTCTTCCTTCTTCATCAAAGTGAATGTGTCGCCTCGAATTCCCTGGCATTCCGCTGTCATCCGTAGTCCTTCTTCACGTACCGAAGGTGCCTTTGATCCCGCCCGCGGGATTCGTTATGAACTCATTCAGTACCAGCCAATTCTGGACCAAATCCGAAAAGACGTTTAAAAACGTCTTTGGGAGTGAATGAGTTAAGAAGAATATGCAATGCATTTTGTCATGGGGTTCCTCGTGGAGCAAATGGCATGGCTGAAGGTGGCACAAGTATTTTCCAGCTTCCCGACTTGACATAGAGGAGAGTACTGGTGGCACGCACACTGCCAAGATTGAGTGCGACGAAATAAACAGTAATTGGAGCAAGTGACCTTGGGTGATCTATTTTCACGATGACTGTCATGAAGGAAGAGAGTGGCATTAAGTGGCATGCCCTCTGATGAGAGAAATGCTCTCCGGTGGTTGGAATCGTTGGCTCACAGCGGGGAGGTTCTGAGATCCTGAACAGCGTTTTCACATGCTCACGTGTCAGTTTTGTTCTCTCTGTGCAGTCGGGCTTCCTTCCTACGGTGGAAAATACAAATAGTTGCATTTGTGACTGTTTTCGAGTTGAGTTGCACTGTGAGGTCAACGCGCTAACCACTGGACCCCCGGACCGCCCTCATATGCTTTAATGGAGGCTATATCATGTTGCACTCAATGTTTTCCTATTTTCGTGGTTTGCATTATCGAACGCAATCTCGCTCAATCTGTTCAGCGCTTTCAAAGCATGCGCAGTTCTCCAGATAAAAAGTTTCACATCAAGTACAAAGTCAAGTATGTCAATAAAATAATACATAAAAGGCACAGCCGTCAGTCCAAAAAGAAGAAATAATATTGACAGGGAGGGGGTGGGGGTGAATAGGAAAAATTCATCGGCCAAAATTCATCTGCATTTTTAAAAAGCGAGTGTGTGATGTCGGGCAGAGATTTGCTTTTGGCTTCCTGACTATCGAACAACGACACCAGGAGCCACTTCACATTTGGGAAGGCGCCTGCGGCGTGTTGACCTTTATTCATGTCTAACATCTCTGGTCATGTCATTTCACCGTGGCTAAGCCGCCTTCCCGATGCGTCCCCGCATGTAGCTCTCTATGTCTTAACATCTCTTCATTTTCCATCCGCATGCACACACGCGTGTATATTGTCCTTGTATATTGTCCTGCATTGAATCATCGGCACACACACCTCGCCAGGCTCCCCACAGAATTTACGACTGCAGCTTGACTGTTTTGTATTCAGAGCGCTCTCCAATTCTCTCTCTGTTTCTTTCATCTGAATACAAAACAGTTCAAGCCGAATCCAAAAGCACTAATAAATTGCATCCTCGCCTATCTCGTCTCCTTCGTGTGACACTTGATTGACCTGTTCTATCGCATTTAGAAGTGGACACGAGTAGAAGAATAAAACCCCGCCCTATAAAGCTTTATGACCCAACATTCTATTATTCTGTGATTTGCACACGGGACGACAAAACCTTTTTCTTTGAGAACTATGTTGCGTTTCTCCACAACACAACCAATGATGTGTGTCCCGAGCAAGCACTTCCATAAAATTGGAGTCGAACGCATCCCACCCAGGCTTGTAAAAATATGACGCCAAAGACCCAGCACACTTTTGCTCGCCTTACATGTCTGTTTTAAGAGCATCTACATCACACATCCAGAACTGAAGGTTATGTTTGATTGGAATCCAGCACATCTCATTAGTGCGGATCCTTCGCCCGCCATGAGCCAACACACACACACACCCTCATGTGTGGCATTGAACAGATAAATCTCAAAATAGAACATGATGCCGTTCGATGTTTGCAGGGGCTGAAGGTTGTCTTGGAACAAAAGTCCAATACACATGCAACAATCTGCACATCAAAACACCTTTCATTGATGTAGGTCGGCTCACGTACAGGGGGATGCGAAAGTGGGCGTGGTATCAAATTTCATGATCATTGCACAGGGCACGAGTACAGAGTGACATAATTTAGTGAAAGGTTACGATCCAAGAGGAAAAAAAAAAAAAAAAAAAGAACTGATCAACAGCAAGAAGCCCGACTGGTTCGCCGGACACTGCCCTGATTATTTCCTCTTCTTTTTTCTTTTTTTTTTTTTTACGGAGTCTGTGGGAACGCACCATCCTCGATTAGCTCATAAATATATTTGGTAAGCTTATCGTGTCCTGCTTGAGGTGTCGGTGAGCGCAATCACGTTTATAGCTTTGCAGGGCAAGCAAAGAAGTACCATTTTATTTGCTGATTCTCTTTCTGGTCTGAGCGAGCCTCCCAAGATGATTTTTGATATCACATCCAATCTTACTTTTTTTTTTTGAGTGCCATTCCTCTGCTCCTAATTTTCTACTCGTCTTTTTAAGATACACATTGGTCGTATTTTGGAGATTTAATGTGGCTGTGTTTTCTGTGCATTCCCTTGAAATGATTCCCATCCGTTTTGTGTGTGTGTGTGTGGGTGCGTGTGAATGTGCAATTTCCGGCTCATTCGCGTTTTTTTTAATTAATATTTTTTTTTTTTTTGCACACGCATTTTGTTCACAATCATGGCAACTTGACAAATCAGCTCGGTGGTGGTGTATTGGCCTTCACAGAACATTGCCGAGTAGCCTGTGGCTGCCGCCCGTGCCTGACACGTTGTGGGAAATCCGATTCTGACACCAATTATGCTAACGCGGCTGGAAGTTGTTTCTCAACATCAACACGGCAGCGGGATGCTGTTTTTCCACGGCATCATTTGAGGCCCAAACACTCGGCGTTGCTTGTGTGTGCGTGCGTGCGTGCGTGTGTGTTTGTGGTTGATTTTATAAGGCCGCTTTTTGCTGTATTTTACCGTTTGCTAGACGAGTCGTCCAACTTTCAAGCTGAAGTCGGCATACCCGCATACACTGTACTACAAGTGTTTTTTTTAGTGTATCCTTCAGGAAAATGACTCCACACTTTGTCATCAGTACGAATCCAATGTCCATGTTATGTGGTAACACGGAACGCCGATCGTATTCTCGTCCTGTGCTTCTACAAAAGCCTGAACATGAACACGGCTGGCCTGCCGATTCAATCGTAGTGCTTCATCTTTGAGATTAGTGACACGTTTGCGACATCCACATAAGATTTTGAATGACCCCGGTGGAGCGGTTGAGAAAACGTCGTGTCACTTTGACTGGCGCTTCATTTACATCTTCCATCCAAGCTCCACATCATTTGCCTGCGCCTTCTCATCTCATCCCAGCACAGCTCGTTTTTTTTATTTTTTATTTTTTGAGTTCATCGATTTATTTTTAAAGGAATGAGTCAGCACGGCGGTGCAGTGATTGTTATCGAGACTGACATGCTCTATATATTGTGTGTACAAAAAATAAAAACCAAGCTGAAGCTTAAGTAGGCGTGAACGGTAAATATTGACAGCCAGTCGGTGTAAAACATCTCCTTGTACACGTTCAAGACCGGAAGCAATTGAAAAGGGCCGTTCGGAATCGGCCGCGCTCAAGATTGGCCTACTTTTTGCACGCTCAAACATGCGCATTCACATCTCGCCGGCTTGGAACATCCAGCTGGATGATAGCTGTCTTTGGTGAAAGTAAAGAGTACATATTTTGACAGTGACATCTTTCTGATGTCGAGGCTGAAAACGAAGTGCTGTGGCTGACGGTAGCCGCTTGACTGACACTGCAAAACGGCCATTGAATACGCCGCATCTGCTGCCTGTGATTATATTTCAAAATGCCGTTTGTCCCTCTGCTTGATTCCTTCCCTTCTTCTTTGAGCAGCCTTTGCTCTGCTGTTATTTTAAAACACATGACCTCCGTCGGTGCACCGATTCATCGTCGCGCATTGCCGTTTCATATCATCCGTTTATTTCCTCACACTCGACTGTACTCGAGGGCTTGTGTCTTTGCGCTGGTTTGTTTTCGTGACATGATGATGACAAATACACAGAAGGTAGTTTTGTCGAGTCCTCCTTCACAGCGGTAACAAGGGTCTCGTTTGGGCTTTGATTAGTTGTGTGGTGCGTGAGGGTGGTTTGGTTTTCGGAGGTCTCAAACTGCGCTGCGTTCTACTGAGGGGTGTTTTCAACGTGTCTTTTCCCCCACTAGTTTGCATTTCCTGGTTTTCCACACCGAGGAGATCCATGACGTGCTTCGCATCTGGGATGGCCCCCAGGATGGGGGGGTGCCACTGAGGGAGCTGAGCGGCTCGGCGTTGCCGCCGGACGCTCACAGCACCTTCAACACCATCAGTCTGCAATTCACCACCGACTTCTTCACCAGCAAGCAAGGCTTTGCCGTGCAGTTCTCCGGTGAGGCTGAGGGTCATGACGCTCGCGGTTACGATGAAAGAGACGGATTTGGATCTTTTTCCTCAAAATAATCCTCACAGCAAATGACAGCGAACAGAACTTGCATCTGAGCGAGGTTTCTTTTTTCCTTCCGCCGCTTCTTCAGTCTCTACGGCCACCTCATGCAATGACCCGGGCATGCCGACTAATGGGACCCGCAGCGGTGACAGCAGGGAGCCCGGGGACCTTGTGGTATTCCGGTGTGACCCCGGCTACATCCTGCAGGGTGCCAACAAAATCACCTGCACGGAAATCAGTGGTCGCTACTTCTGGCAGCCAGACCCTCCTACTTGCACAGGTACAGAAACCTTTTCAAGCACAGCATGCGAAGAGACCTGCGGCTCATATCAGCATATGGCGTGCGATGAGCAAGTTCGGGACTTAATAACGTTCCATCAGATCGAACAAAGTGTTTTGTTTTTTTTTTTACCGGCAACTGCCAGATAACCCCTGTGGCTCGTCTGACTTCTTAAAAGGCTAGACGAAACGGTTCCCCGATAGACTAACTGAATGACAAATTCGATGACATGGTGTCCCAGCCAGTCGCCGCGACAGACACGTCTGATGAGAATGCCTCTCCACAAACAACACAGCCTGCCTGGCTTGACATTGGCTATACATTTCTTAGCGTTGGTGCTCTGCAAAGAAAGTAAATAAATACCTCAATAAGAATCGAATGTTGCTTCAGTGTAGGCAGATTCCCAATTGACCTAATTGTTTGAATTGCTGCCCGCGCAAAGCTCCATGTGGAGGAAATCTGAGCGGTCCAAGCGGGCTCATCCTTTCTCCGGATTATCCGGAACCGTACCCTCATGGGAGAGAGTGCGACTGGACCGTTACTGTCACGGAGGACTATGTCATCGCCCTCAGCTTCAACCAGTAAGATGAAGTGACTCTCCTCCTCTCTCATCCGTTGCAATCCTCCCACAAGTATGTTTGTATGCAGAAAACCGCATCCTCAACAAATGTTCTGTTCTCTCGTTCAACTAGATTCAGCTTGGAGCCCAGTTATGACTTCTTACATATCTATGATGGGCCAGACTCCCTGAGCCCTTTGCTGGGAAGCTTTTATGGAACGGATGTTCCCGATCGGATCGAGAGCAGCTCCAACACACTCTTCCTGGCCTTCCGCAGCGATGCCTCCCTCAGCAGCAATGGATTTGTGCTTCAGTACACAGGTTTGCACTTTGTGTACATTGTTTCTTCTCGCTTCCTTTTCTGCACTCGTCCGGGGTGAGTGAGATTCCTCGGAAGGGAGTATCGATCAATGCCTACCTTGGAGGCTGACGGAATCGATGACTTGAAAAGACAAAAAGGGGCCTGCGGTCGTTTTGCCCGTTTCAGAGCTCGGCTGGCCTACCTTTGCACGTAGACAAATGTGTTTACCGAACCGTCCGGACGTCGATGTACTGCAAATGTACTGTTGAGCGAACAGCGTGGCGAAAAAAAAACCTCATCAAGCTACGGGTCGGGCTATTGTATTTGTTGAGCAGGGGCAAGTTAACAAGCGTTCGGTCAGGCTGCCTGAGGTGCTATCGGTCTCTTTAGCGAGCACTCTTTTGGTTTCCAGGTCTCAGACAGTGTCTGATGAGGCTCGCTGGGGAAAGATGTCGCCAAAAAAAAAAACGTTTCATGGCCGGATTAACATTTAATATATAATAATAACGCATGGCGACAACAACGCAAGGATCCTTAACTCTTGCCGTCTTTCTCATCCAATGCTTTCATTCACCCTTGGGCTTATTTTCACTTGAGCTCACATCACATCTCTTTGGTCTTTTTTGTTTGTTTGTTGGTCTCACATCCATTTTCTTCTGTGTCAAAGAAGAATGGTTGTTCTCCAGTAGCTCTTTTGCAACTCCAACTGTTGCCACAACAAAGCTGTTGCTGGTTGTTGGTCTTTCCAGGTGTCCAAAGAAGGAAGTTCGACCTGTTGATAGCATTTGCTTTGGGGACATCCTGTAAAATTAGATCCATTAGTCCGATTTATGAGAATGACTTCAATGCACGGTGAAAGTGATTTAGGCACCGATGTACTGAATCAAATTAACTTCATAGTACACAACGAGCTGAACTGCAGGCGTCGGAACAGGAGCAAATTGTAACAGAAGCCCTGCTAAGGTGCACAGTACCCATGCCAGGGCCCTCAGGCATGATTTTGCTTTGACGCACATGGGGGAGGGTGTTAGTCAGATATGGAATAAGACTGAGATCAGGGGATGTGAATCATACCGGTGGCCTCTCGCGCGGGTCTTTGTCACCTGAGAACTATGTGACCGATTTCGTAATCAATCTGTCTTACACTCTTATAAGTGGTTGCTAGTGTGTGTTTGTGTTTAGTTTTTGCACCCACTTTTGAGTGCGTTTGCGCGCACGCGGATGTGCATTGTCCTCTCCACTCGAATGCCCGACCAAATTCCGAGAGGAGCAGTTACAGGCGCTCGGCGGACCTCGGCCCTGATGGGTGCCACTCTCGATCAGCTGCCCGTCTATCTCCCAAGAGATACACGTAGCTTCCGCAGCAGTAGATGAGACGGCGCTCTCGAGGGCCAGAGAGAAAAGACAGCCGCTGCGATAGGGTTGCAAAAATAGAAAAGCACAGAAGTGAACGCGTCGGAGCCAACGAAAGAGCAGTGGGATTCGTCCTTTCCATTTCCTCGATGACAACATGTGTTGAACATGGCTAATCTACCCCCCCCCCCCCCACACCCCCACCGCGTGACCTCTTTCCACACAGAGAACCCGAGGGAGTCGTGCTTCGAGCCGGGTCTGGTGCGCAACGGGTCGCGGGCGGGAAGCGAACTGAAGCTGGGCTCCGTCATCAGCTACCACTGCGACAGTGGCTACACGCTGGAGGGAGAACAAACCCTCACTTGCATCATGGGAGCAGATGGCAAGCCAAGCTGGAACAAAGCCAAACCCATCTGCACTGGTAAACACTGACATCTGGAGCTAGTCCCTTGCACACACACATTCCATACCAACGCTTCTAGATTTATCTCGGGTCAACAAACATTCTTCATTTTAAATCATCTCCACCACTTTTTCGTGTGACACCCTGCGGCCATTCAATCAATCGCAAGATGCCTGTAGCGGTCGCATTTCCAAGGGTCCGCCGTGTTTTTAAGAGCTTAGTCATTGTTGTGTGAGCTCACCCAAGACCATCGTCCGTTTTCTTTTCACTTTCCACACCTAATGATCTAACACGCTTTTCTCCGCCTATCCCCACTAAACAAACAAACAAAAAAAAAGTATTTGTAGTTGACGGCAGTTGATGGCATTTGATGAGTTAAGATGGCGGTTTGTGCGGTTTACCGATTTAATTACACGCCTGTATTTTGTATTCTGTATGTATTCTAAAATTCCTCTGGCTGTCTTTTTCTTTTTCTTTTTTTTTTCAGCACTCTGTGGCGGGCAGTATTCTGGTTTGGAAGGAGTGGTCCTGTCTCCTGGTTACCCTGGCAACTACAGCAGCGCCAGGATCTGTCTTTACTCTGTGGTTGTTCCCCAAGATTATGGTAAGATCGTTTCTCTTATACGTTGCTGGTATAAGCCGAGACAAGTCCACCTTTGATCATTTTCTCCCGTGAACCCGCTAGCTGATGGTCATTGACGGTTTTCTGACGTTTCCCTGTCATTTGGAGTGGTATCTGATGTTCGTCAAAGTGACTGGCGTGAAACGTCCTTTTCGGCAATTTTCTTTTGGGGATTCGTATTGTCACCTTCCTACCATTTAATTGCCCTCTGATTTTCACTTGACGTAATTATTTCTCCGTTCCAAAGAGACTGAGAACCCTGCGGTGATAGCGATGCTGCCTGTAAAAATAAACCCACCTGAAAGCCGCCCAACTGCATGTTACTGTCACTGGAGCAATTTAAATTGGTGTTTTACACATCCAGCGGGGGAAATACCTAACCCCTAATTGGGATCTGGAAGATCAAGCTTTTTTGAGCCTTTTGACATTTCCATCGTGAGAAAAAAAAACCCGTCCTGATGCGAAAATGCGATCAAACGATTCACACTCATGCCATTTCAGAAGGGAAGAGACATGTTGGTTGCGTGGTTCTCGCAGGCAACGATCATGTCCTATCATTGTTGAGCCACTCGCTTTGTTGTGCCCGTTTGTGGTAAATGCTGAAGTTGCAATGGCCATTAGAAGACGGGCGACGCTTGAAATAAATTGGCCGACGTTGCCTCCCGTTCGAGTCCCCACGAGGGACCGTGACGGAATTGGCAGTACGCAACAGACCACGCTTGCGTCTTACGAGGGCCAAAAATAAATATTACTGCCATTCATTGGGGCCTTTCTTTCTGCAATGTGGGCAGAGACGATGCGTCCATGGCGCCATCCATTGATGATCAGTTAATGGGCGCCGCGGAGGCCCGATGATTACTTTGCGGTTTCACGTCTGATGAAACGCGCTGACCTCTGGCGCGCCCTCACTCCCCTCCGCTTTCCGATGATCCTCTTTGTTCCTCGACTTGTAAAGGCGACGCAGATTAGCTGCGAAAGGTTAAATATGCTCCGGCGGTAGCGTTTGAGAGGATTGGTTTCAAGGATCAAGGTGACAGCGCTGAGCTCGACTGGCTGCCATTGCGAGACAACCTTTCATCCGTTGACAAACCATCAAGTCAAGACCGTGGTATTAATATTCCCTTTTGTCACGTCGGCCGCGACTCGTGCTTTGGAACGGTTGGTATTTTCTCGCACCCGTGGTCCACATGTGGATCGAAAGCATATTTCACAACGCGGTTTCTCATTCCTCCGCCTTGATATCTTTTTTCTAGTGGTCTTCAGCCAATTTGCATTCTTCCGGACAGCTCTGAATGATGTCGTGGAGGTTTTCGATGGGCCGACACAGACCTCCCGTGTTCTTAGCTCTTTGTCTGGAGCGCACACAGGTAATACGTGCCCATATACTTGCATATGCATGCAAAGACATATGGAGAACCTCTACCGGCGTACGTGCGAGCTGGGTTCGGAGAGTGACAAACTACATGGATGCGTAGGGGGGTTATGGAATGTCACACGTGACTTGTACAGCTTTACCTTCGTATCGTTGCATCGACTTGCTTCGTCGCAGGGTTAACAAAGCGTGAGAGATGCTCAAGATTGCATGCAACGCCAAATACAAGCACGCGTATGTGCAAGCTTTCACAATTTTGGATCTCTCATACAATAGATGGACAGATTTGATCATTTCAAAAAAAAGATGGTAAACAACTCGCTTGAATGAGATAAACATACAAACGAAAAGTTTCAAAAAGTGGGAAGGGAGCTCAATCAGATCATCGCGTCAGTATCTCGGTCAGTCTGCGACTTGACAAAAAAGCAAATTATGATTCCTTTGGTTTGTGTCCAGGGCAGGCTGGGGATTTAAAAAAAAAATCTCGTTTATCGCACAATAAACAAGACGTTGTATTAACAGGGGACTCCTGTCGGCCAACTCGCAGAACTCACCAAGTAGGCAGAGCAAAGCAGAGCTCCCGCATTCTGGCAAAGGAAGACAGACTTAAGGTCTGCAAAGGTGCGCTATCGGTTCGACGCCATCCCCTTGCACGAAACATGTTTACCGCTCAACAGCTGGAGCTTTACTCTCAGTCATAATTGCTGAATCGAAATCAACTCCTTTTGGAGGCCGGCTCCACCCCAAACGTCCTGATGGCTTTGCCTCAAATGAGTGCCGAGAAGCTGGAAACGCGTGACCCGCTTTGCAGCTGGAAGCTGACCGGCGGCTCGATGCTGGCACGCGTTTGATCCGTTCAGGTGAACGCATCCCCTGCGCGGCGAATTAGGAATCGGTCACCATGACGGCATTCTGCTGGGGGGGCTTCCTGCGATGAACTGCCCAGCGTGCCCCGGGGGCCTCCGCTGCGGCGCCCGAGCGGTCATGGCCGTGACACTTGTGGAAACCAGCGGTCGCAGTCCTCCGATGGTGCAACATGTTACAGGAACAGATACATTCAACATATGCGCAGAGTAAAACGACCGTAGAGGTTGGCGAGATATACAGACATACACACATAGTGTGATGTTTCCTTTGGGTGGTTGGGGAGGGGGGATGACGCAAGGGGGGGAGGGGGGGTAAGGATGTCTGCCTCCCCACTACAGTGTGACAGCATGCAGACACGGTGTAATGAGATCCTCCGCCGAGGGGCAGTCAGCAGCTCGAGCACCAAAGACTGAGAGGCAGAGATGCTCAAGCATGATATCGTGCTCTGCGCCTCCCATCTCCGCAGGAACATCACAAGGCTTTAATTAAGATGGTGTGTGCCGTTTGAGATCATCATCAAAAAGGAAAAAAAAAAAAACAGGAAAAATCTTTTTCTTGTTTTTGTTTTCGCTTTAAAGTCAAAAGGGATATTCAAATATCTGCACATGTAATTATAGTCTTGTGTGGTTCAATTCGCCGTGCGTACAAACTGTCACAGCGCGGCTGGACCGGTGGCTTGCTAGTGAGCCATGGCTCAGCTGACATTCAAACCGCTTCTCAATGTGGAGAACGTCCTTTCAACGTCTCCGCGGCCCAAAGCCGAGCATGGTATCGGTGACGAAGCCCGAGCGTGAATAGCGGTCTGTATTTCACACTCACCCGAGTGAAACCAGGAGAGAGGAGAGTGTGCAGCGCCCACGCATAGACGGCATGCCCTGAAGGCACTTAGTTTGTAACACTGCAAATTGTTTCGTTTTTTTTCTTTTTTCACTCTCTATCTCAGGCGAGTCATTGCCATTGGCGACGACCAACCAAATCGTGATACGCTTCACCTCGAAAGGCCAATCCAGCTCGAGGGGATTCCATCTGGTCTACCAGGGTGAGTGTCGATGACGCCGCTGGCGCCGCACGTATTAGCTCTTCAACATCTAAGGACTATCCATCCGTTATCCGAGCCACTTCTCTTCACGGGGGCGTGCCGCAGCCTATCCCGGCTGTTTTCGGGCGGTCGGCGGGGTACACACCGAACGGGTTGCCAGCCAATTGCGGGGCACAAGTAGACAACCATACGCACTCACAATCACGGCGAGGGACAATTTAGAGTCTTCCATGAGATGACCATGCATGTTTTTGGAATGTGGGAGGAAAGCAGCGTACTTGAAGAAAACCCACGCAGGCACAGGGAGGACATGCAAAGGCAGCACGGGAAGGCCGGAACTGGAATCGAACCCTGTACCTCTGCACTGTGAGGCGGATGTGCTAACCAGTCGACCACCGTGCCACCATTTAATATTAAATCACTTTTGTATACATGGGCATGCCAGTCAACATTCTGAATCTTTCTGACGAGTGTATTCAGTGGGGAAAAGTGTCATGCGTATATTTTTTAGCGATCCACATTGAATCGTTAATGTGCCTCCTTTTGCTCTCCAAAGCGGTGCCACGGACCAGCGCAACCCAGTGCAGCTCTGTCCCCGAGCCCCGCAATGGCCGACGAATGGGCAACAATTTTGCCGTTGGCGCCGTGATTCGCTTTGAGTGCAGCCCAGGTTATGTGCTCGAGGGATCGTCCGCCATCGAATGTTTGACAGTGCCCAACGCGCTGGCGCAGTGGAACAGCTCCATCCCCAGCTGCATAGGTAGGACAGGGCTCTTGTAACAAAAACAAGCGCACGCACTCTGGCTTCCTTCCCCCCTTTCTCTCCCCTTCAAACAAGTTGCCTTGCGTGTGAGCCTTGTGCTAACCTGACAGAGATTTGTACCGGAAGCCATTGCCCGTAGAGACAGTCTGCAGCCATGCGGCACGCAGGTGGCAGGCGCTTCATAAGTAAACCCAGAAAAGCGTTGACAAGTCCACATGTTCAAAAACGGAGCACCGCACGCACACGCACAAACACACACACGGGCAGCTGTACCAGATGTGTTTACCAGATGTTTGTTTGAAGACTTTTTCTTTTCTCTGCGCTATGAGACTTGATGATTCTGCAATTAAATGAAATGTTGAATGTGCGCGCGCGTGCACACACACGCACACACACGCGCATATATGTATATATATATATATACATATACATATATGCGCAGCTATTTCTGAAAGTGTGAGATGGTTAATATGCTGCTCTCTTCCGTAGTTCCATGTGGAGCTAATCTCACCCATCGTACCGGGACCATTTTATCACCTGGGTTTCCAGAGCCTTACCTCAACAGCCTCAACTGTGTCTGGAAGATTACGGTTCCGGAGGGATCAGGAATCCAGGTTAGAATTGGATTTAAACTGGGAGCAGAGGGTCATCAACCGTTTCCTGCAAAAACATTTTTTCTTGACCTTCAGGAAAAAAGACCTGGATAAGGAAACAGTCATTCAAGGCACCGTATGGTTAAATTTGCAAACGTTATACAGTATTTTCCAACATTTACGTTAACCGTTGTGTACTTAGCATCGGCCTGGCCCACGTGGTCGTGTCTAATTAGCCGACCGGGCACTAATTGACAGCTCATGAGCAGGAGGAATGTTGAAAAACACATTTCTTCATCAAATTGGATGACATTGTAGCCGTGATGAGTGTGCGTTCCCGTTTCTCCCGAGTTAGTCGTCTTTGCAAGAGTTTGTCACTGAGTCCTTTGGGTTTTGGCCAGATGGAAAGTTTCTTGTCGTACAGTTTAGCTGCTCTGGCTAATGACCTCAGTGCTGTCCCTTAGCTATTAGCCCCCCGCCTTCCCGGCTGAATGTCTGCCGGTCAGAAATATGACACAACACCCTTAATATCAATGTAGCACACACATCGGTCGTGTGTGTGCGGCGTTGCGCTTCCCATCCACAGGCTACATTTCCCTCCATCGACACGGTGCTTTGAAAAGACGACGCGGCACTTTAGGATGTTTGCTCTTCTGTCTTCATTCTCGGTCATGTAATCCTCTCCTCTGGGTCATTGTCCCAGTTGTCATTGTCCTCGCGGCGTTTTTCATGCCTTACGGAGAAACACAAAAAGGCTCGTTTTCATAACACACACCTCGCAATATGGCAGGACCCTTGCTTGGAATCAAACAATTATATTGCATCTGTCTGTTTGCCACTGCGCTTCAAATTAACTTTGTCAAACAAAGGACGAAAGAGAATTAATCGGGGTGGATTATCCAGATTTTTTATTTTTTTTTTGTCATTGTTTTACATTTTCAAAATTTATGAGCTGCTGCGCCGGAAGCAACGACGCGTTCCCAAGTAGCTTCAGTTTCCACTGCTGCATTGCCGTTTACATTTGTGGACAAAGAGATTGGGGTGTCACCAGCTGGAAAAGTCACAGCAGTTAACTGCCCTTTTTCCACAGCCATTTTAAGTGGTCTCCTCATAAAAGATCAATGTGTGATCTCCGTCCTCATCTCTTGAAGATGTGCCACAGCTACAACCCCGCCCCCCACCCCCATTAATTGTCCCGTAAACAATCTATAACCATCAGTTGAAGAACACCCAGTTTATAAGGATGACAAAATGAGAGGTGACATTGACCTTCTTTGCTAAATGTGTAAATCGAACCGTACCACCTAAACGCACTACGCCAATGTCAAGAGCAGGACTATTTAATGATGTCTATTACATTGTCCTAACGCTTCTCATAACTAGCATTCAAAGTGAGAAGTTGCTTCATAATGGATTTCGCGTTCATGCGTTACATGCTGTAAATAAATATCACAGATACGCTAATCTATGAATATATTTTAAAAGTACAATCAGAAGTCATGCATTTGATATGAATGCATTTTATCTAAAAAAAAAAAAAAAATGGGGCTAGTTACACAAAGGCTTCAAGCGGAAGCTTATGATACTCAACAACCGAAACATCCGCAAAATTGATATTTTTGTGAACGCCGAGTCCCAGGCGAGCCATCCAGACTTTCCTTGACTTTGTACTCGCACTTGCTCTCGGACTTTGCTCTTTTCATCAGTTGCTGGTACTCGCGGGCTTTCCGCCACACGGCTGGTGTGATCGTCTTTCGAGAGACTGGCTCTGGCTAGCATACGTCGAGCCCTAGAGTTTCTCAAACTTGTATCCAGCTTGCAGTTGTCGCCAGAAAAAAAAATCTGCTGCCGCCGCTGCTGCAATGTCAGTGGGCAAGCCAAAGACGAGAGGACGGCACGCTTACAAAAAGTCCTAAACTGTCAAATGCCGATGGACTCGTCTCTGTCCGAATGATACCCGAAACGAAAGAGAGAAAGAGATGATGGTATCGTGACCTTCGGGACGGTTAGCTCCTCCATTGCAGATATTCTCTCGCGACTTAACTGTTCTGACCCTGCCGTATGCTCTGCTTCTCTCAGATCCAGGTCATCAGCTTTGTCACAGAACAGAACTGGGACTCGCTGGAGGTGTTTGACGGAGGCGACAACACCGACACCTTGCTTGGGAGTTTCTCAGGTATTCCTCGTGTTGACTTGTACCCCTCCGTTGTTGTTTTTGTCGGTCACTCTGGTGATTTCTCAAGAAAAAGATCAATTGTGTGGCGATCAATCTCGATCCGATTATTATCCTCGTGCCTTTTTGTCTGGGGCGTTAACTTTACTGTATTAATCTCTCTATTATGGCAAGAGGTAATTGTCTCTCCTTCCCCGAGGGGGGAAAAAAAATGCAAATGTTTGAGTTATATGCGTTCACCTGAACAGCAGCAGTTAGTCATGGGCAGCCTAAGCCAGAGATAGGATCGCTAAATAGCGGCCATTTATTTTCTCCCCAAGGCACCACCGTTCCGGCTCTCCTCAACAGCACTTCCAACCAACTCTACCTCCACTTTTTCTCCGATATCAGCGTGTCTGCCGCCGGATTCAGGCTGGAATACAAAAGTACGTAAACTATGAAATCCGTTACCGCCGTTATTATAACTGGCTTGCTGTTCAGTCTGGACAAAGGGTCACACAGCGTTGAATTGAACTTGGACTGAGGTCATTTGAATGCTGAATTCTTGTTCATCTTTCATCCCTTCAGCTGTGTCACTGACCAGCTGTCCGGAGCCAGTCGTTCCCATGAATGCCGTTAAGATCGGGGAGCGCCTTCAGATGAATAATGTGGTGTCTTTTCAGTGCGAACCTGGATACACGCTACAGGTAAAATCGCAAGACCCGCTGATTGGTGTGCTCGGTCGTGTGCGTGTGGATTCCCAGCTGCAGTAACCTTTTGGAGAAGGCCAATACACACCTCCTTCCAATCCTTATTTTAATACTCCTCCAGCATTGATCGATGTCACTTCTGCTAGACTTCAGAATTTAGTCTCTGCACAAAGTCATTTGGAGACAACAGGCAGCTTGCTCCAAATAATTAGAGCACCTGATGTGAATGAGTGCCAATTAATTCACGGACGGTTTGTTGCATTTTCCCTCTTGTCTCCGCACATGCCGTACCTTCAAGGGGAATTCGCATATCACTTGTATGCCTGGAACTGTCCGAAGGTGGAACTACCCTCCGCCTCTGTGCATCGGTAAGAATAAGCCTTTCTTATTTTCTTCCACGTTCTTCTGCCGTCCTTCTGGCCTTCTTCGATGGTCTGACAACTTTTCCTCAGGGATCATTCTCTCCCTTGGTTCCCCTGATGATTATTTAAAGTGCTACAAGGCCAAGACTTGACTTTTCAGGCTTGTGATCATGGCACTGCGGGCATGTGCAGCTTTACATTGTCACTTCAAATTCAAGGGGAGCTCGTATGCTTATCCCTCGGGGTAGTGCAAATCAATCGCTTGATGCTCTTTTTACCCCAAAAAGATATGCCGACAGACTGAATTTGGGCATTTGAGGTTATGTAAGCAAGTGTTGGTCACTTTTCATTGGACCAAGGTAACCACTTTACTGAAGAAAATAAGTAAATAAATAAATAAAAGAAACCCACCGCTTATTGAAAAGCAGGGCAGTGACTCTAATATTTCTTTATTTATTGACGCATTGATGCAACAGAGATTCCGAGCGAGACCCTCGTCCGGCCTGGCCGCTCCAAAATGTACCTCATGAACATATATATGTATATATACATACATACATGTCAGGGAAGTGAATGGGTTCACTGAACAAACACAAAAGTGATTGAATTAATTTGCAAGAAGCAATAATGTACGTTGTGTGAATCGCAACAGGCGGATGCGCAGATTTATTGTACCTTGGACGTCACTGTCATGGATATCAATGATGAATCAATAGAAATCTCTGGATGAATTCAATGAAATGGGATGATTTCCAGCAGCACGTGTACCACGGAAGAACCTCACTCATTAATCCAATCAATTATGTGATGATTTGACAACTGAGCCATTGTTTATTCCTAAGGGGAAAAAAAATGGGATATCATCCATCTTTTTTTCCTGTGGGGTGACTCCCTCCTTTGTCTTAAGTAGGCTGTTCTCTTTCCCCCCCCCCCCTTCCTGCTCCCCCACCCCCCACACACACACGCACACACACACTTCCAGGACTACTCATTCTTTTCTGCTTTAGTCAGCTGACGCTTTTAACATCAGTTTAACGTGCTTTCATCTTTTTTGTGTCTTATTTCAGGGCTTGTCTCTTTTCATCTTTCTTGATAACATCATCAGTTTTATTTTCAACTATTTTGAGTCCTCGTCCTGGATTTCAGTCAGGGAAATTGTATCCACCGGTGGTTTAAGATGAAAGGAACACTGACAAAATAGCAAGATATGCGTGATGTGCCACTATGACGTCCTGATGATAAAAAAAAAGTTTAAAAAATGCAACGCGTGCAACATACGGTGCTTCACAAATTCTGTAGACCACCCAGTGTGAATTTTATATGATTGTTAATTAACGTTATTGCTACTAAGCAAATAAGCAAACATTTGTTTCTGTAACAGGCAATAAACCAGTATGTAAAAGTCCTGGAACGAAACTTATATATTTTTTTTCTGTCATCCGTTTATTTTCATCTGAGAATTGAAGATGACAGCTCATTGTTTTTTTTTACGTGCATTTCTGGACATAAAAAAATATATTGAGCAACATATATCAAATCTGGATCTTGAAAAAGGTGAATTCAGTTTGGAATTGCAAATTGTTTCATAAAGATGTCACGGGCAATGAAAGAGTCAGCATAAAAAAAAAATGACAGCGCTAAATGACACACATAGCTGAAGGCAATCTTTTCATTGAAGTTACTGTATTGCACAGCATTCATTTTTTACCCCTCTTAAACAAACAAACAAAAAAACAAAACATAATTGCGATGTCCATGTACTCACCAATACATTCCAACTCTATATTATGTACCGAATGTTTTTTTTGTATTTGTTGAAGATATCCTATCCATGCTAATATACGGCTCTCACTGGCTCCCACTAGCCCAATGTGGAGGGATTCGCGAGGAGATGGAGGGCATGATACTCAGCCCTGGTTTCCCTGGAAACTATCCTAGCAACAGTGACTGCACATGGAGAATCTACCTGCCTGTTGGATACGGTAAGTGGATACGGTTGTCTCGGCATGCTTTTCAAGGCCTGTGACGTTAGCCCTTTTTCTTTGAATTACTTTTCTCTTTTCTTCTCCACTCGGAACGGTGAGTGGAGAAGAGTTCATGAGTCCGCTTTGTGAATTCATGAAAACAGAAGACGACGGGCGTCATTCAACACGCCATTATTGTAATATGCACATTCATTTTCCTAATTGCCCCGAGACAATGATGATGAGCAGAAGCAGTCATTGGCTTATTTCTTTATTTTAATGGGTCTGACTGCAAATGGCTGAGGTCCAGCCGATGCATTTCAATTTGTGTGTGATTCGATAGTTATCCGAGTATTCATTTTGTAACAGCGCGGTTGGTTTTGGTGAATGAAATAATGTTTTCATCTTTTGGGTTCTCTTCTTGCCAGGAGCCCACCTACAGTTTCTCAATTTCTCCACTGAAGCCAACCACGATTTCCTGGAAATACGCAACGGACCCCTGGACACGAGCGCTGTCATTGGGCGATTCAGCGGCCAGGATGTTCCTTCCTCGCTCCTGACCACCTCTCACGAGACGACCGTCTATTTCCATAGCGACCATTCGCAGAACAAACCAGGGTTCAGGTTCGAGCACCACGGTAAGTCACCCCGATGTTGAAAAACGCCGATGTCACGCCAGAGCGCAGTTGTCAAATTATTTTCGGATTGCCTGGTTTAATATGCAGTTCACATAATAATTGATATAATCAGGAGGATGAATTTTTGCTAATTGTGGGAGTGACTCGGCCTCACTATTCAGAGTTAATTTCTGCCGCAGAGCTTGATATAACCCGTAATCACTTCAGTGTCGTTGAGCCAATTTAATATATTGAGCTATTTGGCTGGAAAAAAATGATAAAAGTGTCATTAAAATGAAGTCACAACAATGAATAATGACATGCTAAGACAAAATTCTCTGACCTCATTCCATCAAGTTCAGTAATTATCAGTGTCACATGAGGTGTGCATCCTAGATTTGTAATCACTTTATCCCAAACCGTCGCTCCCTTATTGGAAAATGTATCTTTGTATATTATGTATTAGCATGGCTACAACTCCTACATTTCCGAGCGTTTTCTCCCACGAGAGGGAACCTGTGATCCATAGAAATCAATTTCTTCTGTCATATTTATATCTTGGCTCTTTGAGGCTCACGCGCTGCTCGATATCTGGATCCAAAGGGGGAAAAGAGCGCTGTCTCCTCACACTATTTCAAATGGCTCAAGCCCAACACATGCCTGTTGCCCTGTGAGAAGGAGATATATAAAAAAAAATCCTCGTCTCACCCCACCCCCCCCCGGGTGGTGTCCGTCCCTCATTCAGCTCGGGTCCTCTACCAGAGGCCAGGAAGCTTGAGGGTTCTGCGCAGTATCCTTGCTGTTCCCAGCACTGCACATTTCTGGACTGAGATGTCCGATGTTGTTCCCGGGATCTGTTGCAACCACTCATCTAGTTTGGGGGTCACTGCCCCGAGTGCTCCGACCACCACAGGCACGACTGTCACCTTTACCTTCCAGGCTCTCTCCAGCTCCTCTCTGAGCCCTTGGTATTTCTCGAGTTTCTCGTGTTCCTTCTTTCTGATGTTTCCATCACTTGGGACCGCTACATCCACTACAACGGCTTTCCTCTGCCCTTTATCTATCTATATATATATATATATATATATATATATATACACACACACACACACACACACACACACACACACACCTGTAGTTCCGTTTGCATCATTCATGGTTCCGTCATCCACTTGCCTTGCCCGCAGCTTATGAACTCCAAGAGTGCCCGGATCCAGAGCCTTTCCGCTATGGGGTGGTAGTGGGTGCCGGCTACAACGTGGGGCAGTCCATATCTTTCGAGTGTCTGCCTGGATACCAGCTGGTGGGACATTCCATCCTCACCTGCGAACACGGCACAACCCGCAATTGGGATAATCCTTTCCCCCGCTGCGAAGGTAGGTTCAAAAGAACGTCAACTTTGTCTGTCGTCGTTGCAGTATCCTGGAATATGATGTGACTTTTTAGGATTGTCCTAACCAAAAATACATGAATAAAAGACTCGAAGGTCACCCATGTTTTTAAACTTGTATTTTCACGCCATTTTGTGTGTTGGCGTTTCAAGTTAACGCACTCTTTCGGACTGTCGGTCGCACGCTGGTTGGTTACAAGCCTCTGTGAAGAGCAATTCTATGACTTGTCCAGCGTGTTTTAATCGATAACTCATCTGACAGATGAGACGCTAGCTCTGAGGGGTCTCCGCTGTTGCACATCAGGTGGCTGAATAATCTGAACGCACACAGACACGGGACCCCTTTGTGCCTCTGAGAAAACAGAAGAAAAGCAATTTTAGCTTTGGGAGCGATTGTATACACATCGGCGTCTGAGGGTGTGTCATTAATCTCAACTGCTTGTCTCGGCTGCTTGAGACGTCTAAACGACTGTGATTACTTTAAGAGGTCTTCCGTCATGGTCGCAGCGCTGCTAAGTAGGAGGTTTGGGTGTCAGTGAAAATGTTAGGTTCGCTTTTAAATCTGAATGGATGCAGATTTAGCAAAATTGGACACTCGTTTGAATGGTGAATCACGTTTTCCCGCCCATAAGATGTGTTCGGTATCAATTTTCAGTTCGCCCATGGTAGGTCTGTCTTTTCACCACTCGCAGGCTTTCCTTCTGCATCATAGGCTGCAACCTGTTTTGCTACAGACCGCGTTGTAACAATGAATTCCCGGCCATTTTAAAGCCGTTCCTAATTCTCCGATGTCACAGTGCCGTGTGGTGGAAACATCACTTCGGACAACGGGACCATCTTCTCTCCACGCTACCCGGAAGAATACCTCAACTCAGCTGACTGCTCCTGGTTGATCACTGTGGCTCCTGGCTTTGGAATCAAGCTCAACTTTACCTTACTTCATGTTCACGGCCCACACGACTTCATCACTGTTTGGTATGGAACCTGTCATGTATGGCTGACATTTTCACATGTGGGACCAAAGCTTCCCAGTCCTTTTTCATTCACCCTTTCCGGAGAACTCTCTTTTCGTTTTGATTGCCAACCAATCTGGCAATGGGATGACTGCATGTCTATCCCATTGGATTCAGGTCAATTTTCCACCCACAATCTGATTTAACTGCTTCTCAAGGGTTATACTGTGCAGATTTTACCTCGATTGGTCTTGTTTAGTTTTGGGGGGTTTTTTGGGCGGGGGGGTCGCCAAGTTGTCTGGCAAAAAGGAGTGGAAAACAATGGTTCTACCGTGTATTTGCTTTTTTTTTTGCCCTTCTGGATGGGTGTTTCTCAGTAAGCTCCCATTGAGCCAAGATGTGGACTATCACGTTCCCCAGTTTCGACTTGCCACCTCTGTGTCTCTACCCACTGAACTACTGAGCCAAGGAAATGGGCCCCGTAATGGTAACTTGGCCGGCGTGCAGTCAGGCAGCAGTCCCCAGCCAGCCATTTGCAGAGCTGCTTGTAATCTCCCATGCCCACTCTGACAGCCAAAGACAGATGGTTTTTAAACTGAACGGTTGTGGTATAATTCCGGAAGCTGGCTTGATCGGCCATTGCTGCGTCGAGGGGCCGCTCCGATTGGCCAACTCTTACCAAAGACGTTCCCGTCGGATGCGAGTTAGTATCCACGGTCCCGTCCAGATCACTCATTCCATGCTCAGATGCAGCGTTCCTGTCGTGCGTCGTAATATTTTGTCGTCTCTGAGAAGGCTTTGTTGTCTCTAGGGATGGCCCACAAGAAACAGCAAGGAAACTGGGTGTGTTCACTGATGGAGAGCCCAACGATCCTCCTCGGAGCACATCGAATCAGGTCCTGATCCGTTTTCGGAGTAATACGGAGAAAGGTGGATTGTTTCACATCGACTATCAAGGTAGCTCCTTCTTTTTGCAACTCACAGTAGATCCTGTATCATGTCATAGGGGGTTTGTTGAACTCATATTCTTATGTTGTTTTTCTTGTCACTGAAGCTTACAGGCTGCAGTTCTGTCTCCCTCCCACCATCGTTCCCAATGCAGAGATCCTGATGGCAAGCAAAGAGTTTAAAATAGGTAACAGTCCGAAATATGTGTATGACATTGATTGCCTGTACCAGATTTTGACTAGACTGTAAATCACACTTTTTTTGTCGTTTGGCTGGTCTTATGACTTACATTCAGATGCGACATGTTTATATTAAAAATTAGACCTCGATCTGGCATCCAAAATCCCCTCCTTAATCATGTTGACGGGAGCGAACGAGTCTCAGTTGGAATCCGAAACTTTTGCTTCTAAGGTGAAGTTCTTCTTTTTAGTTTAAAATGGCTTACTTTAACGAGATTCCTGTCGCATTGTGGCCAAAGATAGAATCCTGGTCAGTGATAAGTAAATCCTTGGGGCGGGTGCCACATGCTAAACACATTAGTTGCAAAGACTATGACTTCTTCATTTCTTTACTTTTGTTTGCCAGTTGGTAAATAATTTTGGAGCGTTCCTGCCACCTTCTTTAGCATCCGCGACAAAGATTTACTATTTACAGTACCAAAAGGAGCAATCACCGTCGAGGATTCGACTTTTGGCCACTATGACACATGGGATTATATTGAGGGTAACCCATTTTAAGATAAAAAGAAAGACTTTTCCTTGGCCACCTGTGGGTTTTTCAAATCCGAATGGAATTCGTTTGCTGCCTTCGACACCAATAAGGTAACAGGGATTTTGGGTGCGAGTCTGACCTGCACAGTTCTTGGTCTCGGTTTTTGCGAAAATAAATTCCCACCCACCCCCTTCCCCCATCTGTGTCTGTCCAGGTGACATTGTGCGCTACAGGTGCATCCCAGGCTACCAGCTAAGCGGCAATGACATTCTCACTTGTCGCTTAAGGGCACACTTAGAGTTTGAGGGGCCTCCGCCATCATGTGATGGTGAGTGAGCCAAATACAGAATCTGAGTTTGTCATCCAAAGTACTTTGCATAAAATGGTGTACAACCTGTTGATTTTCTTCCTTGTGAAAGGATGGTGTGCATACATTGTGGCTGTCTTTGAGAAACATGTTTAATTTATATATGCAATCTGAGTTCATAGGAATCTTAATTTTGCAATCTAAACTGTAATTAACGGAATTTATAAATAAGTCACAGACCCTAATCCAGAATATTAATTTAATCACATAATTTAATCAAATAACTATTTTTAAAAAAAGTTGTAATTTTATTCAGTTATATGAATGGAGCTAAAAAAGATTAATCCTTGAAAAAGATTATTTGGATGAATATAATTATCATAGCACAGCGCGGTTGTTCTCGTACATATTTTTCCTCAAATGGATTCATGCACTTCCAGCTGGGCCAAATTTCCGACTCCCATGGGTTGTGCACAAGCCTGCAGTCAGAGTGCCAAAGCTTCATATCAGTTTGGTGGTACCTTTCATTTCCACGGATGATGCTTGGTTCCCGCGAGACTGAGAATGGCGGTCGTGTCGCTCTCTTCGTGCTGAGAATGATCCTCCCTAAGGACCTCATAGTTGCACTAGTTACCAACAGGCTGCACCCTTATCACGCCGAATGTTGTGCTCAACACTTTTCCTCAGGGTCAGGGGAAACTGGTGCAGAGAGAAGTCCCTCATTTTCACTCGACTTTAAAATATTATGAGCACGTATTTTTACACACTTTTTTTTTAATACTCTTGTTGCATTCTACGTTGCCACCATGTCATATTGTTTCTCACACAGTGGATTTTCTAGTGGGTTAGCATAATGTGAGGCGTGTGGCAAATTTGCAGCACTAAATAAGGGAAAATATGTAAATTATGTCTGCATCGGCGAAGCATAGAGGAGGGGCGGGGGGCGGACAACAGTGCAGGTAAAGAACAAAGCGCATGGGGAGCATCGAGGTTCAGTTTGAAGAAAGAATAACAGAAAACTTGTGGCTCTGTCGGGATTTGGGCGAAATACAGCATGAAGTCAGAAGTTTGCATGGCTTGAGCAGCGCAGCAGGATGATTGCAAACAGGACAGGATTTTACCGGCAGGGCAAGCAAGGAGAGGACAAGGAGAGACTGAGGTTGGAATGCACAGCTCATTGAAATGCACGGGACATGCCGGCTGCAGCTGCACCTATCAAATCATCGCTTCTGGCTCTCATGAGCACAACCCTCCGCACGCAGCATTTTGCACGTGAACCCACGCATATGCCGAACACTGGGCTGTCCTTGCGTCCGGCTTCCAAAGTAGCGGTGGATATGACGACGGTGGTCTTCCATCCTGTTCTGCAGTGCTGTTTGTCCCTCAGTACGGTCTCTCATCCTCTGCATTGCCTCTGACTGCCACCCCCCCCCCACCACCACCACACACACATACACAGACACACATACTCCACTCCTCCCCCACGCAGTTCCTGCCTATTCACCAGCGTCACACTTTCTGACTCTTCTTGCGTAACGCATCTGTTAATCTGCGGGGCACTCAACCTTCATCTGCGCTCTTTAAATCACAGTATTTTGACGTCTATCAGCATGCTCGTGTCCCGCCTGATCTCTTTTTAAATCCTACAACCACAGAGACACACATTCATTTCTCTTCTTTGTATTCCATCCAGAGGACCGTACTCTGCTTAGTTCTCGGTACCTCGAATGGTGTCTGGTCCGCAGACCTGAGGTATCGGGCAGTTGCATAGGGGCCGGGGAGCTCAGAGAGGTAAAGTGGGGCCAAGCCATTTAAAGATTGGAAAACAATTGAGAGAGCTCTAAAATGTAGAGGCAGCCAGTGAAGGGAGTTATGCGCTCTCTCTTACGAGTACCAGTCAAAAGGCGAGCAGCAGCATTTTGGACCAACTGGAGACGCTTCATGGAGGGTTGACAGACACGAGTGGTTTTTGATGCCACTTTAGCAAACACTTTGGACATTATTCAATCCGTCCTGTGTTTGGTCTGGCTGGAGTGTTTGACTCACGGTACCCTCATGAGACCACAAGGTCGTCTTGCACATACAAACAGTGGCATCAGAAATTGACCACAAAATAGCTGCCATATCAAAACGTCTGTATGAGAGGGTTTTGTTTTTCCTGGGAACGGGGCTTTTCCTTCACATCGCCTTCCTATCAGGCTCCTTTTTAGTCTATAGATTACTCTTTTTCAACGACGGCCCCTTTCCTTAACGTCCTTCCACGTGAAAGGATTACAGCTGCCCCTTATTCAGGCCATCATTGTCACCCCTGACTTCTCGCAGTTCATGTTATTATGCGTGTAGTGGTCCATTCCCTTCAACCAGCTCCTTATCACCTTTCTGCAGATGATAATTCAATTCTAGAAACGCAGACAAGAATGTCGCAGCGGTAAAAGGCTTCATATATCCGTGATTTGTGGCCGCGTGAGCGCTTGAATGGGGGAGCTATAAATACACAAACTGCAGTGTTTGCTTGCATGCGGAACTGAGCAGACAGGGGAATCCTTTCATTTTAGCGATCGCCGCGCACACTCTTCCACCCCATGTGTGAACGGAAGATGAATGAATTTTGCGCAGACCGCATGCTCCATTCCAGACAGGTTGTCTCACGTGTTGAAATACCCCAATGACTCGTCCGCTTGCCTTATTAAAAAGAGCAATTTGGAGCTCTGTAAGCTTTGATGGTGCATTGATTGGCCGAGGCCTCGATGCTTCATTCCAAAGTGCCACCTTCAGAAATAGTTGTCTCTGGACAAGAGCCCCAATCCCCGCCATGACAAGACGAAGGCAGTTTTGACGACTTTTTGAAAGTTTTTTTTTTTACCTAAATGTCATTAATGGAGTTCTGAACACTGATGACAAAATGAGTGAAATGGTAAATGTTAGCGTCTGTGTTTTGTGCGCCAAAGAATGAGGGCTCTTGATCGTTGCTGCTTTGCAGTCACTATTCCAGCAACATGTTGAATCGACACAGATGAATTTCTGCAGCAAAATTGCGTGGACATGGTAGCAAGTAGGAATATGTTGTTGGTTGATCAATGTTTGAATAGCATAGAGAGGAAAAGTCTTGTTGTAGTTTATGAATGTATTTTTATGCACGTTTATTTATTTGTATTTTATTTTTTTCTTTGCTCGGATCCCACCGCCTCACTGCTTCAGTGCCATTCTTTACCAAAATTCCGATTACCTTGCTTGGATTGGAATGGAACATCCAAATCGGCTCGCAGGGTTAACTTTCGAATCAGTAAACGTGCACCAGGGACCTTTGCTCACAGCTTTTGAGACAGGCAGACGGACACGGAGGATGTGAAGTGGAACGTGTCGACTGTGTTTTGTATTGTATCCATGTGGATTTCTATCATGTTTTATACATGTCGCTAGGTGCACGCTTGCCAAAAGTCCATTTCAGGTCAATTTGCATAATTTATGATAATCTTCATGTCGGTCTCTGGTTTGAGATTTTCAGCTATTGAGTGTTCGCCGTAAAGCAGCATTTCACTGAAAGTCGTTTGCAATTCAGTGAACGACACACTTGACATTGTAAGATTTCCTCATGCAATAAATCCCACTTAGTTTGCGCGCCAAGAATGATAAGAGCCAACATTTTTAATCATTTGTCAACACCCCATAACCGAGGCAGTCCGCCATTTATTCTACCCATTTGCCTTTTTAATCTTTTGGTGTATTTGAAAGCGACCACCAGGGTAAACATGCTCCAAACACAAGAAGCGCGTTCCATGAGCAAATTGTTGTGTCCCGTCTCAACCGAGACATTCAGCGATGTTTCGAAATGCGGACACACGATTCATGTAAAAAAAAAAAAAAGAAAAAAAATGTGAATGAAAAAATGGACAGGGTTTTTTTTCGCAGGACTTTAACCAAATATGGCTTGTCGGCACCTTTGAGTTGACACCCGTGGCACATGAATAAATAAAAGAGGGCAAACAGAAGAGATGAGCTTTGCGCTCTCGGCTATCCGTTAATACCAGAGTTTAACGGCTATTCGTGGACTCACCTTGCAGACAAATTAGTATTTGTAATAGTTATCGAATTATAATAGCACTCGAAGCTGCCGTGATTTCCCCTCCGACGATATTATGGATCCACCCGATGTAAGAGCTTCAGAGTTGATTCCGTTGAACGACTAATGAATGCACAACATCCATTGGGCGCACAAATGTTCACGAAATTAACAATTATGTTGCTATACAGTACATTCATATTTTTTTTTCTTTCCTTGTCTTGACTCATCAGTGACCTGTCCCATGAATGAGGTCTTGACAGCATCCACGGGAGTCATCATGAGCCAGTCGCCAGGTAGCGGCTTCCCGCATTTCGAGTCGTGCTCCTGGGTCGTCAAAGTGGAGCCCGGGTACAACGTCACGTTTACCGTCGAGCATTTCCAGACCAGCCGTCAATTTGATGAACTTGAAATCTTTGACGGTGAGATACTGCCTTTTTCTTTGCCAATCAACAGATGTGCGTGCAATGTTTCCCAAAAGCAATTAGCGGCATGTGCGATTAAAGCTTAAAATGAGTCAAAGAGCCACACACAGGCACATGGTCTTTGCTCCTCTTCTGCTTTGTGCATTTGCGCGTAATTACGGGGGCAGTCGGCAAGCCTGGCAGGCTTCTCGTAGTAAATGGCACTCGTATACGCGTGACTTGCCGATTAGCGCATTTTATTCTTTCGTTCTTTATTTTGCAAAGCAAAAATGAACAGACATTGGCTAACCTTGGGGCTGCCAAACCAATTACCGAACGCGCATTCGGTTTTTCGCCTCTTCACTTAGGAGCAGAGTACATTTTGATTTTGTGACGAGTGAAACTAAAAGCAGACGACCATGCACTGGGTTCAAGCGTGGGAACGCTGAGCCTGTTCTCATGAAAATGTCGTTCAACGCGTAATTCTGAGTAACCGTGCGCAGCAGGGCTATTTGACAAAGCTGCGTTTCATTCTGAATGTTATGAAAATGAAGTACGACCTTTGAGAATAAATTGGCGCAATATAGAAAGCGGATAATGCTGAACTTTGATAAGCTACGGTGTTTTTTGGGGGGGGGGGGGGGTGCGTGTTGAGGACCCATTTGTTGATATGTCTCTGAAATCAGGTCCTTCAAGGCAGAGTCCTCTTCTGATCACACTTAGTGGGAACTACTCCAGCCCGCTCAGCATCACCAGCTCCAGTAACAAAGTCTACCTGCACTGGTCCTTCGACCACACGACCAGCCACAAAGGTTTCCGTCTACGCTACTCAGGTAAGAAGTGCTCTTTATTCCGACGAGAACATCTGCAGCGCGTGACTGGGAATCAGTTCAATCTGAGAAGTGCCGTTTCCAATTCTTCGTCAGTTCCATTAACGGATCTATTGTTGTCCTTCATGACACCTGCAAAGCCGCTAATGAATAATCACTGTTTAAATATTTAAAAGACTCCCCCAGCTCTTGAGCAACACGATTCTGCCAGATTGACTAATCATTCTTTGCAGTGCTCGGTGATTTCTCCGGCTCCCCGGGCAGGTGTTGGCGCTGTCATTCCTCTACTTATTTATTTTTTTTGTTCTTTCCTTTGCCTCATCTTTCAATTTCTCCTCACCGGTGATTGAGTTTGCCATAGCAGGTTCCATGACAGATGGATAGATTGATTGCCGAGAACCTGCAATTTGCAATGGTCAACACCAAAGTATCGTGGCGGTGAGGGAGAAACAGATAGCGCCAGCCCATTTGGCGCCCTGTGTACTTTAGCCATCCATCAGTTCTTGCATGAGCAACAGGCAAACATCCCCTCGAGCGCTTTCCCATCACGTCCTCCATTCTTAACGTGCCACCTTTCAGTGTGTGGCAGCCGCGCCTCATAATGCGCCTCTGACTATCTTCCCTCTTATCTCTTTTGTGCTTCATATCCCACCCTTTGTGGGCTCCCGCCTCCTTTATTACCCATTCCTCTCCTCTCACCTGCCCGTGTCGATCGGAGTCCTTTGAGCTGCCGGGCTGATTGAAATGAGACAAGACGTGTTCTCGGAGACAAACGGGAGGGGAGGAGGAGTCAGGATAACAGAAAGGCAGGCAAATGAGATTGACTCTGATTGAAGTGAAGAATTTCAATAAGCTCCCGAGATGCCACTCGTCGGCTGAGTGACAGGAGAAGGCCATCCGATGTAGCGCGCGGTTAGCCAGTCAATGTCTTTAATATCGCCGGTGGTAAACACTGGATTTGTCTGGAGTTAGAGTGATGATGGAACGAGCTCTTTTCCCCTTACACCGAGTGAGGATTTTTGTTGTTGTTTTTTTCTGACCTGTTGCTGGATTTATTTGGAATGATGTACGATTGTTGGAGCCACCACGAAGGCAAGCAAACAAAAGCAGATACAGAAGTGCGCTCCATTTATTAAGTGTTCATTTTTTTTGTAATCTTTCTTTGCATGCCTCGACACAAAGCAAATTGATTGTCTGCCTTAGCCGCACATCCTACGCAATTTCATCTCCATATATATCCTGATTGACCTCGCTATCCAGACATGACCGATGCAAAAGTAGTCCTGGGCGCTTTGCGATGGAAGGCGCCTTAAAATCAACGCCCCCTCAGCAACCACTTGCATCGTTTCACATTGTTATGGGGATTATACGACTATCCCTGTCAGTATGCAGATTTAAATGATGTGGCCTCTTGCTTGACTTTATGTATTGCTTTTTTTTTTTTTTTTTAATTCTACGCAGCGGCCTACTGCAGCCCGCCCAACTACCCTGTAAATGGCACCGTGCACAGTCTGACAGGCACCAAGTTGGGAAGCACTCTGCGTTTCAGCTGCGACCAAGGCTTCCGGCTCATTGGCCAGAGCAGCGCCACCTGCACCCGCACCGCCCAGGGGATCTATCAGTGGAATGCACCCGTACCACTCTGCCAAGGTAGGGATCCAACCAGCGAATAAAGTACATTTGGAAAATGCACAGAATGATGCAAAATGGATTGGGACTCAAATACCTTTTTGGATTATTGAGTTGAATCTAACGGTGGTGCAAAATGTGTGCCATTCTCGTCTGCAAGTATGGTGTACCTTGAAAAAACACTTGGCTAGCGAAGTACTTTTTTAAAGGCTGGCAGGACCCCCCGAAGTGCACAAAAAATGGCATCTGAAAATATATTTGGTCGCTGGTGCCCTGGAATTGATGACCTACTCTCTTCCTCCCATGCCAGTTACATCCTGTGGAATGCCAGTGCTTCCTGTCAACGGAAGCATCGTGGGTCAGGACTTTTCTTTAGGAGCCAGGGCTACTTACCGGTGCAATCCTGGATTCCGACTTGCAGGGCCTGTCACCACCACAATGGTCTGTCAGGACTCCGGAAGGTGGAGTCCCATCGAGGCCCCTCCCAGATGTGTCCGTAAGTGTATCACGAATATTTGTTGCCGTGTCGTAGGAAAGTGAGAAATGAGGAAAACTGT
The DNA here is from genome assembly GCF_054856545.1 of Hippocampus guttulatus. NCBI lineage: Eukaryota > Metazoa > Chordata > Actinopteri > Syngnathiformes > Syngnathidae > Hippocampus > Hippocampus guttulatus. The sequence goes on along the minus strand of NC_141278.1, from coordinate 1,026,261 downwards.
CAATGATTTCCTCCGATACAGCGGTCAGCTGCCCTGATATCGGCCACACCGCGGTTGAGCATGGGCGATGGAGATTAATCTATGGAACCCAGAACCAATACGATGCTATCATGATGCTCATATGTGACCCGGGGTATTACTACAGGGGTCAAAGGGTCATTCAGTGTCAAGCCAACAGCACTTGGAACTACCCGGATCCGCGGCCCGTCTGCGATAGTGAGTGTGAAGCCGGTCCCACCGTTCACGTCTTACTTCTGTTTCCTTTGGGAATCCAAAGGGCGCTTTGGCTTCGATCCTAAAACCATCAATCTGCTTTCAGTTATTTCCTGCGGCGACCTTGGGACCCCACCGAATGGTAACAAGATAGGAACGCTGACGGTGCACGGAGCCACTGCAATTTTTTCCTGCAATACAGGTTACACTTTAGTCGGCTCCCGCGTTCGAGAGTGCATGTCCAACGGACTTTGGAGCGGAACACAAGTCCAGTGTCTGGGTAAGTCCGCTGACAAAGTGCCGCGATGCAAAGCTAACGTCTTAGGCGGGAGACTGTGAACGTGGGCCTTCATGCCATGCAAATGCATTCTTCCCCATAGCTGGCCACTGTGGCAGCCCTGAGCCGATTGTGAATGGCCAAATCAACGGGGAGAATTACAATTACAGAGGTAGTGTTGTGTACCAGTGCAACCCGGGATTTCGTCTCATCGGCGTGTCTGTGCGGATCTGTGAACAGGATCATCGTTGGTCTGGACAGACCCCGGTCTGTGTTCGTAAGTACCTGCACTTTCAAGTGATTGATCCTTGCTGCAGGCAAAATGTGTTCGAATGTACTGACAATGAGCTTCATCACCTCGGGTAGACGGTGAACACAACCAAATGACCTTGACCGGCTTAACTAAGGTCGCTTTTTTTCTTTGGTTTTTCCAGCTATCACATGTGGGCATCCCGGTAACCCCACCTTTGGTATGACACAGGGAACCCAGTTTAGCTTGAACGACGCCGTCCGCTTTGTCTGCAATACCGGATATGTTCTTCAGGGAGCGGTTAAGTCATCCTGCCAGGCCAACGGGCAGTGGAGTAATCCTCTTCCGCGGTGCAAAAGTGAGTCAATTCTTTAATTCTTTATCTTTCTCCTCTTACCACTTTTTGTTGGTTTTGTGATTTGAATCAACTGCGGCGCAATTCAAGGTCGTGGTAGCTTTCTCGAACCACTGATCAACACAGCACTTGAAGCAGAGTCGGGATGCACTGATACCCGCAAGGAGAAAGCATTATGGGGAATTCTACCGAGACAGCAAAGAAAAGAAGAAATTGTCTTTAACAAAACAAAAAAAAAAAGCAAATGGTCATTCTTTACAATTCATAATGTTCACTGCTAGCTTGCTCACTTCAATTGCGAGACACAAAGACGGCTTCATTTTGAAAACTGCGACCATTATCAAATATTTCAATGACGTTTAATTAGATTGTCTTATGCATTAAAGACTGTGACTGAATAAACAAAGGTCAGACTTTGATGGATGCATTCGTTTTGCTCAGGATTAAAAACGTTTTGAGATATTCATGAAAGCATGCGGGAGGTTAAATGTTTGTGCTTTGCTTCTTTATTGCGGGCTAAAGAGGACTGTGCAAGGGACATCACGCAGAGCAGGGAGGGGCTGTTAGTTGCCTGCGCCACCCGCCGACCTTCCGCATAGGTGGAGGCCACGTGAATCCGGTTCACCTTGAAATGATTCAAATCTCGCATAGCGGCAGATCTCTAAACCGGGCGAACAAGGAGGCTTCAGAAGGGAGTTTTCCACCATGCGATGCAACGCGCGCATGGCTCTGCGTTGATACGGACACGTGCGTGGCCCTTTCGATCATCAAAGTTGCCCGCTCTGTCTTGATCTTCTCTATTCGATGAGTGTTTTTATTGCCGGGCGCTCTCAAGTGTACAGATGTAGAATTTGAAATGAGTGAAACTTTGCAGAGGAGGACACCGGGTTGATGTGCCGTTATCCTCGCCGTCTGTGCGGCTCCGCGTAGATTAGAGGTATCTCCGTAAATTAGATTTATCACATCAATTAGAACACTGCGGGCATATTGTGTTGGTACACCGCCTGGTACGCGCCTTCCGCGCTCTCGCTCCGAGACGAGAGAGGAAAAGCGGAGTGATGATTCATTTCTTCTCGGCTTTACATCGTGAACCCTGATCTTTTCTACTCCAGGAGGTGGAGTGTGAGTCAGTTTGACAAAAGATAATGATTTGAGTCTGCGGGCTGATCCGTAACACACTGAGCTCTCGGTAATCGCGAGCAATGTGAATCGCGACAGCAAAGGCACAACACCGCCTGCTTTGAGGCTACTCGTATTTAGTTGTCGTTCGTTCAGAAAAGGTGAGCAAGAGAAAAAAATTGGTCAGTTACGAGACCATGACTTGCCGCCCGTCCAAGTCTAGGTCAAGCTGGTTTGGTCTGTGCTTTAGAGCACGGGTCCCCAACCGCCGGTCCACGGACCGGTACCGGTCCGCAGGGCATTTGGCACCGGGCCGCGCAGAAATAACTTGCCTTAATTCCGTTTCATTTATTTCGCAACACAAAAGTTGTTTTATTTTGAAAAATTACCGGATTCTCCGTTACATCCGTCTATGTCACGCTTGACTAACGTCAAGCCACGCTTCTCCGTCACGCGACCAATTTCGCTAATAACGAAACGCTTTGGGACCCCTTCTTTAGAGTGAAACAATGACTACAATTAGTACACTCAAGTTCTAGTTTGGAACTTCTTTTCTTTTTTTTTAATTTGGATTGAACGCCAGTTATTGTGATTTTTATGTTGGGTTATAAATAATGCACTCTTGGTCAGCATTTTTTTTCAGCTGTGCCGCACGCTGGCAACGTAAAAATGAGCAAAGTTATTAGCATACAATGAGCTCAATTCCGAGTCTGGCAAATAAATAGGGCAGTGTGGGGCATAGCGGCGCCTCTGGAGGTTGTCGACAGAAAGCCATTTGGAGAGCTGGCATCGTTGTGTATTTCATTCAAATTTGCATTGTAAACTCCACAGCAAATGTTAGTCACTGAACTGTTGACAGTGTTGAAACAATATGAAATCCTGCTTGCGTGAGACAGATCGGCGCAGGCACAAGTAATAGCCTGACATCCAGTAAATTTTAATATATTTGACAAGATCAGCCTCTTCATCCCGAGCTGCACCACCGCACTCGGTCCCACCCTCTCCAATGCTCTCCATCTGAAGCTTTTAACTCTTATGGTGCCGCTTCCTTCTGCCATATTTTCCATCCATCAACATCTTTGCATGGCAGTAGGCTGATTCTCATGAGGCAAATGTTTATTCCCGGAGTCTGTCTGGCTACTTTGACGGTATTGGGTCGGCTAGATACTGGGATCGTGAAAGCAGAATTGAGGCCGGAGATATTTGCCGAATATAATCAAGATGACCAATGATGGCTGAAGGCTACATGTCCCCTAATGAGAACTGCCTTGCCAAACAAGTTTTTTGTCTGAATTCACACTGTACGTTCAACCTGTGCTATCCCCCTGCCCCCCGCCCCTTTCTCCTGTCTGGTCATTGTCCCCCTAGCTGTGAATTGCACAGAGCCAGGTCATGTGGAGAGCAGCGTTCGGCAAGTCGTACCCAGTGGGCCACATCGCTACAGCTTCCAGACCACCGTGTCGTACCGCTGCAACGCCGGTTACTACCTGCTCGGGACAAGCTCCGTTGCCTGTCAAGGCGACGGTACCTGGGACCGCTCCCTGCCCAAGTGCCTTTGTGAGTACCCGCGGTGGCGAGTGCAATTTAAGTGGCTCGGTAGCTCTACTCTCAGCCATTTGGCAAAGTGGTCGGTAACTCATTTGGTGGGCAAAAGGTGGCTTTATAGTTCGTGACTCTTTAATGTCTAATCAATGGATATATTTTTTTTACCCATCTGCATTTAGCATTTCCAAGCTAACTGGTCCTTTACTTTCTCCGCGAAATCCATTTGAACAGTGGTGCTATGTGACCGCCCCAGCATACCTCCCTACGCCCAGATCTCAGGCGATCGACGAACCGTGGGCTCAGTCATCCGCTACAGCTGCATCGGCCAGCGTACCGTCATCGGCAACACAACGCGCATGTGCCAGCTGGATGCGCAATGGAGCGGCTCACCACCACATTGCTCTGGTACCGACGACTCTGCTGGAGCAACTTTGGAACCAAGTGTCCAAACTTAAAGTTGTAGCTTGAATGCCAAGAAATAACAACATTCCACGGATGTTTTTTTAGACCGATACGAGTATGAGAATTTGCCCTTGGGTACTCACAGATACAGTACCAAGCACCGATACCACTATTCCTTATGGAGCATATCATTTCAATTCACCCATTGACAGATAATTTTGAACAAAGACGTTTCTGTGTTTCTGAGGCATGTGATGTGTGAAACGGCCGTAGTGTAGCGCAACCTACTGGCGACTTGCTGTCAGATGATCATTTTTTTGCTTTTAAGTATCGGAGGCAGATATCGGCAATACCCGATATCTTGACATAAGGTTCTATTGGCCCGATACTGATGCCATATGAGTATTCGCTCACCCCTACATATTTCATTTCAGTACTTGGCCGCCAAATATGGAATTTTAGGAGTAGGCCTCAAGGGCAAAAAGAGCGGCCCTCATAAAACCGCTTTATTCCACTCATATTAGTCGGAGCAAGCAGGAAGGCTAGATCTCGCCCTGTTTATGAAGCGCCATCAAGATGTTAGCTCCTGCACTTTCCTTGATGTCATTTACTTGTAAACTCTCACATTGAAGAACAATTTGATCAATTTGAAATCCACAAATGTCAACACGCCAACATAGATGAAACCATGAAGTCCAGTCAAGATGACTTCTACTACACGGGTACAGAGCGGTATTTATTTTGCATGCTGACGCCACAAAGAACCCACACGAGCAACCTTATGCTTTCTCTTTTTCCCGAAGCAAGCAATGAATGCAACAGTGCTATGAAGATTTGTGTAATTCAGACATTACAATTACAATTACATTCAGACAGCACAAACCTGAGCGTTGTGAAGTCAGGATGCGGGAGCAATAGGCCCTGTTACTAAATCGATAGTAATTTTTAAAGTACATGAATGGGACCCAAAGTTGTTGAAGCCAAATTCATTTCGGAAGCATGGCTAATGGAGGCAGCAGAGATGTCCACTTTTGGTTTGATGGATCATTTACAAGGAGGGCTTGTGGCTTTGATCCAGCGCTCGCTTTATGTTATTCTTGACTAGCAAAATATCCATCATAACAAACAATTCTTCAGAGGTTTTTCACTTTTTCATCCTTGCTTCAGGTTTGTTTTATGTTCTGTTTTCTGCTTTCCTAGGTGAATCGGCAGGTCTCTGTGGGGATCCGGGTGTTCCTGTGCATGGCATCCGCTTGGGGGAAGAATTCACTGCGGGCAGCGCGGTGCGCTTCAGCTGTGAGCCGGGTTACACGCTGAAAGGTTCTCCAGAGCGTACTTGCCTGACTAACGGCACTTGGCTGGGAACCCAACCTGAGTGCCATGGTATGAAATACAGATTTTCAATTGACTGTGTCTTCAATGGCAATCCGAAAGACTCATTGGTTGTTTGTCAAAGCCAGGTCTGGAGTTAGCGTTAGGATTGCAGTTCATTACAGGCGACATATCTGACCGGTTGGTGACGTGGGGGGGCCTGAGTGCTGAACCTAAAAGTTCATTTGGAATGCTAATATCACCGAAAAGCAAAAAAAAAGTGTGACTGTGAGCATGGAGCAAAACTTGCTTTTTGCACCCAAAGCAGACGCTGGAGGTCGATAACCAATCTGCTCTGGATGCATTCCTGCATGCGCTGCCAAGATATTCCGGACACATATCTGACTTGAGATCAAGGGGGCAGACCCAAAAGGCGATCGAGGGATTACACAGCCCAACCGGCCAGGAAATGCTTTAGGATTTGAAATGAATAGCTGGAGGACACTGATGGGAGGGGGGGGGGGGGGGGGAGTGCTTGAATTGCAGCCACTGCACTACAGACATTGACAAGTGGCGTCAAATTAAACAAATGTGTCAGATGGAGAAGTAGTCATTTATGAGCACAGCATCTGACAGTTTGGATTATCCAAGTTGAAAATTAGATTCACTGAATTCCGTATGCAACATAAGTATGCAAAATAGAAGAAGAATTTCCTCTCCGATTACGTTGCATGATCATGAAAATGTTGAACTCGAGTTTAGAAAACGGGTCAGTGGTAAGAAGCAATTTGTTGGTTTCAAAGAATGGTTTAAAACTCGGGTTATGAAGCAGGGCTTCAAACTAGGCTTAGGGCTCTATTCCTTGACATGCACTATTTTCTCTTTCGACAACAAACACATCCCACCTTCTGCCACCACCGCTCTACCGTGTCTCCCGCTGGCTCGGTCCCTTTTCGGTGTGCACATGTGAGCCGGGCGTCACTCACCTGTCATTACATGGCACCAACTTCAAAGGCCAGACCACATCTGGTCATTATGGAGGACCCGGACCCTCGGGGCCCTGGCTGTCTGACGCAAGCTGGTGACTGTGATGCCAAGAACCTCCGTTCGTGTCTGATAGTCAAAGTTCAGGACGCACGTCCCATTTTCTAATAAAGACCACTTACAATTCACATTTGTGGATTAAATTTTGAATAATGTCAGATATGGTAGTCGACTGATTTCAACATAGCTGTGTAATTATCTTCGATAAGGACCGGAAACTAACTCAACGAATGTTTCCCATCTTTTCTGCTCTTAGTCATATCCTGTGGAAATCCTGGAACCCCACGAAACGGCCAGATCCTGATCCACGATGGCCTGACCTTTTCCAGATCAATCACTTACGCCTGCAGGGACGGCTTCTACTCGACTGGCTTGCTCACTCGACATTGTACCATCAATGGCACTTGGACCGGCAACATGCCCGAGTGCTCCGGTAATTAAGTGCCCTTATACCATGAGTAAATCTATAATTTTGTGCTTTGGCATGTATGTAATTGTTTCTTGATGGAAGACGTTTTTTTTTTTTTTTTGTATCCGTACAGTCATCAACTGTGGTGACCCTGGAGTTCCAGCGAATGGAGTGAGGTTGGGGAATGATTTTACCTACAATCATAGCGTTAGTTTCCAGTGTTCTCCCGGTTTCACCATGGATGCTCACCGCGCCTCCACCCTCATCTGCACCAAGGCTCGCACCTGGAACGGCACCAAGCCTCTGTGCAAAGGTACGGTCGCCTCACCCAATGTTGACGTCGTCAATGGGAACGAGTAGGGAGTCTATGATATATAAAACATCAGTTCATCGAATCCGTTTCCTCCACTTGCAGCAATTGTCTGCGGTCCTCCGCCAATCATTCCTAACGGCCAGGTCGTTGGTACGGACTTTAACTGGGGCTCCAGCATCAGCTACTCCTGTAACCAAGGTTACCAGCTGTCATTGCCCACCGTGTTAACTTGCCAGGGCAGTGGCAACTGGAGTGGGGAGAAACCGCAGTGCTTCCGTAAGTGGCACGATGCACTCCTTTGGGGAAAATATATTCATTTAAATCCCAAGACGCTTTGGTGTCTCATTCGGTCTTTTGGTTGTTTTTGCAGCTGTGTTCTGTGGAGACCCAGGCTTGCCTGCCCAAGGGAGGAGGGACGACCGAGGTTTTACCTACCTTTCCTCAGTCTCCTTTTCATGCTTCCCCCCTCTTATCCTGGTGGGCTCCACCAGGAGGTATTGCCAATATGATGGCACCTGGAGTGGAACGCAGCCCTCTTGTATAGGTAGGTTAACAGTTTAGCCTTGACCGCAGGTGTCGAGCTCCAGTCCTTGAAATTCCCGATCCTGCGTGTTTTAGATGTATTCCCTCCTCCCAACGCACTGACGGATTCTAACGATCGGCTCATCAGCAAGCTCTGCAGGAGCCTGATAACAATCCTTCCACCAAGATAAACTTTATGTTTGTTACAGATCCCACTCACACCACCTGCACGGAGCCAGGTACCCCCCTCTTCGGGAATCAGAACAACAGTCAAGGCTACCAGGTATCATATACATAAGACACGGACATAGTGTCTGTACAAAGTGTACAGGGAGGAAGCGCGGCGATCGTCTACATTAGCCAAGCAGGATTCAGAACACAATGCAATGTAAAAAAGAAACCAAATAAAACTGCACGAAAAAAAAAGTGTGAAACAGCCAAGCCGTGAAAGATGAAGCGTATTATAGCGAGGGATGACTGTCGATGGTGTTTTCACATCCTTGCGCGTGGCTTCCAGATCAGCAGCACGGTGTTCTTCAGCTGCAGAAAAGGTTACCTACTGCAGGGATCCATTTCTCGCACATGTCTGCCCAACCTCACTTGGAGTGGATTTCAGCCGGAGTGCATCGGTAAGCACATTTGAAAAATCATCCGTTCATTTCCACTTCTGAGGACCTCACTCGCTTCTTCCTCGCTGCCTCCAATGCCTTATCTCCGTCGTTCGCCCAACCCCGTCCCCGTTTTATGTCTGCAGCTCACCACTGTAGCCAGCCAGAGCTGCCAGCCCAATCGGACGTGCGGGCCATTGAACTGCCATCCCTTGGCTACACACTGATCTATACGTGCCAGCCCGGATTTTACTTGGCCGGAGGATCAGAGCACAGGACCTGCAAGTCTGATGGGAGCTGGACTGGGAAGCCGCCTCTCTGTGCAGGTAGAAATAATCTGATCATTAGGGAACATTTCTCATTTCTATTTCAATGTGTAACGCTTTCAACACCTGCGCTCTTAACCTGCAACCAAAGTGATAGAAACACACCGCACGACCCATCGCAGATACGATACCGCACGTCGAACCGTATACGACTGAGGCAGTGTTCGAGGGGGAAACAGCAGATTCGCCTAATGTTGATAAATACCTCAGTTAACAGCCGCTTAAAGTCAGACGCATGCCACGGGTGGAAGGTCCATCCATCACACAATTAAATTCTGCACACACGCGCACATAAAGCAAGCTTAGTAACATTAACGAGAGGACATAACCTGATAAGTACAATGTTTTCCATTGATTTGCCTAGCAGGAGTATCTTTTATACATAAGTAGCAAGGCAGTGTTAACAAGTTCTCACGGACAAATTGACTGTCTAAGTGTTTGCCTAAATGCATTCGAGTAAAAATAAGAGCCATTGACACTTGGCTGTAATAATCCTGTCTGGATGATTGCTACTTCCAATTAAAGGCCCTGTGACGTGAAATTAGAGAGTTGTTCTTAAACGCGTTATACCAAACGTGCAACGACTACGGAGGACTGATTTTTTTGAGATAGAGCATTAAACTCCAATTCACCTTTTCCATTTTCAGTATTATTATTATTATTTTTTGTTGTTTCCGCCATTTTCGTGTGATCACGTCGCGCAGGTCAGTTTTGCACTCCTCTCAGAAAAATGTGTCCTGCCTAGTTAAAAATGTTGAGATGTGATTTGATGATTTTCATGCAGTATTTCAATTTGGGGATAATTCATCTTTGACTGCCCCAAAAGTGCTGAAAGCTAGTTGGCACATTTATATGAAAGGAGGACTGAAGCCTGTTAGCTCACAAGCTAGCTGGCAGCTCGTGCCTCTCACGCGGCTTTCCACGCTACGGCTAGATTTTTGTAATTCGACAAAATTGTTTTGTTGTCCGGACAAAGTTGCATCCATTTTTCAGCAGGGCATAGCACATTCAGCGGACACGGCTACTGCATTTGAGAACGGAGGAAATGGCTTTACAATTTTGAAACCCTCGTTTTAGATACTTGGCAATTTTTCTTTTCATCGTCGACGTTTTAACAGATCTCTGTGGTGTGTCGAATTTAGAATTTTGACGTTACATGAACTTGAATTTCCGAAACAATCAAGGTTTTGCCATTTAAAATGAATGTGGGATCGAACGCGACCTTTGGGTGCAGTGATGGACTGGCAGAACAAATACTGGCATCTAATAAAGAATGGCCTGGCTTACTCACTCACAGTGTTATTGCTCATAAACTGCTGTCGCTGTACCTGTCTTAGTATGTTTTCACGCCCTCCCTGTTTGACAGTGCGGGGGCGTGTGTTGACTTTTTTATTGAAGTGTCTCTCAGAGCCGCAAAACGACGTGACTAAAGGTGCCGTAAGTCGACAGGGCCTCTACTTGGAGGCTTTAGTCGGGTCCAGTCGCAAGTTTTGGTTGCTCACTGAATGCGCCGCTGGGGTTCGTGAATGGGGGGGGTCTCTTCTTTGAGTTTACGCGTTCAAAGTCGGATTATCCTGGCACGCGCGCAACATGCCCTGCTTACAGAAACATCTTATTCACTTGATATTATGTTGTTCCGCTCCCCAGCTGATAACCGTCCGAGTGGTAAGAGCCCCGTCGGAACGGTGCAGGAGCCTCCTTCCAAATTACCTGGTAAGACGTGTTCTGGCTTTTAAGATAAGTCTTTTTCTTTTGGGGGGGTTTTCTGGAGCATACACATTATTTTCTCCCTCCATCTAACTGTGTGTAAAGTCACAACCTGATCATATCTTTGAATAGCTGGACATCCCATCCCATCCCGGGACATGAAAAATATTAATAACTGTTCCAATTCTCCCCCCCTCCCCCCCCCCCCCCCCCGTCCATGTTTCAGTACCTGCTGGCGTATTTGCAAAGAATTCACTCTGGAGGGGATCCTATGAGTATTTGGGGAAGAAGCAGCCAGCTATGCTCAGCATCACTGCCTTTGAGTCTTTTAGCAACCGGGTGAATGGAACACTACTTGACCACAGCGGCGTGGAGCTCAAACTCGCTGGTTGGTACTCCAGAAATCAACTTGGCTTTCGCGTTGAATTAGAACTCGGTGACTCCACTCGCAGGAATGTATCTGAACAGACGGATCGGATAATTTCACATGAAGACAAAGAGAGAGAAATCATTGCAGCCCCCCCCCCCCCCCCGTGATCTAGATTATCGCTGCAGTCGTGGAACAGAAACCATTTTACATTTTCTCCGTGGCATACTTACTATGCAGCTGTGAACGTTAAAATGCAAATTTTGCATGAGCAAAAAGCAAGGTCTCATCACGTCTCGCGACCTGATATTGTCACAACACACAAAATCATGCATTTGAAATTGGTGCCGTTATTGAAGAGCTCAAGTATTGCTGGAAAATATTGGCAGGGTGCTGTTAATGCTGACTGTGCAATATTTAGCAAGCATTATCTGCTCATTAATGTCCAATCTGCGGTATGGAATTCTGCCCTGTATTATTTTTTTTTTCCTTCGTTTAACTGTCCTCGGCGAATGCTTGGTGCTGTGAAATGTGCATTTCCCATCTCTGCATCTCGATTCTTCTGCAATCCATTTCCGTCTCTGATATCCTTCCAGGTACATATAGAAGAGATGAAGCCCAGCTGCTGCTTCAGGTTCACCAGATCCGAGGCCCCGTGGAGATATTTGTCAACAAGTTCAAAATCGACAACTGGGCTCTTGATGGACACGTAAGCGCACATTCGGGGTCAAGTTTGTTTTATGTTGAGAGGGAAGAAATTTCATCTGTGCTGTACATACAGCACATTTGACAATAAAGTTGTATCCAATCCAAAATCCAATCCAAGTTCAGTGAACCCAACACACACGCTCGGGGCGGATGGAGTTTTTTCTTCAATTGAAATGTCTGTTGAATCAGGATCAAGCATGAAGTATCTGATGCCGTGTTTCATGATTCGCAAAGTTCCTCTTATCACGCAATGAATTGAATCAAGGCCGAGTGTGTCTATACAACTTTCTGTGACATACCACCCCCACTTTTCGACATGTTTTATCTTCCGCCTGCACCGGCAGCTGACACTTTGACGGTGCACATTTTTTTTTTTGCGGCACTTGGATGTGATTGGATGTTTCTGTCTTCCTTTGCCATCTCCCTCGGTAGGTGTCCTACATCTCTTCAGCCAACTCCTTTGTGTACCAAGGATTTGTCCGTGGTAAAGGCTTTGGGCAGTTTGGTCTGCAGAGATTGGGTAAGTGAGCTTTCAACTTCGAATAAAATCAAACAAACAAATAATCCGTGTACTTTGTGCCTTCACATCTTGCACTCTCAAGTTTTTGGATTCAAACATACAAGCGCATTGACAATAACGTGGTCGCGCAACATATCGGCACAAAATTACTCCACAGTGGAGCGTGTGTTGTTTGTAGTTGTGTCTCTTTGCTCCGTCACGTAAATCCTGCAGTTGACACTGTAAATATGGCACTGGGGTTCAAGGTGAAGACTTGCTTTATCCCCTAAATCGTTTATTCTGTTTCATGTCTGCGACCTAAAATACTCCAAGACGTGTTTTTTTTCGCCCCTGCAACAAATCCTTCCAGCACCACTCCATTAATCTGGAAGCCTGCAGCGGTCGTGCAATGTGTACACAACGCGAGAGAGATTTATTTCGTCCCTCCCATCCCTTAGTCACGTTAACGGGATGAAGAAAGTTCATCATACTATATATATGCATATATAGCAGTGATAATTTTACAGTTTGAGCCCTGCAGGTCCCGGGGACTCGCTGATCAGAAAAGTATGAGTCCCATTATGCATTTAGAGAGTCCCAAATTTTGAATTCACAAACAACAACAATATACATTGATAATATGTTCATTCCTTATAAACAAATGCTGCAGAAATTTTAATAATTCAGGCATACAAGATTTGCTGAGAAATAGGTTCTTAGTCCATCCCATGATTCAGTCCTTGAGTTCATAAATTCTCCTCTCTTTACTCTGCTTCCAATGTTGCAAGGCTTTCTCAAAGTCAACTTATTATCGCAAAAAACCATCCAACTTTAGCTGCATCCTCAGCGATATCTCCGCAATAAACTTTCGCAACACTTGTTTTAACGTTCCACAACTTGGCAATCGTCTGCTTCCCACGAGGTGAAGCCCGATTTCGCCAATCTCGTCTCGCGAGAACAGAAATCTCGTCACGCGAGATCAAAACAACAATGGATCGTGGTCCAAGCTTGTCATCGATTGGGCCACCGCTTGCGCTGAGTCCGTTTGTGACGGTGCCGCGGATGACGGGAGTTGATATTTCAAAGGAGAAACAAGAATGAAGCGGCACGTTTGCTAGCTTTAGGGCAAGAAAACAAATCAGTAATTTGTTTGTGGTGCTGACACAGAGTGCGTGTCCACTCTGATTGTGGCTGTGAAAACCGCTGACGGGTTGGACGGCAGGCGCCGTCTTGCTCTCTCCATCGGCCACCGCAGCAAACAACTTGCTATTCATACCACCGAAGAGCGGTCATCCGCTCGTACGCTTGAGTGTTTGCATTCAAGATGACGTGATTGCACGTCTCGGTTCAAAGCCGCACAGTTTGTTGGAAATCAGCGGCGGACAAATGACACGCCTCCCACGCGTGCGCGCGTCCACACTTGCGCGGCAAAAGGGATGATGCACACATGCACGCACACGCCTTTCTAAATTAGAAAAGGCCTTCCGAGTGGGGCACGCCTGTAACTAAGAGTGGTTTTTACAACAATGGATTTTGACGTTCCCGCGAGGGGGGCGAAATTAAAGTAAAGCAGCGGGCTAAACTTTGAAAGGTCACTTGTCTGCTCAACCTGTTATGAAAATGAGACGTTGCTGGCAGCACCCCTGCGACCATAACAATCGCCGTATTCCTTTGGCTGATGGTCCGGGAATTTTTGACTGTAGTTATTGGCCACCTTTTGGGAGGAGAATCTCCCTTGCGCGTTTGGGTTTCTGGAAAACGGCAGCCGGTTGAATGGGAGTCAATGAGACGACGTTCTGGCTTTCTTGCAGAGAGTTTGGATCCCAGCAGAGACAACACAGCCTACAACTTTGCCTCCAACAGTAGTTCAGTGGCAGCAGCCATCCTAGTGCCTTTTATAGCCATGATCATCGCCGGCTTCGCCCTGTACCTCTACAAACACAGGTACGCTTTTGCGCTTTACTTCTTCTACGCCGGGAGAGACGTCTTTCATTTCGCTGGAAATGAAGATGTAGTTGAAAGGACGTGAATATCTTTCAAGTCCAATTTGAAAGTGTGTTTTGGAAACGTTTTGTCCCGGTCGCTAATTTGATTGTTCCCCCGGCATCGTCGTCTCCCAGAAGAAGACCCAACGTCCCTTTCAATGGCTCTTATTTGTCCCCCAACCAAATGTTCTGGAGACAGTTCAAAGGTTTCTTCCCCATATCTGCAAAACCAGAGGATGGATTTCAAATGCGGTGACGGTCCTGTTGGAGATGAACTTTGGGCTCCTATGGGGTTTTTTTGATCGTTAATGTCTCTTGCGTTGAATTCACCATGCTGGGCAGCGGTGTCCAGCGGAGGGCTTTGAGGGTACAAAGGGTTGCAGGGGTGGGGAGGGGAAAGCACTTCGTGATCCAAGGCGCCGCGTGGATTTTGTGTCGGTGTCTGCAACCTGACCCCCCCGACTCTTTCAAGTCCAATTTGAAAGTGTGTTTTGGAAACGTTTTGTCCCGGTCGCTAATTGGATTGTTCCCCCCGGCATCGTCGTCTCCCAGAAGAAGACCCAACGTCCCTTTCAATGGCTACGTGGGCCACGAGAACACCAACGGGCGGGCCACCTTCGAGAACCCCATGTATGATCGCAACATTCAGCCGACCGACATCATGGCCAACGAGAGCGAGTTCACAGTCAGCACGGTGTGCACCGCCGTATAGCGACAACTTCACCTCAAGGTAAGAAACCCCGCGCTGCCGTTCGGTGCGACGTGGAACCGCAAAATAAATAAATAATAATAATAATAATAATACCGTATTTTCCCGACTATAAGTCTGTTCAAAAAAATAAAATAGAAAACAACACGCTGAATAAGTGTACAATATTCTAACGTTACATGACGAACTGAGAACGTGCCTGTTATGTCCAAGTAACATATTAAGAGTTATTCAGATAACTATAGCATAAATAACATGATAACAAGTTCACCAAACCATCAATGTCACTCCAAATCACTAAATCCAATGGAATCTTCATCCTCTGTGTCAATTTAAAGCAACTTCACCAACTCCGGAGGTAGAAGATGCAGCGCTTCCTCTTCTACGTCGCTTATATCAGACTCATCGTGGTTTTATCAACACAGGTCTAGAGCGGCCTCTTGCGGTTTAATGTGAAAATAACATGTGAAATGATATAATAATGTGTTAATAATTTCACCCATAAATCGCACTCACAGCCAAACTACAAAGAAACTGCGATTTATAATCCGGAAAATACGGTAATAAAGAAAGGGCAAAAAGCACCACTACCGGCACCAACCTCAGGCCGATTCTCCGATGTGTAATCTTTCGGATGTACCGTTTGAGAAAATAACCTCTAATGCTTCCTCTTTTCTTTTCTTTCTTGTGTTCATGTCCTTGCATCATTTCTTCAACTCCTCACCCTGGTTCCTTTCTTTCCATGCGCCACACCACCTCTATTTTCGTTTGCCCATTACATACTTTCCACACCTCTTCTGCATCAATCTTCCAGTCAAGGGAGGAAAGGTGTGCCCCATCTTCGAGGACACCCCCCCGCTCCCTTTACTTCCTTGAGCAAGAAGGCAAGACAAAATTAATTGTATCCACTGAAAAGCAGTCAGGAAACAACCCCAGTCGGAAAATACGCTCCTATAAAAGAAACAACGCAGCAACCTTCAACAACAAAATGCTTCTTTGGTTTTTTGTTTTGTTTTTGTGACCGGCTAACTTCTTACCACATCTTGAGGAAATGTTTTGCGCCGGGAAAAGTGCATTCCAAGAGAAAGTAACGCAGGAAGCGAAGCAGTGACCTCTCTCCTCGCCGCCAAAACCCCAGAGGGAATTTTGTGCTCAAGACTTGAACTCGCCGCGACCGGAGCTAACAAGCAAGTCAACCTTACGGCACACAAGACATTAATCATGATTTGCTGTGCTTTCCATGAGTTTGTTTGTGTTTGCGTCCACCCTTTACGGCGCTTGCGTTCTGTGGTGCGGAACTCTTATTCGTCCCCCAACCAAATGTTCTGGAGACAGTTCAAAGGTTTCTTCCCCAAATCTGCAAAACCAGAGGATGGATTTCAAATGCGGTGACGGTCCTGTTGGAGATGAACTTTGGGCTCCTATGGGGTTTTTTTTTATCGTTAATGTCTCTTGCGTTGAATTCACCATGCTGGGCAGCGGTGTCCAGCGGAGGGCTTTGAGGGTACAAAGGGTTGCAGGGGTGGGGAGGGGAAAGCACTTCGTGATCCAAGGCGCCGCGTGGATTTTGTGTCGGTGTCTGCAACCTGACCCCCCCCCCCCCCCCGGCTTAATTTCATCACCATTCCGTACCTTTTATTTCGGGCGGACTTTTTTTCGATGTCATTTGAAAACGGGATGAGATCATCTCTTTGAATGTTCTGAACTCCTCTTTCAAATTCAGTGTTGTACTGAGAGGAAGGAGGCTATGCTGATGTCACGCTGTTCTTTTTCAGCCAAATCCATTCTGCCTCAATTCCTTCAAGTGGCGATGAAACAACAATCGATTCCGCACAATTGATTGGGTGACTGAAAATTCCTGGAAAAAAGAAAATGGCACCCTCTGCGTTGTCATTTTTCCGACCTGTAGGCGCGGTCACAGCCAAAGGCATTTGAGTGTGCTGTCGGAACGACTCGTGGTGACAGTGTCTCTCTCCCGTCCGCTAACTTCTGGCAGCTCCGTTCCCGTCAACTTGATTTGTTTTGTCCTGACTTACTTTGAATCGGTTCCAGAAGGCTTTGGAAAACAGGCAATTTGCTGATTCGTCTCTTGCTAATCATCCAAACAAAACGTGCTCTACAGTTGTCCTTTCTCCTCCAATTAACAAAAGACCAACATCTGTGAATGAAAAAAAGGTTTGGGAAGTCAAGAAGTGTCAGGCGGCCGCTTGTCTGGGGAAGGTCATGCCTTCTGGGAAGGTGCAACGGATGTTTCTCCGTTTCACTGTGTCTCTGTTGTCACCCTGCTCCCGCAGGGAACCTTTCCGCAACCTTATCATGCATGTGTGGATTCCGTGGAAGGGTTGACCACTGCAAATGGAGATATTCCACGCGCTTTTAGTTTTGCCTTGCAACGCTGACATGTTCGACATATATGACATAAAGAATCCGCACCCACACAAACAAGCATCGAAGAAAGTGTTCCCTAATCACCTGCGTGCATCCTTTACCTCCCAAATCTGGGCCTTTGAAGCCAATCGCTGTCATGTTCCTTGAATCGGAGTGGCTGTGGGCTGGTAATTGCTTTTCCTATGTTATTGCTTTATAGCGCCCTCACTTATCGCAACGCCACAGATAGAATATTGGACCTTGCCAGCTCTGCTCATGAATGGATGGAAAAGGAAACAATTGAATTACCTTGGAGACTTCGCAGGGAGTGGAGAACCCTCATTATCTATCCCGACGTTGCTGTTCACTGTCCCAAAGTTGCCTCGGGGTTCGTTTATCTGTTGTATTAATTTGTCATATTGTTGTGAAGAGTTCTTCTTGCGGCGTGGCTGTTTTCCTTCATGCAAGTAGTCTCCATCCGTCCCTTTTAACTCATTCAGTACCAGCCAATTCTGGACCAAGTCTGAAAAGACGTTTAAAAACGTCTTTGGGAGTGAATGAGTTAAGTGAGTGTTCCCCAACATTTCTTCTGTTATGCATTTAACAGATAAAAATGCCCTTTTATGAGCCAAATTGAGTTTTGTCCGCAAAACTACCGTGAGTTTCCCCATGACCGGAATTGAATCAATTGTGATAAGAAGAATATCATCCGCTGATTGTTTGTGTGTCAACGCAAGGGCTTCGTCGAAAAGATCAGACTCGAACCTTTGTCCCGCGTATTTTTCTAACCTCTCCTCTTTACAAAAAGCACTTTATGTTCATCATAGTGCCTTGTCATGACCTCATTCTAGTGGATTGGTGGTTCCAGTTGGCTGAATTCCAAATTTCAAAGATCGGGGGTCTCGATTACTACTCTGAACGTAAAATGCACGGATAGCGGTTACATGCCTACATGCCGAGTTCTGCAAAGAGCTTTCTTGGAATGCATGATGTATTTTTATCATTTGTTTGTATTCTTTTTTTGCCCTAGTTGTTCATTTGAAGGCTTTTTCGCTGGATTGGTCATAGCATGTTTTGGGGAAATGATCAAGAATCAACCAAAGAACATGATCATGTTTAGCTTTTTGTTCTCAGTGACGCTTCACTTCTACAAGTGATGCGAGTTTCAAACAGGGGCCAAGACTTCAGCCGCTATCAACACTGCTCATTTTTGCAGAAATGGAAGTTTGTGCATATGTCGGATTATTCTGGGGCAGGGGTGTCCAACCTTTTTTGACCAAGATCTACTTTGGTCCACCTGTTAACTGTGTTACCGTATGCGTTGAAAAAGAAGTCGGTGGCTACCTTCGTTAGGGACCCGACGCAGAGGCATACGGGGCGCACTTTTGCAGCGGGTTAAGTGCAGAAACTATCGTACATACGAGTACCGTTTTAAAATGCTTCTCCTGGCGCTCCAGATTCCCATTGGTTGCCAGTGTCAACGGTGGATTGTCCATGAAACAAACTTTGAATGAGAATATTCATAAGGAAAAAAAAAAAAAAAGACATATCACAACAGCTGTGATCGCAACCTGCAATTGCAGACTGCTGACCGCTCACAACTTCCGGTGACGCTGATGGTGCGCCGCCATAGGTTAAAGGTGACTTGCTTTTTAAAATTTTTGTGGACGTGAAACTGAACCTGAATGGATGCTCAGTGGGCACTAACACAAAAATATACCATATTAATAACACGCACACAGACACACCATTTTTTTTTTCGCCATTTCCCCCTACACCACTCGCGATCGACTTGGGAGCAGTCTGCTGGCTACCGGTCGATCGCGAACGACGTATCGGGCACCCCCGTTCTGGGTTACTCTCAAAGTTTTCTCAAAACAAGTGCATTGAAGTTCTATGAGGAAGTTGAAGTTTGGATTTAAGTACTATCTGGCCCCATCCTGGTTCTCTTTGCATATTTAAAGACAGAGACTTGGTCCATCCTTGACACATTTTTTTGTTATCACCAAGGCACAGCTCTCTTCAGCTCACCATCTCATCTATAATGGAACAGAGCCTCCGTTCTACTTCCGTTGAGTTCACTAAATTTCCTGTCGGTCGGGGGTGCGATTAAGAGCTGTCTTTTTTTTTTTTTTTTTGCTGGCGCTTTCTGATGCAAAAGTTTGTACCGTATGTATCAAATAATCCGTCAGTCATGCATTTGGGGCCTTTGTTGCCGCTGGTATTTCATTGTGTTGTCGGCACCCGTGCCGAAGCCACTTCATAGTTTATACCCTCCAGCTTTCAGAAAAAAAGCCCAAAGTGTTCAGTAACTCCAGCTGAGAGGGGTATTAATTGGGCGCCGGGTTCTCTTTTGAGAAAAATGAGTTGTTGAACGACCGGTTATTTGTTCGTTTCACTCTGTTTCCGAATTTGTTGATGACTAAGATTTCAAAATCCGCTCTTTGCCAGTATTGTCAAAAGAAATTCTTTTTCGCGCAAACTTATTTTCTGTGTGCTCTCCTTTGTAACCAGCCCCCAAAAAAGTTGTTTTTTCCCTCCTTTTTACGAAAGCGAACATAATATATGAAGTGGCCACCAAATGAGAGGAAGAGAACGATGTCGCTTCGCTAAAAAAAAAGAGAATATTAGCAAATTAAAAACAAAAAATAACAATTTTGTACAGAGATATATTTTTGTGAAAATACATTTGTAATATAAAAAGGAAAAAAAAACCCTGAAATTGCCGTAATTTTCCCATTATTGTAGTACAAATGCTTGTGGGGAGTCTATGAAAATTCTACACATAAATCTATATAAATATATACAAAGAAAATTTAAAGAAAAACAAGGTGTTTTGTACATGTAAAAAGAGTGTACATAAAAGTTTACAGTATTGTACATATGGAAGACCCACCATGGCTCGTCTGCAATATATCAAATGTATTTTATCCGTCTGTATATGATGCTTTGCATTGTGTCTAAGCTTATTCTACTTTCTTGAACTTGAAACTTATTTTGAAGCTTTTTGGAATAAAACACTTAAAAAAAACCCTTCTGTTCATCCAAGTATTGATTCCTGTTGGCGCATCGGACACACACGTCTCAGCCCGTTCAGTCAATTTGATGGCATTGAACATTTGAAGGCACATCAATAATCTCTTGCTTATTTTGAAGCTTGAATGTGCCCCTTAGGTTTCCTTGTTCACTTCAACGAGCGGTGTCGCGATTGACAAGCGGTTCTTAACATCAGCTGACGAAATAAATGTCAGTGAGTTGTACAAATGAATACAGTTGATGGATGGATTAACTCACGATATTTTGCTCGATTGAAAAAGCCATCATTATGCTTATGCTTGTTTTCTTCATCGACGTCCGAATAGTGATGCAGTAAATTATAATAAAGGGCCATATCGCCTCTCTTATAGCCTCGATGCCATGGTCCAGTATAGTGAGCCATCCACCCTGGACTTTGCCATAAAATCAGGATGCATGGGGAAACTGGACTTCCCGCACACCTAAGGTGACATCACCGGCGCAAGCTTATAGATTGCGGAGCAGAACAAGGAGGAGCCTGTTGCTGGAGCCGTTAACAATTAATGCGCAGACCGTAAAATAAGAGAGAGAAGCCCTCCTCTGCGTTCTCGCTCCTTAAGTGCTCATGAAAGCTGTTCGGGGGGCCAACGTCGGGATCTCCCCATGGCACAAGGAAATGTCCACCATTGCATTTGGCAAGGTGCATTTTCGGATTTGGTCGCAGATGGACCAAACGGAGAGTATTTTGAAAACATATTTGCATGCCTTTGCCACTATCCTTCGGTGCAGGAGGATTCCGTGAACGGCTGCACTACTTTTTCGACCAACTTGATGATGCGGAGCAAAAAAGAACTTATTGATTCCATTTCCGGGCAGATAAATTAAACACACGCTGCTATCTCAGAAACACAAGACTCTCTCTTTAATTGCCTCTACATCAGATTAGAATCTGATTTTGCCTAAATGCACTTTCTAATCGTTTTGACTCGGCGCCGGTCATTTGTGAGCTCACCGCGAAGGTGCGTTTGTGTGTTGTATGTTTGAGATTGCTAGTGTGTGTGCGTGTGTGCGTGTGCGTGTGCATATGTGTATACATATATACTGTATATAAATAAATAAATAAATAAATATATGCAGAATATATGTATATATGTGTGTGTGTCTATGTGTATATGCATCATGGTGAGTGCAAATATTAAACACATTTTGCGAGATGGATGAACAACATCGCGATACTGGTATTATTGTTTTGTGCCATTTAATATTTTAACAATAGTGCAATGAACAATAACATTTTTATTTTAATGCAATTTTTTTTTCGCGCAGCCAAATAAATAGGCTCAAGATATTCTGAACTCACTGTAATGGCATATATATATATATATATATATATATATATATACTGTATCTATAGATATACTGTATATATTTTTTAACTTATTTAGTGTTAGAAATACAGCAAAATGCCATTTACCCATCGGAGGGTGATGCGCCTTCAATACTTCATCTGACTGTTCAAAGCATATCATTTCATATAAAACTGATAGCACGTTTTTGTAATCTGGAGCAGGATGGGACATTATTTTTTATTTTTCCAATATAGTGCCTCTCTAATTTCTAGTGTCAATCAAAATTGAGAATCTCACTTTTTAATGTAATCAATCAAAAGTGCCGTAGTAATTTGTGACCTTAATAACGATGCAAATGTTCCTAATTAATCAATTTGACACCCCTTTTTCATCTTCGGTGAAAAGGGAACGAAAGCGGGGGAGGATAGCTCGATCCACCATCTGAAAGGCCTCTGCTTACCGTGGAGTGCAGATAGCGCCCTATTAGATGTTGTACTTTTTATTTTTTTGGCGCAGATGGAAATTGGAGACTCGCTGTTGACTCTTATCGTAGGTCTGCATTGTTCTTTGAACTCATTCATCCGCTAAAATAATTAAGTCTACATCTCAAATTTAGCAAGCTCATTATCCGTCATGAACGGTTATTTCCCTGATCTGTATTCCGCCACGTTATTTCAAAGGGTTTCGAAGCAGTGATGTTTCGCTAGTTTGAGAGACTGACGAGGGGAAGCGATTTGAAATGGGAATGATTGGCAAGGATTTGCGCTACGTCCACTCCATGACAACAACAAATAACAGACGCGGCAGTGCGGTCCCAATAAATAAAAGCCTGGTCTTGGGCTCGCTACAATTTATTTGTAATCGTAGCGAGCTGGGTCTCCAATGGTGCTGCAGTAAGCAAGCCAGATCCCGGCTGACAAATTCAACTGACACCGCAAATATATACTTAGTCTCATCAGGCAATCCCTTCATCCACGGTCCAGAGTCTCCTGGGAAACCGGTGTGGATTTTGCCTGATATTAGCCAGGGCCGAGGCGAGCCTGCTGGAGGGGATTTGGGAGCGTAAACCTCCCCCGCTTTCATCTCTACTTCCATGTTGGAGAACGTCACAGTAAAATAAGGGATCGAAGCGAAACAAAAGAGAAATTTGAACATCGAGGGATGCGGTTCGTGACTTTGACGAGGACGACAACGCCGTGGAAATAATCACAGCGCAGCAAGCCGCCATTCAACCAAAATCACTCGCTGCTGTTGTCACGACTCAACATGTTCAATGTTGTGTCATTACATTTCCAAAGCTTTCTTATTTCAACTTTGGCTTGAACGGGCCGACTCGAAACATCCCTCAAAAAAATGTTAAAAAAGAAATAAAATATGTTGGATGCTTGTCAGTAAATGAGAGTTGTTCCACTGAAAGAAGAATCCCCACAAAAATGCCATTCAAGTTGGAAACAACCTTGAAAAGCACTTAGTGGCTGTGTCTTTTCAGAGAAGAGTTTTCATTCACGCGGCATCCTCCGCCTTCTCTTCCAGTCAGTCATACTCTGCAGGTTAGTAATGTCTGAGATATCTATTTATCTCTCTATCTCTCCCTCTCTCTCTCAAGAGAGAGATAGGTCGATATAAGATAAGACGAGAAAGATAAGAAAACATTTATTTGTCTCACATTGGAGAAATTCCCAATTTACAGCAGCAAAATTATGAAAGCGAGAAAGTAGAAGACAAAAGGTATATCAATTATATATACTGTATATGATATCTCTTTAGCAACCTCAGCAGGCACTCTCCCCGCCTGTACTACACGCGGGACCGTTGAATAGTTTGAGCGCTGTGACGGTGTTGCTCCGAAGCAAGAGGCCTTGCTCTCCGTGACACGGCGAGTGTTAGTTCATTCAGACACAGGTAGTGAGCACTCGACGGGGAGTCGCCGGCAGAAACGGCTACGCCCCACTTCACCCGCAGCGCCACAGCCGAGAGAATTGGAGGAGCCACGTTGCCATGGTAACATATGCCGTTGCATCTACCCGCCCCCCCCCAACCTTATTCAAATACGGTTGTAGCGATCTCACACGCAGGTATTGATGCAGACAGCCTTGAATCCTAATCGTCATCGTGAGAGAGAAGGAATCTCTCATCAGTGCTCGACTTATTGGGAAAATCATCCAGAAAATGTGCCCTTATTTGTGTTTATTTAGGAGAGCGTTTAAGACATCCCTAATTAAATTCAGCTGATCCTGGCGATTTCAGAAGACTTTCCCCGCAGCAAAGACTTTATTCTGCGATTGCAATAAAACGAGGACAGCAGGGGATAATTAAAAAGAAGAAGTAGAAGAAGTCGGTGTGCATATTTTAAAAAAGTGATCTCCTCGAGTCTCGTCATACCCCTTCCGTGACCTGATGCTGTTTATAGCTCGTCTATGCATGAACCTTTTTAATTGTCTTTCCGTGGCCAGCTGCATTGGAGGAATAGCAACCCTGCGGCATATCTTAGCAAATGTAGTCGTGTCGCCGGTTCAGTCAAGTCTTTCTGAGAGCAACATCCGCAGCGTTTGGAGCTCTTTGCATCCTCTGGCGTCACGTCACGCACAGTAGTCTGCAATTCCTTCACTCCTGCCCGAGAGCTTTTCTGTTGTCTTTTTCTCCGCCCAGTTAAGTCCCATTCTGCTCTTCACGTTCCTTCCTTGAATCCCATGTCGTGGCCCGCCCCTGCCTCCATTCGCATCCCACCATCTCATCTCAGCATCTCATCCTTGCGTCTGGGTGCCACTGTTTACAATCGCTGGCCTCTAGATGAAATCCTCCTTAGTCTTGAGATGCCAGAGGGAACCTTTTCGATGAACCTCGGATTGCTGCTACGACTGAGAAGTTGATATGCAAGCCCTTAGACATACACACCTGTCCCCCCCCCCCCTCAACCCCCGCACTCCATGTCAGCAGGACTAAATATGCCATTTGTGTCTCACCGTAACGCCTGCGGCTGAAGTTCTCCAACTCTCAACACTTGACACAGATCCAAGAGACTGTTTGCGTCAAACACAGTCATCAATTTTCTCCTCAGTCAGTTCCTCCGTCTTACTGTCAGGTTTATCCAATTTGACACTCAGGAATAAAACCCAAGGAGGAGACAGGAGACTCGATTCTGGTACCAGGAGGGAACGAGGAGAAGCATTCGGTTTCAGTTCTCGGCACGTCACCCCTCACGATCTCCCCCTTCCTTCCTCATTTATTGGGAAAGCTACTACATAGGTGTGTCCAACCTAAAGGGTGGGGGCTGTTGAACACACACTGAACTTGTTTGACTATGTGAGTGCAATTTACGTACATGTGTGCAGATGTCACAAAAACATCACGTTGCAGCTGGTGTTGATGTCTCCATTCACTGTTCACCCTTGCTCACTGTTTAGTCTTAACAGTTATCTCTTCCCAACCACGTCCTCGGAAAGGTGGTTGCGTCCCTAACCTTCCACACAGTGCACCAAGCATTCTTGATTATAAAAGTGAGTACATAATGAAGAATATATAATGATTATAGATGTGAGTAAATAATAAAGGATATATCTTTATTGAAAGCATAAGCGTTCTTCTTTGCAAGCAAAATCAATTTATCATGACAGGCAGAAGCATTCTTCTATGCGAGCATAAATTGTCTTTGCGAGAATCAATCGAATAATATGCGAATGTATGATTACTAAAAATAATAAATCCAACACTTACAAATTGTGACTCAGAATAGAACATAAGAGAATCCTGTACGGATCAGAATGGGTCGAGATGATGAAACCTTTCTTTGGGTGTACAATGTCATTCATCACCTCGGCACCGGTCAGGCATACTTTGTTTAACGTGACCTCATCGGGTCTGAAAGCTAATCGTGCATTTACCGGCTCGGACATTCGTTTCCTTTTGCTACAAGACGACATTCTGACGGGAGGCTTTCCAACCCTCCGTGAAGCAAATGTTTTTGGATGAATTTGGATGGTGCTCAGATGTTTTGCGCGACTCCATCCCAGACGCCCGGCAGATCATGCGGGAAAAGAACCGACGTCGGTAGCTCAGCCGACGGATCGGAATTCAAAGTTTTAATCATATGCTCTATGTTGTTGCCTGGCAACAGGGCTTCCATTGCCGAGCTCGTCCAGCAGCAACAGAGAGGCAAAGATGAGCATAACCTGCAGAGCGTCTGGTCACTGTGCTGATGTCCAAGTAAATATATTCCAAATATATATCTTGAAGCTTAAAAGGAGGAGACATTGTCCTACATTTAATAACCCACAAAAAGAGCAAAGTACATTTCGAAATATGCTGCTGACCATGTTTGTATGCTGGAGTCCAGACGTAATGCGCGTGACCTTTGGGAAACTTTTTTTTTTTTCTGACAAGCTGCTGTCAGTTCTTCTCTTACTGCGAAGAATTCATTTTAAGCGGAAAGAGTTGCCCCATTCTTTTCTGAAACGTATAAAAAACGTCAAATCCCGTTCACAATCAAGAATGTGTGGAGCCTTATCAACATATTATAAAACAAGGAGCCTAAAAACAAGAACAATTGTATGATTTTGGTGTGCCAACTTCATTTCGTGCTTGGTCGATGAATCTCGTCTCTCCCCATGTGCTGATATTTCCTCTGCATGAGGAGGTGCAGCTTCTTTCCAAATCTGTTGATGCGTTGCTGAAATTGAAAACTGATTTCATGTGACTGTCATCCTCCATGTGGAGGATTTCTCCACCAAGATGCTTCCGATATGCTGCCAGATCTCAATTTTGAAATCCATTACGCACTTCATCATCCACGTTTGCACAACTAAACACCGCTTTATATATATACTGTATATATATTAATTTGTTTTCTCTTTCAAAGCCAACTGCTGCATTCCTATTTTGTTGCGCGCCCGGCTGAAAGTCAAAGTGGAAAACGGATCTCAAAAAAGATGACTTTGGAAATTTGGACTGTTTTTGGCAGAAAATATGAATCACTCGTCCCAAGATATTGCATGACGCAAACAAGTGTGACGTTCATCTCCGTCTAAGGTGGTAACTGTGTAAATGTTACCACGCCTAACTTTCGGTCCTCTCTCCACAGATTAATAATGAAGCCTTTCTATTTGATGGCCAACTGTGCTCTATTTTCATTTGGTGACATTTTAGCAGCATTTCGCAAAGCCGTACCTTGAGCGATAATGATCAGCAGTTAATATTCGAATGGACAAAATCAAACCAGACACCGTGACATTTCAAAGCTTTCAGTATCCATTTTGTGACACCAGTCCTGGAACCTTACTGACGCACCTCACATGTTTGATGACTCATCTTGATCACCCGCGCTGTCCAGAAATGCCTCCATCTCGCAGAAGAGCAGACATGTAATCAGTAAAAGTGCAAATGCGACGATTTGAAGTCGTCGTTTCAACTCGTTCTCCTGGCCCTGGCTTGATTGCAGCGGTGTCAGGGAAGAGGGTTCGGAATTGTACTCCAGCTCACCGTGTCTCACTTTGATGTCGCGAATGATGTGAGGGCTCCTCTTCTCACTTTCAGACGCGTATAAACGGCTGCTCTGCGGCGATTTAAAATTGCTACAGATCTTTCTTAACTTAGTTGCACATGCACATTTGGAAAACGTTGGAACATCCGAAAATCATGCGGTCGTACAAACTGGAAGCTTTCACTTGTAATTTCCGCTTTGGATAAGTTCAAAAATTGCAAATCTTTGTCTATGTTGGCTTTTGTCGGACTGGACTCAAGCTTCGGGTATTCATGTAGTGTGAGTGGATGCAAGGCCAAATAGACTATGTCACAAAATAACATTGTTCAAATGTGGCCCCTGTAAGCACTAAATCAAATCTATTCTCCCGCCCCTCAGACAAACAATCTCTTTTTTTTGTTTGTCCTGGTCTTTATCCTCTGCATGCTTTGTCCTTCGTGTAGCTTTGGGTCACAGACGCCATATAACCCGCGACTAGCTGAACACTCAGCCAACGCTATTCATCATTGTAATTAGTGTCGAGTATACGACCCCGCCGCTCTGGACATGGCTACCTGCGTTGCTGACAGTCTCGTTCCCTGCCTCCCCATTTCCCTCACTTCCACACCTGTCACAGCCGATCCACAGTGATGTTGTTCTTAAGTTTTGGAATGCCCCCGCATGTTACGTGAACGCATGTGAGGTGAAAACCGTTCTGACGGCAGGTCATGGTTTCGTGGCATTCGTTCGTTTGTGATTTTGTACTGAATGATGAGAGTGAAAGAGGGAGGTCAATCAAAAAGGGGGAGTTGGCTTGTTGAATTGATGCGGAGGCGGGCGTGTAGGTACGGTCTTCTTCTTTTTCGTGTTGTATGGCACATCTTTGCATTTCGGTTGTCTTTCTGGCTACGGGGGTTGAGGAGGAGAGGGCAAGTGAGGCACTGCTCCGTGGTTTGGGCTGCTTCATTTGATTGACCCTGGATCATCCCGTTTATGATCACAGATCACATGCTATCTGTAATCGCTCTTCTGGTGGGACAATGCTTGTGCCGGAGTTCACCGCTCAACAGTTTGTGCAAAACTTGCGTGTGTCCAGGGAGTCCTTCCTCTACATCTGCCATCGTCATGGTAACCCCGCCTCTTGCCCCCTGAGATAGTCTAGCCCGACAAATAACTGGGGCCAGTTTAAGAGGACCAGAGCTAGTGCAAGAGCCAATTTTGGCGGTGGAAAAAGAAAGATCTGGTGCTAACCCGGGCACTGGCCGGGAACACGAGCGCGGTGCCATCTTCTCATTGTGTACTGTTTTGGAACGTTACATAATACAGTGATCAACTTCCTCCCACATTGCCATCCATTAGCCCGTGTACACTCCACTCGTAAGTAGGTGCTCGTTAATTCCCAGGTCTTGGCTGAAGAGGTTACGAGAGATGTCCCGAGTGTCGACAAGCGAGTGAGTGGGCCTTGTTGACTGCAGTCTCTCAGCAAGCTGTGCTCAGAATAGCAGAAGGCCAAGTCTATTAAAGTGAGAAGGGTTCATTTGTCACCGGTTCCATTGTTGCTGTTGTAATGACCAGGTATGTGGCTGATGAATTGCCTGACCTTTTCCTTCCTCTTTATAATCAAGTGTTCTCGTAGGATTCCCAAACTTAATTTGTCGATGTTCTAGATGTCAAGGCGGTCTACACGTATGAACTTTGAGTCAATGTGGAAAAAAATATATATATACAATACAATACATGCAGATTTATATAGCGCTTTCACAACAGCGACAGCTGTAACAAAGCGCTTCACAAAACAGTTAACATAAAGTAAAATAATAAACACAACACATAACGTAAAACACGGACAGTCGTGCAGTCCTAACCACTTTTCCGTCACACGCTTTGTTGTTTGAAGCAGTTTCAGATGAAAGAGGAGAGAATCAGAGGATCAGAGACGTCATGCTCAAAATGTGCACACGTCGGCTACAAGCTAAGTTTCAAAGTCAACAAGAAGCTGTAGCATCCATTGACGAAAAAAGAGATTGGTTCACTTCTCCTGTCCCATGGAAATCCATTTCAATTCCAAGCGGCGACTCACGGTTCCAAATACGCATCGGCGCTCTGCGCCAACGCTCCTCTCTCCTCATCCTCAACTTCAGCAGCCATCCATCCAGCCGCACCAACGCCGACTGTCCAACAGCGCCGACATAGCCACTGAACAAAACGGGGTTGTGAAAAATGCTGCCCATTACAGGCGCAAAAAACACAAGCACCCCAGGTCTGTCCAGCACCGACAGTCAATGGCGGCGACATTCCTCCAAATCAACATCTGTGCTGGTACAGGCGTGCTGCCGAGAAGGCGCAACCACCAAGCACAGATACTTCTCCTTTGACGAATGTCGTGGCCAAAAAGCGCTGAAAACTGTCCATATCAGGTCCACACGATGAAACAACAAACAACATGTGACAAAACAAAAGACAAAAATACCAAAAAAGAACAAAAAAGCAAGGCTCTTGAAGAGCACTTGCTGAAGGCTGCCTACTCGGGCGCCATCTTGGAAAAAAAAATCTATATATATACATATATATATACAGTACGTATATATATATGAACCTACACGCTCCAAGTCCACGTTTATGTTTGCGACCCATGTGTTTGTAGCTATACCGGTCAATCTCAATGATTGAACACAGACGCAGTAACAACCAGGAACTTACATGCTTTAATGATATGTCTTTGTTTTCCAAATGTGACAAAGCAAACAGCAGTTTGGATCTTGCCTCGAATCGCCGCAGGACAATGACCGCATGGTGACCTCGGTTACCAACTGTCCACAGATTCATTTGGCACCCCGCACAGAAGCTCTCCTCGGAGAGGGAAGAGGTCAATGTTTTGGCAAGGCAGATGAATTGGAGGGGTTCAGGTCTGATCCATCACTTAGTCCATCTGCTCGGTGAAATCCTAAATTTAAATGTGACATTATTGGTCTCTGAGTTTCTAAATTAGGCAAAATATTGTCCGGTTGAACATAAAATAGTATTTTACAATATGTGCCAAAATGCACAAAATATGTGTACCGCACTCCTAAATTTTGTGGACAGCCTCCTCGAAAGAGCTGAGGTGGTTCTAGCGGGAAATAATCGTAGTCATATTAAACCTGATGTATTAATTTGGAGTACAAAACTAATGCATCCAAAGTAATAATTGTGCTCTTAAAATAATTATTATTGCTGCACAGACCTTATTCGCTATTCTGTTGATGTACAAATGTGTGTGTGTGTGGGGGGGGGGCGTTTGGGTGTGTGTTGTGTAGAGTGAAAACAAGCTAATCAAACTGCAGACAGCTATTTGCCCCGGCGTCGGTTTTAATGTGACATTTTTGAAAGACCTACAGGCATATGATAAAGGCCAAGGATTATACTCAGTGACTGGAATACACACAAAACATGCACCATTTTGTGTGTGTGTGTGTGTGTGTGTGTGTGTGTGTGTGTGTGTGTCACATGACTAATATTTGTGTTGTGCTACCGTCCAGAGAGTTGAGGCTAAATTAACAAGCTAAACCGCTCTGAAAGCGCTTTGTTTTTTGGGGGGGTTTTTTTTACATCTGTCATTGACAAGCTTTTGCAATTTGATTGAAATTGTTTAATTGAAGGTGAATGGCAATGCCGCATTAGCACAAAAAAAATTGCTTATTGTAGACATCATGTCGTTGATCATTATGACGGGCGCTCAAATGGCTTTGACAGACACTGTTTAACGTCTCCGTCCATTCATTTTCCAATCCGCTTCTCCTCACGAGAGTCGCGGGGGTGCTGGAGCCTACCCCAACCATCTTTGGGCAGGAGGCGCGGCAGACCCTGAAACGGTCGCCAACAACCATTCACACTCACAATCTGTGGGAACCGCTGCAAAATATTGTCCAGTTTGCACCACATCATGTCTTTCGAACATTTTTATCCTTTGGTGGGACTCTAAACCCTGAGGCGTTCAGTGTTCGGAGATGTTAGCCGCATTGATTTCCTTTGATTCTTTTTGCATTCAATCGCTCACTACTCATCCCTGCCACTCGCCCCACCCATTCTTAAGATTTTAACGATGACAGACTTATGCGTCGGCCAGGCTCATGTAGTGTAATTATGAGGAAATGAACCTGGAGGATGCACAGACCATTGATCAGCCTATTGAGTTTGACTGCCACCACAAGCAATTAACCTTAAAGCTCTTCAGCATCCTCTCAAGGCTGCACCTTTCTTTATTACCACTTGCACAACTACCACCATGCACATCCAAAACAGATGCAAGGTCATTACCGAAAAGTTAGTCAGCCTTTTTCCCCCAATTGACTCTTAATAGCACCGAGGTTGATGTGATCTTGGCCCCTCCCACTGTGGACTTCTTAGTCCAGAAAATGATGTACGCACACTGCCTATTACATGCAGTGAAGTGGGCAACTGGGATATAATCCATCTGTCGAGTCATTTCACTCATCCGGTTTGGTGGTCATGCTTGTTTTGTTTTTTTTTTTTTTAAGACTTCAGTCAATCCAGCAAAATGAGGCTTTAACAACCCAAAGTCGTGCCCTGTAGCGTGATTTTTTTTTACGGATTATTACCGCCCATGGTGAGTTTTTTTTTTTTTTTTTTTTGTCTGTCAAACTAAATTGCCATGTCCTTTAGCTGTACAGCGGCACGGCGTTCGACTGGTTAGCACGTCCACCTCACAGTGCCGAGGTGCGGACTTGGATTTCGGCTTCAGCTTTCCTGTGTAAAGTTTGCACGTTCTCCCCATTCCTGTGTGGCTTTTCTGCGTGTAGTCCAACTTCCTCCCACATTCCAAAGACATGCATGACAGGCTAATGGAACACTCTAAATTGTCCTGAGGTGTGAGTGTGACCGTCATTGGTTCTTTGTCTGAGTGTGTCCTGCGATTGGCTGGCAACCGGTTCACGGTGTCCCCCGCCTGCTGACCAAAGGCTGCTTGGATCGGCCCCAGCACACCCGCGACACTTGTGAGGATAAACGAATTAGAAAATATATGCACGGATGGATTTAGCTGTACATAGCCCGCGGGGCACCTGCTGAGACTCTGTTAATGTACGGTAGTTGGATGGATATGGAGGCATCGATGACATCCCCACTATTAATACAATATCCAAATCACGAGCATGCAAACGCTAATTTGGCTTCAGTTTGAACTCCTGCCCGAATAGGACAGCAATGTGAAATTTGCAAATATGATATCGACATAGTCATGGGCGGTAGGTCGCAACTGAGAGAATAATCACATTCGCAGAGTAATTAAAGTTGGTGCCTTCACCGAAGAGCTCTTAATTGATTGATTGGATGGATGTAAGTCTTGAGGAGCCGACGATGAGAAGAAAGGAGCGTTAGCGCAGAGCGCCGATGCGGATTTGGAACTGGGAGTCGCGGCTTGGAGTTTGAAGCGGATTACGTGGGACAGGAGAAGTGAACTCATCTCTTTTCGTCAATGGACGCTACAGCTTCGTGTTTGCTTTCAAAACTGAGCTTGTAGCAGACGTGTGCACAATTTCAGCATGACGTCTGATCCACTGGTGAAAGGACACTTTGATCCTTTCCTCTTTCATCTAGAACTGCTTCAGACAACAAAGTGTATGCAGAAAAGTGGTGAAGATTGCACGACTGTCTGTGCCCTATGTGTTGTGTTGTGTTATTTTTGTTATTTTGACTTCAAAATGGCGCCGCGAGAGTGGCTGCCTTTCCAGCAGCTCCTATATTTTGTTGTTCTACTTCTTCCTTTCATAACATTGCTGCTGTGAATTGGGAATTTCTCCATTGCGAGACTAATAAAGGTTTTCTTATCTTACCCTTGATTCTCTCTGAAATACCGTAGGTCATATTCTTGGCCTAAAATGAGCTCCATTAGTCTCTGGCGTACTATTTATATTCTCTTACATTTCACCAATATTCCAGAGGCAGTGATGGCCGAGATGAAATTGGCCTGTTGTACTTGCCAACAGAGTAGCAGTGCCACTCTTCCCAGAAGCAGTTTTTTTGGGTACAGTTACATGATGGAAAGGCCTGGCCCAGTGACTCTCAGGTCAAATTGGTTCTGAATATGCATGTGAATGGTGTCTACGAGT
Source organism: Hippocampus guttulatus (assembly GCF_054856545.1). Lineage (NCBI taxonomy): Eukaryota > Metazoa > Chordata > Actinopteri > Syngnathiformes > Syngnathidae > Hippocampus > Hippocampus guttulatus. Next base: position 993,299 of record NC_141278.1, on the reverse strand, counting down.
ATACCGTTATGTAGGACGAGCGGCGGATGGCTTTAATTTGGGGAGTGGCGGAATCGGGAGACATCGTTGGCCTGATTTGCATCTGAAGCAGCTGGCGCGAGAGGAACGGAAGCGAACCGGACATTACGAATGAGATTTAGAGGTGCCAACTTGGCTTCTCTGCTGAGGCTTGTAATTTTGGATGACATACGTCAAACTGATCCAAACATAGCCAAACTGTTTTTCGAAGTCTCACAACCAATCCCATCAAGTCACTTTTCCCCTGTCTTGCCGAATCCCCCTCTCCCTCTAACTTTTTTTTTTTTTAATCGAGCCCAGTGTGGAGAGCAGTCAGTCGTGGAAGCCAAATAAAGCCATGAGAAGATGGAGGGGGAAAGCCAGGTGTGTGGGGAACACGATGGGCCCCGGGGTTGCGCTCAGGAGTGAGAGACACAAACCGGGTTGTGTAACAAAAGGATGAGCTTCACTGCTAATGACTCCCGCGGGGTGGACCAGCTGCTTCGTTAACTATGGCTTGCCGACACACCGCTGCCATTGGATGGACACAGACCTGGCAGGCTCAGACATGCGATAACACGGCTCTATACACAGCTTGGTGACGATATGCTTGTCTCCGCAAGTACAATTCCAAATCGTGTTTGTATTTCATCTTTCTGCAAGTGAGTTTTTCCTCTTCACACTGGGATCTTTCGGAACAAGTAGCCGTTTGCCAAATCACAACGTCCGAGATCCCGATTGTCAAAATTGTGGCCAAAGCCTGTGGCGTTAAGAGCAGCCGTGCTCGAATCAAACTTTCCTGCTGCGAGGCAGTATAAGTTGCCGTACGTGTGGGCTGCCAGCACAAGGTTGAATCGCAACCTATACCGCGGATGAGGGAACCCACCCGAACCTGATCATTCATCATTTTGTCCAAAAATGTGTGGATGTGCCTGAAAGGACGATGCGCGTGTGCTCAGAGTGCCCCGATGGTGTCGCCGATCCTGCATTCTGTACAGTATAAATGAGTTTGAGATGAAAAAAATGGTGGCGTTATTGATGAATTGGACAAAAGGTCACAATACAAGGGCACGGTGGGCCTGTCTGGTGAAAGATCATTTCACCTCAGTATGTCTCTGCCACTGACACGCCATTTGTCACGTTGACTTAATTTTAGAATAGAACACCAGATGAATGTTGTCCCGGATGAGTACAGCGAATAGTTTTTCATATTTTGCCATTGTCTTGGATTAAATTCCAATAAATTGAAAATCAGCATCAGTGAATGACTTCACTCTTGAATCGATTGCATCAAATAATAAGAATGTATTTTTTTTTTCATTGTGAAGCATTCATTATCATTGGATTCTGATACAATGTCTGCTAAAAACTTCCTGTCTACAAACGCTGTTAATCGTATGCAAAAAGAAAATGTTTTGCATGACATATGCTATTTTGCAGAAAAGTGACTTTTTTTCCCCTCTAACTCCTCCTGAATTTTGTCATGTTCCCCTCCATCAGGGACATAATGGTGCGATCTGTTAGCTGGTAATAGCGGACTGATCCGTAGGTCATCCGGCTCCAAGCCAGAGCAAAACAGCCTCTCTCATGGCCCATTACGGTCTGCTTAATGACCACACTGATGACCCAAAGTCTGCGGCAAGCGCTCTGTTTGAAATAACATTTCACCGGGCTTGCCAAAGCCCAACACTCATCAATCTGCTGCATTAAAATTCCAGAAATGATTATTCTTCATCAAAGATATTTAGACTATGAGTCCCCGGCAGGGGTGGAATTCATTATTATTGTTTGTATCGGCGACTAATGTGTTCATTCTTCTTTAGAACTGAGCATTGTTTTGATAAAGGGGCAATCCTGTTTTTTTCATTTTTTAAAACACATTTCACTCGATTTGGGCAGCTGTGCCTAATTTTGTCCACGGGGGAGTGTCTATGGAATTTCCGTGTCTCTCTGCCGATGATATGCGGCCATGTTTCGCAGTGACTCGAAATGACAGATGATGCACAAGAATGAGTAATACAATCACAGCCAAGGGGCGCCGGGGAGTTGACGGATGAGAAAATGCTAGCAGGAGACTGTGAGTGGAATCCATCAACTAGAGACACGACACTGAATGTGGCTACCATAATTCAGTCAGCCATAATTAAAAGTCTGTTTGCTATCCCCCACCCCCCACCCCCCACTCCACCTTGCTGCATAACGGTTTCACTTTTCCCTAATCATTGATGATGGAATCACCTGCCTCAAAATGTCGCGAATATAAAAAGCGAAAATAACAAACGGCACGTTGGTGCGGTATGATTTGCCAGCCATCCTCGAAAACTGCGTGCGACTCCACCTGTCGCGGGCGAGCAAGCAACTATCGAAGCCACCCTTGTAATTTTATGACTGCAATTCTACTGTTATTCCGATTCAAACCGCTCTTCATCCAATTTGCATATTTAAACTGAAATCCATAGCAGTTTTTTTTTCCGGCGTGCTTTTCCCAATAATTTGATTGCAATTTAACTGCAGATAAGAGTTTCTGGTCCTGAGAGGATACGACAAACTGTGTTTGTGGCTCTCTGACTTTCCCTTTGGAAATGTTAAATGTTCGCATTATCTTTTCAATGACATAAGCCCGAGGCAATTTTCAGAATTACCGCGGAAGTTGCCATTAGCATCACTTCTCCCAAAGGGATGTGACCTCATTAACTTATCATCTTACCTTCATCCTGAACTCACTTTTTGGATCTGTACACAAGTGCATTTATTTTCTCCTCACCAATGTCACACGCATGGACAAAAAAATCAGTATACATTGACAGTTACGCCGATAATGTTCAAACATGCAAGCGGGAACGCCCTTGCGCGGGAAGCCAATAAAACAGGAAGGATTAGAGAAGTTTAGAAGGGACACCTGGGAAGTCATGAAAGAAATCTAATGGAAAGCAGTCGTGCAAATGTGATTCCATCATCCTAAGAAATCATTCTGGTTGGTCGCCCACTTCCCATTTTTTGCTTTTTAGGGTGACAAGCCTAATTCTTCATCAGAGATCACTTTATCTGAGCAATACCGCGGCCTGTAATTAAGTGTCAAAGAATAACTGCCAAAAGTTATCGCCGAGTGAAAAAGGTGGACAAGCAAAGTTTGAATTTGTGACAGATTTCGGTTTACAGGATTATTTCTGGGCTCAATCTTATCAGCAGCCGAGATATATTCCCAAGATTTGGTTTTTGTGATTCGGGCCAGTGCTTAATGGAATTGATGGCTTGGTGTCAACTTCAACAGAGGAAGGGGAGATTGGAATCTTGCCAAAAATGAATGCAGCCTCGAAACCCTTTGAGTCGCTTCTTAGTAGTCATAGAAAATCGACACTTTGTAAAATGTGCTGTTTTGTTTTGAACTCGTTTTTTTTTTTCATAGAGGAACTTTCATACAAGACTTGCATTGTTTAGGTTTAGATTTATAGTACCAGAATATCGACAACCTGTGCTGATTCTGATTTGTACAAACGGCAAAAAAAATAAAACATTAAAAAAAACTAAAAATTCATTGCTATTATTGGTTTGGCTTACTTTGGCTTTATTTTTCCGCGACCAAACAGCAGCGAATCTATTGGAAGAAATAAAAGGTCGTCGTGACTTGAATGATGTTGCTCAAGATGACACTCTTAGTAATACTTCTTTTACAGCGGTAGTCATGTGTCTCTCCAAGCACACTTGTCCCCAGCAGTGCATGAAAAGGGGCATATTTTCTTGTCCCCCCCCTCAATCATGGAAAGTGAAAAGAAAAAAATGCTCAAGCGTCAGAGAGGCAAGCATGAAGTCGGACAGGATCTAAAATTGATGGCTTTGGATTTGGAAGGCTGGCTATATTGCTCCAAATGTTTGCATTTGTAGAAAACAGACCTAAGATATCATTTGATAAAGACGACCGTTATCATTTCCTGCCGGTCATTGGGAATACCAAATTCTTTGTTAGTCAGTTTGCATTAAAGGATATTTATTGTGACAGTCCGAGACCATTTTTGAAACGGAGGACGAGAGGTTTTTTTTTCTTTTAAAGGACAGACTAAGCAAGGACGGAAGTGTGTTTTCCTCTGTCCCTTCAATCGTCCCTAACAGGGTTAAGTAGGTGTAGGTGGGGAGGCAAAATAACAAAGCCACAGTGTAGCCAAACACCGTATTTTCATAACAGGCCATTTCATCTCAACAGTATTTTTGTATAGCCACACCGCCACCTAGTGTGCAGGCATAGAACAGAGCAATAAAATAAAAATAAATATGCCCCTCTCCCATGGCGTCATGCACGGATGTTTTTGTTTTTTTGTTTTTTTCTGGGGTGCAGGCGGATTGGGATGGAAGCGCTTTAAAAGAACAAAGACGGACAGGGACGGAGGATGATTATTATATGAATAAGGACAGAGGGATTGTGTCGGAAAGGTACCCAGATAGCGGGCGGAGGACGGACCGGCAAAATAGATGTCCATCTCTGGTCGTACATGACTCTCACCAAAGCTGTTACACTTACAAGAACCTGTGGCTTCAGGCAAAAAAAAAAAAACAACCTTATCTTAATCCATGGTGAGCTCATACTCCTCCTATGGTCAGCGTTTTGAGGAATCCAATTAAAGCCCCCAGTCCGCTCTCATGACATTTCCCTACTTTTGCACATATTCCAGTAAAGGGAATACTTGGCAAGAGCTTCGAGCTCCACACGATGATTCCTCTGATCACTCTGAACACAAAAACAGCATGTGCGCTACTCATCCCCGCGTAGTGCCAGCTTTTTAAAAGTAACCTGAAAATGTATTCAAATGATTTTCATCTGTGAAAATCGCATCAGTTAGGTCTGATAATTCCCACGATGATAGCAGGTGAAATTTTGTTCTGAGGGGCAACATGCATTATTCAGGCTTGGAGAGTTATGTATCATTTTAAAAAAAATAAATAAACCTACGAACTCTAGCTCAGGGAGGGATGTGCGGAGATGAGGAGACTGGGCGATGCCACCAAATTATTATGACCAATACTAATTGCAGAGAAGTGAAGCGCCAGCAAGTGTTATGAAAGCGAGGTGCGAAACCGGAGTTTGATTAACCGTAAGGAGGTTTTGAGATTGAGGATCGAAATGGTAAAAGTAAGTCAGGAACGTAGCACGTCATTTCAGCTCTATCCCGGACTACAATATTTAAGCTACAGTTAGTAGCATTGCTGTGCCAACAAGAGAAACACACAGTCCCCGGACAACGAGAGGCAGGATCCTGAATTAGATATGGAGGATTAATAATGGATGCAGCCCGAGCCCCTTAGACGCACACACAAACTCAGATCTTATGTGCAAAATCATCAGACGAGAGTGCAGCATAACAGCTAAATGCCTTCACCTTGTTTACTTTGAAACCCGGGCTGCAGACCGCCGCGCTATATTGGCTTTATATACAATTAGAATTTCGAATCTGAAGTATTCAGTACCGAGACCACTCACCTATTTATTAACCAGTCGCAGAATTCTAACATCTATTCTCCAGCTAACTTTGGAGCATGTGTAAATTCTTTGAGACTGGAGTCATTTGTTCGGAGCTGTGATATATTCTGAAAGGACATGACGTGACAAATTGGAAACCTTAGCATATCAGCATATGAGCAAGACTGACATAGACCACAATTTAAAAATAATAATAATAAGAACACTTTATTTCTTTTCAGATGATGATTCGCCACATCTGTTGGTGCATGTTCAGAAGTGAGTGAAATGTAGTTGGCCATCGTTCACGCAGCTTGCCATGTCATAACTTCTCTTGAAGACTTTTGGACAAAGCTGCCGCCGCCGTAGCTCGGACGGTCCGTGACTGATTGTGCTGGACTTGATGGAGTACTTTGCATGACATTCAATCAGATAAAATGGCCATCGGTTGGGCCACATCGCGCGATAAATCTCAACTGAGATGGAGAGGATTATGTATTGTCTCCCCACAGGAAGAATGGTCGTACCTTATTTCAGAGTCAATTATTGTACTTTGAGAAAAACAAGGTTTGGAAATAACTTTGACAGCGACTCCTTTTGGTGTGCTCTGGCTTTATGCGTTCTGGCTGAAGAGCTGGATCTCGCCACCCCAAAAACAAATCATCAACTCTTTTCAATAACACCTTGAACAGAAAGCTGATGGAATTGACTAGACAATACAAACGTGATATATTTCCTCTCTTGACTGACTTTAGCATGTTTCGAAAAAAAAATTCAAGTGGACAACATTCCATTTTTCTGTATGCGCCCCTCAAACGAGACAGTTTGGATACCCCTGCCTCAGAATATTATGAGATTTCCCTGTTAGGATCAGTTATGAAATGCCTCCGCGACAGAAAATCATGATTTTTTTTTAAATTTCCCCATTCCTGTCTTACAACTGCTTGAGAGCTTTAGTCTTCAGCGAGCATACTGTCTGGATTTGAGTGCTCCATTCGTTGTCCCGCCAAAGGGATGTTTATCACCGATTGTAGGCCGCACCTCAGAATCGAGGTCAAATCTCTTTTCGCAATCCAGCCAGCCACCATCATTTCAAATACAGCTTCTTCGACGTGCTATTTCAGCAAACTGCAAATTCACTCCGACCACTCTTCCAGATCATGTGAAGTACAGTGAAATGGTTCGGTCTAGTGCGCCATGCGTATTACAGATGGACGTGATCGGCCTGAGAGAAAGTCGTCGGTCGGAGAGAGGAGGGGTTGTAGGGTCAATGCGTTGTGGATCAGTGAGGTGAGAAATTGCTGGCGGTACAGGTGGTGCACTCTCACCTTCATCAAGTTCTCACTTCATCAGTCTTCTTTTGCTGGCACTCTTGCTATATGGCAAGGACTAAGAGAACGTGTTCTTGATGTCAACATCGATAGTTGTTTCCGTAAAGAGCAATTTGGAGAGCCAAAACAGAGTGAATGGTGTGCCTATTGCTAACCGACCCCAACATACCACCACGGCGAGATTCCAACATGTTATGTTTATACTTTCCGGGGTGAACAGAAGGCTGATTTTTATTTCCTGTAATGACATTCCGTCAAAGTCCTCAGCACATATATTCTGGGCTCAGGATGACACGGATCTAAACTGCAGTTTGATGTGTGGGCCGAGGCGTCCAACAACAAGGCGGTAATTCTACTTTTACCATGTCTTGCTCCGAGAGAAAAACAGATGCGCAGGCAGCGCGGCAAAGTAGCAGCTGATTGTATTTGGGATGTTTATTGCTTCATTGGCTGGTGAAGATTTACAACGAATATTTCGTTTATTGCAAACACTGAGCTCTGCATTTTACACCACTGCACCGGTCTCCTCCGGTACGGCGGACCACCAACAAATGACCCGCGATACAGCCTGTAACGTTTACCTCACTCCATCAGCTGAAATTTATGGAAAATGTAAAAAGTTCACGATACGGTGATATCATATCATGAAAGTCGGGTGCACTGGCGAAACCATTCGTTGAAACAAACGTTAACAACAATGGTGGGTACACCGTGACAAAAAACTGTCTCAATAACTCGTCATGTGCCCTTGAGCATCAATTACGGCTTGACGACGACGTCTCACGCTGTTCAAGAGTCGACTTCTTGCCTGCTGAGACGTGGCCTCCCTCTCTTCTTGAAGGACGGCCCTCAGGTCGTTGGGGCTCTGGGGGTCAATCAGCGTTTTAATTTCGAGGTTTGTGTAGCCGCAGTCTTGTCATGTAAGTCTGCTCAGAGCGGAAGAGAAGCGATTAGTTTTATTGAGGGAGCGATGGAGGGATGGACTGATTAAAAGATGCGGGAAAGGATGTGATGGAATGGGGGTGGGGGAGGCGCTACTGAAGTCGGGGTCAACTGCTGAACTCTAAAAGAACCCATTTGATCATCACTTGTCAAGGATGTGGACAGACAGAGAGGGAGTGATGCGAGCTGGAGAGAAAATGTGCTCAACAATGAATGCCCGTTATTGGCACTTGATGGAACGGTCTGTTTCGTGCGTGCGTTTGTCCAAGTGCACGCGTCCCTCGCTCTGATGCGTCCACTGTCCTTCCCGATGCGTACGCGTTGCTTTGATGAGGCCAAGGATATGCCATACGCCACAATGGTGTGATCAATCGATCCGAGAGGTTTCGTAGGAGGTGTGTTTGCGTGGGGGTCTTGGTTGGCCATTTGAATGTCGCAGACAGAGCGAGAGTAGATCGTATCGTGCAATGCCACAAGCTGGGACCCTGGCGTGAAGGAAGAGGTCTGGGCCGTCCATCTCTCGCATTACTCTAAGCGCGGGTGGACATTAAGCCGGAGGGATAAGAGTCTGTCTGGGAGTGTTTAGAGCTACGCCTGCTTATCTCTTTGCAGGAACCGCAAGACGAAGGGCCAGAATTCCAAACGTAGGCAGACGGGCTTTCATTGTGCTCTGAAGTCAGTCAACTGTTCGGTTCTGTTCTATCAGGATGCGATTGTATCACTGACAGTACCTGTGTCGATCTAGACGCACGGATGAGTATGATTGAAAGCAGAGGTCACCTTGGTGGCCTGATATCAACATGATGTGATGTCTGTGGAGGCAGACCGGTTTCAAATGCGCTTTTGAAAGGGGAATTGACGATGACGGGTTGATAGGATCCTCAATTGCCGTGTTGCGGTCGATGCCCGACCGAGTGGGCTGGACCAGGGCAAACAATCAACATACGCGTTGATTATTCAGCCCAGTGATCGTGGGATGTTAACATTGGCTCTAAGTTCCATTGGCTGTTGGTCATTCCATCCAGCTGTTGCATCAGTCAAAGCTTGACACGTTTGACGAAAAGGCCCGCTGCAGTTCTTTGAGCCTTACTGGCTACTCTGCGGATTTAATACGGCGATTCACATTTGAACTGGACCGTGAGTACAGCTCCGGCATAAAACCTGCCTGAGAAGTTTCACTATTATTGGATCCATATATTTAAAATATTTGACAGCAATCTTAGACTGAGCGTCAGCTTGTATAGTGGCTCCCCCGTGGCACAGGGAAGACTCGCAAATGGAGTTGTTATTCAGCTGACGTCGTCATAAGTACATCGAGATACAATGTTACGGAAAGTCTGTCAGTGGTAAACGCATCTCTACTTTTTTATGAAAGATGTGTCTTGTGGGACCGATGAGGAAAGCTTTAGTAAGCCATAATATGTGACCAAAACCTTTGATTGTTGAGATTTTGCCCGTAATTTGTTGTTTTACTGACTGGAGCAAATGTTACACTCGGAAGGGGAAAAGGATTGAGGCATTGAAATTGAAATTGGCAACGTCAAGGTGGAGGAATACGAACGTGGTTTCGCTAATTCGCATGCATGCCACGTTTCCATAGCAACCACTTCCATCTGCGCCAGACCACAAGTGTCATCGTCTTTTTGGGTGCTAATTTTGAATTTATTCTGTGGCTGAAAACTTCCCAAAATGACTTTGGAACAACGCTTCACGTATTTGGCTTAAATACACTTGTCAAGGCTTGCCACACATCGTGTAGGGAGAATTTTCCTCCGAGATGTCAAATGTCATCCACCAGCGCTTTTGCCGCATGCAAATCATTTCACGGCACCATTGTAGCTGTGTTGTAGAGTCGCTCCGCCACGCCAGTCAAGGATGAGGCGGTTTGCGACTTCAAAGTGGGGGAAAGTAAGTCACCGGCATCCTCACTCATCGGCAGGCAGGTTTACCTGTAAAAGCCTCTTAAACACTTAAGCCGGTTAATTCACAATGTAAATCTGCTTGCACATTTCTCCTCGACAACTACAAGTTCAGCCTTCTCTGAGTTTGTCTGCAAACGCCGAGTTGGAAATGTTCTCACTTCACCTTGACTTGACGGTGGTGGAGTTGGGCGCTTTGATTTCCTTCGAGGGTTAGCGTTAAGGTATTCTCATTGAGGTTGGTGCAACAACGGAAGCAGTGGCGAAATTGCGGGGGTGCAGTCAGCCTGTGCCCTCCGTCCTTACATGCCTGCGTTTGTGAGGTCTGATTCCCTCTGCAATGCGCAATGAAAATATTTAGCAGCGCCTAAATTGAATTGTCCCTTGAGGGATCGTAATCAGTTTGAAAAATATAAAAATAAGTCAATAAGCCAGCAGTTTTCAAAGTGCAAGGCGCATGTCCCCCGTGGGGCGCCGGAGGACTTAAAGCGAAGCGCGGCTGCGGTTAAATCCAAGCTAACGTCATGTTTAAAGTTAGACTGAACAAAAATACAAGCGCAACACTTGTTTTCGTTTTTGATGTCAGTTTTTATGAGCTGAAGGGGTAATCCAGTTAGTTGCTAATTCAATTGCTTTTTGAGGAAACTAACTAACGTTATGATTATTGTGATTTTTTTTTATATATAAATTTGCCCTGCAGCGGTCTGAGTTACTCCCAATGCTATCCCTATTTCCTAACCCACATCAAAGCTGTCCCCCACCACGAGTTATGACACTCTGTTTTTCATTGAAGCACTCTGATGTGGTTATGAGTGAGCCAAGGACAAAGTTACCTCTCCTCTTGCCAGCAGAAACACGCTCCATATTAGCCTTCACAGCACCGCACCCATTTTCTCCATGTTGCTTGCACTCCAACCTTCCACCGGCAGATCCCACAGCATCGTGAGACAGGCAGAGGAAGCGAGAGAAATGAAAAGATGAAAGTCCAATCCATTACGTTGGTGCTTTGACTCGTGGAGCCCATACGATGTTATTCATCTCCGCGCTTGTTCGGCTCAAAATAGCCCTATTTACGGAGGTCTATTACGGCGGTGAGAGAGATGCTGTGAGCTGCAGGTGTGTACGTGCGCGTGAATGTTTCACGGGGACTCAATTTCACGACATTTTTAATGAAATCACTGCAGTGACATGGTGTCCACCCCTGCGATGATCTCCCATGAAAAGAAGGGCAGAGAGTGACTGCGGAAGAACCTTGTCCAGAAGCCTGAGTCGGATTGAGAATAAAGTGCCTGCTGAGCTACATTTGTATTTGAATTAATGGCAAATGTGCCTGCTCTTAAATGACCGTAGTTATCCCGCAAGTATTTGAGATGCGGTATTGTCGGCTATTACTTTTTTTTACAGGATGGAAAGATTTATTTTCATTTCATGTACGAGTTGATCAGTAGCATTGCTAAGCAACAGAGGGGAATCCCACGCTGCACATTTCGTTCAAGGCAAGGTCGCGGCGGCAGTTAGCTTCCCGCGGTTCGTTGTCACAAAGGCCTTTTCACTATTTTGCGGGGGGAAAAAAAATCTGTTCATTATAAGGGTGTGTGCGTTATCAAGATGTTTGTTGTAAGCAACACGGAAAATGAATCAGGTGAAATCGGGACTTTGAAAGGTGAACGTTATAGGGGTGAAAACGTTGCCAACGGAGTCCGTTGAAAAGAGAATGGACTGTATTAACTTTTGGAAATGTATCTTTTTAAGCAAAGCAAGAATCGAATAGATTTCAAAACACCGTTTTGTTTTCGCTCATTGTCCCGTTTCACAGCGGTTGTTAGTTTGAGGTTGCCTGGCATCCTGATCGCAGCGGAGACGGTGGTCCGACCCAGACTTCATGTTTCTACTCAACCGTAGTCTTTGTACTTCCTCTTTGTTGTATGAAATACTCAAATACATGCAAGAACCGGGGTGCGATCATTCCTTTGTGGATATTTTCCCCTGATGAGGCTCGTGTAGAAATTCTGAACAGGTATAGTCGAGAATAGCGCGATTGGCTGGGTTGCATGCAGCCGCTTGACAGAAGTGATCCGGATTTGTCTGTAGCTCTGCTGCAACCCTAATAAGACGAGCGCGACAGAAAATGGATGGCTATTCAGTAATGCACACGCTTTTGTATACATGCTCCACTTTCTCTGGCTTTCTCTCTTTTTCACTTACGCACGCACGCGCTGTCCTCTGGTGTCGTTTTATGAAGTCATCCGTTTGCCGCTGACAGTCTGGAAATGAGCTCATTTATAGTGCGTCGCGGGATGGCCACATACTGGACGCAATTAATCTGCTGTCTAATTTTCCCCCAGTGCTCCTGGCGCATGGTGTCATTTCATAACATGTCATAAAAAAACAGCTCCAGAGAGCTTCATTTTTTAACTTTTCAAGTTCTCAATATTGCTGATCTCTGGATTGGACACGTATCAACCCTCTGGTGTCAGAAGTGCAAATGAGAAAAATGTGACGACATCACAGCAGAAAATAAGCAGCTTTTTTTTTTTGCAAGCTCGTGATGGAGAAGTAGATTTGCGTTGGTCTGCCCATGTGCAGCTGTGAATGGTCAGCAGACTCCACCCACAGAAAGCTAGACTTGTCACCCTGCCGACAGCCTGGGATCAATAATGCATCAGCCAACAGATGGCTGACTCTGCTATCATTTATTATATACCCTACTCAAATCCCCTGCAGAGAAAGGTTAAAAGTAATAGGAAGAGCCACTTGCAGACTTATCAGGAGCACTGTTGCCTTTTCATATCCTTTTTTTTTTTTTAACCTATCCATTGTGCGAAACACTTGCCATCAATGGGAATAGCGAGTGTCATCTTCAAACAGCTCACAATCCCCAGTCGGTGATGTTGCAGATGTTTTCAAACCTTTGAAAGAGCAAAAGCAGAATATCGCCGGGGGGGAAAAAAATAAAGATTCTTTTTTTTTTTTTCCGTAGCTGGAACGACTCCCGAGATTGTTCTTTCACTTTACTTGTTTTTGTTTATTATTAAAGAAATGAGAATACAGGAAGCCCCGTTGCATTACATCTCCAATCAGTGCACCAGCATTGCGCAGTTGATGCTGAAGACAAGCCTAACACAGATTTTAACTCATTTTGAATGTCAAAATGCAAAAAAAAAAAAACCCCCACCCAAAATAGCATCAAAGTGAATTCTCCGCTTGAAATGCATCATTTCCAAAAACAAGAGTTGAACATGAACTATTTAAATTGTAAATTGCCCTTGAGCTGTATACGTTGCATACGGACGAACTATAAACATTCGATTTCACTAAAAGTAAACGGTTTCCCAATGGAGTGACAGAACGAGCTCCCGGTTCTTAACGCAGATGAGGAAAGTCGCGGTGCAGTCGTTGACAAGTCCACTGAAATAAATAACAAACTAACTCGAGTCATATTTTACAAAGTTAAGGTGCTGAGAAGGACGGGAACGCACCCATTTCAATGACCCCACCAATGCCTCCAAACGTGCTTGCCGCAGGCACCGACAGCCTTATAGGTGTGATTGAGTAGATGCGCACGTCGAGCGCCCCCGACGTCTTCGTCTCATCGGTTTTTCCTCTTCTGATACCTGCCTGACTCCATCTTAGTCTCCCTTCCTTTCCTCCCACTCGTTGTGCCTCTCTTCATTAGTCTCTCCTCCTTCGTTCACTCCCGACAAGGCAAAGTTAATGCAATTCAATTGCCGCCGCCCGTCGGTTCGTCGCAGCGCTTTAACATATCAAAAGGTGCCGCGCGGGTAAGAAAGCGCCTCGTTATCCCGACGGAAGACATCGAGCTTTGGCGCTTTGCAAATCGCAAGGGACGATGGGGCCCACAGTCAACACGCACAATTACTGTAAAGCCATTTGAAGGGGATTCACTGAAAGGGGCCCGCAGGAGGCATTTGTCTTTCGGGTCCTGTTCTGCACCCCTCCGTCGACGCCGAGCAATGGCTCGATGGTGTGCTTCATCTTCTGCGGAAGAATACGATGTGATTTTATCGATGCCACAGGGCACGTCATACATGGTAAACAAGTGACTTGTCTGGTAACGCGCCGTGAAGCCCGATTCGCTTGGACGTGATGCATATGCGTCTCCGAGCTCCATCTGACCGCCCCGATAGTTGGATGGTGGAAATGGAAGGGGACGGCAACGGAAAGTACGGCATGAAACGACTTGCTGTTTTTCCTTTTAAAACGATGGCTTACGTTCATCGTGCTGCGAGGGGAAGACGTGTTTCTTGCCATTGCCCGTTCTCGAAATAATTGCTCCGCGTGGCGTCACTTGCCCACTGCCGGCATCTGCTCGCTGGGCTCCGCAACAGGTTCTTAGCCACACGGACGCCAGCCAAGCAACGGTAGCGCCCCTCAAAAGGTTGGATGTTAAGTCAATCAGATATGAGTCATAATTAAAGGGTGGCGGGACGCCAGCTCAATTTGCTTTCACGTCTTGCGTTTCCGCCACACTTACTCCGTTTGCCTTTTTGTCAGTCCTATTTGTGCTCGTGCCCGAATCTCGATTGCTCGTTTGCAAATCCCCGTTCAAAATGTTGCCAATCGTTGTCATTGATGGTACTTCCACACTTGTCAAGGATCTTGCGGGTATGCGGCTGGGATTCGGGTATTTGCATCGTCGCCGTCTGCGTTCATAAATGTTCCGCGCGCGGAGGAGCGAACTGAGCACCGCGACAAAGGCAGCGAGCAGCCTCTTGCGTTTGCTTCTAGCTTAAGTTTGTTGTTGTTGTTGCTTTTCTCTGAGTTGTCACCTTCCCTTCAGAGGTCAGAAAACTTTTCGATGCATGGATCAGACCTGCAAGTGCTGTCATGTGCAGCTGCCTTGCAGGAGGTTCGAAATGAATTGTTCCAATTCCCCCTGCAGCTCTCTCTCTGCCACTGAAAGACCTTTTCGGAAGCATTTGGAATGGGGGGGGGGTAGAATGAACGTGGTAAATTCTGCAAACGAATACCACGATATCAGAAATGATTGACGAATGAGTCTTGGAGAAAACAAGCAGCTATTCGGTGAATCTTGAGAGCGGGTCCATTCCTTTTTCTGTCACAATCAAATTAACCCGGCAGCCCCTGCGCAATCTCGTTGCGCGAGACCGCTCGTCCATCACATGTCCCCTTTGTGTGTCACAACAAAGTCGACAGCAAAAAGAAACACATTGCGTCGGCGCGCGGGAGGACAGACGCCCTTGCTTCCGGGCGGGCGGAGTGCGACTTGAGTGAGAGAGATGTACCGCTGAGCACGGCGGATCTGTCTTTTCGGTTGCGTTTTTGCTCCCCGCAACACTCGCCGAACAATGGCAGACAACAGAGCGCAGCCGTGCCAAAGGTTCCGAGTGAAGCATCGTGGGCCCTTTTATGATTTATGAAGCATCTCTTGAAATATTATTAGACGTTCGTACCTTGCAGTCAGCGCGACTTAGAAGTGGGTCACATTTTGCCGTCCCTAAATTATTCCCCGGCACTCTTGAATGTCTCGTCTGCAGTTCGCAAGGCACACCAAGACTGAGGCGGGGAGCTCAGTGACGCTGCGCAAGCCGCGGTGCGGATGGTCTCGTTTGCTTCTAGGTTTGGAATGTTAATCGCGTGGACTTGCTTATAAAGCACAACTGTTAACCAGTGAGCTTTTTTTTATTTTTTATTTTTTCCAGTCCCCCCACGTACGGTCGTCATCTTTAGCATATAGCTCGTCAGTGGCCCCGAGTGGTGTTAGGTCGCACGATATGAAAGTCTGACGTAGCCCAAATATGAAACACTGTTCAGTGTCAACTGTGTGTCTCGCAAATTAAATCAGGCTTTGTAAAGTGCTGTATATCCGTCTCCAAATCAACGGCAACAAAGACTAGTCCGAGCCTTAGTCTGAAATTGGCACGGTGCCACCAAAACTGCCATAGACTGTCGTTCTCGTGACTTCTGACTGCAGGAGGAACATGTATTTCGTCAATTTAGATCATTAACGGATATTCAACTGTTGGTCCAAAAGAATTTTAAAAAACAAAGTCTTGAAATGAACTCTTAAAATGTACAGAAAGCCAGTGATGGCAAGCATTGGCATGACGTGCTGCCTCCTACGAGCTCCAGTTAGTCGGTGAGTTGCAGCATTTTGGACTAATTGAAGGTGTTTGAGGACCGTAATCACGCCAAAACGTCACAAAATATTGTTGGTGCTAAGTGCTGTGGAGAAAGAAGAGGCTAGACCCGAGCCAGATGCTTAAGAAGAAGAAAAGAAGCGGGATTTAACAACAGCACCGATTTGCTGCTCTCACTGTCGAATTTAAAAGCCAAGTTCAAGACTGCTGGCTTTCGATAACGCGCCATAGTCCACCATCCTGTCGTCGTCATATCTCTGTGAAGTGACCCTCAAGTCCATATCAGGGTCTGGCAAAGGTTCTGCCAGAGTTATAAAAGCACAAACAGCTTGGAATGGTGCCGAGTGAGCGCAGAGCGTCTTCACGCCTCCCTGCTTGTGGTCTGCACACAGACCGGGGTTCATTTTACGACGCAAACACAAGATCCTTTTTTTTTTTTTTCCAATTTTGATCTGGGTTCTCTGATCCAGTGACCTCCACGTTTGACTTTGTGGACGTAACCTTGCGATATCGTTACGCGTCTTCATGAAAACCGCGGCGTGAGCCGCTCTTGAAACTCAATCTTGCAAAGTGGAATGATCAGATATGCATTTCTCAGATGCGTAGTGCCGAAAAGAGAGCAGGGGGAAGAGGTCAAATGAGCGCCGTCGACGGCAGGGAGGTTGATGAAGGGCTTCCTGTACCCTGACAACTCATTTTCTCCAGGCTTATCCATCAAGCGCGTTGATTTTGTTGGCGAGGACTCGACAGAGGCTGGCGGTGCTCTGAGCTCGCGCACTCGTGGGATGAAGAAAAAGTGGATGCGACGGAGGGAGGCAAAATGACTTTTCAATTTTAGTGACGAAGGCTCCTTCTTCAAAAAGCCATCCCCTTAACCTGACGTACATTGTTAGAAGGGTCTGGCTGCTTTTGAAATAGGCCACGTGCATGCAGCAAACATCCATGGGATCCACAGCCTAATAATAGAGGATCTAAATTTAACCATGGACGTGACGACAACGCCACTGAGAGTGAAGTTGACAGTGGCAATAATGGGAGTATTAAGAGAGCAGCGGCCGCATCATTGTGGCTCGGCTTCAAGTGGGTCAAAGCCTTAATGCGGTCTTTGTGAATGTGACAAAATGTCCCGCTGCCCCTCTTCCTCTGCACAGCGCCATAACTCCTCTCCTCGTTTGCTACTACTTCAATTCAGTTCCCCAGAAACTGGTTTGAAAACACCACTTACAGCACAACACCGTTATCGGTTTTATGCAACAGCCATTCCCATTTGCATTGAGCTGAAGATTTCTGCGGTCGGGACACGAGGGGGAGGGGAAAGCGGTCGCAGTTAATCTCACGCCGAAACCTCAGGTCGTATTTCCATCCTTTTGTGTCTCTGTGGGGCTCCGCTTTCCTCCAGAATTGTCGAGAATGGTCGTGGATAACATCGTATTGCTTCCTGATGATGGAAGTCCGAACAAAACAAGGCCATGAGTCCACACAATCGGCAAAATGAGCTTGAACACTGAAGCATTAATCCTTCGGCGGAGGTAACGAATTTGAACATGATGGAAAAAGTCCCTTTGACACCTGACTTCACACCCAAACAATTGAAGCGGGCTCAAAGTGAGCATTGACAGAACAATTTGTGTGGTTCTTCGGAACTCATTCGCTTCAGAAAGCTAATTAAAGCGATCTGAGCGTTTGCGTGACCTGTGAAATGCGTAGGCTTGGCAATGGAGAAAGAAAGAAGTATGAATCTTGAAGTAAAACTCACCAGTAGCTTACGACTGAAATTGATGACTAAAGGTCAGGCAAAATTGTCGGGGTTTCATATTCTAAGCGCTGATTGATTCTTCGAGCGTCTGAAGCAGTTCATCTGAAAACGTTATTTCACTGATGATGTCAGGGTCCTCAGCAAAGGCCAAAGCGGTCCAAGACGGCCCAATCTGGCATCGTTGGACACGTTTGAGCCAGACCATTGAAGGGTTTTCCTGCTAAAACACCTGAAAAACATGCCAGTCAGCAACCGATTCAGAACTGGCAAGACAGCAAAAAAAACAAAACAAAACATACCCCCGGAAAAAGTGGTATCCTCTGTCCGTACTGATATGATAATGCCTTGTTGGAATCTGTTGATGATAAAAGATCATTTTCAAATCCCTTCCCTCCCCGCAGTGTGACACAAACAGAATGTCCAAGTCGAGAAAGAGAGACTGATCATGGGGAAACGTGCATCCGGGTAAAACCATACACCAAGTGTTGAAAAATGGCTTGGCATGTGCGATAATGACCACGCTGATTGGGATTAATGACCTTGCAGGATCCCAAAGTGGGTATAATGAGATGGAAAAGGAATATTCCAGACAAACCCAGCAGAACGGCAATGGAACAAACTGCTGAGATGAAGGCACAGGGAGACTGATGGTGCTAAATTTAAGCCTGACAGATTTGATTTCCGTGCACCTTTGGATGACGAAGAACCCGCTTCTTGCATTTGACCCAACCTCACTTTTAGCAATTATCTTGGTCAGTACAAATCACAAATTGTGTTTGGGATAAAGGTGTCGGATTTTCTTTTTTTTTTTTTTTTTTTTTTCTTTTCACTTTGCTCCAGGTTTCTCGCATGTATGCGAGAAACCTCAATTAACCCGTTCAGGGACAGCGGTTACCACAGTGGACAGCTTATCATGTGATCAGGGTACAGGGTGCATGAAAGGGTTCAAATGTCACAGTTGCTGTTAGCTTCTTATTCATCCATCCAGCCTTTCTCTACCGCTTATCCAGGGTCGGGTCGCGGGGGGCAATAGCTTTAGCAGGGAAGCCCGTACGCCCCTCTCCCCGCCCACTTCTTCCCGCTCCTTCTGGGGGGATCCCAAGGCAAAAAAAGGTGTCCCAAAACATCCAGAGCCTTGATGAACTTCAACATGAATATGTTTAGTAAATGGAAGATATAGCTGCACTATAAACTGGACACTGCAATTCCCTCTGGTTACTTTGCTTAAAAGTTGAAGAAGTTAGTCTCACTCGAACTTACTCTCGCCAGATGCCGTCTTTGATTAGTTTGGTCCTTTCCTCTCTTTGCGCTTACGGCTTTTGGGACAGATGTCTTTGGTGGTCAGGAACACATTGATTCTGTGGAAGTTTAGCCATGTGGAGAAGAAAAGCAGCTGTGGAATCGCAGGAAGTGAAGGATGTAAAAGTGGCCCTGTGGTGGCTTTACCTGCTTGCAGTGGTGTGCTACTTGGGCTAAAGTGGAATGAAGATGGGTGGCGAAGTGAAATCAAGGATGAGGAGGATGAAATGAAGCAAAGAAGGGCCATTCTGCGGAACATGTGTCACGCACAGCAGGCTGTGGTCGTATCCCCAGGGCGACGCTCGCGGCCTCAACCGTGGACAGAGTTCGGTCCGCAGAGGGTCAGTCAAGAAATGCTGCGAAGAAAGTTATTTTACACTGAATGCACAATACCGTCAAGAGTGCTGGAGACGTAACGTGGATGTTTTAGAAAACGGTTCCATTCTTCCGATCCATCGGTGAACGACGGTTTCCTGATAGCATTCCAACGTGGACGTGCAGTTCAGTACATTGAAAGGAAAAGAGTCAACATTTGAAGGATTTATGTCGACAAGCTTGATTAGGATTCAGTGTGGATGTTCATCTCCTCATGGTTTGGCAATCCAAGTCAAACGTGCGGTGTGTGTTTTGGTCTCTCTGGTGATTTGTTTGGGCTCTGGGCAAACGCCACCATTCTGGACGACGTCATTTCACCCAAGTGCTTGCGGATGAGTTGAGCTGAGACTTTTGGGTAGTCTGTATGTGTTGCTGACCCAGTTTTGCACAGTGCAAGAGAGCTTTAAAAGTTCCATTGCCCCCCCCCCATCCCCCGCACCCTCACTCTGCCTACTCTACCCTTGTGCTTTGGCAGCGTAAGGACGTGGCTGTGGCTATGGCAACACTGCGGTTCTTCCCTCGCTTTGTTTTTGTTTTCATCTCAAGGCTGTTTGCTCCTTCATTTTTCTTCAACTGTAACATAAAATGAACATGCTTCTATTTATTCACTGGCGTGTGCTTTGTGGTCAGCAGACATTTTAATCATTAATCCGAACTTTTCAGAACAGTGTCAAGGCCAAGGGCCGAAGCCGCATTCATTTCGCGTGACTTTTCGGAGCGATCGAAGACAAGCCGTGATGGGTTGCGTGAGAAAGCGATCCGGGGGACTCTCGCAAAGCTCTTTGGAAAACTGTGCTGCTAAGTACTGATGTTTTTGTGCTGTTGACTCCCGATTCCAAGATAAGAACATCCTCTGGCCGTCTTCCTTTTGAATGCATGTGTGCGATTGCCTACTATCTCTTTGGCACAGTCCCACAGCTCCTACTCCGGCCGTTTCAAACCGAGCACTCCTGGCAAAGACAGAAGGGCTTTTGGGACCTGCAGCCGTATGAATTTTTCATTCACTTCCCTTCCACCAGCTCTCCTTCAGTAGTCCTCTCCCTCTCTGGCTGACACATATTGTCTGCACACCTTTTACCTTCACAGGCAGACGGCAGCAAAGCAAACACCCACACACAAACACGCATGCATGTAGCCCGAAGACAGATTAAAAAGTTCCTCGCCAGTGATTCCTGGCATTGTACTTTCCAGTGTTTGTGTGTTTGTGTGTTTGTTTGTTCCTCCAGCCTGCACTTGGGTCCCCTCGGGTCTGGTTTTGTTGAGAAAGGGCAAATGAATGCCTTCCACAGGGGAACGTTAGCAAAGAACGGTTTCTATTCAACTAAGAAACAAAGGATGAGCTAGAAAAATCAACTTCCTGCCACCTTGCGCATCACTTTTGCATCCTCAGAAAGGGGGAACTCCGATTGACCGGGACAACATGACGCGTCCTTTTCACGGGCCAGAAAACACAGTTGTCAATTGGCAACGGCGCACTCGTTGAACCCCCGCAGATTTCTCCAGTAAAATTGCTCATCAGAGAGCACTTGAAGCCTTGGGGCGGTGACATTTTCAAGCTCAGCTCTTGAGACAGTTTAGATCTCGGGAGATGGCAGATTACCCTGGCCCGTTGTTTGCTTGGATGTACAGAATCTGGCAGGTCTTACGGCTGTATCGGGCATCCAGACGATTTTATCCCCATGCTTTATCTTGGCGTACGCTCATTGGACACAACACTCGTGAGCTCTCATGACATCCAGACAGAAGTGGTGTAGCAAGCGGCATCTACTGCATGACATGATTCACACGGACCAAATGACATCGGGGCCCACAGGCCTTGAACTTGACACCTTCTCCTGTCGGAGTTCAGTGTCTTTGCCGAAGCAGAATCCTTGACAATGTTTTTGTGCGGGCGTACTTTGTGTCGTGGCCAGCTAGTTTGTCTTCTCCTTTGCATGAATATTATCGACGGCACGCATTGTGAACGTAGATTCTTCACATGACGCCACGCGAATGGTTCAGAGGTATTCCTTTGATCGCATATCGATGAAGGGCATCGCATAGCTTGGAGCGCAGTATGCCTCGTTATTAATGAGGCCGTGGGCAAGGGGGAGACGAGGGAGACGATAAAGTGAGACGTGTTCAAATGAACCGAGCGAATCAATCCGAATGATCTATTTTAAGCTTTTTGTTCTTTTTTGTCACCGAAACACTTTGTTTTGTTAGAAGTGGAACACATCTATGCTAATCGTATTCCTATTGTCAAGATATAATGTCATTGTAGTTACTTTTTGTCATGATTTGTGTCATGAGTAATAACGGTAATCGTTTCAAAGTGCTCCAGTTTGAAAAGGATGACAGTGGTTGAATGATGGACCTGAAACATTGTTGGATGAAATGCAGCAGTGTGTATTTGACCAATCAGGCCCAATTACAACATTTGTCGTTTGACTAAATGTCATTCAAAAAGAAATCTTCAACTTGGATCGGACAAGAGGTGGACTCATTCGCCATGAATATTTTTGTTTGGGGCCCTCTGGCTCTTGCTAAAAATACATTTTTTAAAAATCACGCGTGAAGGAAAATAACACGGACAATCAACAAATAGAAGTGCCAAGTTCTATTTGAGATTAAGATTAAACGGAAATGAGTAATCACAGTCGAATAACTGGCAGCTCACGTATCTGACCTGCCGCCTTCCAAGCTGAGAGAGCACAAAACTCCAACAACGGGTTGCAGAGCGAGACGGAATCAGCAGAGTAAGCCGTTTCCCCCCAAAATGACCCCCGGCCGGCTCCCTTTCGAGTACCGATTCAACTTCCCCCCAGGGATGTTGGCCCATTCTGACTTTCATAGCAGCGCACAGTTCCTGCAAATATTAACTTGGGTATTAATGCATTTGAAGGACGATTATCCTGCTGGGTGCATCCATACAAAATGCCAGACTGTGATGAGAACCGCTTTGACTGTGGAGTTATGTGCCGCTCTATTATTTGATGGGGATTTGTTGTGCACGGGTACATTTTATTGTTGCCAATTTCATAACTGATAGTTGTTGAACTGACACTGAAGTCTTTTTCTGCGCAATCTTTCAGATGCCAAGTTTACCTTTCATCACATCTACGGTGACGGCTTTTGTCTGGGTTGCATATATGCATTCGAAATGCTGATGTCTGGGTACGCTATATTTGGTTATCTCTCGAACGGTGGGTGGGGGGGCTGGGTTAAAATATGGCTTCTTCATATTGTTGTTGTTTTTTTTTTTTTGCTGTAACTTGCACGCCTGTGATGATCCTACCGCATCCAGAGTGACTTAAATCTCACGTTGCCCTTGTTCCGACATGGAGTTGTACATCAAGCGAGCCTCTCAGCTCCGTCTGGCTGCTTTACATCTTGTTCACACGCCACTTAGGGAGGGTAAACTGTACACATCAACATGATGTATGAATCAGCGGCTGTCGGCTCAAGCCAGCTGCGATGACAGCAGAATTGCTGACAGACATTTCAACCGGACATTCAACAGCCGGTGTAAAGAAAGGGAAACTTTTTCGACCTTCTTCCTTTATGGATCAGCAATTCTCCGATTTTTTTTATTTAGGTTGGGGGTGGGGGGGGGGGGGGGGGTTCTTAGATGGGAAGCATTTGAGTTGATGCCAAAAGATGAACGAGACAACCGATGAGCACTTCAGCTTTTATTTGCATGTTATTTACATCTGGATCCGCTCAAGGTATAAGATGCGACCTTCTGTTTGAAGATACCTTATATTCATTCGGAGGTGTAGGGCTGTCATGTTCGTACTCCAAACTATTCCGATCGGAGCCATTTCATAACCGCAACGGCAAATGTGGTTTTTATTCTTTGGGAGAGCTGTTAATGAGAGCATCTGGTATTCACCCAATGCTGATGCTGTCATCTTGTTTCATGTCCCGCTCTTTGTTTACCACGTCGAAGTTGAAAAGAGCATAAGGAGGAGGCGTTGAACGAATGCACGGTTCAATTCCAGACCCGTGGTGGTCTTCCGAAGGGATTCTCTGCGCGCCAGCGCCCCCGAGTGACGGCACGTTTGGCGCCCGCTTTATTCACCACGGGGGCAGAGTGCCGCTTTGCTTTTTGTCTCAAGAAGAAACAGTAGCTGATGTATTGCAAGTGGCAGGCTGATATATGGCCGCTATTGCTTTTTCGATGACCGCAGGTAAACGCTCTGCATGCTGACACGGTAAACCGCCGCGGTGCGGATGACGAGGACAAATCAGTCCCGAGCACCTTCCTCTTTTGCGCGCCTGCCAAACGCATACCTGGGCCTAGCCCCGGCCATCCACGGCACCCGTTATGAATCAAAGACGCTGACGCAAAAGAGGAGGGAGACATAGACTTATGAGCACGTGGCCTTAGCGCGGCACCATTTCTCAGTCAAGCCTAAACTGGATAAACATGCAACGGTAGATGAATTCACTCACAAGCTCATTTCTCTCTGGCTCTTTCAATTCTGTTTTTACTTTTTTGCTAACTTTGCATGAAATATCAAGCATTAGATATTTGTCATGCTCCCCAAACCCGATTCCTGCTTTGTCTTGGTTCATCGTCTAAAATGAAGTCAATCAACTCGGGCGTTCCATACATCATCACAACTAATGTGCACAATTTTGTTGGATCAGTAAATATACATCAGAAATAATTTGGTGTGTTCCTAAAAAGTGTTGAGGTTAGTGTCCCGGTATCTCCAATTCAAAACGCTGGCATCGGTGTCCGCAGGTGCAAATAACTAACGGGCCCCTGCCATTGTGCGTGATAAAGAGGACCCCTTAAACGTCAATTCGAATTGGACCTGGAAATGAACAGCCGTTTGAATTTGGCTGTTCAGCCCCCTGTTAGAAAACAGCAACTTGTGCAAAAAGTATTGAAACATTGAACCGCTGCAGTACAGCGACGGTCAAAGTCAGTTAAACTCTTAATCTCATCACGTACTTCGGGTGCGCCTTGAAGCCGAATGCCGTGCGCAGTGCACTTCCAGCAGGGGCTTTGTGAGACGCTCTTGAAGATTTTTGCCATATCCATTGTGGCCGCCTTGTGTTCCACATCATGAGGAAAGATTGGTTGACGTTTGCAACGCACCGCTCGCTCCACTTCTGCCTCTCCTTCAAATCTGATAAACGGGCACCGGGAAAAGTCGGGAGTTTGGTCTCCTTCGCTGGACCCGAACGTAAACCTTTCATCTGTTGAGCCAGTCGGCCAAATCCCGACTTTATTAAAGTCGCTTTGATGGATTCATTCCCGGCATTGCCCCGTTGTGATCTATAGCCTGTCCAGTCCCTTGGAGGCTCTAATAAACTAACAAAGCAACGCCGTCACTTGGTCTTAGCGCTGTGTACGTGGCGGTGTGTATGTGTGTTGTCACCGTCGGTGCGACCGTAACATCCGTATGTGATGATGTGTGCCACATCCATTTTTCGATATAATGGTGTCATTTTATCGGACATTTATGCTCATGTGGTATGTTAGACGCCGCGCCGGCAATTTAATACCACTAATTCGACTGTGTTGAGCGTGTCCTGCATTTTTCCAAATGGAGCAGTAAATCAACGACAGTTAAGGCCAGGCTGAAATATGTTGGCGTTGCTGCCATCTAGTGGATGTTGGAGGAACTTCATGTTATTTTGTCTAACAACTGTAGGGGTCACTATCAGATCATTTTGACATTGCCACTTGTTTGCTCAGGTTCCGAGGAATATTTCTCTCAGGACTAACTGTAATTGGAGAAATGACCACTTGGTGTCAGTGTGTTTGGTTTATCGAAATACAACAACAATCATTTCATTTAGCGGTTGAAATATGAACATTGAATGGTTCAAAGTCTGAATTTCACCTCGAGTTCAGTTTTCAGTCGTCCAGCTCCTGAGGATTTGGGAAGAGCTTGCGTCGCTTTGAGAAAAATGTGCATGCTTTCCATCAAATAAGCAATCACGGCAGAAGATAGATGCAATGTGCGTTTCTTTGCTTCCTTCTCGATCTAGGATGTCATCATTACACCTCTGCCTCCCTCTCACTGACTCCCCTCCCCTCCCTCAACCACTCCTTTGTACCCTATCCTCCCGAGTTGGATTTTTTTTTTTCTTGAGTGTGCACATACCCGCCACCCCCACCCCCACACTTTCTTGAAGTTAGTTTTTACCCCATCACTCCCTCACTGCGTTGGCCTGGAAAGGAATAGGGGAGCAAGAAGAGAGGATTTGTTGAACCGAGGAGAGAGACCGACAGGGGAGAAAGGACCATGGCTTCTCTCTCGGTCATGCTGAAGTCCTGGGTAATACTGCAGACACTCTGCCTGGTTCTGGCCCAAGTGGTAAGTGGACATGGGCGGGGGGGGGGGGGGACACCTGCTCCAAGCAACTACTTTATGCTGAGCCGGGTGCCATTTGGTGGTGGGATTTTCTTAGGTTGGTGGGAGAGGTGCTTGAAGTCCAAATGATTTGCCGCTATCGTATGTGATGTGGGGGGTAGTCACCTGACTCCAGTTGAAAAGAAAGAGATGAGCATGAAATGGATTTTCTACTTTTCTACAAAGGACACGGGGCCTTCATTTTTGTTGGTATTATTGCCGCTTTTGAACTCTCTTCTGGTCTCGTGCTTAAAATGGAGACCGTGATGGATTCGGGGCTTCCTGGTGACATTTTTCGACAAGATGTTCATTTTTCAAACCAAGAAGCAAAATGCAATCTCCACTTTTTTGTCCCCCCCCCCCAAACCCCCCTCAAATGAAGATCCTGTGGCCGTGGAGGATGGGAATCTCTGGGCAGTGGCACAGAGAAACAAAACAAACTTTGACTGCAAAGTGTTTAAAATGGCACCCACGTGCCATTTCTGTTGGATGTTTTTTTTTGTTTTGTTTTTTGAGTTTTTTTTTATAACAGTGGAGGAATATGGAAATGTTTTTGTCCATTTTTCTTTTTGAATCCCTTCAGTATCGGAATTTCGGATTAAAAGAAATTCTCACCTCTAATGCACGCCCGTGGGTTCGGTGTGCCGTCTGAGTGACCCCTCCTCCCACATTACACTTTCGGTGCTTTGTACTCCGGCATTATTATTAATATTTCATCTTTATTGTGTTTCATGTATGAAAGGAATTACTACCAACGGCATGAAACATTCACAGAATGTATTCCTGTGTGTTTCTCGTATGCATTGTATCACCATTCTTATTTTGAACATTCTTATTAAAATTGTATTTGATTATAGGATCATTTAATTGCAATTTATACTTTAACATGCATCACCTAGATGAGATTTAAATATACAACAGTACCACATTTTTACTGTGGTACTTTTCCATTTGGGCTCTCCTTTTTAAAGGCATAGTTAATATTTTTTTTAAATTCCATGAATATAATTTTTTTTTCTTGACCAAGAAATTAATTGGGTTGGTCAAAATGGAGAGAATACTCTTAAGATATGTATGGTTCCTTTTAGAGAAAAAAAATGAATTCATGCAAATGTATCTAATCTATTTGTTCTCCTTTTATTCACCTTCAGAGGGGTCCACCTGGTCCTCAGGGCCAGGCAGGCCTACCAGGACCTTCTGGCACTCCTGGGTCGGACGGCATTGATGTGAGTATCTCCCCCGGTTGGCCCACCAGCCTTGCTACAAAGAGCATCATTGTGCTGGGGAAATACCAACCCGGTACATGAGTGCAGTCCTCTAATTGAACCAGTAGAGGGCTCTGCGAATGCAAACATTCCGAGCTATAAAGGAGCTCTGTTCCCAAGCAGAGAGGCGTCTTTGAGAAGGGCCCCTTGGCAGACCTGAGGGAAGGAGTCTGGAGTTGTATCACAGTCATGTGATACATTTTGGGATTTTTCAGGTTGGGAAAGCAATCGCTGTAGACTGCCCCCACCCCAAAAAAAAATCTTGAATGTTCCAACTTTTGTGCTTTGGGTTTAGGTCAATGTTCAATGTCTTTCTTGGAACGGATAAGCAGTTGTGAAATTCTTAATAATATAGGCAGCATTGTACATAATTCAAATGTAATACCATGGCGGGAGGGGTGGGGGTAATCATGTCGGCCTCAACCATGAGTGACAGTTGCTATGCAAAAATGTTCGAGCTGGTTAGGTACCAGTGGTTATTCCCACCCCCCTCCCCCGGTTAAACTTAAATGAAACATATATCCATATATACACGCACATACTGTATATACGTCTATATGTATATGGCTCCTTTTATTGTTCATCACCTTTGCATTCCTTAATGATCAATACTCTTCTTTTTCAAGGGAGACAAAGGTCCACCTGGTCCCCCTGGTCCACCAGTAAGCACTCTCATTTTTACATTATGAATACATGTAGAATTATGACTTCCATTTATTTGAAGTTGCCGTCTGTGTTTTTGTTTTGTTTTGTTTTTTTAGGGACAAAAGGGGGAGCCAGGAGAGCCGGGTCCTGATGGTGCTCCGGGGGAGAACGGCATTGATGTGAGAACATGGCAAAGTGGACCGTTTCAATTTCGAGCCTTTCGGACTTTTGGTGGGGAGTCACATGATGAGGCCAACGGGTTGCACTTATGACGTCTCGTCATAAGTGCAGAGTAACGTTTGAATGGATGGTTTTATTTGTTGTGGACCTCAGTAAAAGGTTTTAAGCGAGAGAGCAGTCACATATGAATGCCAATGTTGTTGTTGTGTTTTATATCAAATTTAACGGTGAATGGCGAGTCTGCATGATTCAATTGCAACTCGGTTTGAGTGAAGTTGGCGGAAGCGCCTTGTTTATCTGCATGTGTCACATGGTCACTTGCGAACTGAAGTGCGTTCGCACACATGCGCGAGGTCTTTTGAGCCTTTGCCCCTAATCCTCTTTGGAATCTGAAATCTCCTCTTTGTTTCCTAATTACCTCCTGGACTCGTGTCAAGTTGTATCAAATGTCTGATGATTTCAATGTGAATTCACGCCTCATGTAGCAAACCGAGTGGCCGACCTACGTGCGCATTTTCTTCATCTTTTTCTCTCTATCCGCAGGGTTTGATTGGCGCAAAGGGCGACCGAGGTGCCGTGGGAAGCCCCGGCCCGAAGGCAAGTTTTGCCATTCACTGCTGTTGGATGGATGAAAATCTAAAAAAAAACCCAAAAAACATTCCTTTAAATCTTTCATAACTTTGAAATTCAGTCGTGACTCTAGAAAAGGTGTCCCCATTGGAGTATTTGATGAGAACTGCTGATTCTGATTTACTGGCGCTACATTTAATGATGCTCGTTAAGGCGTTTCAAACTTTGGCTGCTGCCGGGCTATCGGATTTATAGCAGCTCATATCCATATATAACACCAATCTGCAAAGTAACCCGAATAGCTGACACATTAATCAGTTGAAGTACATTGTGAAACATAAAAAAAAAAAGCATCCGAAATGTAATGGAGTGGAAGTATAAATAGGCAGTAAAGTGAAATACCGGGTGCGGCGTTGGACTTAAGTAATTCACGACGGCACGGAAATTGGAAAACGGTCATTGCTGCTCTTAATTTTCAGAAGCGTTAGATTACGAATGCGCCTCGGCTGTGGCCTTGCATCTCATACGGTCACATCAGATTTGAACGATACAGACCGTTTGGTGCACATTTGATTGTTTTTAATTGTGTTACTTTTTACTGTTGCCTTCTCATCTGTAGGGTCAGCCTGGGTTAAGTGGTGAGCCTGGCAGACCTGTAAGTATGCGTTGATTATGCGGGCATTGCTAATGACTAAGCAGTTGTAGCCAACAAACAACAAATTTGGTCCGGGTAATCTTCAAATTACAAATTGGTCAACCGTGAAGAGAGAGGATGGAATCACAGACAATTTCAAGAGGAACTGGAGACTGAATTTTCTTGCTTTTTTTGGGAGCAGAGAGGCATGCCGAGATCACAATTGTGTTTATGTTCTGAAGAACCGTTCATGTGCTGAACTGTTATGAATAGAAGATTGGATGAGTTGTACTTTTTTTTTTTAATACTTGAAGCCGTTTTTGAGGATTAGCTGATGTGAC
This sequence comes from Hippocampus guttulatus, assembly GCF_054856545.1. Taxonomy (NCBI): domain Eukaryota; kingdom Metazoa; phylum Chordata; class Actinopteri; order Syngnathiformes; family Syngnathidae; genus Hippocampus; species Hippocampus guttulatus. The sequence continues at coordinate 964,118 of NC_141278.1, read as the reverse complement.
CCAGACTCTCCCAGCCTGCACATAAATTGAGTATGAGACCCTTGCTCGAGATGGATGAGAACTTCAATCCCAGCGTTTCTTCTGGTTGAACTGTAACACGATTTATAACCTGTAGAGGGGGCTGCGTCTCCATCGAGCTGACACTTATTAGCACAGCCCAAATCTCAGTTCCGGAGTCATTCAATGTCATGGTCGAACAAAGAGGGGTGGGTAGTGAGTGGTGCAAGGCAGAGAGACACAAAATGTTGTGCCACGGGCTGTCCTTCCCGCAAGAAGGCTCACATACTTAATTGCATTGTCTATAATTAATTACAAAGCAAAATAAACAGCAAATGTGAACCGACCGAAAGTTTATCCTTCATGCCGGAAACTCAGCAGGCATTACTGAATTATTAGACGACAGCGGCCTTCCTTCCTTTGAAAGCTATGAGGGTGTGTAGAGAATCGATAAAATAGGAGCGGTAGAGATTCGGTGTCACTAACTCTTTGACCACTTGTGCTTCTTGTTCACACACAGGGACCTGGACTCCCAGGACTTGCAGTACGTTTCTTGTTTACTAGATTGACTTTTGGCATCTTTTTATTCCTGTGGATTATTGTTGTTGTTGTTTTTGCTTTCTTTTTTTTGTGGGCTGAAAAGATTTGATTGTGTCAATGAATTATTCAGGGGGCTCCGGGGCCAATTGGGCTTCCTGGTGAAATCGGAACAACCGGACCAAAGGTCAGCATAAAGAACACAAAACATCTTCATACTTTTTGAAGTGAACAAACACCAAGCTCATCTTTGGTATTGTCCACCCCCCCCCCCTTCTTCTTTTTCCTTCATAGGGTTTAATGGGACCGCCTGGGCCTCCAGGGCTTCCTGGGACTCCAGGCAAGCCAGTAAGTCTTGAGTCCTTGTTTTGTGCTTCTCGCTATTTTAAATGGTCAAAGTGGATTTTTATAAAATGTGTAATCCAAGTCGAGGTCCAAATTGTAAATCATCCAAGACCTCAACATTGGAGATTTGTTTACCAAACTTGTTCAGGTGATGGGCAAGATGGGAAATTCATCAGAGCCATTGCACAATCATTGGAATGTCCTGAAGAAGAAACCGCTGTTGTCCTGGGTAACAGAGGCCAAATGGGTAAAATAGCCACAGTTGATGACAGAAACAAATTTGTGTGAGCTGGAAACAAAAACCCCCAAGAATGGAGGAGTACAAGTCTCACAATCTACTGTTTATCCAAGACTTCATGAACTAAGAGGCATACACCAGCAGATGCAAACCACTCATTAACAAAAGCAATGCCAAAGGCCAAGCTGGAACTTGTACAAAAATGTACAGAGACAACACTCAAACGTTCTCAGAGAAAGCTTTATTGAGGAAAAGATGAATCTTTTGTCCAATTCAAATGGAGCGTCAGAGCTCCACACGTTGACTTGCACGGTTTCTTCTGAGATGGGCAAACCACCGCGGTTGACGGATGTGTTTAGCACACTCACCGCTGTGTAAAAAACGCCCCGTACGGGCACAACGCCGTGAATCTTGCATGTGTCCCTGCAGAGAAAGCACTGAAATATCAACAGTTTGGAGTAGGAGGCTTTCAAGTGTATTTTCTACGGGTAGATGGACTCTCCCGCATGCATTCGGGGGAGTGGAGGGGTTGTCTTCAATGAGAGTGATGTTTGCGGCTCAGGGGAGTGAGCGTATTTGTTTAGCTTGAGTGCTATCTTTGGGTAAATACCCCCATCCCCCAAACACCCACCTTCCATGAAATCTGTGGGCTGTCTCTCCTGACTGTAGCAAAAAATACACAGGCCTCATTGGAGATATTGTACCTCCTGACGCAATCTATAAACAGAGAAAAGGAAAGCTGGAGAACAGGTAGATAGTTCTCGACTCGCATGAGCAACTGTTTGGCAACTAACCGGGCGCCTCGCGTGTGCTCCTTTCCCACCGCGCTTGTGCTAGTACGAGTTCCAGGCCAGCGCCCAGCACCAGTTCTTTCTTTTTCACCACTCGCTCTCACCCTGGTTTTTGAAACCAGTCCTTAAACTGGACCCAGTTATTTGTCGGGCCAGATTCTGACACCAACAATGATAAGGGGACAGTGGGCGGGGTTATCGTGACGAATGACTGCCTGGACGCAGGCAAGTTTTGCTCAAACCATTGAGCGGTGAACTCCGGCACAATTGTTGCCCACCAGAAAGCGACGGAGGCCGCCAGCCTCGTGATCATCTCCACTGGTTAAGAAAAATAGAAGCGCTCCTACTTGGCTCTTTGCCGGTGGAAAAAGCAAACACATTTTTCGTAAGGACTTGCTAAGCACCAAGTAAGAACAGCGCTGGCCCTTGCGCCCAACCGGCGCCGAGTTTGTTTTGCTGGAAAAGGGGTAATAGTCCATTCGTCTGTCTGTGACTTATCTGTCTAGGGCCCACCAGGGAAGTTCATTGGTGGAGAAGAAGGAAGTGCCGACTTCCAGGTAGGACCCAGAAGCTCGAAGATGTCTTGACGGAGTAGGAATGACACATGTCCCTCTCTCCACAGTGTCCTCTTAACTGTCCAGCAGGACCTAAGGGCCCGCAGGGACTTCAGGGAGTCAAAGTGAGTGTCCCGCTTCGCCGTTTCAGGACTCTGCCACATGTCGGTCTAACATTTAAGGCCATGGTGCAACATTCAAGTCCTGTTGGTGCAACCTCATCCGTTGGATACCTTCGATCACTGCACCGCTTAGCTCCAATGGCATTGGACTTTAACTGCAGGAAAAAACACGAAACATCTCATCTGTCATATTTACCCCCTTGATTGGATGTCTTTTGCGATTTCTCTATAGGGTCACAAAGGACGACCCGGTGTTCTTGGAGACTCCGGCAGTATTGGAAAACAGGTAGGCCACACAATCTCTCATGTTCATCTTGCACAGTTTCACATTCTCCCCCAACATTCAGAACCAGCAGAGGCAAGGATTAGTTGGCATGAAGCCACCCCGAGGCACATGACTGGCGCTAACCTGGCAGCTCAGTTAGCGTAAGGGTGAGCGGGAGTAAAGGGCGGTGAGGAGCCAGATACTCGAATGGGAGGATGAGTTTGTCAGGGTTCATCTGCTCACCGCACCTTTGCTGAATGAAAGCAGATCTAACGAGCACGCTGCGGAATCTTGGGGAGAAGCAAGTCAGACCCCAGGAATTAGTCTGGGAGAAGTCTGCTGGCGACAAATACTGTAAATGATGAACTTGTTCATGGAGCTACCTCCCCGATTGTGCAAGCTAGTGTCTTAGACTCCTGGACATACTGTGACGTTGTTCTGTCTTCAAAAAGATGCTTGTCAGGAGTTGGTCAGACTCGATTGAAGGATAGACTCCATTTATAGGACAGAAATAGCTTGCATAAAGTTTCGGCGAGCTCACCTTAGCATAAACAGTCAGTCTGCAGTCTCGTTTCAGAGCTAGTCACGTGTCCCATCCCGAGAGCATGCAGGTTGCGTTTATAAGTTGGAACCGGGAACTATTTGACGAGTTTCAAAAGCTGCATTGAGTTGATTTGGGGACCTTCCTAATGCCCGGTGTGTGTCTTTTCGATCTTGCCAGCCAGCTAACGCTTGAAAGGAGCAACTTTTTTTTTTCTTCAATAAGGCTCGAACCTGTTTGTTGTTCTTCTATGCGTACTCAAGAAAAACAATTCAATCTTTTCTCTCCTACTCCAGGGAATCAAAGGAGAAGTGGGCCTCTCTGGAGAGCAAGGCATTCCGGGACCTTCGGTATGACAATCATAGTTTGTGTCACGTCCTCGTTTATTCTGACTGAAGTGATCAGTTCGAGCGGCTGCCTTTGTTCTGGGTCGACGGTCAACTTTGTTCTTACTTTTGATTTGTTGTGTATATATAGGGTCCAATGGGTGTGAGAGGTTATCCAGGAATGATGGGTCCCAAAGGAGAGGCGGTGAGAAATCAAACATGTCTCATGTTCACACAACTTTATTGTCCACTTCATCTTTCGAGGCAAGGCTGTTCTCATTTTATTTTTATTTTTTTGAAGAGTTCCAAGTAGGTGTAGTACAGTTGGACTCGCTCTGCAAACATCATCCATTACCAGCAATGGGGACATATGGAAATGATGCCACTGCGCATCCCTCGCCTCCTCTAATGAGTCGGGGTTATCTGGGTCCGCCGTGTCTCCATATGTAGTTAATGATCCTCTGTAGCAATCTGTCTTACCGTTAACATTGGCTGCGTTAGCCAAGTTAGCGCCAAAGCCAAAACGGCCCCTCATTTTCTTTGCAACTCCCATTAGTGGATTGAGCTCAGCACTAATTGCCCCTTCATCATGATGAAGAGGAGGCGGCCATGATCTGGAGCGATGAAGAGCACTTTTTGTGCTTTTCCGTAGGGACCTCGTGGTTACAAGGGCATCAACGGACCTGTAGGGATACCCGGACCTCCGGTAAGAACCCACACAGGCACAGGTTTGTGTTGACATCCAAAAAGATGATGCACTCTTTTTAGGTAACCCGTTTGACTTTCAGGGTGAGGAGGGTCCTCAGGGTTCACCCGGAGAGGCAGGAGACAAGGGGGATAAAGTGAGTGACCTTCCGCATGATTTTCAGTGAATACTGTCCTTTAAAAAAAACAAAAAAGTGTGATCCTGAGGTCTGATTTGAATACATTAACATTCATTTGCTTTTCTCCCGCAGGGCAGCCGTGGGATCCAGGGCCCGCAGGGTGCAGTTGGCAAAAAAGGAGACAATGTGAGTTGAGGGTTTTGTTTTTTTTTTTGGTGTTTTTGAACCTGAGTCAGTTGAAACAATGTCATACTGTGCTAAATGAAGTCCACTTTCGTCATTTTCAGGGCCTGCCTGGCATTGATGGAAAAGACGGCACACCGGGCATTCCGGGGATCAAAGTAAGGCTTCCGCGCGCTTGTCATGATAGGAAGCTCGATGGTGCACGGAGCCATTTATTGATTTCTTGATTTTATTTTCCGTTCCCATTTTTATCTTTTGGCAGGGTGGGCCCGGCCAAGCTGGTATGCCAGGTCCTCCTGGGCCCCAGGGAACAGCGGTGAGTGATTCATGGCGGCAAAGTCACGAAAGGCACATCCAAAAGGAGATTGTCCGCAAATGTTCATTGTCATGCAAGCCACGTAGGCAATGGTGGCAACGTTTCCTTCCCAAATCAACAACGGCAGAACGCAAGCAGGGGATGCCAGCAGGAGGTGGCTGGCATATTTTCATATTTTGCTCTTATCTTTTCCGGGCTCTCCTCCAGGGTAAGAGTGACCCTGGGACCCGAGTTGTTCTAGAATCTAAACTCCCCCGAGACAGCCCCCCCCCCCCCCCCCCCGCCCCCTCCCGTGACATTGTGATTTATCACAATAAAAGCGGTAGCTAGTCGCGTGTGCGTGCGTGCCGCTCTGACTCAGGGGTAATGGAGCTGGGGATGCAAGCTTTTGCTGTGTGGTCAATGCAGTCACACCGCTGCAAACACCGTAATGTGATGCCCCGATGCATATCGCAATAATAAGCTGCACCGGAATACGCGGCAGAGTCACTGCCAGGAACCCGCTCCAAGGTTTATGCTAAACCTACGAGTTGACGAGGGGAATTCATTTCACTGACGTGATCATCGTCACACCCGTCACATCGTTTTGAATTAACTGCGTGTTGCGAGAGCGCGGCGCGGCAGGACACCTCGGGCATGAGTTCACCTTCGATTGAATGTATATCGTTGCATTTTCTCATTTGCGTCGATAGGGATTGCCCGGTAGTCCCGGTGCCAAGGGTGGCCCTGGAGTTAAGGTAAGATTCCGATTTCACACGCACGGTTCATTTTGTGCGGCCAACATCTCCTTCTCTGTCTCTTGTTAGGGCGAGCCTGGACCCAGGGGTCTCGCTGGCTTACCTGGCGCTCCTGGACCTCTGGTAACACATGAGACAAAACAGCATCTTTGAATACATTCCGACGGTGGTCTTATGCTGTACACCTAATATGATTGGTTGCTAGGGCGAGCCTGGCGTTCCTGGTGAAGCTGGTATGGCGGGAGTTCCTGGTCCCAAGGTAACGATCCCAATTTATTGCATTGGCAATGCAGAGGCCTGTCACGATACTCACCTCTATCTGCAACTCCAGGGAGACAGAGGTCAGCGCGGACCAGTGGGCCCTCAAGGAATCGTCGGGAAGTCTGTAAGCTGCCCGTTTGCTTTGCCTTCGGTTTTGATTTTATTGTCTTTTTTTTAATTTTTATATATAAACTCACATTTAATGTGTGATATACGATTGACAGGGAGGCAAAGGAGAGAGAGGGCCAATGGGTGTTCCAGGTGCTCAGGGCCTGAGTGGAACCACAGGAGACAAGGTGCGTTGGGAAGGATCTGCCTCACATAACTGATCCACTGGTGAAAGGACACTTTGATCCTCTCCTCTTTCATCTATAACTGCTTCAGACAACAAAATGTATGCAGAAAAGTGGTGAAGATTGCACGACTGTCTGTGTCCTATGTGTTGTGTTGTGTTCTTTTTGTTATTTTGACTTCAAAATGGCGCCGCGAGAGTGGCTGCCTTTCCAGCAGCTCCTATATTTTGTTGTTCTACTTCTTCCTTTCATAACTTTTCTGCTGTGAATTGGGAATTTCTCCATTGCGAGACTAATAAAGGTTTTCTTATCTTATAACAGACGTGTCCTTTAGGGGGCAGTGTTTATCCGTGAGTAAAGTCACGGCTCAGAGTAAAGAAAAAAAACGAGAACATGAGGCGGCACGATTTGTCACCTTCACATCTGTCCTTATCGTCCTTTTGTTCACCAGGAGGTCACGTCTTCCGACCTCGTCTCACTTTATCTGCGTTGATCATTTGCTTGAATCGATCCTTACATTTGAGAAGACACGTATTCAAATCTTGAAACATCTTATTTCAGGGATTCCAAGGGAAAGGCGGTTCGAAGGGAGACATCGTGAGTAGCAGCTATGCTGACTTAGAGCTCAGAAAGTATACAGTGTCAACATGCAGATGAGCACGCATCCATATTTGCTGTGGTCTAATATTTCCTCACGCTCTTTTGATTCAAGGGTGACCCAGGTGTTGAGGGATTAGCTGGCGAGAAAGGCGAAAAGGTAAGGAAGCGATGAGAGCGAATTTTGAACGATGCTTCAAGCTGAAAAGAGGGGGACACATTCCTAAGTAACACCTGTAGGAATTTGATCTTAAAGGTCAGCCATGTCTCAAGGTAGCTTTGAGAAGAACACAAATCGCGACAATGCTCCCAAATTTAGAATGAAGAATAAAACTACTCGTGGCATTTTTTTTTTTTTATATCAATGCTCTTTTTTGCTTTGGCAGGGTTTGTCTGGAGAACCTGGACCTAAAGGACAGGTCAGCTTTGTTTCAGAAATATTTCTAGAATATGAATGATGAAAGATCACACTTCAGAGTGCTATCGTTGCTCCTTTTTGCGTCACTTCACTCGTTGCGCGTACCTGACGCCAATTCACTCAACTTTGGGGGTCTTCTTGCAGCAAGGAGTGAGGGGCGACCCTGGACACAACGGTCCAACGGGAAACCCCGGGAAACTGGGTGACCAGGGACCTGCTGGACTACCTGGTCCCAGAGGACTGAACGGAATGCGAGGTGTGCCTGGCATGCCGGGCATTCAGGGGTCGCCGGTGAGTCCGGTTCAAATTTCTTGGCACTGAACGCCAACACTTACGACACACGCAGGCAAGCGTTTGCGACATAAAGACACGCATTTGGATCTTCTTCTCCCCAGGGCCGGGATGCATCTGACCAGCACATTATTGAAGTCGTGCTGAAGATGTTGCAAGGTGGCCAGCTACACGTTTGCCATTGAAATGACTTTCACCGCAAATGACCGACATAAATAAACTGAACAAGCGTGTTTTGGTTGTAAACTAGAGAAATTAGCGGCAGTGGCCATGAGTGCCAAGAGAGCTGTGCTCGGTGGAGCTGGTGTTATGGGCCCCCCGGGCCCTCCTGGACCTCCCGGCTCACCTGGTCCCCAGGGAGCTCACGGTCTACCTGGTTCGAGGGGCATTCCTGGCATGATTGGAGCCCCCGGGCAGATTGGAAACACAGGCCTTAAAGGTAAAAATAAATAAATAAAGAGCCGACAATTGATTATTTTCCAGGGCACATCCGAGTCTATTTTCTTTCTTGTCATTTCCAGGAAAGAGAGGGGCTCAGGGTGACAGAGGAGATCCTGGCAAACCTCATCAAGGACCACCAGGGCCCCCAGGAATTCAAGGCAAGTTACTTGAGCTCACCTGAAACGGTGCTGTGAAACTGGGAACATGAAATTGTCACGCTGATCTTTTTTTTTTTTCTTGGTGTGGCGGGAGGGTCGGGGGGGGGGGGGCTGGTCTTGCCACCAGAGAGTCTACTTAAGGGCATTTCAAAAACATAGTTAACTTCAGTCATTGACCAGATGCTCTGGAGTGATAAGGATTTCAGGAGCGGAATCGAATTCAAACCGTGGAGAACGTGCTCCCGCATAACGATACGCCCACACGCAGTCCTCATGTCATCCAAATTCCACATGTACCTGTAGTTGGAGGAAATTAGCCAATGAGGGATCGTGCTAACCCAAGCGGCCATGAACAATGCGGTAAACGACCGACGCTTGCCTGTTGCCCGCTCAGGTCCTCCCGGTGTTGACGGCGTGGCTCGAAACGGCAAGCCTGGCGAGAGAGGCCCTCAGGGAGCAGCCGGTGAAGCCGGCCGTCCCGGTAAGGCGGGTCCACCAGGCCTCCCGGGCTTTTGCGAGGCCGCAATGTGTTTGGCCGCGTCGGCCTACACCTCTCCGAGACTACAGGAGGCGGGAACCATCAAAGGACCCAACATTTAGAATGTTCTCTCCGTTCACCAAGTTCATGACAATGGGGAGGGAGAGAAGGACAGAGACCACTCTTCTCACTTGAACACCATGAGCAAAGGGGTGGGGGGGAGTACGTTGACAGGATGTACACCCTCCCCTTCCCTTTTTTGAGAAAGACAACCCGATGGGACGTTCTCTCTCCTTAATCCCTGACATCACAATGACAACAGCAGGTCACGGCCACCCACATCCATCTGAATTCTTCTCCGCTCTTTCGGGAACACGTAGGAAGTACGTTTGCGCCACGGTTTTATAGACGTAATATGTTGTGATTAGTTAGTTAAAACATCCTGCCTCTCCTGCGAACCCGCATCTGGCAAATAAATGCCTCGGAAGGGGGTGGGGGGGGGGGGGGGGGGGGGAGAAAAACGACGCAAAGGACTCATGAATCCGAAATGTACTCTCAGTACAATACCTTTGTCACCTGTATTATTGCCAATTGTAAGCTTGAGCGAAATCCCTCATTCACCCCCCCCCCCTCCGTGCGCCCTCTTCTATCCTTTCTCCATTACCCGCTTTCTGCCCAAGTCTCATTTTAGAAACTAACGACTACTTTATCTCTTCCTCTTGTTGCCTGGCAACGGCATATCCCAACGGGCACTCCCATCTCCCACAATGCAGTGCTGTAAATCTTTGTAAATGTGTGTTGATTATTATGTAGCGAAAAAGGAATGGGTTACGATATGCGCCGATCAAGAATCCAGAAATTAATCGCATTTTCAGAAATAATTCTCATTTGGAGTCTGAATGTGCTTCCTGTGCCACTGTCAACCTTCAGCGGGGTGTCAGCCATGATAAAAGACGTTATTTATTGTTCTGAACGTAATCGACTGTAAAATCTTTTTTTTTCTTTTTTTTCCGGCTGTTCAAGTCAACCCAAATCAATAAAAAGGAACCTTTTATAAAATTCACTCATCTTTATTATTATGTAAAAATCCTCTTCCCCTATTATCATTTATATCAATTCAGTCCTTTTCTTAGGGGGTGGGGTGTGGGAGGGGGGTGGTGGTTGCTGCAGCTTGAAATTTGTCAACACTTGTTTGGCAAGTTTCAACATGAGTGCTCATACATACTGTAAATCCTGTCATTTCTACACATGGGACATACCGATTGCACAAATATAATGCAAATGAAAACAACAACCGTTGCTTTGCATATTATTATTTTTTTTTCTCACTCAAATGATTTATAAAACAACCTCAGGAAGAAACACGAGTTGCACAGCAATGTCTTGAAACAACATATACACAGCAAGCATGTAGAGTGGCATCGTACAGCCATTCAAAACACAGTTGAATTCTGTTTCTAAGAGAAACCACAATTTTGTTTTTCAAGGCTTGGCTATTCCGAACAATCAGTGGGATACGAAAGCCTAAAAATGCCCCCCCAGGGAGTAGAATAGCATTTTGCTAGCTTGTGAATCCAAAGCTATTAACTTCCATTTAAGACGAACGGCCGCAAATGTTCAAGAAAGCCGTATCGGCATCAAAGCGTGTCCAAAATGTTGCTTGAATGTGAAAAATCGCGAGCGTACTTTTGAGTCATAAATTCAATTCTTCACTTGAAATAGGGTGACAAGCTCTCCGCACGTTTGGTGGACAGTATTTCCATGGCGATGGTATGACGTCGCTCATCAAATGTTTCAAAATGTATAAAAAGCTGCTATATATAAATATAAATATATACAAAACGGTAAACCCCTCGAAAAGGGTGCGTACGCATCCATTCTCTTCGAAACCCAATTCAACTACGGAGAACACCACAAGCGCTGAAGCCGTTGTGAAGTTTTGTGAGGCACTGTGATATCAGAGGTGCAAGCAAAGTGCTACAGTACACGTGGCTGCGTTCTAAACTTGACAAAGAAAAAAAACAAACAAAGAAAAACGGATGCTTCCTCCTTCCCGTGGTTGGTTTGAAGGAGTGAAACATGGTGAAGAGAAGGCAAAACAACAACAAAGAATGATATGAGAAGGAAGTGGAATTCATAAGGAAAGAATGATGGAATTGAGATTCACCGCTTAGGTCAAAGTAGAGGAAGAGGAATGTGGATTTTTGCACAAACAAACAAACATGGGCGCTGTTCAATAACAAAGGAAGTTGCCATCTTTAAGTTTGCGGTCACAATTCCCGGCTTTATGTCCTTTGGTTTGCCCGACCTCTCCCCTCCTTGCCTTCCATACGTTTACCAGGGGCCCTTGACAGACGGGCCCTTGGGGCTATATTCCACTTGACGGCTCATGCAGTCTGAAGGGTTACACCGGCCGTCGATTCCCTTTGAACCAGCCGGTCCAGGCGGACCTGGGATTCCAGGAACTCCTTGCTGGCCGACGGAACCTGGGGGTCCCATCTTACCATACCCTGGGGAACCCGGGATACCTGAAAGGTCAAACGCAACCAAATAAAGCACATTCCAGATGATCAAATTCAGCATGAGTTCAATGTTACAAAGTGTAATTCATGAATGTTCCCGTTTCACTTTGCACTGAAAGCATACTGTCAACAAAATGGTGGGCTGGAAATGGATAAGACCGCCCAAACCTGTGATTACAGATGGGTACTTGTAACTGGCGCTATGTGAAGTAGCCCAGATGTTGATCCCTGACTTAATTACGATGGTAATTATAACTGTTTGAAAATGATGACGGGCATAATCATGTTGGAAATTTCTAATCAGTGACTGATAAAACATTTCCAGAATTAACATACTAAAGTGTCAGGAGTGGAGGTTTTTTTCGTGATCTCAAAAACATGCAGTGTGAGGACCAGTTCTATACATCACCTGGTGCTCCCGGTGGTCCGACATCTCCCATTTCACCTACACCTTTATCTCCTTTTGCACCCACTGGGCCCCTTGGTCCTAAAAAGAATGAATTATTTGAAGCACGCGAAACTTTTAAATGACCAATGACATGTTGGTTGCCGGTTGCTCCTCTCACCAGCTGGGCCTTGGGGTCCAGGCCGACCTAATCGGCCGATCTGGCCTGGGATGCCAGGTGCGCCGGGGGCTCCGGGATTACCGGGAATGCCGTCTTTCCCCGGGGGCCCGGGCCGACCGGGAGATGATACCATTTCGACAGGCATCTGCATACGAGACATGTAGTAGGCCATTCTCTCTGGGGAGATGAGATTCATTGAATGATTGCACATGAACGATAAATATTCATTGTCAATGGCGAAAGTGAGTTCAAGAAGAGTCGATGCGCATCTAAAACCTTACTTGTTACCCGTTGACTTGCGTATTTCATTTTGTTCCATGACCATGGTCGTAACTCCAAAAATTTGAAGCACAAATCATCCTTCTTCATTAAGATAAATTAAAATGCCATTAATGGGTTCCAGCCCCACGTTGTGCTCCATTGTGTACGTGCCTCGGCAACCAGGCGGACGTATAATGCTTCGACTTTCACAACGGACTGAGTCTGCAGTAATATAGTCATTTACCATCGAGCAGGGGTGTCCAAAGTCGGTCCGCAAGGGCCGCTGTCCTGCCTGTTTTCCAGCTTTCCCAGGAGCAACACACCTGATTCAAATAATCAGGATCGTTCGAATGCTGCTTCAGAGCTGGCTGATGAACTGATCATCTGAATCAGGTGTGATGCAGCACAGAGAGATGGAAAACAGGCAGGACAGTGGCCCTCCAGGACCGGAGCTGGACATACCTGCCATAGAGGATAAATAATATTTGCCGAGAAGTATTGTTTTATTGTCCATCGACATGCGTTGCCTATCCGTTTGCCTGTCCATGTCGCAATGTGCTGCGTCTTGGCATTCAGCTACCGTAGTTCTCAAAGGCAAACTTGTGCGCTTGTTTAAAATACACAATGTTTGTTTTATGTTCACTTTGACAGCAAGCTCTGCCTTGAGAGACAATTACCTGCTTGATGTCTGTTTTTTAAATAATTGTTTACTAGCTGCCAAACTGTAGTGAAGTGTAATTGAGTTGAGGTTGCTAGTTCCGAGCTATAATTATCGATAATAATAATTTAAAAATAAAAGGCTCTGCTGTTCTGTAAATGCGAGCTTATCAGGAATTGTTGCCTTTCCTCACCATCAAAAATCTTGATGACCTGCTGGCGGATGAAGCTCTTGACTTCATCGTAATTGACAACAGCCTGTGAAATGATGGTGAGAACATTTGCTTTGTTGAACTTTGCTTTTATGAACAGTATTTTAATAATGAGAACGTGAGTGAAACGGGTGTGACGGTACTTTCACTCACATCATTTCCCGGTGAGCCTGGAGTTCCAGGTAGTCCAGGGGGGCCGGCTGAGCCAGGGTTTCCCCTCTCCCCTCTGGGCCCGACCGGGCCAATCATTGGCTGTGCATCTTTGGAGTGATATCCCAAGCCTCCACCAGGGGGCCCCGGTCTGCCTCTCTCCCCCGGAGGGCCTCTTTCCCCAGTGGCCCCGGGTTCACCCTTTCCAGAGATGGAGAGACAGCCATTCCATTTGTTCCGCTAATGTTCTCCGTATTTGTATGAAAAGCTGAAAAAAACTTTCCCCAGTGAGTGAACACAACCGTTTGGATGGTATGTAAGAAGAAAAAAAAACCCAAATGGCTACAACCATATCAATTTCCTCTCCGTAGCACCCTTCACTCTGATTGCATAAAAACACTGAAAACCAGACTTGCCACATTAGGGATAGTGATTTATCGAGGACAAAGGCGCCCGTAATGGACGACCGATGTTTACGTGTCACGGGAAGACAGGCATCTCTTGAAATAGAGTGTGGAGAAGAATTGAGGAGTCCGTTTTTGTCTTTCTCCTCTGTGCAGCTAAAACCCTGACAATGGCGTCCTGTCAGCGTGACAAATAGCCTCATCTAGCATCTCCCTCTCATGCTTAATAGCATTATCCCCGAGGCGGCGAATAGCTATATCACTGTACACACAGACTGGAATCCCGTGTCTAAGAAGAGATTGTTGGACGTAGGTGGCCGACTGCCAGTGTGAAGAAGGGTAAACTGAGGTCAGGAGTGAAGATGATTTCGCGAGGAGGATTTGAGAGCGAAAGTACGGCTATGTTCGGCATGGGTGCAGAGTGGGCAGAAATGCTGAGAGAACGCATGTTCAGCAGTGCAGTACATTGGCCCCAGCGCCAGTATAAGCTAAAGTAGTAAAAAAAGGAGCATCGTCCTGATTTTTGAGATGCTCTGCGGAGCTGATGGAGAGCACTTGCTGAGATGGCGCTTACCTTTTGACCTGTTTTCCCGTTCTCACCAGGATGGCCTGCCAAGCCCTGAGGAGGGGGAAAAACAAACCAAAAAAACGGATGAAATTGCCACAGAGAAACTGAACACAAGAACTTCAACGCTGGTCGTTACTCACGTCTTTACCAGCAGAACCATCATTTCCTGGCTCGCCCTATAGAGCAACAGACAAGGTAGGAAGAAAACAAGTTATATGGCGTATATGTATGGACGTGGATTCCAACAAGTACATTGTGGGCTGTTGAACAGTGCTTACCATTAATCCTGGGTGACCAGGAGGACCTGGGGTTCCAGGCATTCCCGGTAGACCTCTCTCTCCAATCTGACCTTTATCTCCCTTTATACCCTACAAAACCACAAAATGCATACGAATTCCTGGAGTATTTCAATCATGTTTTGCTACATTTCCTTTGACTCGCCCTCTCCCAAACAAACAAACAAAAAAGCAATTAAATGAGTCATCCAGGTCACCATGATAACACGCTTGTGAGAATCTCACCAATCCATTTGGACCGGGAGGTCCTGGGGGTCCAGCTGGACCTGGTGAACCCTGTTGGATAAAATCAAACAGTATAACAGCAGCACCGCATACATTTGAAGCACCCCCACCCCGCTGCCTAAAAAAGAAAAAGAGTCAAAAATAGAAATGAACCCACAATGTGACCAGATGGTCCCGGTCGTCCCTGAGCTCCTGGCGTGCCGGGATCACCCTGGAAAGGTCACAGATTGAGATCACAGTCATTACTATGGGGCTTTGTCTGCATAGATAATGGAGCTTCTCTTTTAAGAAGAAGGAAACACTCACCTCGTGCCCTGGTCTACCTGGTGGTCCAGGTGGGCCTGAAATTCCAGCTTCCCCCTGGAGGTGCGAGAGTGTCATAAAAAGTGTCAGCAAGGGTGGAATTCACCACTTGGACACTAATCAAACTAGAGTTCAATAGTCAAATGTTCACTTCCTGGCATCATTTTCTACAATTGCAAATGTAAGAGAGAAAAAAAATGACAAAAGTAACCTTTGGTCCTGGAAATCCAGTGTGGCCAGTTTTCCCTTTGAATCCCTGAAGAGAGATGTCAGCAAAGACACAAATAGGATCAAAACAAAATCAATAAATGACACAAAAAAATCTCTGCAAGTTGAAATCAAGCATACGATTGGTTGATTTCCGTTAGGAAAATCAACAAACGGGGAGGAAGAAAATCAACTTTATTGCCTTGCACAGGGACGACGGTGACTGTACATGTGTGACCGTCAGGGAAAATACGGTAAAATGAGATCATCACAAATTGCCAGAAGCACTTATGTTACTATCCCTGTAATGGTCATACAATCCAACTATTCACATGAATATAGATATGATCATGGCGGATAATGGTCCACATGATGATCGTCGTAATTGTGTTTGCGCACGTTCAATTGCTCGTAAAACAGGATACCTTGCAGCTGTGGCTGATGGAAATCTCATTAGGGTGGAAAATATTTGGTGATAAAACATTGACTACGACACAAACAGGATTAGCTTGTTTGCGGACTAAATCATTTTGCCAAAATGTGAAGGACTCAAACATGTTAGGTTCCTGTCAGCGAAGTCAAGAGCAAGGTTTAGGGAGGGCTTGCTTGAACAAAAAAAAAGGAAAAAAAGACAAAGAAAATGCTTTCCGGCACTTGATATGCAGAATGTGTATGCATGTTTCAACTTATGTTAGGTTAAGGCTAACAAAACCAGCAAGTTCTCCGTAGCTGTGAACAACTTTTTAGTTGAATGTGTGTTTTTGTGTGTAATACACAGCAAGATGGCCTTATAAGACAATGAAGAACTCCGAAGGTGCTACCCACTGGCATTCC
This sequence comes from Hippocampus guttulatus, assembly GCF_054856545.1. Lineage (NCBI taxonomy): Eukaryota > Metazoa > Chordata > Actinopteri > Syngnathiformes > Syngnathidae > Hippocampus > Hippocampus guttulatus. The sequence continues at coordinate 948,200 of NC_141278.1, read as the reverse complement.
TCGTGGGCCGGCTGGTCCCGGTGGGCCCAGCTCTCCCTGGCAAGAAAACAAACAGTCACACAACAAATAAAGATAAAATGAAGAAAGCCTGCCCAGAACAGCTGCAAACAGGAAACTGGCCCCGATCCCCACCCCCCCTATAGCTATAAAATCTGCATATAAACATACCCGAAGCCCTGGTTTTCCGTCTTTTCCGTGAATTCCCTCGATGCCAGGAGGACCCTTTAATTGCAAACACCAGCCGCCGAGATCTCATCATGGAATAATATGGCTCAAATGTAAACGATGTTGAGTTATTAATATTGTTTCTACCATTAGTCCTGGGGAGCCTGATGAGCCTGGGGGTCCAGTTGATCCTTGAGAACCTTGCGCACCATCATTGCCCTGTGAAAGAGAGAACAGAATCAATTCGTATCTTGGTACGATACATAATTGAATGCATACAAGATGCTCACCTTTTCACCCTTGAGTCCTGGGGGTCCTTCCCTTCCAATTTTGCCAGCAAGGCCAGGTGGGCCCTGAATATACATGAACGATTTCAGAGTTATACAGAAAGGAATAAAGCGTACGCGTATAGTGAAGCGGTAAAGCATAAAATCGTACCGGCGTTCCAGGGAATCCGGGTTGTCCTTGAAAGCCCTTCAAACGTAACAGAACATAAATATCACACAATTCAGTTTTGTATGCCGTAATGTTGCTCACGTCTACCTGATCACCCTTTGGTCCAACAGGTCCTGCTGGTCCCGTGTCTCCTTTACCTCCCTAAAACCGAAGACGGGATTTCTCATCGATGTCTGTCGATAAGCTATTGAATGCTCGAGCCAGAGCCAGTTTCCAAAAACAATGCATCATGAAACACTGACCGGTGCGCCCGCCTGTCCTTGGTACCCGGGGAGACCCGAAGGACCCTACAGCAGAAGATAATGTGAAACACTCGCGGAAAGACTCATTGTGTAGATGAGAAGGCTGGCATTGCGGTTCCTGTACCAATTCTCCTTTCTGACCGCTCGTCCCTGGGCTCCCGCGTTCACCCTTCAGTCCCTGAGAAAAAATGGAGGCCAGTCAATCGATACCGGGTCACATCGCAGAGTCAACCACGACACTTTGTACCCAACCAAGCGGTCAGATCTCTGTCAGTGTTATTCTTCGGAGGATTTCGCTTACTGGCATTCCCGGAGGCCCCATGGATCCAGGATAGCCCGGCGTCCCTGAAGGGCCCTGAGGTAGTAGAGATTGCCCAAATCATGATTTCATTTCCACACAACATCATTGGAAGGCATTGGTAGGCAGATACTTTCCTGTTCACCCTTGATTCCGGCGATGCCAGCTGACCCTTGTTCGCCTTGCGGACCCTGATGATATATGTTTGTGAAGGGGAGATGCAAGGGTGAGGAGCATCAATGTAAAAAAACAAAACAAAACAGGAAGCATGTAAGCGGAATATGTGTTTAGCTGTATGCTGGAACATTGCCCAAGGTGGAACATAGTGCGCTATGTTTGTTCTCAATAAATCCATGACTGAAAAACATTTCAACCAGCGTTGTGACGTTCATCTTGTCTACTTATGGTTAAATTAGGTTGAAGGTTCCTTTTTATCCAGACCCCGGATCCCATCAACAGGAACGCGGGACCTTACATGCTCCCATACACCTGGAGCACACTGCGTCAACAGTGACGGGGGCAAACAAACAAAAAAGACCATTATCTGGAAAAAAGAAAAGAAACCTTAAACCTCATTTAACCACATTTCCAGCACCTGAGAAAAAAAAGCATACTCTGAGTAGTTTTGAATTATAAGTTGGTTTCGCGTTTTATAATTGCCTTCATCACATTGTGATTACAGATGGTCCTAAATTAGTGATGACGAAATGATTGTGGACAAGAAATACTAATTGGCAGCTGGCCATTGTTGCAATTTCCACAGCAATGATGCTGACTAATATATTCAAGGGCTGCTTTTCTCCCTGATGCGGCGCAGGGGAAGTTAGGGCCTGCTGTCCAGTGCGGTACATCTCCGTGAAGAGAGGAGGGTATCGCACACATCCACATTTTGAGTAGGATGCTCGATGAACATTTTCAGTATATAGAATTGATGTAGGTAACATCCCTAAAGGACTTTCAACAAAAGTCGGATAAAAATGAAAATAACGGTGTGAATGAAACATACAGGTGAGCCAGATGGGCCCGGAGGACCTGGGAAACCTGGAGGGCCCTGTGAACAAATGGCAAGATGCAAATCAATACATACATAGGCTGAACATAAACACAGGTTTGAAATTGTTACAATACCTAATGTCAAATAAACATATCCAACGCATAAATTGTCGCAATTGTATTGGACAAGATTTTTAGCGAGTCCAGCCGGTGACAGTGTGCACCCCATGGCCTTGAATGATGAGATTTGCTAACGAATACTTTAAAAGACACTTTCAATGAGTCAAATCTGTACTGCGCGAAATCTTCACCATGTTTCCTGGAAGTCCAGCTTGTCCTCTGTCCCCTTGTGTACCCTGTAGAAAAGATTAAGAAAGAACATTTCTTCACGTGAAAAAGGACACGCACGGTAGCGCGGCAAATGCCGACTCACGGGCTCCCCGCGTATTCCCTGTGAGCCGGGCACCCCTGGAACGCCGGGTGATCCTGTACAGGTGCAGGGATCCTACAACGGCCAAGAAATAAATATCAAGAAACCTTCGCACAATTTCGCTGCGCTCGTGTCAATTGTCTGACCCTCGGATCTGTTGCCTGTAGTTTCTCCAGACACTGCAAGCAGACAAGATAGATGTGCAATAAGTTACGGTTTACCCATCAATAACAACAAAAAAGTATATGATGCCAAAATAAAAATAAAAAAGTGTTTTTTTTTTGGTGTCATACTTTAATGAACACGCTAAAATAAGATTTTCTTTATTGATTTTTTTTTTTCTTACGCTATCACAGTTATCCAAGGGTGTGACGCCAGGCTTGCCCTGGTCTCCCTTTTCTCCTTTGGCCCCAGCCATACCCGGCACCCCTGGCATCCCTTGGGAACAGTCCCCAACACAGGCTTTCTGCATTTTGGTGTAAATAAGAAGAATAAGAATTAATGTTCAAAACAATTTCTCAGCATGAACACAAGGGGATATCAAATCAACTCACATCTTGATCTTCGTCAGAAGCATCTTGAGGCAGCAGCTGCAAGTCAGGCCTCTGCAAAAATTGACTTTCAATGAGTTTTCATTTTGGAATTTCAATGCATAAGAGACCACAGCGACTCATGCGGTATGAGGCTCGTTCACTTTTTGGTACATTGTGGAGTGCATACTAGAGTGGCACAACTAAAATGAATCAGTTGTGTTGAATTTTCATAAACCTGCATGATAAAAATGAACTGTCACCAAAAGGAGTCTTGCTATTAATTTAATAAAAAAAAAAACATCACAAGCATAGAAAAAACCCCCATCTTTATTCTTAAAAAAAAAAAGTTTTGTACCAGCCACCGGTGGTTTCTTAGATTTAGAAAGAACAAAAAACGTCAACTCCCAAGCACCGAAACAGAGGCACGGATGTTGTGATGTGATGATGTATTCACCAAGACAAGGTCAAACCGACCTTTTCAACCTTTCAGACTTTTTCTGTGCAATGTAAGACCCTTTTTTAAAATTTTCTCTGAAATTAGAAGTTTGATATGCAGATCGGCTAATATGCATCATCTTCAATATCAATGGCGGAGCCGTCACATAATATGCAAGCTATTTGTGTTCATTGTAGGGTAGATTGATGTGTAGACTGAAAATGTTGAATTGTAGGAAAACTGTAAAGGTTTGGAATGAGAAAACAGCAGTTCAAGTTGGAATGTTTCGAATCAGTCAAGAATTGTAGAATTAGTTGAAGCTCGAAAAAAGGTAGAAGAAGAAACCCTTAACCTTAACCCGAGTCCACACCTGCAGATGAGTGGGTGCATAAAGTGCAACTATGCCAGTGAAAATGTGGAATTTCTGCTATGTGGGAATCGTGTGGATGTTGGAAATGAACCCCAAGGTGAATTGAATGAGTTGAACATGTAGAATTTGGAATGAGAGCAAATTGTTGACTGTCTCGTTGCAAATGAATGAGGATTTTATGGGGTGAAACAATGTGAAATTGTGGGGAAAATGTCAATGTTTGGAATGAGAAAAGGATCGGCCCACATTCACGTTCAGCATTCACACAAAAGGCAGACATATCGTGACAGGGTCTTCTCTTGTAAAGGGACAGTCATGTGATCACTGTTCTTGGGGTGTTCATTGCACAGTCAGTAGAAGAATGCCACCTCAACTCCTTTTCTCTCTAATTTTACTTACAACGTATCCAGGCAAACCCGGTTTCCCTGGTATCCCGTCGTTTCCAGGGATACCCTGAAAGAAGGAACTGAGGTTGAACTGACTTGTTGCCAATCGAGGGATAACCACTCCCATCTCCACGAGAGGTCAAAGTAGAGTCAAAGGGTGAGGATCAAAAACGATTGGAACCTGTTCCTTCTCGTATGGGTTCCGGGTATAATGCATGCACAGCCCAAAGGCATGGATATTTAATGAGTCCCATTCAAAAAGAATAATAATGAGAATTTGCATCACAAAGGAGTGAATATTTCTCAATTGTTTATGGAAAAAAAAACACTCTAGTCAGTAATGACTGCGCTTCCGTTCCTCGCCCGTCACCACATTTTTTTTAAACACCTTTGACTCTTGAAGCACAGACCCCAGTAACACTTTATTTGAAGGCATATCAGACATAAGTCAAACAATGCATTTACTGCTGATATCGAACGGAAGACCTTCAAATAAGAGTTTATGTCTAGACCGACATTACCCAAAGTTGGCTCAGTTGCGCTTCAAGGTGCATTGAAGCATGAAGCATTAGTGCATTTTTATCGTCGTATGTTGATGACTCGGGTTGCACACCTGCCATTCCCTGAGCTAATTCCAGCATGCGTTTTATGAGCCATCAATTGTCGAAGCGTGTCAATTCCTCACTTAAGGACCCCAACCCAGCAAGCCGAAAGCCTCAACTGGAAGTGGCGTGTTGTTCAATTCAGGGCAAAAAATTCCACCGCTGAATTGAAATGGAGAGAGAAACCCCCACCAGCCTGATCCCATGTATCTTACCTGAGGTCCTTGAAGTCCGTTGGCACCGTGAGGCCCAGGTGGGCCCGGTGGGCCCGGTGGTCCTGGGGGTCCCTGCAACACATAGTATAACGCAAGCAAAACATAACATTGCACGTTCACAATCCAATAAAATGAACGCTACCGGCACACTGATCAAACCTGAGGGCCAGGCTGCCATGTGCCGGTCACAGCCCCGGGGGCTCCCTGGAAGGAGAGAGGCATCGAAATCAAGCCATTGCTCAAACAGGATGCATATAGCACTCACAAGTCGGAAAGTGAAAAACTCGCCTCTCAACTCAACTGCATTTCAAGAGCACTTTAAAACAACCAGCGCTGTCATCAAAATCCCGGACACGGCGCGAGAATAATTCATACAACAACGAACAATAAATGTTAGAAAGCAAAACAAAAACAGTCAAACTAAAAATATAGTCTCGTGCCGAGTCAAAAGCCAAAGAATAAAAATACAGTGGGAGCCAGTGAAGGGAGGCCAGAGCAGGAGTGACGCGCTCCCTCTTACGAATACCAGCCAAGAGATGAGCGGCAGCATTCTGGACCAACTGGAGGCGCTTAATGGAGGATTATCTGACTCCAAAGTAAAGTGCATGACAGTAATCCGGCCAAGACGTGACGAATGGGAATGGCTGTTTCAAAGTGCTCTTAAGAAAGGAGAGCCTTGACTTTGGCCAGCTGCACTAGCGCAAAATGTTCAAGTGACATTTCCGTAAAATCGATGTTTGTGTTTATACTCACAGGTCCTCCTGCACCTGACTGCATTGGCATGATGCAGTTACACTCGCCAGGGTCACCCTAAAAAGAACAAGAATGTAAGGATTGCAGTGCAAGATTGAAACCCTCCGCATATTGTTAACGTGGCTCCGTGCGTCCATTCAGTATACATTAAGTACACGTTTCCAAAAAACAAAAAAAAAGATTTGAGTCATCTCCTTTGAATGCCGTTGACTGAACCGTATCCTCTCACTTTTTCCAACAGCTCCTATTATTCACATTAAACCCATTTAACTTTTGAAAGTACAACATCACGACTATTTTCTCCCATCGCACATGACCCCTTTGGCTGGGGAATCTGATGAATATGCTAAGCAATAGTCTGAGGCAACTGCTGACAAAAGACTCCAAAACTACTCTTGTTTACCAACCAACAATACACTTGTCACCTCGACTGCTTCTCTGTCGATCGCCCCATAGCCAGTGTGTGAATGTGCGCGCTTGTGTGTGTGTGTGTCTGTGTGTGTTCGTGTAATTACCATCTGTTCCACCCTCTCATATTCTAAGCCCTCAGAGATCACTTCATCCAAAGAAAATGGTAGACTTACCTTGTCCCCCTTAGCTCCGTCAAGTCCCTGCAAGAGAAGACAAACACAGCACACACACACGCACACACTTGTTTGTTAATCAAGAAGAAAGCTCGGGGCCGTGAGCTGGGCACAGATCAGGGGACCGTGGTTCTGATGGCAGGAGACAATGCCTCTGTTCGAGATAGAGGCACACATCCTTGGTTATCAGTGTTGCCTAAAATCAAGGGCAATTCTAAAACGGGCGAAAAGAACATGACGCTCGTTGGCAGACCTTAACACAAGATTTTTACCCTGCCAAACATTGTGTTTATTTCCTGTTGTTGTTGTTGTTGTTTTTTTTTTTAGACAGTACATGAACAAAACAACTCACAGGTCTGCCATCAGCTCCGGGAGTTCCGCGGGCGCCCGGGGCACCGTCTCTACCCTGTGGGCGTAAAAGTCAACAGGGTTGACATCAATACGTGCATATGCAGCGGTGAAGTGAATGGCTCTGGAAAAGATGCTGTCATACCGGTGGCCCAGTTACTCCGAAGCCCAGTGGCCCTTGCGGTCCTGGAAGTCCAGCATCTCCTCTCATGCCCTGTGGATAGGAAAACCCCAATCATGTTCGACGGTATGACTACAAATAGAACACGTTAGGGATAGCGGCCGAGAGTAATAATGACCTTTTCTCCAACGGGACCTGCGGGGCCGGGTGTTCCTCTGGATCCTGGAGGTCCCTGAACAAAGCATCAACGGTTTAGATTTTACTCGAATCAATCAAAAAGTCCAACTTAAGCAATGAAGTTAAAACTTACAACAATACCCGGCAGTCCTCTGGGTCCTTCGATGCCCTTTGAAGTACATTGAGAAAAGTGCTGGTCAAAGAGTGCTTTCCCTCCACGATGTTAAGCCAAGTTCATGGTCAAATAAGCAATCAAAGTCTTTTCTGAATCCATCCTTAGATTTTTAGAGCATTATTGTATTAAATCTGGCAGACATGGAATATGTAAACACAGACCGCACGGGAAAAAAATGATAATCATTTCATATCTGTGGGAATAACGCTAACCCGAACCCAGGCCCGGGCCGAAGGCGGACCGGCTCTTACTTGCACACGAAGAGTTACTTGAAATTAAGAAAATAAAAGCTGAAGTACTGTCAAAATTTTGGATACTGCGTGCTTTTTGGTACTTTCTGGCCTGCGAAATATTGCTTGGAAAGAATCAAATAACACCGACTTTCAAGTTTGCATAGTGCGTGGACTCAAACGGCACAACATTTACTTTGAAATCTGTTTACGTTGTGAGCGCGTCGTTTACGTCCAGGTACAGGTGAGAGGAATTGTTTGCGGTGAGCCGATCGCCGTCGAGGATCACCACGCGAGTCGGTCGGAATTACGCGACGAAGCACGCAGAAAAATGCCCACATTTGACCGAAGTTGGGAAATTGCAGATATCCGAAGACTTGCATGCGAAGTTCGAAAAACGAGGATTCTATTTTTTCCAAGCGACGCGCAACCGGGGAAGCAGCAACCAAGACCGGCGTTGTGATCGCCCACAACATCGCGAAGAACACCAAACCGTTTTCGGGGAGGAAATTCGTTCAAGAGTGCTTGGTGGACTCTACGGGGCTCGTATGCCCGGAGCAACAAAAGAAGCTCAACAAATCCAGGTACAGACCCCCCCCCCCTCTTACTCATGAGCATCTGTCATGTGCACTTTTCATCTGCACCTCAAGCTTTCAACCTCCTTTGATGCATTGTACAAGCTCAACTCAGGCTCGCTTTATCTCAATGAACAACAAAAAAAAAACCCCCATACACTGAAACATGCTTGCTTAGATTGTTTCTGCAATGTTTGGCAGTTGGGAGAAAAATGCTGTGAGTTGTTGCATGATTTTTGGCATACAAAGACACTGTGCTATCTTCATGGAAAGTTAAAATCACAAAGCGTTGTGGTCTTCATGTTATGGAAAGAGAGGTACAAATGTTGCACAATTCCAATTGTTTTGCAGAATTTCACCTAAAAGTTTTGTTTTGGTCGAGGTACTCTTCTCTTGCTATTTAACAATGATGATGAGAGTACAGTATGTGTTATACTGTACTCTCATCGGCGTTTGTAAACAATGTCATTTACTTATTTCAACATAGAAATAGAATCGATAACCGGAGTAGATTTCAAACTTTAGGCCCAGTCCCCCGGGGAAAAATAATTGCTCACCCTTGCCCTCAGTCTTTCCTTCGGAGGCCTATGACATATGAGGTATTTCTTTCTTGATGTTAATTGGACCGTTGATCTTTTGCTAATATCTTGGCTATAACTATTGGGCGGAGGTTATTGTCATCTTTGGCTTTCTTTGTTGTTGTTATTCTCTCTGTACATATTCTTGTTTTGGGTGATATGACCCACATGTGCTCCTGACGGGGGATGCAGTTGATACAAAGAAAGAAATCATTTGTTGTTTGTTTGTCCATATTTTATTGCAACTGATTGTGCCTTACCTGTGCGCCCGGTTGGCCAACTCCTGCGGGTCCAGGTTCTCCCTGCGTAGGGCACAGCAACATAGTCCTTTACATCCATCGCAGCAAAAGCCCAGTAAATGGAATCATACCCTGCTGCCTTTAAGACCAGGAGGACCTTGTATGCCTGCCAAGCCTGGTTGACCCTATTAAAAAAATAATAATAAGGCAAAGGTATGTGATGTAATTCGCACCTATTGTCAAGTCAAAACTCCAAACATGCTTTGCGCACATTTTTGCCCGTTTTCCCCTTTCCCGGGGGGCCGGGCTCTCCCCTCTCTCCTTTTGGCCCAGGCACAGCCACACCGTCACCCACTGCAGTGCCTAGAGATGAACAGCTGGTACAAGCTTCACCCTGGCAAAACACATTAAATCAAAGTTGGACGCAGAAATCTTGACGAACAACCCGTCGTTAGCAAGTCCATCAAGAGTATCGAGGATCGGCTTCCAAGCAGCAATCATTGAACTACGTTACACTTAAGTCATGCCTTCAGTGGCAGCCTAATGCCAGATTGCTCAGTACCTTTTCTCCCTTGAGGCCCGTTTGTCCATCTGGTCCAGGCTCTCCAGGCAGTCCTGGCACTCCAGGAGCACCATTGTCTCCCGTGTCCCCTTTGTCACCTTGGTCACCCTGATAAGATACACACGCGTGCACATCCAAGTATTGTTTGTCCATCCATCCATTCTCGACCGCTTATCCGGGTCGGGTCGTGGGCGCTACAGACTGAGCACTGAAGCCCAGACTCCCCTCTCCCCAGCCACTTCTTTCATAATGTTTTCCCAGGCCAGCCGGGAGACATAATCTCTCCGGCGTGTCGTGGCTCATCCCCAGGGCCGCCCTCCTGCCGATGGGACAGGCCCGGAACACCTCACTAGGGAGGCATCCTAATCAGATGCCCGAGCCACCTCATCTGTATTCAGGATTTCGTTCTATCGGTCACGACGGTAGTGCATTGCTCTCTCTCTCTCTCTCTCTCGATCGAGTATGTATTACTGTGTATATTTTTCATAGTTTTGTATTAGTGGTTAAAATGCTCATGTATCACTGTGGGTACCGAAGTTTTGAAGCAGAATTGACAGATAATTTAAAGCAGTCTGGCTGGGTCGATAGCTGAAATGTATTCAGCATTTGGAAGGTAAATTAAAAAGAAAGACCTGATCATAATTTTGGGTCAGACTTTCTGAAATGATCCTTTCATCGCATCAAATCAGTTACGATGGTCGAACGACCTACTGAGGCATTTGAAGCCTGTTTTATGAAGCTTGGGAAAAAATAAAAAGCAGGTTTATTTATGTACTTTCCTTTTTCGCCTGAGACAAGGCCTGCTTAATGTTGTGTGAAATAGTGGATGTGGGTATCGCAGCATACGCAGCGCAGCCTTTCCGTATCTTACCTTATCTCCTCTCTCTCCAGCAGCACCCGGGGGGCCCTGGGTGGGTGTAACACAGTCATGTGAGCGCGCACTGAGACATATTCTGAAATCTCCCCGATTTCTTTTTGCAATCTATTTGGCTTGAGCTGAGTCGTTATTATCGGCACCTGTTTGCCTTCCGCTCCAAGGCCCGGAAGTCCGGGGATGCCCGGAGGGCCCGGTTCGCCTGGGTTGCCTCTTGCTCCCTCAGGTAATTTGATGCTGGCAGGTCCGCTGCCAACCTCGTACGGCTGGCACAAGCCACACACGCCCTTCAGAAGGGCAGAGGTGAAAGAAGGTTCATTCGATGCACACAAAGACTCGGTCCCTATGTCTTTTCTTACCGGTTCCCCTTTCTGGCCAGGAAGACTCAGACCAGGCAGTCCGATCTCTCCCTGTAAATAGAACAAAAGAATGGAGAGCGTGTGACTGAAACATTGGAAAAATTGCCATTATTCTTTGTTGATGTTAATTTTGCATACTGGCGCTAAATTAACGGATATATCGGAATGCATTTTTTATCTAAAGCAGCACATCCTTTTTGTACCTTTTCACCCTTGCCTCCATCCTTGCCGGCAGATCCTTTAGCGCCAAGTTTTCCCTGTTTTTTTTTTTTTGAGACGATAATCTTTTCACGTCTTGACAGGATCACGCATTCTGTTTCAAAGAACTTAATCCAAACTCACCGGTTTACCATCAGCTCCTCTTCTCCCTGCGTTACCCTGCAGACAAGCCCCCCCACAATCCCCCAAAACATTTTTCAAATTAATAAAACGAGATGTGTCTTTTGAATTGGTAATTCATGGTTCATACTCTGATGCACCTCGGAGACGAGCGTGTCAAATGCATTTATGTCATTGCTATCTTTTCACCAACAGCAACTCAAATTTCTTTTAAAAAAAAGGATAGAATCAAAACAGCCCAGTGATTACATTGGTCCTGCAGTTAATTAAAATACCCGTTTAAAAATAAATGAATTGCCCGCATAGACGTTTTAAGCGTAGCCTACGATTGAGGTCACCTAGTCTGAGCGCCGTTTCTTATTCCTGTTACATACCTTCTCTCCTCTTGGGCCAGGTGGTCCTACATTTCCAGCGTGTCCCTGCGGGGGAGGAAAAAGTGAAACAATGCATCATTTTAATCATTTATCGCAGCGCACATATGCAAGGAAAACCACCGATGCAAACAAAAACAAAAATGCACCGATCGTCAAAGGAAGACAATGACCCAATCCATTTCATGCTAGCTTTTCTGGAAAGTTCCAGAAACAAGCAAGAGTAATGAGGAGCAAACTCTCTGCCTAGACCTACTTGTTCTCCTTTTTGGTCTTTGACTTGCAGAGTTTGAGTCCCGAGGTTTGGGGCTAATTCGCTCAAGGTGGGGCACACGGAACAGGGCTCACCCTGAACAACATGAACAAACACGTCACGGATTTGAATCAGTGTTAAAATATTGTTTCAACACCGACACGTCAAACTGACCTTTTCCCCTTTAACACCATCTGATCCTGCTTCTCCCTTAAAAAAAAAAAAAGAAAAAAAAAAATCATAATTCATCATCGAGTGTTTCGCTGAGAGATGTCGTGTTTAGACGCATCTCGGGAATCAGACGGGTCACTGTAATTAGGCAGATGTGGGACGTGTGAGCATGGGAAAGTGCTCGGGCGGGCTTGGCGCCCACGCGGGCAGAGATCGAGCAGGTGGACCATGTGCGAGAGCACCCAAAGGAAACGCATCCCCATTACCGTCTGCTTTCGGCGCATGTCGGAATGTTGAGTGTGTTTGCGCGGCCCTCGCGGCGATTAGAAAAGAGACCAAAGTAGCAAATGAAGAAGCAGGAACTCTATACCTTCTGTCCGCCCGTTCCAGCCACACCTTGAAGACCCTGGCGAATATGGAAAGAAGGCAGATGCGTTATTTGTCAAGGAGTGCAGCCCTATCCCAATTTGTCGCTCTCTGCTGCTCCAGCTTAATGATCTTCAAGAACCGACTGCAGGTGGCAGATTGTACTTGCAATACTGAAAATCGTTGCAGATTCCCTCACACCTATCATTTCGGATTCCATTTGAAAAGATACTAAATGAGCAGAATGAGAAAGTGCTTTCTTTCGAGCCTCTGCACTACTTTGGGTAAGTTACAGCGACAGGTACCACCCCGGGGCCACTATCGTTCTGTGGAATTGCAAGAAAAAAATGCATTGCGTACGCCGCAGGGGCGGCTTTCCAAAGACTCAGTTAGTGGGGTCACGTGCCATGAAAAGTGCAGCAGAGGCTATAAAAATGTCAAGGGTATCAGAAAGGGCAGGTTCAACGTACGGGCGGTCCTCTCTCTCCAATTCCTGGCAATCCGGGCTCTCCTTTCGAGCCCCTCATCCCTTGCAAAGCCACCGTGTTCCCCAGATCGACGGGCAGCGCGGGGCACACTTCGCATGGGTCTCCCTGAAAATGAAAGTCAACCCCTCATTGTAGCGAAGTGAAATCACACGGACATGCAAATGAGGAGACAATGGAATGCATACTTTTTCTCCTTTGTGCCCCGCTGGTCCTCTTGGCCCCTAAGAGTTGATTGAGCAAGCATATAGTGAATAGTTTATGCACAATTTTTGGAATGTAAATGTGCCAGACTGTGCAAACGTTTGGGCTGCGACGAATGTTAATTTAGTGACCTTTTTCACAGCCACCAATTCGATGGTATCGGAACAAAATATGGAAGGTCAGACTTGTCGGAGGATTTAGTAAAATGCTTTGCAGGGTTCCACAAAAATGTTGGTGCATATGTACAAAGTATCTGAATCTTCCTCCAATAACCGAAAACTATCAAGCAGATGGGGCAACAACAACAAGGCACCACAATTTCAATAACAGTTTCCCCTTAGTTAACTTTGGCCTACAGACTGGAAAACCCGTTTAATGGCTCCTAAGACCTTTGGCACATTACTGCAGTTCTTAAACGTGTCTCACGGGATCTCCAGGAAATCCGTCACCACCCTGAGGTCCAGGTTCACCCTGTTTAGGACACAGGATGATCGAGTCAAAAACAAAGTGGACAAAAAGCTGGAGCCGAATATCCACGAGTGTGACCCTACCATGTCGCCTTTTGCACCACCGGGCTGACCAGGAGGACCCTCAAGAAGAAGATGATTATTTTCTTAAAATCTCAGTTCAATCCACCTTCTCGATGTAATGCTACCATCTATTCCAGTATCAGGAAAATGACACCTGCAGATGAGTGGATTTAGCGGCTTTACTTACAGCTGGACCTGGTTTTCCGACTCCAGGTGGTCCCGGAGGTCCCGGCAAGCCCGGCTCCCCAGCCAAGCCTTCAGGACCCACAAATCCTGAGGTACCCTATAAAAAGGTCAACCCGGATCCGGATTATACTGACGTGACAGTGGAGATGTGACTCACGCGGGTTGATAGAAAGGTAGCCGGGATTGAATGCGCACAGACCTTCTGTCCCTTGGGGCCAACGACACAGATGGAGCCCGCTCGACCCTGGAAAGTGATGACAGACAGAAAGAAATGTGACGCCGTCAGTCCAGGTCGGCGACATCATCAACGTCAGCCTGAGTGACGTAACGACTTCACCGACCCCCGCGTGTGCTAGACATGCGAAAAAAAACAAACAAACCTGGAAGCAGTCAAACATTGTTGCGTGTACGAGGCATTATCTTGACCATGTGCGCCAAATTCAGCCTGCCTAATTCGAGTCACGTCACCAAGCGCATTTATATTCCCTACGTCAGATGGATGGCGGCTTAAGAAGAATCTCTCCTCCGCCAAATCCATCTGTCGCAAAAAACCCACTTAGCCCAGTGAACAACTGATTGCGAGCGTCTGACGCTGGAACCGGGGAAATATCTCGGAGCGGACGTACGCGTTGTAATTTGTTCCTCAAAACTTTCCATCGCGTCTGCCGGATCACCCCTCTGAACAGGGAAGATTAAAAGGTTTAAATCTTTCTGAATGGGGAGCCGCCTGCGTGCCAGACGCAGAGGCCGGTAAAAATGAGGCGGCACTGATTGCGCAAGCTTTGTTGCTCTGGTCTCATCTAAGCGGCCTTACGAGACTGACTTCAAGCGGTGGCCGGAGATGGGGCCGGATGAGATATCGGTGCCGGTCTAGGGTTGAAGATGAACTCCGTACAAGTGGAGTGAAGATATCTGTCCACGAGTGTGCTTTGTGAGCACAAGTTCAGTCTGGCATTTAGTTTTAATGCATCATTTGGAGGATTTGTGCCGATGCCAATGGAAATGAAAACAGCTCGACTGTACAGTAACGTACAGCTTCTAAATCTCAAGAGGAAGGAAAAAAACAAAAACAAATGAAGAAACAGAGCAACACCTACATCCTTTCCTGGAGTGCCCGTGAGACCCTGTGGACCGATGTCACCCTTCTGACCTTTCAGTTCCTGGCAAGAGGCAGTTAAAAAGATGAGAAACACACCAAAACGAGAATGGGGAATTAAGGAGCCCCGAATTAGCAGGCTGGTCAGACCAAACTCGGGTCCTCCCTACTTTCTTAAAACCTTTCACCTTGAAAGCAACTGCTTCGCCCCAGTTGGCAGGCGGCGCCTGTGGAGGGAAGAAATGGCTCAAATCAATGAGGCGATTCTAGAAAAAAAACATTAAAAAGTGCAGATCGTACACACACACACACACACACACACACACACACACACACACACACACACACCACTCATGCAAAGCAAAACGCGACCGCAACTGGTCAGCCGTCCAAGACGACGAGCAGTAAGAAACACACCCGCACACACAAACACCACCTGAGTGGACGCATGCATAATGTAGATCAAAACACCGGCATGACACTGAACTATGACCATTTTGACGTGGTAAAATCTTACTCAAGCCTAACCGGACTGACACTTGCGGTGCGGACACTCTTGACTCACCAGTGAAACAAGCACATGAAGCGTATCATCGCATAGAAAAAAAAGTTTGGAGACAAGTGGGTTGAAGGGTTCGTCGTTTTTCGATGCAGTGACCCGTAGTGGAGGATTGGCACTCACCATAACTCCTTTCTCTCCCTTCTCTCCCTTGGTCCCCGCCGCACACTGAGGTTAGAGACGCACAGTTGAGACCATTTTGGGCCAGATTTCAAACAGCCAAATAATGGCCGATGCTTGTTGCAGCAAAACGACGTAGTTGCCTACCGGACTTGAATGAACGGCAGAACAGTCATCACCCTAGGAGAGAAAGGCTCTGTAAAATGATAACTTAAAAGCATTTTTTTTCTCTTTGTGGTTCCATGTAGCTTTTACAGCACAAGGCATGTAAAGACTAGAAACATTCCGCTGATATTCATTCTTTTGTACGCACAAAGTGTGACTCACCCGGTTGCCTTTTTCCCCTTTGATCCCAGAAACTCGGGCAAGATTTATAAGCTGCAACAAACACACACACACACACATGAATACCACCTACCGTGGTTACATAGTCCAATGGAAAGTGACGAAAGCTAAATGGTCACGCGTTCTTCGATTGATTAGCTACATCTGAAACGCATGCATGCATCACTGAGGGACAAGAATATTGATGCAAAAGATTTGCATGTTGAATCCTCCAGTGCGAATGTATGTCTGCGTCCCAGACGTATTGCAACAATACTTAGGAAACGTCTCTGGGGCTGCTCACCAATGACACTTACACGAGGATGTTTCAGTATCTGCTGTTACCAGGTGGTGGCACTATTTCATAAAAATAAACAGCCTGACACTGCTTCAGTTTACAGCTAAAAAAATAAAAAATAAAGATGATGTGAGGTGTGCTCGTGCACTCACACATTACCGCATAGCTACCACGGGAGACGAGGATCAGTAGGAATGTTTGATTCCCTCAGCACGCGACTGAGTGGAGCAGATGCTCTGCGATACCCCACATGCACACCCTAAACTTGATCGCCTTTCAAAAAAAAGAGCTCAAGTCTTTGTCTCATAATAGGTGACGACATCAGAGTCCACCTGCTGTCTGTGAGCTTTCGCACGCCATAAAGTAGCGAGCGTCTTGATGCCCGCAACTGTCTCTCTGCATGCAGGCCAGTTCGCGCACACCCATCACGCCGCTTGCCGCCTCCCGCCTCCCGCGTCCGATGTTTTGAAAGCTAAACCCAAAGATGACTCACCGTTTCCAAGCTCTGGTCTCCGATAGCGGACTTAGTCAGGCCCCTTGCAGTTAAAAGCTTTGAGGCTTTCCCTGTGCTGTTTACAAGGAGGAGTAGCGATGCCACTTTGGCTGCATGTCATACAAATTGCCAAACGAGCCCTTTCTGTTGGCCGTCTTCAAAGGGTGGCCAGTTTTATTTTAGTTCCTTTTTTTTTTTTTTTTGAAATTTGACAGTGTTTTTTATTGACTCACGCTTATATTATAATTGAATATTAAAATGTGGCCTGGACATGTCGTACAAATTTTATAACAGCAACATGATGTACCCGAAACAAAATTCATTATTTCCTAAGGGAAAAGCCGTTATGGAATTGGAACAGCTTAAACGTCAACCGGTATCACGATGTGAAGTGGGCTTGCCTTTATCAGGTTTCTCTCTCTCTCTCTCTCTTTCTCTATCTGTCACAACACCAATTTTTAATGGAGAAGACTTTAACTGTCTCTATTTCCATATTAGACTCATTTTCAAGCAGATTTGATTTGTGGCAAATTCCACTCTCGTTTTTGCTTCACGTAATGAAGTCGGTGATTCTATTAAAATTTTGCAGAACAATAACACTGTGATGGAAATTGTTTTCAGGCGTAGCTCGAGGATAAGGCGGCTCGACAGAAGCCAAAACAACCCTTAGCTTTCCATCCATCCATCTATTCATCCATTGTCTGATTCAATTCTCCTCACGAGGGTCGCGAGCATGCTGGAGCCGATCGCAGCCGTCTTCGGGATACACCCTGAACCGATCGCCAGTCACAGGCCACACATAGACGAAAAAAAACATTTGCGCTCAAAATCACGTCGAGGGACGATTTCGAGTGTTCCATTAATGCGCATTTTTGACCTGAAACACACTTGCATTTTCAATTTGTCCTGATGGGTTCGCTTTTGTGTTTGCGCGAGGACTTTCTCCCTTAGTGGCAGGGCCCCAGCCCAAATAAACTACATTGAGGAAGTCAAAAAGTGTGTGAGGGAGGAAGAGAGAAACAAAGGAACCCCCCACACCCCCCAACCACACGCATCAACAAACAAATGCAAATGCATGTCCTCCATATACCTCAATTTTGAAAACTACAGTACAGGAAGTACAGTTTTGGCCCCAACAAACATGGAAATTCAATGCTTTTGAATAACAACCAGACTTACTTTCTGTGACAGGTCTTTGGATGAGAAGATTTCCTTCGTGAAGTAGACAATAAGAGGTTAGTCGCAGAAACGAGATGGCGGCCTTGTGTTGTCAGTGTGGAAAGTTCAAAGTTCAAGTCAATGGAAATGCCAGGACCGGAAAGGGAATAAATCTTGATTTTCAAATTTGAGTCCTGAATGTAGTTGTAATAACAGAAAAAAAATATTCCAATGGTGGCAACAAAGTTCTACGATACAACACAGTTCAAAGCAGCAATGCTACATTTTTTTCCCAAGGGTCAGGAAACTAATGAATAAACGTACTAGCAATTGGCATGTATAAAATTCCCCTTCAGGTGACAAAAGGCACTTCTTGCGCTATTTTGACATGCGGGGACTGAACATTTGCCACTTGCAATTTAAATCCAATCAGACTTTCTGAGAATCGTTTCAAGCGACAAAAGCCAGTGGTGAAGTATATGTGCAAGCCATTCAAAGCATTATTTGTTACCTGGCTAAAAGTGTTTTCCAAGTCATTCTCTGCGGCTCGTCGACTCTTGGAGGCATCCGGTGGGCACTGTAACCGCGTAAGAAAATATTGAACACAAGCCGAAAACGTGACGCGCGCAGAACCCCCATTAAGGTCCTTGAAGTCCCATCATTTTGTGTTGAAAGTAGCCCAAACTCCTTCAATCAAATGTTGCCAGGCTCATGTGCAGCCATGCCATGTTATTTCTCTCGACGTAATTATTTTAGTGCACCTGGAACCAATCTCGAGACAAGACTTTTGGTACACATGTGTGACAATATCAAGTTAAGTCATGATATAAGGTGAGAAAATGTCAAGGTGTTTTGAGCAGGTCCCCCACTTGTCTTGTCGGGAAGGACAATAACTGTAGGGTGATTGATATCTGATGCACGAAAAGGTGACAAATCTTACTTGAGCTCCTGGTATTTCACAGCAGGTCTCCTGGTCGGCTAGGGATGGGTCGCAATAGAGCGCCACCTGTTGAATGTCCATCTGAGAGAGACAGAGGGAGGAAGATAAACAACGTACGCGTCAATGAGGCGGTAAACAAAGCTGAGAGCCAATTAAGCGCTCGTTTATATGAAGCGTTAGCAAAGCGCTTTGTCAGGAGGTTTTTGTGCGGCGGTGTGTATGAATACCCATTTCCCGCGTTAACCAAATATGCTTTCGGACTAATGAAGTTAATTGATCTTTAAACTAATATAAATGCCGGGACCACTGGATCTATTCACCGTTAATAGGCCCGGCTCACGGCGCACTCATTCTCCCCGGTAGTCTGCTGCTTTTTAATCATGACTGAACAAGCTCGCCTCACCCGGGAACATCGGATAGGGTCCAGAAAACACACACTCCAATATGAATACGCAGACGTGCAAAGAGAGAGAAAGACTCTTAGGAACAAAGTGATTGGAGTACAAACAATGTTCTCTCAGTGGAGGGTCTTCAAATGGGCGGATATGCGAGCAAAAGACTTCTCGGACCGTGGCAATGCAGAACATGCTCTGAAATTATCCAAAGCAGTTTGTCAAAAGAAAACACAATCATGAAAATGAAATGCCCAATCCGAGAATAAAGTTCAAGATCACCGTATATCTTTATGACGGACGTTTCAGAAGCTTGTAAAACCATCGCCGTTTAACGACTCGCGCCGAAGCCCGAGCTTAATCAAAAGGTATCCCAAGAATAAAAAATAAAAAGCTATTAAAGCATGGCAGTCACACACCGCACTCCAATACGAGCTTACCTGTACAGGCCCAGCGTCCGTAGCTCGAATGGCCAGCAGCGTATGCCCATCAGTGGACATTTTGCCACGGGGCTCCAGGGGCTGTGTCTCCATGGGGTTGCAGTCCACGAGGAGCGAGACGGAATCCCGCCGCACGCTCAGGGCCACCTTGTGCCAGCCCAAGTCCAGCAGAGTTTCCACAGCCTCGTTGGCGAATAAGCAGCTCACCAGGTCGTCCGGGACGTCCGCCCGTCTCGCTCTCAGCGACAGGGTGCCGTCTTGGCCGTTGAGGTCTACCGAGAGCTGCAAATGGGGGGCACAGATGGCATCAGAACGGGACGTGTGGGCATCAACGCACAGAATTCGGAATTTAGAAAAATACATTAAAAAAACAAACAAACAAACAAAAAGACTTAAGGCTACTTCATGTGAAAGCGACATGGATGGGTGTCAACAAAGAGTAATATGTACAGGTGGCACGCAGGGAGGATTTAAAAAAGGAAGACATTAATTACGCACACGAGCAGTGGAGCCAATAAATCATTTCTAATGAGGGAACCCGGCCTCCATTCATCATGCATATTGAGTATTTAAATCTGGCTGCTAGTGATGATAGGTACCCCAAGGAATCCCCGCGTTTCGTCATGCAACACTCCCGCGCGCGTGAATAACAACGAAGGGCGACACCGTAATACGGAACATCGTTGAATTGGATCAGCACGGCAAAGAAGTCAAGAGAGACGATTCGAAGGAGGATTAGGGTGGGTTAAGGCGCCTGGAATGAAACCGGGAAAAATTGTCAAGGTTTTCGAAAGTGACGATGCAATCGATTGTTTGCAGCCAAAAAATAGTGAAGAAAGGTGGCTGGATCGGAAGTCATGATCCTGAAAGGGAAAGGATGCTTAGAAGAAAGAGAGAACAGACAGCTGAAGCAAGGTGGAGGGACAGGAGAATCTGGAGGTAGGGCTGCCTAGTGAAAGGTGACTACAAAGATTGTATTCTCAGATAGAAAAACAAAACCTGAGGGTATCCCTGCTCATCAGATATCTGGAGGAGGTAGGTGGTGTCCCTCAGGGCAGCCTTCTTTAATGTCAAGGTGAATATGAGAGTGAACTCCTCAGGAAGGCCATCAGGAAACACCTCACTAGAAACACAGAAAAATCAAGAATGCTTCATGACGGGCGAAATGAAAGAAATTGGCACAGATTCATTTTCAGTGCGGCTATATTTACTCTTCAGGGAAGAAGTCCTTTGACAAAACGCACTCCCTCACAGCAATAATTTGCGATGCGAGACTGGCCGCATTTAAACCTTTATTCCGGCAGTGGGGCAGTTGTTTTGAAGCAATGTGTGTCCTGCAGAAGGTCTAAATTTATTGATGAAAATGTTTTTTTTTTTAAATCGAAAACAGTAAGTTTCAACGTATTTTCATCCGGGTGTGATCATTTTTTTGTTGTTGTTGCCAATTTAAAGGATTGGCGCATAGAAATTTCCTCTGATGTGTCGGAGGGAGAAATGACACAGAGTTGTGAGCTTACGGTGGCTTTGTGATTCCTGTTTACTTCCCCACCACCTTTTGAAGATAGCGCCTGCATTACAATGCAAAGCGCACGATGAGTCAGTAACCCTTTGGCATTCATTTTCCTCGCAGATACGGCCCAGCAAGCTGCAGCTCTGCTGTTCGGTCAAGGGCATCTCAACACACAAATTCACCCAGACAATTATGAATGAAAGTGCACTGAGGGATGAAGGGTTCACGAACATCCCCGGTGAAACGGAGGCTCAGTGAGATGGCAAATACTTTGAAGTATTCCGTGATGCTTCCTTTGCCCACGTGCGCAGTGAATGGCCGACGCTGGCAGCTGCTTTCCCACCTCATGAAGTGATTTATGACTGGAGGAGGAGGCGAAGGATGTAGAACGGAAAGGCGAGAAGGAGAAAATGGGGAGCTTGAAAGAACGAAGCGTTTTGTAAAAAGCTCTGGAAACTGGTAGCGCGTGGATGGGTGAGGGTGCTGGCGGAACGGCAGCGAGGAGTTTGTTTCAATAGGGCCAAAAAAAAAAAAATAAGTACGATATGATATCTACAATGTAAGATATGCTCATAATGTTTTTGTGTGTGTGGGGGGGGGGGGGGGGTTCGGAGCCACATCCATTTCACAAATGCCATCGTAACGCTTGTCGCAAACACATGGCAAAAGCGCAAAGCGATAAGGAATTTCATTTTCATAGATCACTTTGAATGTGATCGGCGGAGAGGGCCTAGCAAATAATTCCTTCCCGTTCCACTCCCGCCCTTGGTGAAAGGAAAAGTGGCTGAGGTTGAGGCCTTTTTTTGAATACAGAAGAGAGACGGTATGTCATGTGTCGTTTACTTTTGTGGTTGAGACCCTGTCGCAAAAATGTATACTGCAGTTCATCCTGCAGACGGATGCTGCAATCGGCCTCACGAACACATTTAATGCACGAGCAAATCGTCATGCAAGGCAGGTGATAATGTTTTAGATTTCTTTGGATTTTTAGCCTCGAGGCTTTTTTTTTCCCTATTCTGAAATGTGCTTTGGACTGTATATTGCAGGACCAAAAGACGTGAGATTCTTTGATCGCAATCTGGGTTGCGTGCCGCAATATCAGAAAATGGCTTTGCCCTCTTTTGATCCCCTCCACCGACATAAAAAAAAAAAAAAGAAACAGCAATCAAATCCTACTTTGCTGAGTGGTGGCCATTTTGCTGGCAACAGACAAATGAAACCGCCAAGAAACAAGTGGCTTCATTTGGCTGTCACTCATTTGTGAGTCGATTAGCCTCTAATACAAAGCAAACCATTAGTCTCCAATCACTCGACCCACACGCATCTCAGTCTCGTTGCGGATAAATTAAAAAGCCGCTTGAATGACAGCACACCACGTTTTTATATGCTTTGCCCACATTGAGCCGGAATGATCACATTAGCACAAAAGCATTGCGACCACTTTCATGGAGTGAAAGCCTGAGAAAAAGCCTTAGGGTTGGTTTGAAATGCGCTTAGATTGGAATCAGTCAGTCCAGGCCAGAAAGACACTTCTTTACACCACCACGTGAAAAAACACATGAAAGTCTAGGATTGAATGCCTGGATTCTTGGGGGAGGGGGGGGGGTGGGACACCCTTTGCACTGAATGAGTTCATGAGGGTCGCTTAAAAATAAGTAAATCCAGTCTTTATATTTTTTGTCAAAACGCAGCATTCTTCAGGGCAAAACTGACAAAATATATGAAATGTTACACTAGGATGACCATTCCAGGGTGTTCCCTCGTCTCTCGCCTCCCATCAACTGCAGTCGGCTCCAGCAGAACCATAATGAGGCCAAGCGCGATAGGATACGGATGAACCGCGACATTTTGTATGACCAAAAGCAGTAAACTGCCACTGCGTATACGATAAGCAGCTCCGCTAACATATTGAAGGATACAGTATGTGAATCACTTTACGGACAAAACGCCCCAAAAATAGCAAGGTTTTATTTGGCCTTTGAGTGAGCAGAGCGAGATGAGAAACTACTCCTGTCAAGGTTCGTAAACATGCTTTATTGTTGACAGAGCTGTCGGAGAAACGCTCAGAGATTGATGCATGATGCAGGGACGCCAGAGAATGAAAGCAAAGGTCATGCAAATACTCATCGAACCGTCAATTTCGCATGTTTTTTTTTTCTTGCGTTTTTCTCTTTTTTACAATGCGGCGTCCCCAGTGGCGGGGGAGAGGAAGTGGTCTATCTGTAAATGCAATCAGGCTTGTGGAGGTATGGCATTCCAAGTCTCCGCATTGCACACGATAGCCACGGGTCACGTTGGAAGAAGCTTCCACGAGCTTCCGAGTTGACTGTCGGTCATTTCGGTCGGTAATGGCGTGGAATAAAACACATGCATCACAGCTGCCAAAAAAACACGATGGCTTGCCGTGTAAATCTCCCTCGGTTGTGAGCTGAGCGAGCGCAAGGAGATGCACGTTCGTTCAACTTACTCGGTGGGACGGATGAGAGGAGTCTTGCCCAAGCGGAGGATGACGGGCCCGCGAGGGTTGCGGATCTTCTTGACATCTTGATTCTTGAGGAGGGAGAACCGCCTCACCAAATCATAGCCTGCGAATGGCATTGATCTTGGTCGACATCCTCACCATAACAAGAGGAAAGAAAGTCAAAAGAGACCTGACGTCACCTGTGATGTTATCCCGAGGCGAATGTGGAAACTTCCATTCTTCCACTTGTAAAGCCGGGCACGGAGCATCTGGGGAGACAAATAGTAGGCCGGCGGCGATTCATACCTTTGTCGGTTGACGAGATGGGAACATGACGCATCGCAACAGTGCTGGTTGTTGACTGCGCACTCGAGACGTACAAAGAAAATTGATCCAAAATGAAGTCCGAAAGAGAGCGGAACACGCTGAGCTAGATGAAACGAGGTCAAAGCTGTGCTGAGACGAACGTGGCTCCATCAGACAAGTTGACTCGCACTGCACTTGATGGACATGTTCGCACCTTGTCAAAATGGGGCTGGGGGGGGGGCGGTGTAGAAGATAACTGATGGTGCTTGACAGACTAAAAAGGGGCTGGGGTGGGAGGTTATGTGAGATGTGTGGAAAAACAGGGCTGTTAGAGTGAATCAACGTCATTGATCTTTTTGGGGCAGAGGACTGAGCAAGGCATTATACCAGGCCCACTTTCATTTTGCTGGAGGGGAGAAATTCTCTTTTGTCATTCTTCAACAATCTCATGATGGGGGAAATTCACCTCAAAAAGCAACGTTTCCATCAAAAGAAATCCAAATTAAAAATGGAGTCCAAACTTGCTGTAGTTAAAGCTGCTAACAAATTGCCGTTCAGTCATTAATTGAACTGAATCCAAGGGATGCTAAATCAAACGTAAGAGACCGGGGCTTATTATTGAGAGACCTATAAACAAAAGAAGAAGAAATAAACCCCCTTTATTAGGGCCTGTGAAGAATAAATGCTTTTTTTTTTCTTTTTGCATTTGCATTTGCTTTCCTGTTCTTCCATTTTAATGGAATTGAATGCAAATGAGAGTTGGGGACGTAGTAGCGAATGCAGGCCATGGCTGCTTTCAAGCACATCATGCCTCATGTCAGTCCTGTCAGGAGCTAAAATTACGACCGAAATGAGAGCATAATTACGTTTGAGAGAGTAATTTAAGTTCAGAGAGGCCCGCTGGAAAATCGAATAAGTCATCACCTATTCATCTTGATGCCCCGCAGCATCTGCTCGACTCTGCGCCAAGCCGTGAGACAAAGCATGCGCACGTTGCGGCTCGTCTGTATGCGGCGCGTGTTGTGTTGTCGCCGTTGTGGTCGACTTGCACAAATCGAGGTGTGGACAACACCTGTCACGTAAGGATGGATTGTAAGCAGAGGGAGGGAAAAGAAAATCAAAACACTGTCTTTTTAACTTGGCCCTCCACTGATATTGGCTTCTGCAAAGTCAGCGCCAACTGAAATCTCTTGCAGCCTTTCAAAAACTGCCTGTCAAAAAAAAAAAGAAAAAGACACGTAAACACGGAGCCTATGTCTTCATTCCGTATCTCTCCTTGCTGGGATTTTTTTATGTCAAGAAAAAAAGCTCTTTGCCGCTTGGTCTTTTTCTTATTCTTTTGGTTTTCATCACCGGCTTCTTCCCCCCGACCCATCCCAGAGTCAAGATGAAAGCCATGTCGGCTGTAGAGAGCCCATGTTCTCCCCATGGCTGCGTGGGTTTTCTCCGGGTACTCCAGTTTCCTCCCACATTCTAAAAACATGCATGGCAGATTAAAGGAACCCTCTAAATTGTCCCGAGGTCTGAGTGCGGATGGTTGTTTGTGTATGTTTGCCCTGCGATTAGCTGGCAACCCTTTCAGGGTGCGCCCAGCCGAATACAGCTGCGATACCCGCGACCCTTGTGAGGAGAAATCAGATTAGAAAATGGGTGGATGGATGGATGTCTTTGCCATTCACCTTGTTCTCCTTTTGTCCTGCCTTTCAATGTTGTCACGTCTCGTCTTGAAACTCAGTTTTATTCTTTGGCTTTTGACTCGGCATGAGACTTGATTTTTCGTTTGACTGTTTTTGTGAAATGAATCCACTGCTCCATTTTTAAAAATTGTATTTTTTGCAGATTTTCGAGCTGTTCACACATTTGTCAAAACAAGAGAGTTTTAATGAAATGAGCGCTCCGAGCAATTTTTTCTTTCTTTTTAGGAAAACAATGCAAGCACCCGGATTACAAGAACACCTGTCAAAAAGCTAAACTCAAACACACATTTTGTAACACCGCCGAAAGCGTAAAAGTGGTCTTGTCTTCTTTCTTTCTTCTACATGTGGCAAGGGTCGCTGCAACCCATTAGGATCTGTGAGCTTCCCTTAGATAATACACTTGGTAAGTAGGTGTTCATTAGGGAGAGGAGGTCAAAAGTCCGCTCACACGGTGTGGTTATTAATAAGGCGGGGAGACGGAGGTATCGAGCGTGCTTTACAGTGTGGCTTTCACAGATAATTGGACGGGATTGCTGATCAGCCAAAAATGTTTCTCTCTCAGAGCTTTGCAGTATGCCGGGCAATTAAAGTCACCCGAGGCATGCGCAGGGCGACGCGCGATGTCGTTGATTTCATACAATGACTCCGTTGTGTAGATTGGGCTCAAAAAAGGGAGAGGAAACCACAGACTAAGAAGGTAATAGAAATGGCGGGAGGATCTAAGGTGCTTCTGCTTCGAGGCAAATGAGTGAACATTCCTGGTTGTTTTCCCAGAGACAAAACTGCAGCACAGATGAGTGAAAAGACATAAAACCGCACTCTTGGATGGCTAATCCCCCCCGTTTGGGCCCCTGGCCTAATTTTATGATACGGCTGTTATTAGGGCAGACAAACATTTAGCCTTGAGAGCTTTGTAAACTGCGATGTGACACGTGGAGCGGATGGTCTGCATTTGTCTGCATAGATACAGGGACGGGGGTCGAGATTGGAAATGGCAAACCTGACTTTGTGAGAAACAAACTGACAAATTGAGAAGAGAGTTATTTGTGCACTCCGTATCGGTAGTTCTTGAATACACTGCAAGACAGTGATTTGTGGGGACGTATACTTTCTTAAATACACTGCAAGACAGTGATTTGTGGGGACGTATACTCTCAGTTCACACAGCGAAGGGCATATTTCAAAAGTGATGATATTTGTATGCTTGAGCTAGACAACATTTTGCGACGCAGAAGATGATTATAGTCACACTGTAGTTGCTATTTGCGTGAAGGCGAGTGGCAGACCGGATCACTGGCTATTGGTGTGAACTTGTGCTGTGAAGAAGCTTCGACACAATTCAATCGGAACAGAAACGAGGTGTCGAAGGGATTCATATGGCGCAAAATAAAATTCCTTCCGGGTGCGTTCAACAATACACGAAAGCTCAGGAGGTTTGCGGAGGAATCAACCGATCGCAAGATTTCGAACGACATCTGCAATCCAGAGGTGCGTTCATGACTAAAATACCGACATTTTACCTCAAAGTACCGGTCAGCGGTCACGCTAGAGACTGGAAAGGCCACATTAGATTTGGCGTCATTTCCTTTCAAGCTATTCTTTTCTGCGGACATTTAAAACCATGATTACCACGCACCAAAATGATAGGTGGAGAAGATTATGGTGACGCATTCAATGGATCGTTCTCCCGTCCGACTTGGGCACGAGTGACTGCCGGAAGATAACTGTATTACAAATATTTATTGATGACGCAGATGTTACTTGAGCACAGGAACGAATCGCAAAAGTGGCCCCAGCTCATATTCAGCCGAATGCGGAGACAACCGATAGCAAGACCGATAATGATCCGAAAAATGCCGCCAAGCCAACCGTCACCCTCCCTTGCGCGGAAATGAAACATTCTTCAAATATCCTGAATCCAAACAAGCCAGCTTTTCACTTTTCACAACTCCGAAAGTCGCCATGCGGAGCAGCTCTTGAAGGACATGACCATAAAAGCCCCCAAAACCAGCCCGCAAGAGTAAATGCAGCATTTTGTGACGATCGTGACGAAGACTGTCGTTTGATATCTGGACCGGTAATGCATCGCTCGGCGCTCACGGCAGCGCAAAAGAAAGCATTGCAGCGCAGTCGCCGACAAAAGAGATGATTCCAACATAACTTTCGATCGCAGGGACTCTGCGGTGAACAAAAAAGAAAAAAAACATATCACCTTAACAAAGCAATTAGATTTGCCCGAGAGGACCGGTCTCCGAGGCCAATATGCCGCGCTTCTGCAGCACGATTCCTCAACGCCAGTTTTAATTCAGCCGCTCCCCAGATGTCATGTCAGCAAATTACCGGCAAATTGAGATTTGGCTGAATCAACAGTTGCGAGCATGTTTTTCGCCTCGCTGCCTGGCGCGAAAGGTTCGGGCTCCGCTTGCGACGTGGCTTGCTTTCTCTCAAAGCGCCGCGGCAGAAAGACTCAAGGGACGCGCAAGCTGGCGCGGTCTCTTCTTGACTCGCCGGTGATGAGCGGCTCCTCGAAGCTTCTTATGGAACTAAAGCGATTGCGACGTTTATTGTACGGAGGAAAGAAAAAAAAAACGTCAGTCAATCAGCACGCCTGCTGGAATGATTGCTGGCTCCCGAAGAGAAAAGTGACCGCGCATTTCAACCACACGCTGACCACCCCGCCACTGAGGGCCAGCAGTTGAAACAAAGTAAGCCATAATCACGCCTCGTATAACAGCAAGCATTGAGCCGCATCGGCTCGTCGTAGCGAAGGCCTTTTTGTGGGAAAAATCTGGTCGCTATCATGAAGTTGAGGTTCCCAAGGTGTTCGTTGTCAGCAAAATCGGCAAATGGAAAGTCAATGACGTCAAATCGGGACTTGGAAATGTGAACGTTATAGGGATGAAAATGGATGGAATCAACGGGATACGTCGAAAGGAGGTTCGACCGTATCAGTTTAAATCTTGAGCAATGCTAGCGTGACCTCGAGCAAGGCGCAACTTCTTGGGTTTCTCGTATCTGTGAAAGCCCCTTACTGTAATGCACCGGCGTCTCATGGCTTCATTCATTTCAATGTCCGTGGCTCCAGAATGATTTTCGTGACCTTGCCGAGTAGATATTTGCATTCTTTAAAGCCCGGAAACGAATGGGAGCCTCACCTTGCTCTGATGGAAGTGTTGCACATGAGCCGAGGCCGATGGCCAGCAGAGTCAGGCAGGAAGCAAGAAGCCACATGCTTTCGTACACCTCGCCTCACCTCAGCCACCACCTGAAGGACGAATGGGCATAAAATGTCAAACTCCTCCCGGTGTTCGGCCTGCTCACCCTTCGGCTGTGTTTCCAGTGGCAAACTTATGCCGCAGCCCATCTCAAATTGACGCAGGTGTTTATTTTTGAGCAGTTCGCAGTCAACCTGTTGATGATGTACTATGATGTGGTTTTTTTTTAAAGATTTTTATAGAGGCATATGAATTTGCCACAATCTCGCTCATGAAGGAGTGCAAGTCAATCAAATCTGATCATCGTCATTCTCCCATCCATCTGGTTGGCCTTTCGCTGGGCGCAAGCAACATAAAAAACACACACATGCATGCAAATATGACATAAACGTGCGTCTGTTGAGCCACAACAAGGTTGAGGAGGAAACCAATTATGATATGCACCTGACGGTCCTGTTTCACAAACCTCACAGTAAAAGAAAAAAAACCTGGAAGAGGCATGAAAGAGTTGAAGCGGGTGCTTGCTTGTGACTCAACAATGCCACATCCAATCATACGATTTCTACAAAACCGTTTATTGTCAGCATCTGCAGTCCCTTTCCTTTTTTCCTGAGTTAAACATGACAATGCACTCACATAAACACGCCACGCAGCCACGCTGGCTCTCATGAACTCCTCGCCGACCGACCCACATTTGCCCTCAGCTGGCGAGAGAGGCTCAGAGGGTCGCAGTGTTTACACGTAGGCAGTGTTTACACGGCGTCCTCAAGGCAGGCGAGTGAGCAAACTGCCTCCTGTCGACACACTTGTCCTGCCTTCCTGGGGCGATGACCTCCACCCCCGTGCGTCCCCCACCCACGAGGACACAACGCAATAGCATTTAGCATTCCCACCGTAGCATTCGATCAATCCAACGAGCGTATAAAGCCATAATCCATCCTTGTTCAAAACCATTTGTGTGTGTGTGGGGGGGGGGTGTAAAATAAAACATCATGAAACTATAGTCCCCCCTGCGGCTCCAATGGGCAGAAGGTTAATCAAAGCCTCGGATGGCTGTTTGAGCACTCTGCACCTGCCGCTTTTATAGGTGGCCAGATACCACATCAACATTATAATCAGCAAATTCACACAATACATCATGCATCACGTTCCAGAGAATGGAAACTAGTGCATATAAAGTAGCTTGTTGCTATCGTTTTCTGGCCATAATCCCCATGAATTTTGTAAGCCTCCTGTGATGTGTTGCAAATCAAATTTTTTTCTTTGACTGCCGTAGCGTAGCCACAGAGCTGGCCAGAGGAGATAAAGTTGGGACTTGGCCGACACGTCGTCGGTCCCCAAGCACAGAAAGAAAGCAAACAAATGTTTAGGTCACTGCAAGACAAGCCAATGGAGGGAGAGTAGAACAAAAAAGTGCCTATTTGGAGGCCAAATCCAGAAGTCGTAGGAAGCTTATTGACCAATAATAAACCTACCAGTGACATCTTTCTTTTGACCTAAGGCCAATTGTCTCCTTCCAATTCTCTAATCATTTCCACTCCCACACATGGTGAGGTAAGTGCGCTCAGTGCTTTGTAAATCTTAGAAACGCAATTCGTCATTGTCCTCGTTTACGACAGGAGTGACGATCATAAAACTCAAGGATCGCGTCAGGCAAAGCAGCTTTATTGTGTATTTGTGTAGTTCATACACAAGATAACTCGACGCGCTTCACAATTAAACAAAGCCTGTGCTACACCTTTTAAGATGTAGCACAGGTCTTTGCATGGCCCCGCAGAAGGATTGGACTTTATGGCTTTATTTTTTCTTGAAAAGTCATTCTTTGAAAGTACTCATTTGAGGCTCTGACAAATAATGCCGGGCTGAATGCTAGCAGGCCAAGTTGCGCGCTTCCTATTTGAATGCACTGGACTTTGAATGCAAAGATACCATCGAGCTATGATAGATCCTCGGCCTAAGCAATAACTGGGAGCAATAGAAACTCGCTGAGGCAATATCCCAAAGTGTGCTGTGCACAGGATAGGCTGAGGCAAGTTTTCATGAGTCTTACGTTCTGGCCAGTGTCCAAGAGCTTGAGTAGTCGGTAATGAGAAACAGGCCGGTGAAGTTGCAGAGGAAGAGGAAAGAGGAAAAAAAAAAAGGCAGGACAGTTAATCGCAGGCAATCCTCAGAGGGAGTCTACTCCACACTGTCTCAAGTTACCAGAGACATGGACGCTTTCAAGACGCTTACACTATGAGAAAGGGGAGAAAAAGAAAAATCAAAACATCTCATGACATAAGCTGGTTGGCCCGGAGTCCATAAAATGCATTGCTGGGTCGAGTGTTTCTCGACTGATACCTCATGATATATGCACTACTGACCCGAATAAACAGTCCACGGGGCTCATAGACTTTGCTGCAAGCCTCATATAGAAGCTACTGAAGCACTTTCCACATTTGCCCAAAGCTCGTGTAAGTCATTTGTAACTTGATTACAAACGCGTCATGTTTCCGAGGTGTGTATGTGCGTGCGCGGGGAGGAGAGGGTCAGCGCAGGCATTCATGTAAAAAACCAGCAAACGCGGACGGGGGCTGACTAATTCAGAAACAGATGTGACTTTGGTATCCCCGCAAACCAAGTAGATTGAATCCTGACATGACTCCTTGTTCACGGGCAAGCGTGAGCTACGATGCCGCGGCGCGCGCGCTTCTTTTTCCACGCTCGCGTGACCTGATTGCAAGGCTGAGCCACATGAATCTTGGCTCCATCAAATTTGGCTTTGGTGAAAGAGCAGCAGTAAAGCTGCCACACACGTCACTTGACGCAGTAGCTGGACAGTCGACACCGTCAAAAGGCGATTCCCCAAATTGTTGCAAGAGTGCAAAAACGATTTTTTCGTGTATCCCGCTATTATGTGGAGCTATTGCATCTGGAACTGTGCAATGAGTGCGGTTAGTCCGTATTAGTTACACAGCTGAGTCAGCCCTCCCCGCCCCCTCCCCCCGCCCCCTGAAAAAGACAAAAGCCAAGTTGATGTGAACGTTTTCTTTCCCCTTTACTTTGACCTTCTTCCCTCGCACTTTGCCGAAAGCTTGCTGAAAGACTTGTTGCTTCAAAAAAACAAAATGAGTCCAAATTCCCACAAGACCGCCGTGGTTGCACATCGTGTCAGGCAATTAACAGCTCATTGAAGACATACCTTGAATTTGGGATTAAATCCACAAACTTGTTATGACATGAATCCGACAAGAAACGTTTGCATATCAAGATCGGATGTAAATCCAAAGTAATCCAGTGTTTGCTTGGATCCTTGAAGCGACTTTTCTTTTGTCTTGAGGCGTCCTCCACGGAGAAAGGGAAGAGGAGGAAAAGTCACGGCGAGAGTGGGTGTCCAACTTTTCCCCTCCCCTCTAATTCCCGAGTCTCTGCCTCTCTTTCCCCCCCCCCCCCCCCCCTCTCTGTGTCTCAAAATCTTCCCCTGCGTGGCTCTGTTTCTTTTCTCCTCGTTTTTCAGGAGGGAGATCCCTTGATGACATCATCACTCCTGTACAAGAAGGCCGGGGGCACGGGGTGGGGTTGTCTCTAATCTTTCAGGCGTCTTTCCTCTAGGCCCGTGCCCTTTCCTTACCTCTCTTGTTTTCTCTTCATTGCCTCACGGAGTTTGATCCGTCACGTTCATCAAGGCGTTGTTGCCATTCCGACTTGGGTTGGAGCCTTGCTGATCGTGACCATGCGGCGGCTTTGTGATGAAGAAGAATTCACCGCATTATAATGCAAAAAAAGGATCATACGTTACCCTGCTTTTTTCATTGTCGAATGCTGGCTTTTATTGAAGCAATCCGTAGAGGCCCCAGTTGCAGCCCCGGGAACAGAAGAGATTATTGCTTACCTTCACAGTCACATCAGCGGCATCTCATAAATTGTTCAATAGGCAAATGTCACGTTGGCGTTCTTCTTGCGAGTAGCCCACTGTTGCTTGTTGGTTTGTGAGTGATGAATGCCCACCTCATGTTTCTGTTACGTGTGTCGAGAGGGCCTCCGTACTTTGACATTAGCTCGAAGCTTTAGCTCAGTCAATGCAATAGGGGTGTGTTCGCCAGGGTGCCACAAACTTCTCATTGCTGATTTTGCTCAAGGTTTTCTTTCATTTTAAACAATTGACATGCTCGAGCTCATGAACATTTCAAAACGATCGCGATCTCCTTCATTTGCACTATTGCATCTTCTTGCTGTACTTGTGCAGACTTGACTCAAGACGTTTCTTTGTATTTATGTTGTCTAGCGTAGATAGCCTCGGGCGTTTGCAGCTTTTTTTTACGCTCCCGTTTACGAAAATAGGGCCCTCCATCTCACGATCTGATTGTAAGGATTTTGTGTTGCTCTGTAGTGGCAAAATACCGTAGAAGAAATCCTTGATCCTTACAATGGTTTATCGTTATTTGGTCCATGTCCTTTCCTTCGCCCAAGTTGAAGAAAAAGGTGTGGTAATGTTCCCCCTTTCAACTTCTGGCCTTTCCCAATCATCCGTCTCATTTGTCTCCTCCATCATACCCTCCGCCACACGGTCCGCCATCCGTAGCATTCGTTATATCAACGGCCCCCTCCTCCCCAACGCGGCGTTGCTTACCAGCTCGTTTCATGAGTAACTTTCCCAAGCGCGGGGAGTGGATGGATTCTGGCCCTGGTCTTTACTGGCTCAGTTATTTCCACTCCATGCTCTCGTGCTCCTTTAAGGGGATGAGGGATGAGAGAGCAAGAGATCGCTGAAAGAGGGCAGGAGATCTTATCTGAAGGCCAAACGCTGCTGAGGGTTGCTGACAGGGGATTTGTGTCCCCCCCAAAAAAAGCATCGTGTTTGTTATTTGTTAAACCCTCCATCCATTCACTTCAACCGTAACCAAAAATGAATTGACGCCGGGCACCTCCGTTTTATTACCGCCTTGCGTAAAATATGTGCACCCAAATACATTGACTTCATTTTCCTCCATCAACCCTCGTTGACTGAGTGCAAGCGAGACTTGTAACGATAAAAAATGTGTTTGCGTGCCCACTGCCGCTCCGCTTGCTGGTTTCCATTATTACGGCAATAAGGCACGGAATAAAGTTAAAATGCCAAGCGGTGAGCTGAAAGACTCCCACTGCTGCAGCAAAGCGACATTAGAAGATATAAGATGAGCGCGCGCATGCATTGTGGATTTAAGACTGCGGAGGGATGTGGCGTATTATTGTACTCAAGTCTGGTTTGCTTGTTGTGACATGAGGGTGGTGGGAGTGCAAAAAAAAAAAAAGTAGAGCTCGATAAAATGGAAGGACAGCGTTCATAAAAAGAAGGGAAAAATTTGAGTTCATGTGGGCGAAAGGCAACAAAGACAAGAAAAAAAAAAGGATTAGAAGAAGCCAAGTACACACTACAGACCTCGGCCATGTGGACCCTATTTTGCCAACTGACACATATTCCCAAACACAGCGTTAATGTCTCCCTCCCCTCATTCTTTCCAACCACAAGAAACATTTGAAAGAGAACGTGGGAGGGTGAATGGAATAAGCTGACTGGATAGGAGTAAGTCGACAAAAGATGCAAAAGACGGAATGGAAATACAGTAGCAGTGTTTTTCCATTTCAAGACCAGAAAGCATTGGTGTAGTTTTTGCCCACCCCCATGTTTTCTCTTTCCGCCGTCTTCTTGTATGCGTAAAGCTGTTGATACTGCTCAGCCGCCCTCAAAAATCTTTTTTCATAACCTTCCAGTGAGATGTATTAATTGCTCTATGGTGGGATGTATTTGGGACTATATTTATTTGGGGTGGGGGGGGGGGGTCCATTCAAAGTTGAAATCGGGACTTTGAAAGGTGAATGTTATAGGGCTGCAAATATTGTCAACGGGTTACGTTGAAAAGAGTTTCGACTGTATTACACGACCATACTAACCCATTTGACATTGAAACCAACCCCATAATATTCTTCAAACTGATGTCAGTTTCTACACGGCTCTTTTTTTTTTCCCTTTTGCTTTTCATTTCATTCCATTTCTAACAGGATTTTTTGAAATCGAACCCGCCGCAAGATAATAGTTTAAACTGACGAGAAGCTCAGTGGGCAGCATATGATGACCGCTTTTTGAATGACAGCTGTTAAATGACACCGTTCCCGCAAGATGATTCAGACCTCAGTCTCCGATGAAGTTGTTCCAAAATTGTTCATCGAGCCTTCTTTATACGTGTTTTAGTATTGCTTTTTGTCTTCGTGTTATTGGACTTTCGGACATTTCGTTTGAGTATTCTCGGCGTTCTATTGATCCTTGCCTTTGCAAGCGCTTTTGGTTTTCACGCATTGTTCTTCCTGGCACCTTATGACCAGCGATTTAAGGTCTTTGCAACTGGGATTTCTCTGAGCCTGCATATTTGGAATCCTAAAACATTATACAGTTTTGCTTCATGTCATGGCTTGTTTCCACCAAGGGCTTTTTCTCCTTCTTGTTAGGTTTTTTTCCCCACCTGTTCTCGTCATCCCGGTCCCACGCGTTAACCAATCAGCTCCCTCCAACACTTTGTGTCCAAGTGTTTCTTGCTGTCTCGTCAGTTTTTTGATACGTAATGCCCTGCGACCTTTCAGTCTCCTCTGTTGGGCCATTTCTAATTTGGGGTTCCCTTTACTTGGGTCCAGCCTTTTGTCAACGTCACAGCAACCGCAGCAAGTTGTGACAAATAAAACGGTCGAGGGAAGTTTTGAGGGCTGGGTTGGGGGTGGGGGGGGGGGGGTAAAATGAATATTCTGACCGTGCTTACCAGCCTCTGATATGAATTTGACCTTTGACTTACTTTACATCATGAAAAGTATGCGCCGGTGGCCTACCCACAAAATAAGAAAATCACTTTAACAGATCATTTTGACAAGGAGCTTTATAAGTGCAATATAGAAAAGGCACCTAAATGTCCTCAAGTGTCTCTGTAGCCATTTCCCTTAGTACGTAAAGCACCAACAGACATGAATACAACTCAACATTGCACTGCAGACGCATTCTCAAGAACAAAAATCGGAGATCTGCATCGCCGCAGTGGAAAGTCACCGCTCGCCGTTTGTCATTAACCCACTCACAGCAGTCATCTAATAACCAGCCGGTAAATAAGATTGGAGGAAAGGGGGGCTTCACAGCTTGGCGCGGCCTTTTGAGCTAAAACATACCAACGTGGACTAGGTATGAATTTTACGACCATATTGATTGGAAACTAAATCAGCGTGCTTCCTAGAGTCATTTCGTCTTGGTCTATATCCCCAAATGCATCTTTAGGCTAATCGCACTCTCTTGCTACAGGGATGCATGCGCAAGCACCGCTTGCAATTGATGCTGTCTGTGTGTGTGTGTGTGTGTGGGGAGGGGGGGGTTAAATGAAATCAATAACTGGTTTACATTAGGCTCATGAAGGGGCACTGTGTTACTCGCCGTTCGTTGGAGGCCACAGCTAAGTGACCACAAAACCTTAGAGATTTGCACTTGGACTTTGCAGCCACGTTGTCAGCAAGTCTTTCGCCGCAAAGGACATCTCTGCGGAGTTATATAAGGCGATATAAACACTGCCTTTCGGAGCAGTAATTTGCTGCATTTGTCCCATGCACAGTCAGGAGGGCATTTTGAGAGAATTCTGGAATCTACACAGCACAAATGAGATGGCCATTTTCCAAAAAGGCATTTTCATGACTAAAGCGTGTCTATGACTTTCCAAAGACTCAAACCCTCACCTTATGTGAATACCTTAGCAAACGATAAATATCATCTCGATATCCTTACAACTCTGCAAGGACTCATAACGTACGCAGGAAAGAGAACGGTCTGACCTGAGCTCTGCTCAACAATATTTCAGTCTTTTACACAGTGTTAAGGCGTTACTACTTGGCTCAACTGAATTTCTAGAGCACTTTAAAATATCCACCGCTGTATACAAAGCCAAAGAATAAAAATGAGTTTTTAGACGAGCTTTAAAGATGGGCAACGAGGGAGGCTTGCCTAACGTTCAGCGGGAGGTCATTCCAAAGAGAGATATACAGTATAGGGAGCCAGTGAAGGGGTGCCAGTGCAGGGGTCATGTGCTCCGTCTTACGAGTATCAGTCAAAAGGCGAGCGGCAGCATTTTGGACCAACTGGAGACGCTTCATGGAGGATTGGCTGACTCCAGAGTAAAGTGCATTACAGGAATTATTATTCCTAACCTAGATCGTCGATTACAGCATGCACATGGTCAGTTATGCAAATTGGGTGGCGGCGTCATTTAGTGACCTTTGGGACAGCTAGTTTCCAAACTGGGGATCTGGCAACACTGAACCAGAGACCGTGTTTTGTGCACAGTCACGCTGGAACAACCTGTTCCTACAAATGTAGTTCAAACTCAGGGGTAGAACCCAAAACAATTCATTGAAAGATTTTTCACCATAAAATGCCCGTACACCGTATACCTTATCTTTCTGTCGGTGCGAGCTTTGGAAGCAGCCGCTGTTTTGCATCCCCGGCTTGCCAGTGTGAATTAGAGAGAAGGTTGCTCTGCCTCCTCTAAATGTTTCATGATGTTTACCAGCCTGTTTGTTGTGAGAGCAGATCAAGGGCAGACCACTCCCACCGGCACGCACCGGAGGGGAGGGCTTGCAGAAGAGGCGAGGGAAGGAAACATTGGCGGGATGAATGGCTCGATGTGGAGCCTGAAGGGGCGTTTGGTGATGGATGCTTGGCCAGATGGAAGCGGGCGTTACGACGGCATCGCAAATCCGCCACGCGTATAGGTCGCCTTGTTGTATGCTGCTATTTCACTGTCTGCTCAAATAACATGCGAGTACCAATCATGTTTGAGGCGCACGGAAGTGAGCGGGAAGGAAAGACGCATTACCATAAATATATTTCAATCATCACAATTCTGTCCCCAGCGAATTAAAAGCCCAAATCGAGGCGGACTTGTATTTCAGTCGCTGTGACGTGTCGAGGCGACCTGGTGAACCTCGATGAAGAAGAATGAAGGTAGACTGAGGGTCATGAATACAAGGAGCGCACATTCCTTTGGACTAAATTGCAGTGGAACGCTATGTGGTCAAAAAAAATGTAGACACTAAGCAGCTGAACTGATTCAATAAATGTGCATATATCCGCGCTTGGCGGTCAACCTTTTCAGGATGTATCGCGCCTCGCATTGAAAGTCGGCCGGGATTAGCCCCAGCTCACCCGCAGCACTTGTGAGGATGAGCGGTAAAGAAAACGAACGGATAGGCTGCACACATGCGCATCTCGATATGTATATATATGTAATGTAGCATTGCGATATGTATATATATAGTATCTGTAGTATTGTTCACTGGGGTCTTGTGAAAGCAGTTTTAGAAAATGGTTCACTTTGTATACCCCCCACAGAAATCTCTTCTCAAGACTATTGGGTTCAGATGTGAAAGTGAAAAAGGAATGTGGAATTCTTTGGCTTTGATCAGGGTTTCTGGAAGAGCCGCTGTCGGAAAGCAATTACCACAAAAATGTGTAAAGCCTGTAATGTGTTGTCTTGTTCATTCTTCAACTTACAACTAGTGGGACCCGTGAGGTATTTTGTTATTTATTTATTTTTACTCGTTGCGAGATAAAAGATAACCAGGGGGAACAAGAAGACAGCAAGAATCCTTACAGTAGACCTTCAAAGCAATACACAAAGAACTCGTATGCTAGATAAGGAAAAGAAAAATGCCGTGACTATACGACCATTTGTCTTTGTTTCAGAAAAAGTAGATGCATGTTTTATTAAAGGGGGCCATTTGAAATGAAAAAAAAAAATCCCTTGTATTTGTCACATTGTATGAGAAAAAAATGATCTTTGGGGAAACAAAAATCGTATTGAAGTATCAACTTTTGCAAACAGTTCGAGTGATTGTGGGCAACATGAAATACAACCTACAACTAACTATAAGGACTGGCGTTCTACTCCCACTCGTGTCGTAGAAATCTTTCCAAAGGGATCTACAAAGCATTACTATTCCGTCATGATCTTTTCACGTTGGTTCGTGTCGGGGTTAGCCGTAAGGTAACTTGCCATTTCAAAACATTCACGACCCAAGCGCGCCTCGTGGCCTCCATTTCTCCCTGACGGGCTGTAAGTTGGTAATTGACATTTTCACATGAGATCAGAGCTGACCTGCAAGCGAGCAGGGGGAGCGTTTAGGCGGCGTGTTTAGGCGGCGGCGGCAAAGCTCCCGATGCCACGCCATTCCGCCAGGTAATTACACCCGAGCACACAAGCCCAGCCGCTGCTTATTGAATTCATATCAAATAAAGCTCGAGAGAAAGTGCCAGTGGAGATCTTACCTCCTCTTCCGAATCATTTCCGTGCCTCGTTATGTTTTGCAGTGCTGCTTATTGAAAGCTTGCTCATCTGAGATTTTGTTTTACCGTAGCCAACAGCTTTTAGGTCCTCTCATCTCGTAGACCAAAAATGGGCCCTTAGAAAAGTCATCCATAGCACCCCAATCAATGACCCCCCCCCCCCCCCCCCCCTCCGTCTCTTCTGTGTGTACCGCATGTCTATGTTGCATTTGTATCACGGCTCTGCCTTTGTCTTCTCGCTCTGTCACTCGCTACTTTCCCTCACGCCACATTCTCCAGCTCATTTCTCCTATAATTGCCTCTTCAGCCAACATTCTCATGCCCTCTTTTTTTATTATTTCTATGAGGTTTTTATGAATCCTCGCAAAGGTCATGTTTGAGCCAAGCCGAATATAGATGACTCCACTTTTAAGATCCTCACGCATTTCTAACTCATTCCAATGAGCTGCGATAACAAATGCTGTTTTCCTTTCTCTGATTGGCATTGCTGCAGTCTGTCTCTGCTCTAATTGTTCATTAGCCCGCCACTTGGGGGCGTCCTGGCCATATGCTTCCATTCAGAGCCTTCCATGCAACAACAAACGGGTTCTTTTTTTTTCTTCCCTCCACAATCTCCAGCATATCTCCATGAGTAGCATATCCTCCGTCACCATCCCTTCATTCCGCCGTCCCTTCCATTCTTTAAATCAGCTGCGATAAAACAGATGCCACGGTGAAATGTCACAAGCATATCTCAAACCGCCAGAGCATTAACTCGGTCCACCTCGGGTGCCTTTCCTGCTTCTGCAAGGGCTGGAGCGGGTGGAGGCAGGGCTTGAATGGCCATAGATGAAGAGCCCCTAAGGTTTTCAGAGAGCAGGCTGATAAACGGGTGAGGGAGAGAGAAAGTGCACATTTTTTTTCAGATGGACAGCATACGCTGGACAAAATATCGCATGAAGAGAAGATGAGTAGATAGCGAAAAGAGCGTTTCAGGTATGGCCGAATCAGACTGTGAACGGTGATGGCAGTGAGCATCGATCTGCAAAGGTCGGGCTGGGATTCAGATGCGAGAGTAGATCTGAGCCACATCTCAGTGGGGCCGATTTGGTTGATAATAGACTAATAAAGCAGCGCCTTGCTCCCAACGCCTGTCATAAATCTTTCATTGTTATTCTCATCTCCTCCATCTCTCTTTTCCAGGTCCTCCTTCACTCCACCGACCATCATTTTCACCCGCATGGCCATCTCATGTGCCGTTAGCCGCACAATAGAAGGGTCCATTGATGCGTTTTTGAATAGATAGCAGTTCCAGGTTGGACAATGGATGCAGCTCGTGCAATATCAGAGCCTCGTGCTCTTCGTTGATAGAGTAACTGAAAAGGAACAGCGGGGGACTTTTAAAAGCTGTTGTAAATAGGTAATGGGTGGGACGGGGGCTCTGAATAGCTGCAGAGCGAGTGCCGTCATCCTCAAACCAACAGTTGCTTCACAATAGCCACTTTGCTAAGACTCTTTGTCCACCACAGCCAGCCTATGTGACTCCTCTTCATTGACTTCAGCCTAATTCACCAGAACTGATTTGGTTTGCATCAGCAGACTAAAGTCAAAATGCGGCAGGGTTTTGCCCCTCCAGACCTGGTTAATCCACCTCTGGCAATTGTTGCCGCAAAAATATTTGAAGCAGCTCTCACGTCTGCGATGCCGTTCTACACGACTGCAGTCTGCAACTATAATAATTGGGACAAGTTGTTCAATGAATAGTTTTCAGGCCTGTAAATGAAATAATATTTCGAATTATTGTAATGGCAAAGCTTTTTCTTCCACTGTTGCAATGAATTCATTCGATGAATCAAGTGTTGTTCATATGAATTTTCAAACACGTATTATAGACTCGAACATGAAGATGCCCTACGACATGGAGACATCCAAACATTGCTATTTGTCACCCATGCATGCAAAATGTTGTTTGAAAGAAGCAAACGATTCACCGCATATGATGTGCAAGACAGGCAGCAAGTTATGCCTTTAAAATTGTGCGGCTACTGCAATAATGCTACGTTTAGGGACACGAGTTTTAAAGACGGCCAGCTAGGGAGGCTTGCCGAACCTTGAAGGAACCTGTTAAGGGGATAACAGAGTAGGAGTTATGCGCTCCCTCCGATGAGTACCAATCAAGAGA
This sequence comes from Hippocampus guttulatus, assembly GCF_054856545.1. NCBI lineage: Eukaryota > Metazoa > Chordata > Actinopteri > Syngnathiformes > Syngnathidae > Hippocampus > Hippocampus guttulatus. Next base: position 907,100 of record NC_141278.1, on the reverse strand, counting down.
CGGGAGCAGCAGCATTCTGGAGCAACTGGATATGCTTGGTGGAGGATTGGCTGACTCCAAAGTAAAGTGCATTCTAGTAATCCAGCCGGGATGTGACGAAGGCATGAACACTCAAATCAAAAAGATATGTTTTGTGTTGGTGGTTTGTGGCTTGTTTACTGTGATTCATTTTTACAGTAGAGAAAAAAAAAGGAAAGTAAAAATGCTGGGGTAGCCTCGGAGGCAAGCATTCTTTCATTGTACGTGATGCAAAAGTGCTTGAGATAAGCAATCACGGACCCGCCTTCGCAGTTCTTCAGGGCAAGTTGGATGGACCTCGCCATATGTATTGTAAAAAAAGCGCTTCCCTTCCTTTCTAAATTTCTCTTCCTGTCTCATCGGCACAACACAACTCTCTCAGCGGAGGTATGCACACATCCAGCTGGTGTGTGTCATGCTCGGCTGCTTGGTACTCCTCATTAATGGCCACAGTGGCCGGGAGAGCAGCTGGACACACGCATGCGCTCACACACACACAAACACACACACACAGAAAATATTCATTCCGCTGATTACCATACTGCTTGTCTCTCAGAAAAAAAGCGGGGACAGGTGGAAATGGAGTGGTTGGGTTGCTGTTGTTTCACCGCAGAGCACCATCGTAGCGCCGTGGAATGGCTTACATGCTGATGCCCAAATGGCAGGTTTCCATTTCCGGCAAAGCAGAAAATGCCACAGGGGTAAAGGTTAAAGGCTGCACTTAGAATTGCTGGAATTTTGCCTTAAGTGGCTGTCAACAAATGCATTCATCGTTGCAAGTGTCCCACAAACTCATGACAGGCTGTTTAATGAATTAAAGAAGCAAGGCAACAAACAATAAGCCATGTTTATAGCGAGCACAAGATTTTGGATTCACTTTTGTTCCCTGGTTTGCCCCCCCCCCCCCCCCATTTAGTGGCAACCACCTCTCTCCGAAGGCATCTCCCATCTTGTTAAATGGACTTTTCTGTCATTCTAGCATTGTATAGGACAATATTGTGTCAAATGTTGCCCACCGACCGGGCATCCATTGCGGCTTGGTCATTCTGGAAGGGGGATTCTCCCATCTGCGGCCCCTCCTCAAGGTTTCTCATTTTTCCGCAGATGTTTTTTTTTTTTTTTGGAAGTTTTCCTTGCCCTCCTAAGGGTTAGGTTCAGGGGATGTTGTGAATACTTAGCAACTGTGTGCATGTGAAGCCCTTTGAGTCTGTTTGTGATTTTCGGTCTTGAGAAATAAATGTGACTTGACTTGGCTTGCACCAACCACAATGTCACAGAACCGGGAGGGTGGAGCACAATATTCAGTCCTGCAGGCCTGTAGTGGCTCCACAGAGAATCTTAATTTTGTGACGACCATTATTTGAAGCGGATTATGAAAAAGCCAGCTAACACAGAAACTGTTTTGCTTCAGGCAAATGTCAGCGAGCGACGCTTGGCTACCTGTAAATAAACATTTCGGAACGGCGTTAACACGTGGCATGGATTATTTAGTCTAAATTGCGGCATCGATTTTACTGTAGTGATTGTGAAAACCAACAGATTTTAGGCAACATTGTCTCGACTGGCTCAGTTTCTTTCAGGGGTAGTAAGTGTTTTTGGCAACTGGGAAAAGGAAGTGCTCTAATGGCACCATTTAGCTAATGCTGTCTAAGGCAGCATTTTGGGGCCATTGAGATTTCACGCAGCAACAGCTGCGTCAGTGAACAATCTCTCTCTTTTAATCCGTGGCTACATAGTGAAAAGTATACGTCATTGCTGGTACTTTGGCTCGACTAGATTCGTCGAAAGACAAAACAGGATACTGATAGCCGGTAGACTGAGGGAGATCAGATCGCAACAGGCATAGACCGTTGAAATCAGTTCATTTAGCGCTCAATTTAAATGCTGCGAGATTTCAAAGAAGCCTGGCAAATATCGTGTGAATTAAGTGTGAAGTTTTTGGGTGATGTTGATATTCCAAAAGAAAATACACAGCACATCACCTGCCTGGAAGGCACATGCAAATTTGTGAAGAAGCGGGTGGATGTCTTTTTTACGGGGGCTCATGTAACATTTTATTTGCTGAGCCAAAACAACAGATCAAAACAGATCAGGGTTGAAAGCACCGAATCGAAAATGGTACGATCCAAACAGCCAGCAAATCGAGAACTGTGAGTTGGCTTTGCTTCCCAATGTCTTTTGCGTTCTGTTCCTCTGAAATCCGAGCTTTTTTTTCTCTCACATAAAGAGCTTGGAATTTTCTCCTTCCACCATCATTTCCTACCAACCTGTCTTTCCCGCTAGCCACGCTTGACGGAGTTTATTCCCCGTCCTTTTTTCAATAAGTCTTCCTTCCTCCTTTTCTCCTGATATTACTTTGTCTCACTGTATTATTTTGTCGTTCTTTTCCTTTCTCCTTACCGCTCCGCCTCCCCTTCTTCTTCCACTCCCTCCTTTCTTATCCCCTCTCCCAGGCTGCGTATGAGGTGATGTATGGTCCCTGTCAGCGTTAGAATCAATGAGACGCCGGTTGTTTTAATTTAGCCCGGGAGCCCCGGCGGATCCAGATCCTCAGCATCGCGGAAGAGCGATGGCAGTGGCCTTTCTCTCTCTTTTGGCTCCCCTCCCTCCGTCCTCCCACGCCGGCTCGTTGCATTGATCAACACTTAGCTCCGGCGGGACAAGGCTCCGCGTGTCCCTGCGCGACACCAAGGATTTAGAGACCGAGTGAGCTCACCTGTTGTCGGTAAACACGCTCTGGAGTCACGGCGGCGCCGAGTGATGAGTCGGCCTCACGGCCCGCCGTGTCAGCGGCTTGAGCCCGAGGACAGACCAGGCAAAGTCAAAGACAAGTTTAAATCACAGGCTGTCGGGGTGTTTGCAGGCTGCCGCAACATTTTCATTGCATGTCTCTGTAACTCCGCCGCAGGGGTGAAAATCACTCTTCCGAAATATATGACCTAATTTGAGGTATTGATGGGGGACGACTGTGCTATCGCCAAACAAAGGTTGGGTAGGTTTCCTGGCAACACAGGCATATTATATGAACGAGGACCCGAACTACTGAACAAACGTCACGGATTTTTTTTAACGCCATGCTCATGGGGAATTCATGAAGGAAATGCCAATTGAATTTATGCCGAGTAGGGCTCGGCGCTCTGCAGGCATGCATAAAATCCAGATGGGACAGCGAAACAATCGACATCGGCCCGAAATGGGAAAAGGTTGGACGTGCCTCATTTGAGCCACATCCCGAGATTCATCAGCCACATTCCCCCCCAACGGCTCGACCTCTCCTTCCTTCTGCCCTTTCATCTTTTCTTCTTGATCACCTCCTGTCATGATCACAATTCATCTCTCCGCATGTCCCCCAATACGCTGTCATGAGTGAAAGCCGTAATGCCAAGCTCACGCACGATGGGCGAAAACAATTAACCGGGGCGCTTTGAAACAAGAGGCTGAATGGGAGCGAGTGGCTGAGAAAATAAAAAGAACGTGCGGCGCAAGACGATCGGGCCGATCAGAAATCAAAGAGATGGTTTCGGCCGCGGTTGATGAGCTGAAATACTGCTGAGATGAAATAGTCTGTTAAGAAAACGCAGTGTTATAGGCTCCACTGTGGCTTTGTTAGCTTGCCTCCCAACACCACATACTTAGCCCGGTTAGGGACAATTTTTAAACCGTCCTTTTTGAAAAAAAACCCGTTTCATCCTCCATCCTTTGTCCATCTCGGACGGATGGGCCGTTGGCTCCCAGGAACGGAAAGCCCATCTCTGGCTTTTCTGAAATACATTGCAAGGTATCGGGTCCAAGATAATATCAGCTGCTACTTTCTTCTTGTAGCGCACGTAGATCGACCTTACGCCCTCTGGATAGAATGAAATGTCACATGCGACCAGTCACTGACTCAAAATCGAACTGTACCGTATGGAACGGAAAGGCCCCTCTCGCAAAACATTTCCACCACGGCACACTGTATTGAGAGTAAAGCAGTGCCCCACTGACAAAAATCATCACTGAGCGCCGCGACAGGCCTTGAGTAGGTCCCTCAATTGTATTAAATCCCCACACCACCACCCGCAGCTAAAATGCATCCTTATGTCCTGTTTACTCCCTTGCTTGGAGGCACTGTGGGATTATCACAAAGAAATTGTACTTTGTGGTTGCTGCTTGACCAGAAAAAAAGCCTGCGCATGTTTGGTTCAAGTGGAACTGACCTTCTAGTGGGAAAATAGTCCCCATCTTCTAGCCAGCTGTTAAGTTTCCCAATCGGGCAGATTGGTTGCAATTCCTGTCTGACTTTGTGCTTCGTTTGATCTTTCCCGCCGCCTGGTGCTTTTCTTGTGCTGCAAGCCCAGTGAGGGAAGACTTCGGTTTTCAATTAGAGGAAAATTGGAAGCTGTCTTGCCCTCAATAAGGGTGTCTCAAGTCGTACAGCGGCTGGGAAACCTGAATCCCCCAAAATTCATAACTTGTCCGTCGATAGCCTTTCCACAGTTGAATCTCTTTCGCCGGGAGCTTTAGGTGCTGAGGAGACTTTTCCCTGCTCCGGGTATATCGGTGCTTCACAACGAACAGGAACAATCTGCCTTGCTTGCTGTTCATCCGGCTAGTGAGGGAGTACTGATTACAAGTTTCTTTTTTTTTTCTTTTTTTGAAAGAGACTTTCCTTTGTTTCCGTCTCTGCCCGTTCTTTTCACGGTTGTTCTCGTTGTGCTATTTCCTCTAATTGTGACTCTCATCCTTGTTCCCCGCTTGGCTATCTTGGGAGTCTCTAATCATGGCCCATACCGCTTGCTTAGCTTGGCTGACGCCCACATCGACGTTGTCACTGCTGCCAGCTTTGTACTTAACACATTTCAGGTGCATCCATATCATACTAATAATCTTTTTTTTTTTCTCGTCAATTAAGCTAGTTGAGAATGACTGTGAATTTTAATAAATGACATCAAGCCTCAATAACCCCTCACTGCCGCTGTTCCTTCCCCTTGTCGAGCCATTTCATCCATGGCTCCATCTTGGTCTTGCGACCATCTAGACTTCCGTGGCCAAATATATTCCCCAACACCCCCCCTCACTTTCCCCTTCTGCGTGGCTGCTCACCACTTGGCCCCAGGGTTCTCCTCAATGTAAATGACTAGGCAGCACTCCACATGACAATCCCATTTGCAAGATGTGCCCTTCCCTTAGATGCAAAGGGAAAAAAAGGCTTGGAGAACAAATAAGTCAGCCATACGGTAATAACTTTTTTCTTTTTTGAATGAAAAGGCAAGAATATAAATGTATAAATTAGGGTTGAAAGAAAAACAAAACAGCCACCCGCGAGGATGGGGTTTTGACTCCTCAACCTCCTTCACTTGCGTTCTGAGGTTTTAGAGCCTCGTAACATTCACAAGCGTTTATAGCTTTGTGACCTTGGGGACAGCTTATGCATTAATAGGCTGGAATATAAGCAGTCTTCTTCTTTTTTTTTTTTTGGGTTGTTTTTTTCCCTGGCTCTAAAGGTTTGCCGCTGTACTGCATCTCGGAGTTTTGCCATCGTTGTTGAACTCTGCTTGTGAAAAGGTGCACGCCAGATGTATGGACGTATATGCGCGTAAATGTGTTATTTTCAATGTAGGGACAGAAAATAACACACTACAATAGCACATGGATTTCAGCTTCCTGGTTTCTGTAGTTCTGTTCGTTTGCCGTCCCGCTCCGAGTGAAGTCCTGTCATGTTGGGTCTTATCACAGTGTTTGTTTGCAGCTTAGATTTTTGCTTTTGGGCTTTGTTATTTTGGTATTTTTGGATTTCCTTGGTCTTTGTTTGTTTTGTGCTGTTTTTTTTCTTTTTTTTCCGCTTGAGATTAAATTCCGACATGCCGCCCTGATTCTCTGCACTTGGGTCCTTATCCGTGTCAAATTGCGACAATGTTTGTTGATCCGATTTGGGTTTCTTTCCCATTGTTTTTAAACGTTGAACTGTTACTTTGCATTCAGAATGCTTGAAATGAAAGAGCCATTTGAAGTCATCTCAAAGGCAGCCTACGTTATATCGGGCAGAATTGCGCTTTATAAGGTGATTATTTTCATGCTGTTTTGCAGTAGCTAGGCTATTAAATCCATAAACTATATCAAAATATGTCCCCTGGTTAAAGTAAAGGCTTACTATCCTCCGAATTGGTCAAAACCTTGCATAGGTTCCCCTAATAGCAAACCTCCTAGATCTTTATGACAATGACACACTCGGGAGGGAAGGATCATTTGTGTCCCGATTCCCAATATTTTCTTTTGTCATGCATATTCATGAAATTTGTCCCCAGCATTGCCTTTTAAAACATCGCACAAGGGATCACATCAAGCACATACTGGAGTGCAGGGCGATTTATGCAGTGCGGTGGTAATAACAAACAATACATGAACAAGAAACGTTTCCGTAAACTGGAAGAGAAGAAGTGCATACATTAATTTGTTCAGGGAAACACATTGCACCGCATTGCGATCTCAAACTATTTTCCCAGTTGATGTGATTCGTGAGTAAGGATGCTTGAAAGGAAGACGGGAAAAGGAGATGAAGCAATCTATTCCTGTCTTGCCATAGGCTGTCTTGAGTTGGCACGCAGAGGTTCTTTGAGTGGGATGAAATAATATTTCCATTCTCTCAGGAGTGAAATGGGGTCCCTGGACACATTCTCCTTTTGATCCGGGGCCACACTTCAAGGCTTTCCGCGTCATCAGTGAGAAGAGGAAGATGATGGGGGGATGGGGGGGGGGGGGGGTGATCAATTATTCTAGCTAGCAAGCTACATACAATAGTCCACTGCAGAAAAACATGCAAACCACCTCTTTCCATTTGCCATTTATGTCCAAGAATAATACCTTCTTACCTGCAGCGATTCAGCACTCAAAATATCCATCGGTCATCAACTTTCCCCCAATCGATATGTTTTTCCACGATCTAGACAAAGTGTTTACGACCAGGATGTGCATCCTACTCGGCGCTTTTGTGGCTAATGTTAGCCGTGATCTAAATTAAACCTAAAAAACCAAATGGACAGCTTTTGATTTTCATGGAAGCGATGGCCCCGAAGCCAACCAGACAGTTGCCATTTGAAAAGACCTGCTCGGTTGTTTTATCGCAAGCATCCGCAGTACATGTGGGTGGTATCCTCACCTTCTTGACACTTCCAGTTTTATCTCCAACATGCTTCCCTCTTAACAAAATACCCCGAAGGTTTGAAGCCACGTGTGCATCCTTGTCTTGTCACCTCCACTTAGTTCTCTCAAGGTTTTGTTTTGTTTTTTTCTGGTCAAACATTAGAAGGCTAAATATCTGTAAAGGAACGACCAAGTCCCGGGTATTTCTGGGTCACTTGGCATGCGAGAGAGCCTGTAGTGGACTACATTAGCCGAAGCCTACCACTAAATTATGCCAGCATTTCGAGAAGCCCTTCGGCGCTTTGGAGAGGCGATTCATCCTGACGGGAAGTAGGTTGCCATGATAGGTGACGAGTGCTTTGTTGAGAGAGCTTGGTGGAGCCAAAAGGAACATCAATGAGGCCTTTACCTCTTTTCGGACACTCCGGAAGGCAAATATCACATGGCGGTTTCCCTGTTTGTATGATACGGACGATGACATTTAGCTGATTAGCTTGGCCAGCGCTTGGATGAGGGACAGCTGATGCATTTGGTGGGGACTGACATCTCATGCTATCGTGGGAATGAATCCTTAGAGGACCGGCCTGGCTCTTCAAATAACACTGGATTTCAAACGGAAATATCGGCAGCCAAAAATTCGAGACTCTAGAGCGGAGTGAATTAGGATAGATGGATGAGATATTTAAACGTCGCTTTGCCATTGATGCATTGTTTTGTAAGCTCAAAGGATCTCCTAATATGTATTCTGCTCCATTCCAGTCACAGGCATTGGCGTTCTCCATCTCTCATGCTGACAGAAAAGCTGTAAACAAGATTCAAAATGTTTTACGTTGAAAAATCATTTCACATATTGCCGCTGTCAGTCAAAACGGGTCATTGTTGGAATTGCTCTTCGACCTTCGATTGCTAACATCCTCCATTGTGCATCAACGCAACACAACGCCCAAAAATGAATCATCTTCCGTCGCTTAGGATGCGGTCAGACTCTGTATCTCAAAAAGCAAATGAGTGCGGGAACATGCAGGGAATTGTGAGTACACTGCAAATCATCCACAGATGACCTTGAGGCAGTGGACACTCGCGTACGAAATGCTCAGACCATGTGGAGGAAAAACAAAAACAAAAAAAACGTTGACATTGATGTCTTCCAATTACACTGTGGTTTCTCACGTGTTGAAGTTGTCATGGGAACAAGAAGCATGCAAGGCTCGTGTCTTGTTTTTATTTAATAATGTAAAATGTATTGATTTATTTTTTCCTCATGTGAAGGTTGAACCCGCTTCACCTGCTCGGATGTTCTTTTCTGTTTGTCTCCATGCAGCTGAAAGAAATCTGTTTCGACACCAATCCTGGGTCGTAGGCCCTCGGCGAAGTTCGGAGGAATGTCACCTTAAGCATTGTCGACTTGGGGCTGGATCTCTCGAGGAGGAGAAAACGGAAGAGTTGCCTCTGGAGCGCCTGGCTGAGAAGGTTAAAGGAGCTGCACTCTCGACCATCGGTGGGCTGACCAGCTCTGCCTCAAGCCCGAAAATGCAAATTTCCCTTTGGATCTTCTGCTGACGTGGCCTCGTTGTCAGAGGTGAGCGCACGAAACGCGTGTCTCGTAGAAACTGTCGGAAGAGCCAGGAGGGTTGAAGGTAATCGAATAAAATGCGCTTAATGAGTGACTGTGTAAATGTGTGAGTGGAGGTTTGCTACCTCATTAGAACAGGACATTTATTGTGGCAACTGTCTGAGGAAGCAGATGCAAGAATTTCCCGCCACTTTGGTGGTAGAAGGTTGGAAATTACCTCCGTCGGAGAAATTGTCACCCTGTTCAAGGGAAAAGTCAGCCTAGTTACCCTAGGTAAACCGCTGACTCTCAAATTTGCAAAATGGAGGTACTAAATGGTAAGACCGCGGATAAAATGAATCCTAAAATGAAGTTAACATGTACGGACTGGAAATTCGTAGAGAGCCAATGTCCTTCAAAGATAAAACATCTAAATTTGTGGATAAAAAAAATATAATTTCGCTGGCCGGCTGAACACACAAACATTAGTGCACCTGCAGGATAATCTTAGAACTAAGTGCGAAAATGACAGAGAGAAAATGGATATGGATGGGTTCGAAGACGTTGAGTTCTGGATGTTCTTGGCTGAAAAGAGGCAGAAAGTGAAAGAGGAAAAGGCAATAGAGAAAGTTGAAAGAAGGGAACGTGTCAGTGAGATGGAATTTAACCATGACAAGAGCGAAGGAAACGTTATGTTTCACAGGAGAGAGGATGATGAGTTGGGACCGGTAGGAGTAAAACAGAAAGTGGAGAGGGAAAATGAGCTTGAGATGACATTCTGTTACACCATCATTGTATTCATCCCTTCCAACTTCGACATCTCCTTTTCCACCATCCCCTCCACCCTCGTTTCGAGGGGGCCATCCAATGACCTCAATCATAGTTTTTTTTTTTTTTTGTGTGTTCATTAAAAGTTTCAAACCATATGGGAGGACATTTCTTTAATCAAGCCATAGAAAATACAAAAACGTGGAATGCAACGTTAACACAGAGGATGCGTGTGGGGTGTCGAGGTGGGATTTTTGAACTGGGACCTGAATAAGAGGTTGGCATGTATTTGTGAGCAGCTTGTTTTGTGCCCCCGCCCACCAAGTTATCCAAAAATAAAACAAAAATAGACACACCCAAAAAAAAAAAAAAAAGAGAAAATACTGAGAACAAGAATGTTTATCATTCATTAGAGGGGCAAAGGAAATAAATGAGAGCAGAGTTGCTGCGGGTTGGGGGAGTTTCCGACCGTGTGAGATTTCCCCTCTCCCCTCGCTACAAAAAGAGCTGAGCGGTGCAGAAAGTCTTCATTTAGTTTTCTCTCCACTGAAAACCAACAACTTTTTCCTTTTTTTTTTTTTTTTTTGTTTGTTCCTGTTGTCGGCAATAAACATCTTCTCTGAAATACATTTTCATAGTTTCTTAGTCCAAAATGGTCTCCGGTCACAGACATGTCAAAGTTTCTGTTCTGTCTTTTGAATCGTCTCTGTGAAAATATAGATTAGAACAGTCTTCTCTTCATGTCTGGCCACCACTGCAGCGGTAAACAAAGTGAGCCCGGAATCCAACAGAGCACGGTGCAGAACATGTTTGTGTGTGTGTGTGTGTGTGTGTGTATTTTTTTTACGTGTGCGTTGGAGTAAATGTCTTCTGAAGCTCGGTGTCTTGATGTGTGCGCGTGGCCAACGGGAGCGCGGTCACACTTCGGTCTGGAAGTCACCCTCGGAAGAGTCCGGGGTGTTTGCCGAGGATGAGTCCCAGTTCTTATTGTGTAGCTCCATGCGGTCTTTCTGCTCCCCTGGCATGATGGTCAGCTCAGGGGTCATGGTCTTAAAACTGTCCCACGAGCTTCTGTCCTCGGGGGTTGACTTGTCCTGACGGAGATGGAGAGGACAAAAAAACAAAAAACAAACAAGCCATGTAAGGTAACATTCCAAATAAAAAAATTAAAAAAAAAAAGAAGCAGATGGATCAGTGTACTCCCTGCGGAGGAAATCTTGTCTTACGGAAGCTGCTTCTTGTTTTTTCGCTGCATTCTACAGCACTTTTATCTGTGTTGTTTAAAGCAGTGACAACGCTCAAAAGTGGACCGATAAGGAGGGAACAGGAGCATTAAGTTGATCTAACGTTTTTTTTTTTTTTTTAAACAAACCATCTGTTCCGTCACATTTACTTGGAAAAGAAAATGAAGCAGGCAGCTATCCAGCCGCCTTTGAAACTGTGTGAGCAACAAATATTTTTTATTTTTTTTTTGTCATTTAAAAACAACTATGAACTGATTTTGTAAATACAAACAAGGCACTTTCATCCGATACCTTTCAAACGTGTCTCTCGGTGATATTATGGTCCGTCCTAGTGGCTCCATGAGATGCTTGGACTTCACCTTCATGAAGTAATCAAAATATTTGTAGAAGCCCGACAGCAGGGGCGCCCAAAGTTTTTCGTTTGAGGGCCGCATTCATTAAAATGCAAGGATGCAAGGGCCACTCCAAGCATTCCTCCACTTTAACGATTTAAACGCGCTGAAATCAGTCAAGCAAGCAATGCTATTGTGTGAACATCTTCGAGTGACTTTGGAAAAGTGTCGCGCGGCAGCTTGATGTTCACGGTCATGAGGCAGATTGCTTTTTTTTTTTTTTTGGTCCGAAAGATTTTAGTGTGGCCAAGGGCCCTGTATCTCACTTGCCTGTGGGCCGCTTCAAATGTCACTTTGAATATATGCCGCGGGCCACTAAAAAATGGATGGCGGCCCGCAAATGGCTCCCGGGGTCTTACTTTGGACATAACCTGCCCTACAGGATATGACAGATCGCATCACACCGCATTGTGATTACCCCTTGGAAAATGTGTGATGTTGAGCTTATATTTTCATTGCCATTTGTTGATCACAAGAGTGGCTGACAGGTAGCAAAATGTTCCTCTTGTCAGACTTAGTGGAGGTCAGAACGCTGCATGTCCCTGGAGTTGTCATCGTGTTTTCAAAAAGATTAAATCAATAGGTTTTGTCGATTTCAAACTTGGCCCCAGCAACTTTTGGAAGCCGGTATGTTGCCGCTTCAAACATGGTCGACCGTGCCAACCCATGCTGCAAACAAACCAGACGCTCAGTCTTTTGTACCCTTCAAAATGAGATACTTTCATTTTCGGCAATCAAACGTGGCAAACCGGCAGGATGCGGAGTTGTTGTGAAGAGGCATCCATCCATGTTGATATATTTCGCGACCGAGTAGCAAAGCTGCATTGCCTCCTACTCCGAAACAGTCGGCTCCACTTCACATGGACTAATCATGGGATGAAACCCTGCGGGCTGGCGGTCTGTGATCGCTGCATGTGGTCCTCAGATGTGCCCCCAACCCCACCCCCCGCACATGTAAAATGCATGTTGGGGGATTAACTACTGTATAGGCAGAATTAAGCACCACTAAGGATTATTATTCAAATGCCATTCTTCTGCTTGTGGAGATAATGATTTGCAGATTCATGCTGTGGCGACTTGGGGGGGGGGGGGGGGTGAGTCGCAAAGATGCTTCTTGCTAAAAATGTAAAATAGAAGCAAATGAGATGGATTACTTGTGAGGGCGGACCATGCAAGGGAAGATAATATGGGGCTGTGGACAATTCTTCAAAATGGGACAATGCAAACGGGCTTTTCTGGTTTTCTTCCATAGCCAAAGTCGTTTCTTGAGCATCCTTACACCTCCAAAATTCCTTTCATCCGGCCATTGGTGTAATCCGCACACTTAATCCCAAATCTATCCGGTCACTAGGGACTCACAAAATACAACTCAAGAGATCTGCAGTCGTACAGAGTGCCCGCCCGGAAGTACGATGATCATTGCCGGAGCTCCAGGGAGCAATATCTGCCTGATTATCATTCTTGCTGCGTCACATTCTGACAGTTGGCAAAAAGATGAATACAAAAAGCGTAATCGGGGAGCCAATTTGCATGCTAACTGCTGACGAAGGAGCATTTTGTAACGCGGGAGTGTGCGTAATGCAGCAGTTAAGCCCCGGCGCGATCCCCGGGAGAGCAGGCTAACGCGATTGTGTTGCTTCTGCATGTCTATCCATTGCCTGTCGCCATCTACGCGGGCCTCTGTTCCTCCATGCCCAAAAGCGCCAGCTCATCCTGTTCAACCCCCCCCCCCCCCTCCCATCTAGATCTCTGCCAGAAACCCCTCTACTTACACTGGATGAGTTCTTTTCACCTCCAGCAGACGAAATGCTCCATCGCTTTTCCCTCTGCGGCAGTGAAAAGGGAGGAGGCATGCACGAAGCGGCGACCAGAGACACAGACAGACAGAGAGAGAGAAAAACAAGGGAGAAATGAGAGAAAAGGAGGAAATCAAAGTCACTCGCAACTCTGCTTTTACACAAACAGCATTGCTCTTGCCACTGGCGGGTGAACGGGTCGCTTTTGCTTTGTTGACATCATCGCTTCTCTCCCACTCTTTCTCTCTCTGCCCGTCACTCAAAAGCCCTCGTCAGCGTCCAAATGATCAATGATCATTGAAATGACCTAACGCGCAATCTTGGACTTGTTGTCCAACTTTAAAAATAAAGCGTGGAAGATGGCATTAGTTTAGAGAACCTAAACTTTTGGTGAATCTCGATACAACAATGGTTTCTGACGGTATGGTCACGGTATTAAAATTACAGCATTAAAATGCATACTTTTTGCAATAGTGGGGTAAATAAAAAAAAATGCATTTTTCCTCCTCATTGAACACAATCTATTTTAGTTGTAAACAAGATATAGAATGTGTGGTCTATTAAGAAATGTGTAAACCTGATAAATCAATCAAAGATGTTAACAATCGTCTCTTCTAATTCTTCTTACCGAGTCACAGTGTCACTAGCGGGCTATTTTTAGTGGGCTCCTCATGTTGTCCTTGGGGCTAACAATTACGCGCTGGCACCGCGGATTTTGTTTTTTTCAAAAACATTTTTTTTATATTTCAGGACAATTAACATTATTAGTCAAAAGGCGTCCATGCAGGTGTCTGTAACTGCCACCACTTTCGTCCAACCTCCTTCGGCCCCACTCATTGTCCGTGAATAACTGCTCACCCCTCCCTTCTCTGCTCACCGAGAAGGAGAACCAAAAAAAGTTAATTGGAGGTTATTCATTTCAAAAAGAAGGCTTGTTTGCTCAACTCTGCAAGGAGCCAATCAGTTTGTGCTGTGCGTCAAAGTCCCCTCAAACAAGAAAAGAGCTCATTATTGGTGACAGACGGTATTCGCGGTTACTGAAACCTTGACCTTTTTAAAACCACCGTGAACCGTCAAACTGGTAATTGGCCTACGCTTCTTTGAATACAATTTTAAAAAATGATAATAATAACATGTACGACAAAGACAGAACTAAAAGCACCAGAAGTAACAGGCTATTTTTTTGAGAGGAAACTACAAGTGGCACAAAGCAAGCAAGGCAAGGAAAATAATGCAGAACTTGTTCAGCACCAACTAAGCACAGCAGTGGCCCTGGCGCCGAACGAGCACCAAGTTTTCTGGGGTGGAAAAGGGCTATGAGAGGAGTGAGAGGGTGAGTGGGTACAACTTTACCTTTGTTGACTTGGTTGCCCATGGATCTGCAGCCTGTCTGGCTACACTCAAACTGAGACGTGACAATAAGCAACACAAAGACCCCCCCATCAGCCAACAAAGCACATGAAACAGGGGGGGGGGGGGACAAAAGAACAATCAATATAGCAAATTAAAATACATATGGAGTATTAGGCTCACAAGAAAAAAAAGTAAATGGCGTGACACATGGAAGAAAACAAATAACATTTAAAAATGCACAAGCAAACTGAGTGGATACCAGAAAGTATTATTTATTTATTTTAAAAAAAGTTTATTTTTTAAAAGGTCTCCCCTTTCTGAGTTGTTATCTTAGTCAGCAAAAGCATGAGTAGCATCATTTGGCCTTGAGTTGGAATGAAATGGGTTCTACAAACAACCAGGCCCTTCAAAGGAGCCAAATTAGGAGAATGTAGGGCGAATAAATTCCATTAGTACAACACATTGCAAACAAACGAGCAATCAGACGCGCGCTGTCTGGGCTGTAATGAGAAGCCATGTGATCCAGGGCCAGCGCCGCCGCACTGAAAACAGTCCCCTCGCTAGTGAATCAGCTTTTTACGCCTTTCTTTAATTGGCCCAAGTGAGCCGAAACGGCATTACGCCGCTCGGCGCATGAAGCCGGGGCGAAGCTTGCTTGATTTCAAAGCCACCGCGACACAAAGCAGGTCTGCCCGATGCTCAATTTCCTTGGGAAACTGTTGCGAGTACCCAACCAAAGCTAGAGCAGGATGATATTACAGTGAAACTCCTCTACAACGAAATCATGTTTGCAGCAAGCAAATTTTCACAACAAAGGGTTTTTCCCTGTAGCAAATTTGACCTCAGATGTACACCCACACACCCACACACACATGCGCACACACAAACGTATGTGTAGTCTTTATTTTTATTCCAATAGTGCATAAGTATGAGCACACACTTATTTGACACTTCATATAGTCAGTATACTGTTGTATATGTTAGTTGCTCCATGTACAGCACTTTGTATGCAGCGATGGCTGTTTGAAAGTGCTCTATAAATACAGTGAGTTGAGTGTAGAAAGAAAAAAAAGGGAAAGAAATTGCGAAATTTACAATCAGCATTCACGCTCACTTCCATCAATTTCTTGGATAATGTATTTTATTTTGCTTCCTCCGTCTTTCATTTTGATCACTTTTACCCTCTCTTCCAGTGTCAGAATGCAAATGGTGTTAATGCATGAAGATTTTTTTCACATTAGGGGTATTTTCGCCCATGTAGGTTTCGTTGTAGAGGAGTTACATTGTAATTAGAAGCAAGCTGACGGGGGGAAAATTCATCAATTTAAGCCTCAAATGGGTAAAGAAGAGGGAAACGAGGGAGGCGGAGAGAGACATGACGTCAAGCTGTGAGGACAAACAGAGGGGAATTAGATTAAGGGTGGTGGCGGGTGGGTGTGCAGACAAGCAGGCAGGCTTGTTTTACTGTCGGAATATAAAAGGCCCTTTTGCTTAACTCCATCAAATCGATTTTCGGGACCTCCCGGGTTTTAAGTGCAAGCAAATTGGCCACCTTCAATCAACAGGGGAAAAAAAAGGCTGCCAGTACAAATGATCTATCTTCAATGTATGAGACATCACCAAAGTACACACATTACCTTCTCTAAACGTCCCTCCACTTGCCAAAAACCATCAATTACAGTTGTCACGGTTAACTATCAATTCATAAAACCACCACCCTGAGTCGGCCCTCTTCTTTTTATGATGCAGCCTCCTCTCTTTAAGATCCATGCCACCATACATGTCGGCACTGGAGGGGGCCTCCGCATTGGGCTTCCAGGTCACATCATCATCATCGTCATCATCAGGCAGTTTGAAACTGCAGAGAAAAGTTTCCCTTGTCTGTGCCATCTGCATTCAACGCAGACACGCGGTGTCTTGCTGCAAAGGGGAGCCAAGCACACCTCACTTAATCAAGAACGCAGCGGGCGACAGGAGGCCAATACTGTATCCGCCACAAAATGCCTCCGCCATGCCCATGATGTGGCACAAACTCTCCCTCTGCTCCACATCCGACACGCGCGCACGCGTGTGGCAGCCGTCCTCCGCAAGCACAAGTATGACATCATAAGCACCACGTGCAAATATGTGGTATGACCCCTCTGGACCCCGCCAAGAGAAAAAGGCGACCGTTCTGCTTTTGTCTGCCAAGAAGCGGCTTGAAATCGGAACAATGGAGCAGGCGCCAGTGCCTGTACGCACACTGCCTCTTGCAAACCGTGAAATTTCTGCTTGCCATAACGCCCCTCCCACTACTGCAAGTATCAACGATGTTTATAGCAATGCAATTTGAATTACCTCAGATCGTCGACATAAAAAGCCCACATAATGTGTGTGTGTGTGTGTGTGTGTGTGTGTGTGTGTGTGTGTGTGTGTGTATATGTACATGTATGCATCATATATGTACAGTATGTATGTGTATATGTGTACCTCTGTTATGACTTCATTGTAATTATATACCACACTTAGATTTAAAGAAAAAAGTATTGAAGACTGGTTACTCAAGCAATCAGGGCTTAGCAGAAAAGCCCGTGATTGATTTTCATCGTTTGGGGCTAATGGGGAGCTTTGTGATGAAGTGTCTGTCTGCCTTCATACAGGTTCTTTTCATTTGTGCTAATTGAGCATCACGATGAGTCATTACTTCATGGCCCAAAGCTATCAATTTGGTAAACACCGGCATGACCAACTAGGTAGCGCACAAGTGGTGTGATTGAAGATCTGTGATGGTTCTGTGATGGGTCCGCATTTCGATCGTTGTCTCTTGGACATTTTCTGGTATCCACTCATCTCCTCGACAAAGTAGCACTCGGATCCAAACTTAGCGGAGAGGGAAAATGGATCAAGCCTTCTTAACCCCACAAGCCTTTGTGATATTTCCGAGAGGCTCATCAGCACCTCCACACGCACGGCGCGCAGTTTAGCCCTGTTTGCTTGCCAATGGCCGAGTTTATAGCGAGGATATCATGCTTTATGAGGTGATTATGAATCTGTTTGCATGGGTCATTGTCTTTAGGATTTATTCCAAAATTCTAGTGGCTAGAAGGCTTTAATTCGGGTTTGGGAAGGGACGCAATGGCTTCATGGTTGGACACTCCACATGTAATGACGTGACAGCAATAGAAGCACAACATGTCAAGCTTGTGATAATTTTTCTTGTTTGTTTGTTTCAAAGGTAACTTATCCAGCATCCCGTCAAAGGAAAGAAAGTCTGCTTGGGATGAAAGTAGATCAAAGTGTAGCAAACTGGCCAAATGCCAAATGTGGACACAAACTCACAAGGGCACACGATGCTGCGACACGCACGTCTTTGTCACACAACACAAGACTGGGAAGGCGGACTGTGCACGGCCGTCCACCACTCACGGCCATGTTCACAGCTCAAGTCGGACACTGATTATCACACACTGATAGAAACGGGGAGGATTTGCGGGTGCCACATGTCGACATGGACTCTCAACAAGTGCCAAGCCACACCCTTCTCAGATTGCGCAACATTTCCCATTCCACATGTGCTGCACTAATGATGACAGATTACAATTGGTCGTGTTTACTTGACTGAAAAAAAAAAGCTCAGTCATTGATTTGATCATTTTAAGCACCGTTAGCTTTAATTGAACTCGTTCTCTTTTATATAATGAGGGAGGGCAAAGCTGTAGCGCCATGTCACAAATTCTGTCCGTCAATGTTTTGACATTTCAGTCCACTTTGCACCAAGTGTTTCGGTTCAGCTCGACAGTATACTTTGCTATTCTGACCTCTCTTTCCAGTGTGGCTGCATCGGCAATACTTCATCATCAGCGACGTGAAGAGCTTTACATCATACAAATGCAACCCCGTCATGATGACAGATTAACCCTCCATCCATCCATCCATCCATTTTCTAATCCGTTTCGCCTCAGGAGGGCCGCGGGCCACCTCGTTTTAGATGACAAAACTTGCAATTGGAATCGCATCGGATGGCACTGCAATTGGTCGCAAATTGTGGACCCTAACAGACTCATCTGAACTCTTACTGCTTGGTGAAAGTGGGACAGACATTTGCACACCCAGTGGCAAACGATGACATTCACACGAGTGAACTGTTCCCCACCAAAAGTGGGGCTACTTTATTGGGAACTGAGAGGGGGCTCTAGCGCACGAGGCTTACGTTGACTTTCTTTGTAAACCAAAGAAGCTCTGCGCACGAGCGTCGGTTCTGTGTTGTGCCTTGGCGGTGGGGTTGGGGGAACCTGTTTTAGAAGAAGTTAAAGGGTGTTTAGGACCTCGGTGACGGCGCTCTTTCGACACTTTGGAGTAGAGAGGGGAGAGTCCTGCAGAGAGTCAGGAGAGTTACTCTCTTTTGTCGTCGTTACCTGCAATAGGTCATGAATTGTGAGGGCAGAGACAGAGAAGTCCAGCATCTGACTTTAAGAATGAGTTTCGACTTTTACGCTGCTTTGTGTTCAACTGCCCCTCACGTCGCCGACGTTATTATCGTTGACATTACCTGTCACGCAGCAATGCAGAGAGCTTATGAGCGTTAATATGAAATTATTAAACCATTACTCGTGCTGTAATTGTCGATGAAATGGAGGTGACACCGGGCGGGCTCTGCGGAAAAAAACAAAAACAAACAAACACACCAAACAGAAAGGAACACGGCAACAGAGGGGCACCAATCCCTACAAGTACACACGAGCTAATGTCTCTCTCTCACACACACACACTTCATCTCCATAATTAGTGTATCGTCAGCGTGTCCGTGTCTGGGGGTGACTCTCAAAGTGAGTTGTTGACAACGGCACAGATAAATTGAAGCTGGGTCCTGTCAAAAGGCTGACACTGATAGCATTAGCCGTGTCATTACTCACAGTTAAATGAACTGCCCACTTTCCTTTTTCATATAACGCATTCGGATGCCGTACGTATCGTCAGCCGCATTTTTATTTGAAGATACATTCGGCGATTATTTGCACACCAATGAGCATGCAGCAGACCGCCTGCTAATATTGCTCTTGCTGGCAGTGTGCCATTTGTCTTGCCCTTCATTCTCAATTTTATTAACAATACAGGTAACAAACGGGTAGCCGACGTGAACTTGTCACAGTCTCCATGAAGATACTGAACAAATTTGCCAGAGGAGGAAAAGGCAGGGCGTTTCCTTGTGTGTGTATGTTCCTGTGTTTGTGTGTGTGTGTGTGTGTGTGTGCGTGCGTGCACACGCACGGCGTGGCCAATATGAGCTGTGTCAGGCGCCATTCCTCCACCAGTGATGTAAAATGGATGTGAAGCCACGTGGTGCCAACGCCCGGGGAAAGCACACCCATGGAGGCTGCCCGAGTCTCCCTGGCCGTCGTCCTCTGCGCAGATGAGGAGAGTGCGAGCACGTGTTGCAATCTTAATGAAAGTGCCCCTCTGAAGGTTAGCGCCGAGTGCGCCGGGACTGGCTTTCATCTGCTGCTAATGGTCTTTTAATGAGTCAAAGACGCTGCAGTATTATACGCCCACCCGAGACGACACACACGCACACACACACACACACACAGTCTTGGTCAAACCAAGTCCACGAACTATGGATTCTAAAGACACGTGAACTAATTGGACACAGAGCCAAAGCACCTTTGGCCAAAGAACACGTGTTGTCTTCACTAGCAGTATGGTGTGATCAGCTAATGGACTTGCACGCGGGAGGTGAGCTGTCTTAGCAGTTTTTGGGGTGGTTCACTTCAATATTTGACGTATGTATACATGGATGTTTACTTTGCCGTGGCAGGGGGGTGGGCGTGCGGCTGTGACAAATTGCAGGGCTTATTGAATTGGTGCAGGGAAGCTCCCAAGCTAAATTTGAGGCAGTTGGTCTTACCTTGAACGTGGACATGGCTGGGTCCCTGCTATACCTGTCTATGGTGTGGAACTTGGAGGAGTGGTTGAGCTCATGGTACAGCTCAGAGTGTCTTTTGCGAGTGTGCATCACTTTCTGGAAGGGAAGAAAGGAAGGGGACACCAAAAAAAAAAAAAAATGAACCAAAGAGTAAACAAAATAAGTGGAAAGGGGAGCAAAGTGGGGTGGGCAAAATGGGGCTGCGGTGGGGGTTTGGTGGAGGAGCGCGTGCGGACAAAGCGAAGGGAACGACAGCGATGATCTTCGTTGAAGGGATTGAAGATGGCTCGCTGGCCGATGCGGTTCCTTATTTCTTTGCTCTTTTTAGAGTTTGGCAATTAGAGGGCTGATTTGAATTGGTGATATGATTGACTGCTGTGATTGTGTCATGTGGATGATGCTGTCATTTCCATAGGCACAGTTCCCAGCTTGTTCTCTGACCGACATAAGCGCGCCGCTTGAAAATAATGTACAGTACTCTAACTGCAAAATCAAACAAACAAAGGGCTAAACGCTAACTGTGGTCATGCAACAGCCAGTGGTGAATCCAGTTCAATTGCCAGAAACAACAGTTAGTAGCTTGCCACAAGTCAGACGGCACATACGTCCAGTGCACATACGTGAATGTCCAGTCTTTCAAAGAATCCCATTCGAACTAAAACCCCTCCCAGTATGGAAGGGAATTCTACACATTATGGATACTTTGGATAAGAATGACAAGACTGGAAATTCCCAGGAAAGCTCGTCGTCCTACAGAGACCGTGACTACCACGCAGACAAACTATGTTGTTCCAAAAACACCAGCCAGTCAACCAAATGCAGTGACCCCAAAACTCAACTATAAGTAATTATGCAGACACATGGAACACTCTACTTTGCTGTTTCTTTAACCAGAACCCCCGCAGCGACATTGCGGCGTGATCTCTCTTATTAATTGTACAAGACAGTGGGATGCGTGACCCATCAAGTTATAATTTATCACCGCATTCATTTGGTGAGGCAGAAAGAAGGGCATTTGTTGGAGAAACAGCAGATGACGAAAGTCTGTTCCGCACCCGCTATTTGCCTTGCATGCAGGGGTGAGGGGGGGGGGGGGGGTTATGCGATGCTCCGATGTATGCTAAATCAAGTCCTTGGCAGAAGCACAAACGGAAGCAAAGACAAGCAGCTACTGTATAAGGTGATGGCGGTCCAAGACCTTACCTCAAAGTCCAGCTCAGAGTATCGTACTCTTTTCCTCTGCAAGAGGAGCGGGCCGAAGGGGAGAGAAGAAGGCGTCAATATCCACCCGCTAATATTGATCTGTAGCTCTGACCCTCACCTTAGGGTCACTTAAATTAAAAAAAGAAGAGAGCTAATATGTTCTGGTTTCCCAACAGCAGACACATTCTTCGAGTCCGCAAGAAGCGCGGGCGAATTATTCTGTCCATTTCGACATAATTGGATCAGTAACGTGGAATAACCCAGAATTAGCGGGCGTTTTACACAGCCACTGATACGACCGCGTAATCGTCTGCATGCATCGGTCTTGAACGCGTTTCCGATGAAATGACAGCAAGAAAAGAACGCTCGATCAAACATACGCCAAATGTTTCTCAACCTCAAATTGGTTTCAAGACCTTCCCCGCCGTACAATTCTGCAAACGTTGTGGAGCGAGCGGATGTTTCCAGCTCATCCGCGGCCACGGCACTGAGTGGCGCCGTGTTCTGTCTCGCACTCGGAGCACGTGTTGTCTGCCAAATCTGCATCTGGCACTGAGTTGAGCTTCTACCCACAGCGAGTTAAAAGCTGTGTTTCCCCTGCAAAAAGGTCGCGAAGGCAGCCAAGTCCCCCCCCCCCCCCCACCCCCAAAAGTAAAGACATTAAAATGAGTTAATCACATCAACATCTCTTTCTTTAATAAAGAAACCGGCAATCAAGCGCACTTAGCGATGGCAATCATGCAACGTGCAGGGAAATTCCTTCGGTAGCGCTTACTGCGAAATAGGGTCTGAATGCTCTACTGGTTTCCTTAGCTCGATGAACCACTAAGCTTTTAATTCGGGTTCCCAAGCTAAAACTCAACTGCTAGCTGAACCCTATGTTGCATGGTGTTCCTGTTACATCATGATGTCATTTTCAAGAGACAGACCCCCTTCTACCCCCTACAATGTTTCCAGAGGATACAATCACAGAGTCCAATTTTCTGTCCCGCCGGTTGTGCAACTTGTGGCCTCTTTATCGTCAACCCTGAAAGAAGCCTCTCCGCTGATCGGGGAAAGTGTCCTTTTCCTCCTTTAAATCAACGTTGAGTCAATATGATCTCGATGCGTTGCTGCTGGTACAAATGTTGTGATGCTATGTTCTCAATCTGACTCACCAGCTCGCTCGTATCACCAAAGAAAACTCAGTCGTGTAAATATACCGCTCATGAGAGAGAGAGATGATCTTCACACACTGCGATATCCTGTTCTGTCAGTGCCGAAAGAATAGTTGAACGGGTCATTTCTTTGACCGTCATTATCCCCTTGCAAGTCTTTTCAAGCATTTCCTTGACCTACTGACTTACCTTTATCTACCTGGCGGATTGACCTTGAGTAGTGATCCGCACGTGAATGCAACATTATCATTTCAACACCGCACCTGCCTACAATTTTCGAACCTCAAGTGAAAAACCGAACACGGTTAACGAGCTGCGGCTCCCCGGGGAGCTCTTCTTTCAACTCTGAAAATCGTACCCACCTCGAGGGATCCCGCCGACAGGCTCGCATTGGCATTGTTGCTGCCCAGGTTGCGCGGCAGGGTTCTGGTTCTCTCCGCCGTGGTCCCCCCCGTCAGAATTTGTCTGACCGAAGGCCTCTGGCCTGGCTTGAGCTGGAGTGAATGCCCGTGAGGATGCATGTGCACCCCGCGGGGGTGTACGAGACCGCCCGGGGCCATCAGGTGGCCGTGTCCGTGGGGCAGCGTTTTGATTGTCCCGTAAGAACGGTTCAGGTTCACGTTGATGTTCATGTCGCCCACACTTGACGGCACAAAATCAGCCGGGTAGGCCTCGCTCTCGGCAGGATGGAGGGTCAAGGGAGACGGGGGAGGAGGGAACGGGGGGTCCTCCGCGGCGATGTTGAGAGGCTTGTCTTCGCCTCCCAGTCCCAGAGCTCCTCCTTGGGAGGACGGCGCCGGAGGTTTGATGGCGACCGTCCGTCGAGGTAAGACCATGTAGTCTCCCTCTCCGCCACTGCCCCCGCTCCCGGCGCTTCCGTCCTGGGATGTGCTGGAGGACCCGGGCGGCCTCGCCCAGCCGAGACCGCCGTCGGTGCACAAGTAGATGGGAGCGCCGCAGCGCTGCTGCGCCTGTTGTCTCTGCTGGTCGACATTCATCTCCTTCTTCGATGAGGACTCGCTCAGCTCGTTGAGCCCTCCAAGCTGCGGAACCTTGCGGAAGTACAGTTAGTGTATTCTTTTAAATGCAATACCACCTGGAGCAGCAGTTCATATTTCATCCGGTGTTCATGCCGCCGGGCTTCCCAAAGTGGGAGACACATTTTCCCTTCCATGTGTGACTTGATTTGAGTCAAACTTTTACCGCCTTGACGGCTATCTTTTTTTTTAAGTGATGCCGGTGTTTCAGAAACCTATCTGATCTGGCATATTTTGCCAAAAGATGTGTCTTGTGAAAAGTAAGCTTATCCGGAATGACAGCCTTAACAGTATTCCCGCAGGATGGAAGCGAATTGTCAAATATTTATCTGCACTGGCTTTTAACGTTTGGTTTCGGGAGAACATTTGAGGATGTGATCCCCATACCTGCACAACAAGGTTGGGAGGGGGGATGTTCCCGGGGAGGGAGCTGAAGTTCACCCCAACTCCCCCGTCCTGATGGGCGGTAAGTTTGGGATCATCGTCATCATCCAGGGATATCCGGGACAAGGTGCCCGTGATGGTGGCTGCGTTGCAGGTGTTCACCTCCTTGAAAATGACTGAAGGGACGCAGTAGGTACAAATGGTTCCCATCGGGGGAGCAAAGGGGCAGAGGGTGGAGGAGAATCGGGGGATTTGACTTATGTGAGCTCGACTCGTATCAGCCACGAAAAGTCAATCGCAAGCATTTCACAATTCCCATCGATGCTCTTATGTGGCTCTCACTGATACGGAGTTTTGTCTTTTGTGACCTTAAGCCTCTTCCCGGCGAATAATTGGCTCTCGAGCCACATTTTATTGTATTTTTTTTAACAGCTCAGAGAATGAGCATCATCCCCAAAATGACATCGAGCCAAATGCCTTTATTATCCCGTGGCCTCTGATCACGCAGGCATGCTGTATCAGCGAGCATCGACTCATGCCCAACTCATTTTTTCTTTTTGCCAATTTACTGCAATGCTGTAAATGGAACAAAGCATCCAACGATAGTTGCTGGAGGTCAGTTGCCATGCATATTATTCAGAACAAAAGGGGTTTTAGCCCCATGCTGGTGGTAGAAAAACATCCAGGCTATCTCCACACACAAACAGGTTATTTTTAAAAGTTTTTTTGTTTGTTTGTTTTTGCGCCCCAAAAAAAACAATCTATGAGAAGGCTGTCAACACAGAGCACTGAAATCAAACCAATGCTGTTAAATTCACAAAATCCATATTTGTAGTCCCCGTTTGTGTGGCCATCGCCTCTTTTTAAATTGTATCATTCCACACACATCGTAAAAGGCCAACGAAGTCATGCTCGACCCCATGATCATGAACCACCCGGCCCCAAACGCTCAGGAAACAAAGCGCCTTTCTTCTTGTCAAAATGCACCCAATTAAATCACGAAGAGTGGATTCTACCCATCGGACGTCCTCCCCTATGCGGACAAATACAAAACGCGATCTATGCACGCAAGAAATTCATGGCTTATACAATCGAGCTTTGAAAGGATTGAAAAGTGGAGGCCCTGAGAATAACCCGGAGGAGTTCATTCAAGTTCAACGTTGGGGATCAGGCAGGGTTAGTTCGGGTGGGCAACTTACATGGGTGTCCTCTTTCTGCGAGGTTGTAGGAGGAAGGGAAAGGGACTCCGTGTTAATGTTTCAAATGTACAATTGTATACATCCGAAAACATCCAGACACACACACACACACACACACACACTCTTGCCCAGTGTGAACCAACCAGCGCGGTGTCGAGGAGTGGCATTTTCATGCGCGATTAAAATGTCAGATGAAAGCACTCTCTTTCTCAACACACATTGGGCCGACGGAGTGTGATTGATAAGCAAGAGTAATTTGTTCGTGGGCGTTGCAGCACATAATCCGTCATGTCATCATTTGGCAAAAGTCAAACGCTTCCAGCTCAACAGTTTTTTGCGTGTCTGCGACGCTAATTGCGTTGAACAAAAGAGGTCATGACAAAGCAAGGCCGACTCACCTGTCTGGCATGCCAAGTCCACGTCCTTCTCAAAATCGGTCTGGGAAAGGGAGGCAAGGTGAGTAGAGAAAAGAAAAAAGTGACTGGCTACGATATGCGCATTGACATGAGGAGCAGCTTGCGTCAGATGTGCGATGAGGATCTCAAGTGGCCGCCTCAGTGCACCCATTCACTAGCAAGGAAGTCTTTGTCTTACAAAGTTTGTTTTGGTTTTTGTTTGTGTGTTTGTTTCTTCTGACAAAAAGTCAAAAGTGAGCACAATCATCTTTACAAAGTTCTTTCCAAAACGAATCTTGCACAGTCTGCCATTTGATAGTGAAGGAGTACCTAATAGCTTGTCTAGTGAGTTCATTTATGAACCTGGAATGGCACTCACTGCCATTTATTCCCGCACGGCCACAGTTTGCCCGAGTGAAACTGAAAGAAAGGTGCAATGTGTAAACGAAGCGCACACAATGAATTTGACGTCCACAGGATCACAGCTGCAGCCGGTTTGCTGAGCGCAGCAAAGAGCGGTGGAGGGAAACCACTCAGCCCGTTTTCGTCCACATCGACATGAAAACTGCTTGCATGAATCAAGTCCGCTCGTATCTCTGAATGGCACGGCAACAGAGGAATTCATTTTATGTGTTCGTTATTTGAGATTGGCATGGGTGGTGTTGCACTTTGCAATGCTGGCACTTTGGATCTCAAATGAAAAACCATTTTAACCTTCACATCAATAAGATACTGCCCCATCTTAGCCCGAACAGTATGTGAACATGAATTCATTTAAATGCGCCTGAACCCTCTTTTTAAAAATGCCTTTTTTTACAGATTGCACCGTTCCTCTCCTACCTATTTGACGGTCTTTTTCTACTTGTGACATACTGTTGGGCCGGCAATGTGGTTGCAACTGTGGGCATTGTTGGGCACGGCGCTTTGCTCATGCAGATAGCCGAGAACATGTCTGCGGTCGAGCCCGCCGTCGTTGCGCGGCAGACTGTGGGAACAGGCCTGCTGCTGGCACCCCGGCAGGACCAACTGTGGGCGGCTCACGCACTGGCCTGTGCCGTAATGGGCCACGTTTGGACCCTTCTGATGGTGCGGGAGAGCACAAAGTTGTCAGAAGTGGCGATGAAGCCCAATTTGTGCAGCTTTAACAAGTGGTTAGCTTTTCACATAATGTTCCTTAAACAGGACATTTGATTGAACTTGGACAAGGTGGCGTGGGGGACAATGTGCCAGGCAGGACATTTCAAGGGATTAACATTGTAATGAGATTTCCTGTGAACATTGCAGGGGGGAACTGGGGGGGGTTCTCGCTACTTTTGAATCAAAGACGTAGTCACCGCTGGTGGCGCTGCCAAAGTGTTCTTTCGAATACGATATTTTAGTTTCGTACAGATGAAGCAAAGGGAACCGGGAGAACAGAGGGTACTCATGCGTTTCCTTCCCTAATTGGAGATTGATGAACGCACATTTGTCAAGAAATGAATTTATCACCGTTTTCCTGGAAATGCTCCGCTAGGTTGTAGAAACTGAGGCTGATAAATGCCATAAAAGATTCCCTCAGCAGGCAGAGTGAGTAGCACCGCAAGGTTAATCCTCAAAGGGGCATTCAGAGACCCACCAACATTGTTGCAAAAAGATTTGACAGAGAAAAAAAAAAAATCAAAAATCAAAAGGTTAACGGAAAGATGAACCAGTGATGCAATCTGAGAGGAATATATCGGTCAAAGTCAGTGGATGATATGATACAAAGAGTATGCACTGGAGATGATTTTGGGGCGTGATGATGATGCCGTTGCTGGAATGGAATAAGGAACAGATCTCTTCCTCAATTCTCATAGCAAAGAGAACAGCCTGATCAATTGTTAATTGGAGCTGAATCCATAGCGGGATGAAATGGATCGCTATTCACCATGATCTGCACCTGTCCATTCTTGCAGGAGTCGGGGGAGTTCTCGCTGTCGTCTTTACACCCGCCCATGCCACAGCGCATCGCATCTTGCACCTGATGTGAGCGGCGGCGACAAAGGGGGAGGATGGGCGGAGTGGAGAAAGGGGAATGGGATACATGTCAGGAAAGTTCTTTGGTCATCATTGCCATTTGCCTTATTCTCATCAACTCGTGAAACGAGATGCAGTCTACACACACACACACACACATCAGGTTTATATTTGGACCAAGTGGGAGCTTTCTGGATTCCTGTTTGAACCTTGCACAATGTACTGTATCAGTGTAAACCACACAGTGGTTCTTAACCTTGTTAGAGGTAGGCACAGTTTTCTTTTCTATTAAGCATCCTGGCAACACATCCCAATTATTTGTTGAAGCACCAGTTCTCATAATGGCTTAAATCAAATAAATTGGATCGCACGGGCAGTTCCGGGCTTATTTTCCCTTCAGACTCCCTCGATATACGTCTCTCTCTCTCTCTCTCTGTTAGTCTGTCTCACTCTAGCTCTCTCCTTCCATCTCAGGAGCAACTTCATTTGTCATCTTTTGCCACTGTCAAATCCCCCGAAGGGCAGGAAACAAGCACACTCAGATACCAAGTGGCGCAAGAGCGAATGAGTACATCTCCATTCTCACCGAGTGGTCTTATCTGAGCGTATGCGCCGCTACAAATGGATTGGATTGGAGCAGCATCCATGTCTGATTAATACTGCATGTGCAAGCTTATTGGCTCCACTGTTTCCTTCCATCCGTCTCTTCCCTCTATGCATGCACTCAGAGGCGATCGTTCTCCCTGTATGTGTCACACACACACACAACGTCCATTTCTGCTCCAAACACTGCTCTCTCTTTCTCTCTCTCTCTCGCCTATCATCAGCCCGTAGTACTCTTTTGAATCTCGTTCCCCGCTCTCTGTACAAACCTCAGCATCCGTCATTTTCCCAGCCTCTGTGCGTGGTGCCCTCGGCTAACCCTCCTCACTCCGAAACCGCATATTTGAAAAATATTCACTCCTCGATGGCTCATCTCAGCGGGGCATGTGTGTCGCGGTGGTCTTTTCATTCCCTGCCGCGGTTGGCGAAACCCTGGCCACCGCTGCTGCGCTCCCACAATTCGCATTCCCTTTTTTGTCCCCTTCCCCCTCTCCGTCACGGCAGTCCCGCGTGTCTGCGAGGACGCCGCGGAAAGATTTTCATACATCCAAAAAGACTAATGCCTCGATTTCATGTACCCTGATCCCTACCGCTTTTCTGTATTGATTAAATGCAGCTTAACGTTTTAATATTCACTTACAATATGCAGGCAGGCGATACTGGATATCAGGAAGTTACGCAGGTGTAGCAATGTTAGCGCGCTGGAAAATCCGACAATCGCTCTCCGTGTGGGCGTTTCGATGGCGTCGAAACATATATGTGCATAATAAGTTTCAAATGCGGCATACCCAGGGGGCACTGCAAAGCCTGTGGCAAATTCACACAGGGGATGTATTAGTGAGGGACTTATCGTCTTATTCCATACAACATCTTGCTAAGCTCCTTAAAGCGGGCTTGGCTCCGATGGACAATGCTGCACCGCGATCCGGCATTATGAAGAAGACGCACACCAACATTGGACATAAGCAGCCAGTTAATCCCCGTCAAGTCCGATCTGCTTGTATTCCGATGCGACCTCAACCTGACCTGGAAATTAGCATGAGCTCTTTGAATATTCACCCCACTCGTTGAAGTGCAGGGAACGGGACTCACCTCTCTGCGCATGGCGCAGTGCACGGTGATGATCACGAAACCTTGGACCGAGTCGAAGACGGCAAAGAGGATCTGTTGGAAACATTTGACACCCGGTTAGTTTCTGCACACACAGTTCATCAATATCTACACGATTACTGGACGCCCAGCACATTGCTCATATTACTGTATTCATGAGACATTGGTAGCATAAATACACAGACTACTAACAATATTGTGACAACTGCATTGCAACGGAGAGCTGTGTCTATGTCGCAAACTGTGAAGTACGAAAAAGAGCTGAATCTGATCATGTTGTGAAATGCAGATATTCTGACACTGTCGCTAATTCAGCAAAATGGCCGTTGTCACTGCAAGATGGCAAATTGCCGTTTATCATGCGCCCCCCCCCCCCCCCCCCCCCCCCCAGAACACGGCTCGCGCGCATTTGTTTGTAGACGTGTGTTAGCGGACCGAGACACATCACCTGGAAAAGTGTCGAGCGGCGATCGGTTATGGCCAACACCGCTGACATCCAAGTGAGGGCCAGCAACGGAAGGACCACACAGGAGCTCCACAGAGATGCCCTGTAGAAGAGAAAGAGGAATAAAGAAGGAAGCGAGCAGGCACTCGGGTTCAAAGCAGTCCGGCGAGGTCAATTCCCTGCCTCATGCATGCACACACCCATCAGTCAAAGGTTCAGCAGCGGGTCATTTGAGGATGACTGGTACACTGAGACCTAATATTATAACTGTGAAGTGGAATAATGATGTTCAATTGGGTATATTGTGACCAGAATGACAACTCTTCACAATGGCATGGCTTCAGCGCCGTTAAGTGTTGCACTGCCCGGCTGTGAGAAGACAGGCCGAGCCTCGCAGGGAGACGTCGGCCGTTGAGCAGTAGAGGCAGCGGGCGGGGTAAAGTATCTGCGTATGTGCATTATGCCTGCGTATGCGGTAAAAGCAATGTTCTGTTCGACGACACGTAAATAAGAACCATTTGCAAGAAGACGTTGATGCTCTCTTCTTGTGGTTCTGAATTTCTCAATGTGCTTCTGTCTACGATGTGTCTCACTATACCATTTAGTCGGAGACACACGCACTTTCTACGCTGCTGTGTTTTTGAAGTGTTCTCTCAATGAAGTTGAAGTTGAGATAGCATGTACGCTAGTTGAGGTACAACAATCCTGCAACTAGAGCAGTGAAATTAAAATGCCATCGCTATCGTACACCCCAAGTGTGGTTACATCACAGCAGGCAATCGTGCGGAACACACATCTGAGCTCTGGGCAGGCTGGTTTTCCAAAATACGGTAAAACTCAAACAGGTCATCCAAGGACAAGAGTGATTAGATGCAGAGAATTGCAGTACATTTGATTTAGCGTGAGCGGTCTGAGACTGCGGAACCAAGACGGCGGTTTACCACATGAGGTATGGCATACCAAAAGCTATAAAGCTTAAACTATGCAATAGGGTGCTTGACAGCAATAGACTTTGCACAAACTTGCCCGGCATTGTGCTGCCCTCAAGTCTCAGTAATATTGCACATTAAACATGTTAGAAGGCAAATCACTCCCAAATATCACCTGACATGGGTCACTTTTATTCTGCATCACCTGAGGACAATTCTCATTAAATCTGATCACTTGCAGTGCAAGTGTTGTTCCTTTCATCGTTATTTTTTACAATTTTTTTTATTCAGCCAGGCACGTCTAAATGTCATCCCGTATTATTACCAACAGCTGGAGATTAAAAGGATGGCGCCGAGAGTAAGAATGGAGAAAGTGTAAATGGAGAGAGCGAGAGAGACTTGAAGAAATGAGACGGCATGTAGCCCCCGCAAAGTGAAAGTCCATCTTTTTTTGTTTTTTCTCTCGGTTGCTGCCCAAAATGGGAATAATCACTTTTTTAAACTGCCTTTTGTCATTGTCAGTTTCTTTTAAATTGGTGGCATTTAGATTTTGCGGCACACTGCCTCAAAATATGGATATAGGGGGCTGCGACGATCACTTTGTGGTCATTACAATTAAAAATAAAACAGAAAAAAAGAGAGCAAGATGAAGATGGACTAACATGGCGCTGCTGGCAGTCGAGCTGGAGAGAGCGGTGCTCGAGATCACGCCGCACTTGGAGCATTTCAGTAGAAGTCGGCTACGCGCCTCCACCGGGACACTTTGGGGCATATTGTGCACATGCGTACACACAAACAGACACAAGTGACAGTGAAGGGAGGGGGTGGACGGGGATGTGTGGAAACCAATGTTCCATATGTTCAATGTACACAGGTGTGCCAGGAAAACAATGAAAAAAAAAGGACATCACAATGAGCGGGAGTGGTAGGGGAAGAAAGACAGAGGCAAATTAAGATCAGATCTTAAAAAGCAGCAGCACAGAAAACAAAAACACAAGTACTAATTTGGAGTGAGAGTGAGGGACAGACATCGCCATGTTACAGCAGCGTCATGAGGATTAACAGATTACGATGACACAGACAGGAAATGTTCCAATCATCGGATTCTGCTGCCAGCGACTGCGTTTCTCATTTTGGGCGAAAACCAACAATTAAATGAAAATGAGATTCATTCCGTTAAACATTTTGATCAAATTTCATTCCAAATTTGATTTTAATCAGTAAAAAGAAAAGAAAATAACTCACACGCTTTATTTTGCGCTTTCCTGTGATTTCTTGTTTTACGGCTGAGAAAAAGATTTGTGTGTGTCTTGCCAGTTAAAAACAATGAAGCCATGCAGTGGCTCCGCTACATTAGGATCCCATCACAGCCCGTTGCTTTCATTCCGGTGGCTTCATAAGAAAACACATTATACTAATGGTAGCCTATCTGTTTGACTCTTTTTAGGAATCCGTTATTTCTTTATTTTTTTACATAACCGTAAAAACAAGTCGGAGTGTATGTGTACAGCAACTTTGTTGTACAGTCTGGTGACAAAGGATGGTCAACCTGCCATTCTGAACGATTGACCGAGTTAATACTTCAGTTAGCTGTTCAAGAGTTCATTTCACTGTTTGTCAGGGACACTGTAGTGGTGGGACGAACAACACTGGTGAGGCAGCACTGTGCCGAGTGCGCAGGTGTGAAACCCCGTATTGGTGTGTTGATCGCTTTAACAAAAAAAAAAATATATATATATATATCATGTGACCATGACAGGAAGTGTATTTTTTTTGTTTGGATGTTTGTTTGGATGTGCCGTGGCAAGTTGTGTTTTTGAGGAAACAAACTATCGGGACGTTGAGGGCTTGTTGGATGGCGATGATGTACACCTGTACCTGTGCCATTTCCTGTGTCAATGTTGGAGTTTTCCTTTGCTTCACCAACATTTTCACAAGTTTGGTCATATTTTGGTCTTCTGATGCCAAATATGGTCAATCTATTTCTCCTTTGGCCATGGTTTACTGTTTTAAATCAAACACATCTTATTGTCAATAAGAGCAATTCTTCAATGCTGTTTTCTAAAGCAAGGGAAACTGGTGTCCGAGAGGAGAAATCGCTTTGGAGCAGAGACACTTAAAAACCTTTTGTTCCTCAATAAAAATGTAGAAATGAGTCCTTCTTTTTTCCTACACTGTGAACACTGCGTCACAAAAGCCCACCGTTGTTTTTGTTTTAGCCATGGTTGACCCTGAGGTCTTTTTTGTTAAGATGTGATGGAAACTAAAAAAAAAAAAAAAAACACTTTTCCTTGCAAACTGGGATGTTTTTGGCCACTCGGGACTTGATGGAGTTGGGGACCTTCATGTTGTGTCCTGGACACCTCAAGAAAGGGCACAACAATATGCGGGTGCCAGTCAGGACAAGAACCATTTTTGTATGGCGTGACCGCAAGTTATCTTGATCACAATCCCGGTTTATAGCATTTAATTAGCATTCTGTCCGGTGCTCATTTTCGTGTCCGTGAATAGCACGGATGGACCGGCAAACACCAAACGTATCATAAAATGCCGGCAGAGCTCAAAGAACCACCATAAATAACAGTTGTTTTGTAGTTTGCGTCTTGCAGGGGTTGGGGGGGGGGGGGGCGGGCAATTCAGACAAAGTGTAAAATATATTTGAAGCAGCAGAAACTCCGTTGTCTCCAAAGAAGCACGGGCACGGTTGAGTATGCCTTTGTGTGACTAAACTGCTTGAGTGTGAAGTACGTACCCCGCTCGCTGCTTTTTTGACTTGTCGGAGATGCCGTCTCGAGACATGAGCTTGTTAAACACCACGATTCCAATGAGCATATTCACCTGAGGGAGGCAGAGGAGGATGTTTGATGAAGATCGCGGTAATGGCTTGCCAACAGGGACTCTCATCTACAATCACATCTCAATGGCTTTGTGTTTTCAGATGAAGCGGAATCCGAGATTGCTTTTGAATTGTACCGCCGATTTAGGAACGGGAAATGACAAAGTTAAGGGCTGAATGTCTCCCGTGCTTTCTTTTCGTTCAAGAAATATTTCAAGCTTTTGCATACTTTTGCTAACACCGGCGATGTTGTTGCCAACAACACATTCATCGGACACTCATTTTCTTCACCCGGCATCAACACGTTACGGTATCATTCCTTGGCACTTTAAAAACAACCTTTTCCATTTCCTTGGCCAAATATCAAGCAGGCATCGTTATCTCTGGAAAGAGAATAGTCCCACTCTTGACTTGGACCTGAATTGATGTGAGAGGACCAAACATCGCTTGCGGTCAATGTCCACGTATGGACAGTATGCACTGCAAGATAATACTGAAGGAGTGACGGGCAAAGTGAACTGATGAGACTTTGGCTCTCATCGATCAGCCAACGGTCCATTCCATGATGTTTCATTTCATTCATTTTAGCTCTTTATAGCTCCAGTTTGTATTTGAGGTAAAAACTGAACTGACTAGATATGAACTTTTTCTCTCTCGGTCACGCAACTTTTTTCAGCTCGACACCATCGCCCCAAACGAGGCGTCGGTTTCCCCTGGTCACGTGACATAAAAGTGATGGACACGAGCCTGGAAAGGAGACTTTTCCACAGTGTCCACTCCCACTTTTACTCCACACCATGTCATTTTGCCCATCGCCACAAGAAAAACAAAAATGTGTCTTGTTTTTTTATGCCCCAGTTTTCGAGCAGCTGTTGGCTGTTCTAATTCCACTCCAAACATTACCCCCCCCCCCCGGCAACACCTGCCTTGCATCGGGCAGATTGAACCTGTTTTTTTTTTTTTTTGTTTTTTTTTTAATCTCGCAGTTGACAACACACCAGATTGCGCAAAGACCGGTATCAGGTTAGGCATGTGTGGATCCAGCTCTGAGTACCGGCTTAATCTTGATCTGCTTTTTGTCTGAGGTCTGCTTTATTAATTAGAAGTTGGGTCGTGTGGGAGGAGACAATGCTTGACATCTGCCTGTCAGCAGCGTCTTGTTGGGAGGGCACCAACCACAGCCGAATCAAGATTTTCTATTATTATTTTAATTAGTACTGGGAAGCAGAAACACGACACTATCAGGCAGACCTGGGCATTTGACGGCCCGCGGCATGCAAAGAGTTGCTTGGAATGAAGAAAATAAAAGATGCAGTACTTTCAAAATTTTGGATAATGCGTATTAGGCCTGTGACATATTCTTGGAATGAAGAAAATAAAACCCACTTTCAAAATGTTGCATCGTGCGTGGCCTCAGACAGCACAACTTTTACTTTGAAACCTGTTTACGTTGTGCGTGCGTCGTTTACGTCCAGGTAAAATGTACATCTTGACTGATGCTGACTGCCATACTAATCACAGTGGGTTCTAATTTCTTTGTGGAAGTCTGAGTCGTGGGCCAAGTGAGATACAATTCCATTTGTGTGTGTGTGTGTGTGTGTGTGTGTGTGTGTGTGTGTGTGTGTGTGTGTGTGTGTGTGTGTGTGTGTGTGTGTGTGTGTGTGTGTGTGTGTGTGTGTGTGTGATGGTGTAGGTGGCTGTCTGTGACCATGTGTCATCCCTTGCCAGTCCAAATTAGGATTTTCTGTTTTCCCATATGTTTCAAACTATATAGAATTGAACACTCACCAATACTATGACAGCAGCAGGTCCAACAAAGGCATAAAGCAACCCCCCCTCAAGGGATAGCCAGCAACTACAAGAGAAGAGGGACACGTATGACACAACTGAGCTATAGGATGCAAATTCCACCCTCAGCCTCTCGTGTTGTCAAGTGGAGTTGCAGAAACACACAGTAGTTATAAATCCCAACATATCAAACTTCATATTTCCCTAAGTTGTTTCTTTTTGTCAAAGAAAAAAAAATAATCATAGTTTTACATTTTGGACCAGATGCTGCGGCTCAGGTCAAAGGGTCCCACTCCGTGTCCAGTCGACATATTTATTTATAGCTCTGATACTCCCCCGAGTGGTTTTTTTCTTTTTTTTCCCTCCTAGCTAGTTACATAATCTCTGACTGAGTCGAGTCAAGCAGTACATCTCCTTTGCATCTGATCAGTGTCTCTGCATTGCAGTCAGTCAGTGAACTGATCTTTCCGTCTGTGTCGCCGAGATGGCTCGTGTGTACGAGGCGGCATCGCCTCAAAGGGAACGCGGCTCGAGATCTACCTGTGACGATGTGTCTACCGCCTCTGTTCTAGCATAAACCAGTGTCTGAGGATTCCACCTACCGCTTATTTGCGCGAGCCTAACTCTAATGAAGATGCATCGCCGTGGGGGTGGGTGGGGGGGATTAATCTAAATGCCATTTTCATTCAATCACAATAAATGTTACGACGCTCTTTCATTTGATGTCTCCTTATTGGACCTCCTGATGGTTAAAATGCCATCTGGAAACGATGAGTTAAAGTAGCGTGAAGCGTCGCGGAACATTTTTCATTCTCTCCCACTCCCGAGAAGGTTAATCCTCTCCAAAGTAGGCGGAGGTGAAGCTCATTGCAGCCACAGTTCAAACAAAATGGACAAGTTTGGGCTTGTTACTTGGCAGTCCTACAGCATGCTTCTTTTTATTCCTCCTGCTTATTTTAAGATGCATATTTATACACCCAAGAGATTAAAAATGTAGTTTGTAATGGTGCCTTGGTCAGGGGGCGAGAACACGGTACTCACTAGCTGGCGGTGCCATAGCCTCTGGCTCTGGTGAACCCGACCGACACTGCTACAACTAAGGCTGGAAGACCTGCAAGGCAGAGAGAAAAAAATCCCACTCGTTTGAATTGGATTCTCCAAAAAGAATGTGAACCCTTTCAATCGTATGCTTTCGGCAGCTACGCGACATTCTCAACATATTTGATTTGTAGGTCGGTAGTGCTCCCTGAGCCAGAGGTCGTTATTGAGGTTATTGATGGGTGCATCAATAACCTGGCTCGCATCCCATCTTTGCTGTTTTTCATGTCTGACATCAAGCGATTCACTTGCACAAAATAGGAACACTTTCTGCAAGTCATTTGAGACACGCATGCACCGTACGTCCAAAGTTGAGAAGATATTGCATTTGGTACTCCAAACATATGCATGAAATATGTCCATCGAGGTTTGTGTGAGACCAAGTAAAAGAGTGGGTGTCCCATAGTGACACCGTGGCCCATCATGAGCTTGATTGTAAAATCTCCACGTATTTAAAGATGCTGCGATTATGGCCACCGAAGCAATTGGAACAAGAGACGTTCCCAAATCAGTCGGCAGGGAGCCTGGCCGGTCTACAAACCAGCGTGGAAACCTTTCAATTCGACAACAATCGGAACCCAGCAAACACCAACCAATAAATAGGTCGTGCGCCTATTGCTCTGAAAAGCCAACCCCGGATCCCGTTTCTGTCGTCATGGAATTCCATCCCATAATTGAGCGAAACATTGCAAAATTGGCGGCAGATAACGTCTACTCCGGCTGACTGTTTCATGAATAGGAGGCGTCGCTGCAAAATTCTGTCACGCTTTTCTGGAGCTTTCGGTCAATATGTGACTATACAAACATCTGTAGTATACATCCTGCCTCCTTTCTTATCCGGGAAGGCCATCAGCGTGGTGGCTGATTAGACCACATGGATCAATAGGAAGTGGAATGAAGTGAGCAGGTGAAAAACCTTGCCGGTCGGCGTGCAGATCTTATCGTCTGTTGATTGTCCTCGAACATTCCTGTAGTACGATGAAGGCAACAAGAGAGCCCTTTTCCACCAAAACAAACTTGGTGCTCGTTGGGCGCTGTGTTTAGTTGGCGCTTAACGAGTTCTTACCAAGAACGTCTTTGGTTTCAAAGCGCCAACCAAGTACGTCATGAGGTCATCGTAAAGCGTCCCTGCTTACGTCCACGTTGACCCAAGAGTTCCTGCGCGATTAATAATAATAATAATACTAATAATAGGTGGCTGAGTGTATGGGGCCGGGGAGTGTGGAGTGGGGGGGTTAATACAAATGAAAAATTCTGCAAATTGAGATTTCACACATGACGCTGGAAACAATTTCCCCACATGGCAAGGAAATAATCTGCTCCATTTTTATGTCAAATGTCTTTGTCACCATGTTCTCCATCAGCTGCCTCCCGTCACGGAGCAGCAGCTCAGTCTGTATCCAAGTCATCAAAGCATCCTCGCGGATATTCACAGTTGACTCTGGCATACCGATGAGAGCTCGTATATTCGGTGCGGAAGTGAAAGAAGAGCTTTTACATCACAGGGAAGCGTGATGGCGAATGTGAGGAAAGTGGAGGCAATTAACGTGAAGTTTGGAGGAGGAATACTCGAGCACGCCGGTAATGCTATTAAGTGGAGCCAAATCAAATGAACAATCAGTGGGCTGGTGAAGACGGGCAGTGTCGAGATTCACGCCGTGTCTCCTTTTTCGGTGCATATTGAATGGCAAGATGAAAGCCCATTCTCTGGCAGAAAAACATCAATCTAAGAACACAGGAAACATCCATGAATGGAAACTTCATGGCAGCAATCTCATTTTGTCTCCTGTGGCAGCTTTGAGTTGCTTGTTTGTCAGCTGTGGAAGAAATGAGAGCGACTGGTTCTTGGGTCAAGTGTAGGTCCTCTGCGATAATTGGAAAAAGCAACACGGCGCAGCAGCAGGCGGAGGCAACGCTGGGTCCATTTTCTTAGAGGAATTGATAAACCGAAAGGAAAATGGCTTTTATTTCAGGTTCTTATCCACGATTCAACCCAACTTGCGTTCCTACGCTTTGGAGAAGGATTTTTCAATATGTGCGGTCTTTCGCATTAATAAGCGGCATTCGTATGGATCAAACGGATCCCAATCAAAAGTCCATTTTCTCGTGTCTAAGAACATCGTAGATGCTCAAATCCAATCCTCAAATAGTGGCCGCGATAAGCACCCATGTTTGTTAGGATTGGAAACTGGCTCCCCACTACCACTTAACGCACTTGCATTGAAATCCAGGTTCTGAACGAAAGAATAAAAACGGCATTTTAAAAGTTCAAAGTTGCTCTCGTCAAATGCAAAAGTAACCACGTGGTCATTTGTGCACAGCGTTGTTCTCGTGGGTTAGACTCACCCCAGCCGAGGCACAGAAAGCGCTTGCGAATGAGTCGTGACCTCATTTTGCCGATGACCGCCAGGTAGGACTGCCAAGCTTCCGTCAGCACCCAGCAGAAAGAGGCCAAGAAGAAGAAATGAAGAAAGGCAGCAGTCACGGTACATAGGCCCTTAGGAGAGAGAAAACGTGTATGTATAGAATATAAACAAACCTATTCAACAAATTAAAGTTGACCCACTTGTGAAAACTTTGAAAAAAATAACGGCGGCAACGCAAAAAAGATCCCACTGGCAAGCGTAACGTCGTATGGAGATTTCATAGACAAGTCTTATGGACCGCAAGAATGATTTGGGGGAAGGGGTTGGCTTGATGTTGGAATGCGGCAGTTTTCGATGGCCATTAAAAGTACCCCGCAAAATATGTAGTTCTGTTTTGTGTGTGTGTGTGTGTGTGTGTTGACTCTTGTGTTGTATGTGGGAGTGAATGCCCCTGTCTTGATTAGGATCTCTCTAGAGACTAACGAGCGGCCCTTCCTGATTGGCCAACAAATAACAGCGCCAAGTTGAAAGATCCTTTGTGGAGTGTAAATCGCGTTTTTGTACTTTTTTTGCCTTTGGGCTAATTTTTAATTACATTAAACCTGTTACCTTGTTACCTCGGACCGCGTTTTTTTATATATATATATATATATATGTATTTATTTGTATCACTCCCTTGGGGACCCAGAGCGATTTCCTTCCCTTTTATGTTCCGCACCTAACCCTAAACGGCTGCGGAACAGAAAGCATTATGGAACTCTAATGAGACTCTAATATTACAGGGGAAAATACGATTTGTTGTATATCATATTACTTTGCATACTGCAATCTCATATATCAAGTCCCGTATATCATTCTAGTCATGGGTTCATTATAATGTCGACCAAGCGGTGTCGGAAATCGAATCCATGCATACAGTTTATATTTCTGTGTCCGTATCACTGTGCCATACCTTGCTAAGCGTTTGTGATTGTCCCACCAAAATCAATAAATTGGAGGCCAGGATGGAAAGGCAGAAATTCACCAGGATGATGGACCTCTCGGAGCGGATATACCTTACAGCACACAGGATAGAAAAAAAAAAAGACGATGATGTACCGTATCTCCATAGATCGACTTCTGCCGTGACGACACGCACGTGCACGTCTGCACGCAATGTCGCATTAAGAAAACAAACAAAGAAACAAAACATGCAAATACCTCCAGAAGGCAGCATAGATAAGAAGCAGGATGAGCAGAGCAGAGCAGGAGACCCCGCAGCCCACCATCAGGGGCACCGAGGGCATGCCGGTGGGACCCATTTCCTGAAGACCCAGATCGGAGAGGAAAGTGAAGGGGGGAAAAAGTTTGGGCATTCCTGTTCATGGTAGCGGCCAATAAACATGGCTCCAGTTGGCTTGGCTTTTGCTATTCTCGCTATGGTGTTTGGCCTCTCTCCCAGGAAAGGAATGGCGCCGTTACGACACTATGCACCTTGCTGCCTCCCAAATGGGCTTCATGTTTGAGTTCTCAATCACAGTTTAGTCCCTCAGCTGACTCACCGTCTCCTTCATCAAGATTTATCTCACTCACGCACACACACGCACCGCGAGGTGTCTTAATGCAAATAAAGGGTGCAGTGTGTGTGCCTGCGTGCACCGTGTAATTGAAAGGCTGGATGCCCGTGAGTATATCTGCTCAAGATGAGTCAAGAAAATTCAGCACGAAGAGTTGGAGGGCAAGTGAGAGAGGAAACATATAGAAGGAAAGAAAACTTGAGCGTCAAAGCTATCCTTTTTGGTTAGCCCCCCCCCCCCCCCCCCGCCCCACATGCCCATCAAAGGAAAGCAATTTCTCCAGAGGAGAGCGGAATAGGCTGCAATATCAACATGATACGCTCACAAACACATTGGGCAAAGTTGCAAAATCAAAACTCCCTCAATTTATATTGTACCGCCGGCAAAGATTTAGAATAAGGTTGGACCCGAGACCCGAAGGATGACTATTTCATGATGCTGTTGAGAGAAAGGTCAATTAAGTGATGTCCATGTATCCCACACAAGTACCGGATTGCGAGTGCGTTGTACTTCAGTGTAAACTGAATGACCTCCAAATGGCTGGCTCTCATGTCAAGATCTGGAATTATGATGCGATGCACCGCTACACGACGACAACAAATATAACGCGGCACGTGTAGCTGTCCCTAATGCTGCGGCTGCTAATTGCCGGGACATGTCAATGTTTTACCGGGTCAGTGGATCGAATATGAAAGTACACAACAAGGTTGGGATACATTTACTCTTAAATTACCCTCTAACGGACGAGACCAAAAAAAAAAAAAAACCCTACTCGCTTGTGTAATTTACCCTACTTACATCCACAAATCGTCCCTCAGCTCTTCATTGTGTCAATTTGTTTGACCGTGTTTTCCTAATTAGTTAGGTTATGAGGGTGATGCGATTATGCGTCTATTTTCATGATGCGACAGTACATAGAAGCAAATACAAATCGGGCTACAGTGTCATGCAAATGTATCGTTGCAGTTGCACCCGGTATTTGCTTGGATTTTTATTTGCTTAATATCCGTGCCTGTGTGTGAGAGAGAGTGAGAGAGAGAGAACAAAACAACGTTAGAGAGCCCCTAATAAGATGAGAAGGTATGCATGCCTCTGCTGTATATGACCGAGTTCTCCTGAGCCTGTCTGATTACCATGAGATGGAAAAGACAGATATTTTCAGCGCAGGAAGTATAACCTACTTAG
The DNA here is from genome assembly GCF_054856545.1 of Hippocampus guttulatus. Taxonomy (NCBI): domain Eukaryota; kingdom Metazoa; phylum Chordata; class Actinopteri; order Syngnathiformes; family Syngnathidae; genus Hippocampus; species Hippocampus guttulatus. The sequence continues at coordinate 865,670 of NC_141278.1, read as the reverse complement.
CGTCGCTCACAAACATCCCTCTGCTGCCCCACTCTCGCCGATCACAGTGTCCAATCCTCCTTTTTCTCCCAAACCTCTTTCTTCCCAAACCGGGCCGTCACTCCCAATTGTGACTTATTCTGACATTTTACTCCACTCGGCTATTCCGTTCATCACTTTACTGAATATTTTGATCCAATTGGAAAGACTGATAGAAGTTGCACGGGGAAAAAAAAAAATGGCGCGGTCCTGAGCGCATGGTCTGAAAACACATCTGGTAAACAGCAGCAAATCAGACTGTCTGTGAAGGCTGAGATTGTCCCGTACCTTCGAAAGGGAGTCTTCCAGAAGAAGCTCAACCGAGACTGCCAATTGGCAAAGTCAACCATTCCGACAATCATCCGTAATGGCGACAAAATCATGGCGTAGTGCGAGGCCAACAGATTGAAAGATGATCGAAAATGGCTTTGGTTGTGCGGCACATCCCGAACCGGAGGAGGCGCTGACGGAAATGTTTTCTTCAGACCGTGTACTCGTATTTATAACTGACAGCTTTACAAATGGTCATCCTGTATTGTACGTGGTAGTTGGCGGCCATTTTATTGGAACTGTTTACAACAAACTACCGTTATAAAGTACAGCTATGTCCCTCGAGCCAAACCAGACTCAGTCATTGGTTTGGCAACCAAACGGCCTGTGATGGGCAGCACGGCTTCTCAATCACCCCCGGAGCCAACCCCCCACTTGTTTTTTTTTTTTTTTTGTAATTAAATATAGAGGTTAAACCTCAAACGCGAGCTATACTTTGTCACTCGCATTGTCCTGAGCTAAGCCGTCAAGACTGAACTCTGCAATGACGGATAATTCGGAGGACGGCGTGTGTGTGTGGCTTTTGAATTCATGATGTGTTCACCTGCTGCACAAAAGCGGCTGTCTGAGTTTGCATGCGTGGACCCGAAAAGTGTCATGCGTTACCTAATTAACTGAGTCGATGGCGCTTGGTTTAAGAGAATATCCAATCTCAGCTGAAATTGAAAGCTTACCGTGAAGCACCCTAAAGCGACATAGCGCACTTAGTGCTGATCGCAGCAGCTCCCCACTGAGTGGCATTGACGCAAAGGCATTAACCCGTGCCTCCTGGTACTGGCTTGAATGGGTTGTTCCCAAAGTCAACGCGCTTTTGCTCTTTTGTCCGAGTTGACGCAACGCGCGCGGCCTGCTTGACAATAGTGGTTGAGTCTAGTTTGAAGAGTCCAAGCAGCTTTTTCAGTTCTACCTGAACCAACTCATTGATAGATTGCTTTCTGGACATTGCTTGAGACACTGTCAAACACAAAAGAGTCCCCCGAACTGTTCCCACAAAATTGGAAGCACAGGATTGTCCCGAATGTCCTGATCCTGACTGACAGGTTCATAGGCAGGTCCTCCGAATAATGTGTTCGACAAAAATATGGAGAGTAAATGAACACTCAATATTCGGTGTCATGAAAACGATACGTTAGCTAGTCACTTAGTGTGCCTAAAATGCGGAAAACTGCACAATGTTTAAAAGCAACAAGTTGTTTGGATTATCTGGGATGCATTCATATGTATATTTTTGTGTTTGTTTGTTTTTTTCAACAACTTAATGGTGGCAACGTTCTTTATGTTGATAGATCTCCACTCAAGCTTGAAGATCTTTACCATGGCGACCGATGCATTATTAATTACTGCGGCAAAAATGCAAACCGCTCGACTGTTTCTGGGCTTCTTCCTCTGCACTTTCTTTCATGTTCTCTCCAAATTGACACCTTTGCGCCTCTTCCGTGTGTACATGGGCTCCATTTCACACACTCTCCTTTGTAAGCCGCATGACACCCGCAGTTACTCTCGATGGATCTGTTTCTGTCCGGCTCGATTTTAAGCATCAAGAGGGGTAACGCTGGCAAACTGCCAGCCGATTGCCATCCCACATACACACAAAGCCACGTACGCACAAGTACCGCTGCGTCTTTTGCCAGTCTCGAGGAGTGCAGTCTTACTGCGGTGAACGTTTTGTGAATGTTGAAGTAAGTAACTGCACAAAGTGGGTTGGGGGGGTGGGGGGGGGGGACAAAACAAAGCAGGTGAATAGTGGCGGTTTAAAAAGAAAAAAAAGGTCATGGAAACGCGACACTTGCTAGATAAAAGGGGAGGTGCAGCATTAGATAAAAAGGACTTGGTGGACAGTGGGAAGAGTAGTTGGCAGCCAGAGGAAGTAAAGCAGAGTGCTGTCAGGTCTTTGGAAAGTCTATTAGCACCCAATGAGAGAGTGGGTCAATCTATAAGAACATGCCCCCCCCACCCCAAACAATTTAAAAGCCTTTTTCAATCATGTCAAACTCACACCACAAGCCACGTGAACTATTTATAGCAGGTTTTGCACCTCAGGCAAAAACACATACAGTCCCAATAAAATACTGGCTGTCCTCTTGACGCCTCTTCTCATCCATCACATGCACACCAAAAAGTGACCTTTACTAAGCTTGAGATTAAAAAAAAAAAAAGAACAAAATCAGTCTTGACAACTGCAAGGCTGCATGAAACCTGCTCCTGCGACAATATTTAACAACGGTGGCAGTAGTCAATTTGCAAGCATTTTCTTATGCATGGTGAGGTGCTTGTTATAATGCATATCTTTTTTTTTTTTTTTAAGTCAAACTTCACCTGCATCATCCATCAAATTCTCACTATAATGACAAGAAACTGGCACCTGGAGTCTGCTGCAGGAATCCAACTAACAGGAATGCCATCTAAATGTACACTACGCTAACAGCTCACTGACCTGACCCTTGGTAGTAGCTGCCTAATTAGTCCCCCCCCCCCCCCCCCACACCCCCCAAGTCCCAGAGAGTCCATCAGATTATGCAGTGGTGACTCACCGGCTCTTTAGCTTGCTGCGCTAACACAGCGTAGGTGGATATCCTGCTGCACAGGCATTTGGTTTGGACAGTGGTTGATGTGAGCGTTTGGCAGCCTTCTGTGCCCCAGTTTTCAACGCCAGCTTCCCTGGAGGTGGGGAGAAATGGGGGGGGGGGTCAGGGGATGGCATGGGGGACATCAACAGGGATTGTGAGTATCACATGGCCACACGAGTGTATGTTCACCTCGGAGGGAGAGAAGGAGGAACCAAGAGTCTCAGGGGATAAATCGTCTTCCACCTAACAACTGTCAGTGTCAGAATTCGATTTGTGTTTAGATTACCTTTGTTGTTCAGTATACTCTCTTTCTCCTGCCTCCCTGCGTGTTTGTTTTTATTATTATATATTTTTTTTGGGTCCTCTCCCATCGCGAAACATGACTGTCAGGGAGGTATTCGGTTGAACAATATCTTTATTCTTGTTCGAAATACAATTGCTTCCGTGCTCTTCTAATTCAGGAAATCTCTTCCTCTCGGCGGCGAGGGCAAAGCTCCCTGCTCTGTATCACATTCACTTTTGGGAAGTGAGGATAAAACAAATCTGTTCAATTAGATCTGAGACTATAAAAACAGACGGACGGCGCGTGTCTTCACGTCCCGTCCGCGACACCAAAATGAAGCCAACAAATCCTGGATAGCTCGAGTCGGTATGTGCTCTCGTGATGACATGGTATCATGGTCCAATCAAATGCTGCCAGTGATTGATGGGAATCTCCTCAACAGAAGAAGCGTATGGTTCTTGCATCTTGGCCTCAAAACTTAACATCCTTTTTGGTTCTGGGCTGCCGGTGCTAAAATTCAGCGTGTCACTCTCTCTCAACATGAAGTCCCCCAAGTATGTGCGCACACGAAGGTATACACGCAAAGAAAAGTATGGATGGATGGATCCGCAAACAGTCATCTCCTTCTGACAGTTATGACTTCAATATAAATCCCTATTCATCCACATCTGCACATTGACACTTCAAAGACCCGAGGCAGGTAAACGAGTCACAAGGATGACAGCCTACGGAGAGTTTTTCGGGCGTACGAGTAGAAGAGACAGAAGACAGACGGGAGGAGAGCAGGGGAATACGGTGGCCATTTTAACTCCACAGTCAAATCTGCCAAACGAGAATCGAGTTGCATATGGGGTCCCGAATAGATGTATATATTGCTTCAAATACTTTAGCATGTTGGCATGCTTTTTATTTACATTCTATAAATCTACATTTTCAAATAAATCAGTCCTGCCGTCTCATCGTTGCATTGGGAGTAGGTGTGCAGCTTCTTGTACCGGTATATATATTTTTAAAGCCTCAGATCTCAAATGTATACTGCAACCGTCGTAATACAGCGCACGTCAAATATGAGCAGGTTGATTGCATTGTGATAATCTTCACAGCTGTTGTTTTATAAAACGGAAGTTAGCGTTGAGTTCATTGGTCTTGGCAGTTATCTGTCAGTGTACACAGGGATTAGGTGTGCAGTTTGAGCTGGTCAACAAATCCTAGTACTATATTTGAAAATACATTTTCAAAATGTTTGTTTCAGCTTCACAATGGTGGGACGGCTAAGGCTTCTCCGAAAAGCAAGTCAAGTACAACTTCATTGTCAAATGAGCCGTATGTGCAACATACAGCACAGATGAAATTTCTTCCTTCTCAACCAGACAACAAGAGTTGTCAGTAGCCACCTGCATTCTCTATGATAGGATATGAGCAGTGAAAACAGCAATCATCATGCCGCATTGCCCCCCACAGATACGCTTACTGCAAGATCTCCACTTGTGGATGATTTATTTATTTATTAACTGCATTCTTCCGTGTGGGAAACATTTCAACATGACCAGTATCTGCCTCAGCTGAGCTGTTAAAAAGACACAACCTATTAAGAAGAGGCCCGTCTGTGTGACAATCAGGCTGGTGAAATATTTCAAATCTTGAATTTAGGTGAAACACCTCTCACCTGATTGCCGTGCTAAATAAAACATCAGCGCCTCACCGAGCCCACCATCCTTTTTCCTCTGGGGACCATAAATGTCTGCACCAAATGTCATGGCAATCCATCCAACTCTTGGAGCGCTATTTTTTTTCACACGCCAGACTAAAGTCGCAGAACAACCAACAAATTGGGACAGAGTGGCAAACAGCAGCTCCACTACAATACGCTTGTGGAATGATTTTTCAAATTTAACGTTATTTTCACTGTTTGGGAGTCAACGGCGTTGCGGCTGTTGAGGCCAAAGTTGGTAAACGACCTTCTGAGAACCAGTAAAAATTGACCTTTTATGTCTACACAGAATAAATTGGCGCTGATTCTTGACTGAAAGGGCAGCACGATGAAAGCCAATCGCACAAGAAAAAGGTTAAACATGGTATGAAATTTCAAAAAAGACGTTGTAGATGAAAGGAATTTATCTCAGTGCAAGTAAATTTGCCGTAAAAGCAACCCTTTTATGGGCCTCGCTTGTAAATGCTGAAAAAATAATGTTGCCAAAGGCTCCCATCCAATGCAACTTTCACTGAGTCCTGAGTCAGACTGCACTTTTTTGGGGGCTAGACCAAAGTCAGCAAATATTGGCCGGGATCTTTTTAATATCAGATGCGTGCCAATATCATTGTACGTGAACACAGTCATTAATGTGCTAACGCTTAACACTGTAAGCTAAATATTGTCAAAAGTGATTTATGAGACTGAACGCAAGCCTTCCATTTTACACGTTATATAACCTTTTAGGAATCGTCCATTTTGCAGGTTGTCTGAAATGCTTTTCGGGCTGCGTGTGACATTGAGTGAATGTGTCATAAATAACTCTCCTCTTGGATAGTAATCCAAAAAATAAGTACACTCAAGTGATGTGAAATGACCCACTAAGATATTAGTATGGATCGTTTACATAGATGCATATATGGAAACAAGAGGGAATAAAATCAACATGTAATCAGAATCAGATTTATTGGCTATGTATGCAAAAAACAAAACGCACACACGTGGAATTTACTTCCCAGTTCCAACCTGTTCAGAGGAAGACAAGACGGCAATAATCAACATGGGGAGACGGAACGAGAAGCCTGCAATAATTGTAATTATTACTCATCGATTCCCGACCAGCCAGAGCTGCTCCCCTTAGCCCCTTTAAATTCAGCATACTTGAGGCGTGCGGTTTACGTAGCAGAGATCAGCGTGCACAAAGTACGCTTCTAAGTAACTGCAAGATCTCTACTTGTGGATGATGTCAAGTTGGCCGCTGCGAAGCCTTCCACCCCTGATTGTGTGATAACCCCCGATTTTTTTACACAAGTGTCGGCGATACCTTATGATTATTTTTTTTTTAAATTATGTGTCTGTTTCCTTTAGAGCCTTTATCAAAACCTACATTATAAATCATATCAGTTCTCTAGAATTATGATGAAGAAAAGACAGGACAACTCAAGACGCATGTGGTGCCAGAATGCCTTTTGTCCCGCGGCATGGACAGTAGACTTGCCTTTTCCGCTCGTACATGCGATGGGGAAATAAACACTTGGAGAAAATGTTCATAGGACGCACCATGCATCGAGGCCTTCCGAACATCCATTATGTAGAGCGCACACTTTTACGCAAGAACATCTGCCAAAGATGTTTCATGAACGTCCACGAATGTACTTGACCCACATATTGACAACGTGCGGTATTTATTTATTTTTCTTCCGTCGTCTCTCGCTGAGAGACTGCTGGAGCTTAGAAGCAGAAGAACATGAGATTATCTGAAGCTTGCCAGGATGTTTATTTACAGGGCAGAACAGCCCGTGTTTCTAAATGTTAACCATGTTGTAAAGTGAAATATTTATTGGACTAAGTGAAGCCGACGGAAGAGCGTCACGATATATATACCGTATAGTCGTAGTTTCTCATGCGTACATGGTGCCAATCGCTTAGTCGTAAGGTTAAGTAACAAATGGATTGTGTCGTTTCGCCATTTGAAAATGCTTTAGTAAACCTGATCTTGTCAGATCGTCTTCATGAAATAAAAATGTATCGCCGCGTTCGAAATTCTGGTTTCTCCGTGCTTCAGTTGCGACCAGCGTGCTTTGTCGTTGACCTCCGCAGCCCCGGAGCTAATTTACAAATCTTCTTTTCAGGGATTATCTTTCTTCCTGACGTGCAAACCAGAGCATGAACCAGAAAGCAGAGATGCAGGTTTTCCACAGCCATAAATGGCCTGACATTGCAACGGACGGCAGTCTTTATTAGCACGGACAGGCAATACGGCTCGAAAGAAAGTGATTCATGTGGAAACTGGATTATCAATCCTCTTGTGGAGGATAAAGGAAACATTTAATAATTGCGCAGTCATGACTGATCATTTGAAAGCAAAGATTTGTGCTATAGTTTAATCTTTGTGAAGCTTTTGGAAAAATTGCTTTTGCAGAAAAGCACATTTTCACTGCAGCCGGCGAGGTCGGAGATGCTACTTGGAGACAAGCGTGGCCTTTCAGCCCACATCCAATAGCACAATATGAAAGAGGATAATGGACGTGTAAACTGTCTTCCACGTATCCGCCTTTTACATTTTCATCGGGATACAGAGACACCGTTGTGCTTGGTCGATATGTATGGAGAGATCACTTACCCTTCCCAAATTTCCAAAATCCAAAAGTGAGGAGAACATATTTTCCACTTTTCCAATGTCAATACTAATGCGTAATTCTCATCAAAGTCACAGAACTCCAATACGACCGTCTTCACATCAGCGCGTTATCCAGATTTCCGGAAAAGTAAAGGCGCAAACAGGCCTGTATATCCATGCCTTCCGCCAACAGACGGAAGTCACGGCCCAGACTTGTAAATACGCTACTTTGAATTAATCCCAACAAACCACAGCTGCTGAAAGTCATCAAAGCTAACAGGGGAAAAAAAAAATTAATAAAAAAAATGTCAGTCCTCAGCAAGAATGTGATTGTTCACGCTTGGAGGAACGAAGCCAGCGTAGGATCATGCAGCACAAAAGTCCGTTTTGATAAGTGAGGGAATGAGCCCATGAACATCTGAGACGCCCTGCGGAGGCAGATCCCGCGTAAGCCCTACTGGCCGACTCCCTCTTGATGCGCTGATTCGCTGTTTGACACACTTCTGAGCCCTTCTGCTCAGTCAGATGGGAAAGTGGAGCAATCCCCATCAGCCCGTCCCGTCCCGTCCCTCTCCGCTGGCTGATACACGTCTAATACGCTAAGTGTGTTCCACCAGAAGTGTTTGCTAATGCCGAGAGAGTAGGATGGGAAAACAGTGGATAAAGTAACCGTTAGCTTGATTGGACATGAAAATGACATCAAATGCATGGGGGTGGTCTCCTGGCTTTGTAATAAGGATCATGTGATAAGAATCACCTACTTTTGAAAATCAGTTCCCCACCCTTTATTCAGTCAAGGCAGCCATTTTATATCGCGGGAAATTCTCCCCGCCCGCCGCAAAAGTTTGACGACTGAAATAATGAAATGATCTCTTCTGAATTTACGCACAAATTCACTTAATGTGAAATCCGGGCCTGTTTAATTGAACGCAAAGCAGGAAGTCGTGACTTCTTCTGCTTCCTGAATGGCAACGGGGTGGATACACATTTATTGTACCTTCTGCCATCCAATGGAAATCATGTCATTGTTTAGGCTGGGACTACATGTCACCAACACAGATCGATTTTTGAAAATATATTTGCCATTAAAAAATTAACTTCCCATGAGACCCCGGTAGGCAATCCATGGTCTAGAATAGATCAAATCAGTCCGTAACCGCTCATATGAAGCCCGTGTCGGGGCTCAGGTGAATGTTCGTTTTCGTACAAATGTGATTGCAGACTAAAACCATCCAATAATATTTACGTTGATAATGTCATGACGGACACATTTTGACTTCACTTCATCAAATCAGGTTTAATGCCGTGGCTTGTATTCACACCAGAAAGGTCAATTGCATATTGCACCTGTAGAGGGAGCCAGGGAACAAAACCGACCACTTTGCATTTACGCGTTTGGTGCACCGTCCAATATTATCTGACACGATCATATAAGAGGCTGGGGGTCTCTATGCTCATTTTCATTTAGCAAATGCAAACTGTACATGATTTCCCCCTAAACGTGGAGAATGTGAGTGCGGAAGCACGCCTGCGGTCAACTGTGTCATTGTGAGGAAATGACCACAAGTTGTGCAGCACAGTCATTATTCCACCCTGGCAGTGACAGACGGTGGAGGCCAAGCTCGCTCTGCGGGTCTTTAACAGCTGATCCCAGATCAAACTGAAAAATACTGCCGTTTAGAAATAGGATTAAATGACCCCTGACCTCTCACATGCTCAATGTCCTCCATTCACTCATCTGTGGTGTGCATTACATTTATCTGTAACTAATGGCTCCTGTTTTAAATGAGATTGTGTCACTGCCTGTGCCGCATTGCAACTCTGCCTTCGTCATTGGTCTGGCGGCACGTTGCTTGGATACTCGCTATAAATGGGATGCGGCGTGTCTACTGAAGTACGGCGCGATACATCTGTGCATGTTTCAGATGAGCGGCGTGGAAAGCGGAGATGATATTCGAACTGTATTCTTGAGTATTGAAACGTATGATATCGTTGTATACGTTGTGTTTTTAAAAGGTGTCAAGTGTACACCAACAAGTGACTCATCTGCTTGTTTGCCAAAAAAAAAAAAAAAAAAAAACAAGACAAGGAAGAAAGAAGAGGTTAAGTGTAGGTTGCAGAGAAGCAAACTGGGGAGAAAGGGAAGTAATGTGAGCACAAAAAATGAAGCAGATGGTACCGACATATGGGGACCTTCAGGGCGAAAATAAATAAATAAACACACCTAACAATTTGAACTCTGAATACCACAGACCGTAAGCAAACTACAGTCAAAATTAAGAACAATCACCAGTGACTAAATTCGTTCTCCCAGTATGTTTTAATCTTTTAATCAGATCCATCTTTGAGTGAGGCGAAGCAGTCTTTAACTCTTAAAATTAGTTTTGTGGGAGAGGACCCAGCGAGCTATCCAATAATTTGTCCAGAGCGGACATTGATGGTATAAGTGGGAAGTTGGAGTCATTACACTGAAGGAAGTGGCGGATCTGCAATTACCGACATAGATCAGATCTAGGGGGGTTGAATTTGAGTGTCAAGTCCTCAGAGTTTGCCAGTGTATCATTTATGTTTACATTTAAAAGGACCAATGCCTCAACTCTAACCATATATTGCTAGAAACACGATTGCATGACGTTTTAAGATCTATGAGAGAAAAGATGGAAAGGGGGGCTGTTATTTTACATGACAGTCACTGAAGTGAAAAAATGAATTACACTCAATGGGTGAGTGGCAGTAGATAAAATGGCTTCCACATGCTTGTCAAGGTACAGGACTTGTTTAAGTCCAACCAACCATCAACAAGGGTAGAGAAAATGCTACATGAATAGCTTGCAAGTAAATTAAATTGTGAACGCGAGAGTAAGCACCAATAAAAGACCGGTCCGCCGAGGCAATCTGAGCAAAGCTACTTTTGAACTCTTCACACAGGGAGGGATGGTGTTTGCTTACACTGCGTCATTTAATTAACACAAACAGGAAGTGCAGGGGACGTCGTTAAACCAGCTTTGGTCCATTAATCAAACGAATCTGGCTGGACACCAGCGTGAAACGAGATGAGCATCGACTCGGCACTGCGGCGTGCGCACATTCAGGGACCCATTAAAAATAATTCAGGCTAACTCACGGGTTGACGTAGTCCCACACGACACACTGAGCATCGGATGTACCCTGCAAGACAAGAGGGGAAGATAATCGGTTAGTGCCATCGCAGTCGTTGAAGATTGTAGCCTGAGGAAAAAAAACATCCAAACACCGATGCTAAAACGGTAATTCGAAGGACCACCAAAATGAACAGTGACCAACTCAGCTTGTTAAGTTGAGGTTTTAAATGAGAGCGGCGCGTCGGTTGACTGGTTAGCACGTCGGCTTCTCAGTACAGAGGTGCGGGGTTCGATTTCGGCTGCGGCCTTCGTGTGTGCAGTTTGCATATTTCTCCCCATGCCTGCGTGGTTTTTTTCCGGGTACTGATGTATCCTTCCACGCTCCAAAAGCGTGCGCGGCAGGTTCATGGAACACTCTTAATTGTCCTTAGGTGTGATTGTTAGCGTGGATGGTTGTTCGCGTATGTGTGCCCTGCGATGGGCTGGCAACCGGTTCAGGGTGTAAGACAGCTGGAAGATGGATGTTGAACTGCTCACTCAATCGATTAAAAAGAAAATGAGACAACAGAGCTGTCAAGAATCCATCTAAGTATCCATCAGACAATCAATAACTTTAACTGACTCATCACAACCCGTTCCACTGGTAATCTCCGTATTGATTATTTTCCGGTACAAGGCCCTCTTAGTTACCTGTTGTGAGGCTTTGAAATGAAAACAGTTGGGGTTAGCATCAGTGGTTGACTACATGACGAGATAACAACGTTGCAGCTTTTACTCAAGCAACACTCACACCACTAAAGAGGAAAATGTGTGCTGTGCATACTAATCTTTGTCTGCATGAGCAATTTGCCTTTGGGCTCCCCCTTTTGGCAAACCGTATTAAAGCACTCTTCACAAGCCGATCAGCTAGTGAGACTCTGCAGAATGACTTCTGAATACCAACACGGTCGTATGTGAGCAAGGAGGTGCATTGAAGACTGACTCTTAAGAGTCAGTAAGCCGCGAAGTCGCCTCACCTTCTTTGGGGGGAAAATAAATAAAAAAAGTTCCCAACTAATCTTCCATGGACAAGAGAATTCCGGGGGCATCGACATAGGCTGGACTCGTCAAGACGGAATGATGCAAGATTTATGAGAGGCAAGGCGACCCAGATTGATGGATGACAAGGCTCTGGCTCGCATGCAAAGTGCCACCACCGGCATCAGACATTGCACGGTGTGTATCGGAGAGCAGAGATGCGCGTTAGTATTCAGCCATCAATCAGAGCGCGTCGTGCCTGACTGTGCATCACGGCTGGACTGACAACAGCATACTCCCACAGTGCAGATGTGTTGCATCTGCTTGCTTGATGTCCCTCAAAAACGCCGCTTATTTGATTGAAACAGCTGCACGGGGAAGCTCTGAAAAGCAGAAATAATTCCCTTTGTAGTTTTATAGCCACGTGAGGTCTGCTGTCTGCCTGAATATTGATGACGACCATCTTACGCTAATCAGATGAGCTGCAAAGTACTGGATGGGGGAGCCAGTCAGGCTTTCCACTTGGAGGATGCATTTTGATGAAAGCAAACTAGATTAAAGTTCAATTACTTAACCTGGCTGCTGTGCTGGGGGAGCCCTACAGCAAGGCGGGATGAAGGATGGCAAGAGGAAGAGGTGAGGGCTATAACATTTGACATCGCCTCGGGGTTCACACTCAGGACGCTCTGATGTCTGACCTCCTGCTTCTTACTTACCATTTGAAACGCACACACACACACACACACACATACACACACACAGGTTGAGGTAGAAGGGAACCAGCGGATGATCTGACCGTAAGATCACCTTTTAGAAAGGATGTGACCTCTCCTTTGAGAATGAAGCCTGGGGCAGCTGCTCTCTGGGCATTGCTTCAGCAGCTGGCTGTTTCTACTTTTGGACAAGGTTAACACCAAATGTAATACAGCTGAGGAACATGGCCGCCCACCCTATTCTTCATCGTGGAGAACACACCATTAGAATAGCAGAAGCTATTCTAATGTGTGCTCTGAAGGACGGTGGAGCAAACTATCAGACAACACAATTACATTTGATCAAAACAATTGAGAAGCATGATGAGAGAATAAAAAAATAAAATCTGCCCTGATATCCTGAATCAAAACGGAATATTATTTCCTTGGTTAAGGGTTGTTTTGTTTTGTTTTTAAATCCTAGTCAGTTCTCGCCTTACACGAATGGACTGCCAGGGGTGCCCATTGTTGTGGTCAATGGGTTTTGTAAACAGTCAACTAAAACACCAAACCCGATAAAACACTTGACGTAAAGCAATTCCATTTTTAAAATCTGACGCAACCGACAGCACAACAGTATGATAATATTGAGGATCTTAAGGACCGATAAAAATTGTCTATTCAGAAATGAAATATCAAGAAAGTCCTGGCTGACAATTCAAAAATTCTGTGTGTGTGTGTGTGTGTGTGTGTATTGTGCAGACTGCATAATCTATGAATGACTCCACACTTTCTGATTTATTTTTCGTATTAAGTGTCCACCTTTCCACCCAGGCGCGGTGTAATGAAACCGACGCCTTATTGAGGTTGCCAGCCCGCACTCGTGCCCACTAAAAAGCGCAGTAGCGGGTTATTTATCATAACACATTTCAATGCAGTATAAACGGAATAGGCACCGAGGGACTCTGCAATATCAGAACGTCAAACAGGTCCCCCTTGATTCAGGCCGTACAGTCGGAGCACTTTAGATAGCGCGCAGCCTTTTCCTCCGCCGTTTGACTCATCAAACACGAGTTGCTGCAGCGTCTTATTTGACTTACGTTGAAAAGAGTCGCAAGCTCCACCACCACCACGGGATCGCTCGGCGTCAATTCTGGTCGTATCGCCACCGTGAGGATCTTGGAGTTAATCACCGCAGGTTGGCTACAAAAGAGACTTAGTTTGACTGCAATTGCAGGAAAGAGGCGTGTCGACATACAGAACATGACAGAGAATGAAAAGCTATCGCAAGGTGTTCGGAGATTCCTGGACAGAATGTGCAACGGACAAACGGTTTGTCACTGATCCAGCACTGAGCTGACTAAAAAGAACCTCGACCAACACAAACTCCATATCTCACGATGACAACGGGCTGATATTTTGTTTTCTCCAGAAGAAGGGTCTGCGCATGTGAGAGTCGACATCGGGACACGCATCTATGCGAAACTTGACTGGACATTTATACACTGCGATAAAAAAGCATCCGGGGGAAATGCAGTTTTTGTAGATCTCAAACATTTGCAGACGCAAGGAGGGAAGATAAGCAAGGGAGACAAGGTACGAGGTACGAGGAACGACGGATGAGAAATTGCTGCATGGAATTAGATAGGGAGAAATGAGAAATGCAAGGCGAGTGCTACACGATGAAAAGTTTTCAAAGTGAAAAGTTGCATCAAAGCAAATAGAAAGTTCAGGGCGGGAGTTAAAAAAAAACATTCAGTGTGGATTGCTTGAAAGCTGTGAAGGACTTTTGAACAGTGAATCTAATGAGCGCCACTCACTTTGGTGCCGGTAAAATATTGCCCAATGTCCTGTACAAGATGGCTCCAATGACATAATACATGGTTGCCTCGGAATCTGGCTCCGCCTCTGCAACACACAAACAGTTTTTTTTTTTTTTTAATAGATTGATTCATTTTACTTTGGCAATTGCGTGGGCTAAGTGCATTTCATTTGAAATATCTTCTGCAAGTCTGCATAAAAGACGAAAAGAGTGGCGGAGAACAGTCCGGGGTATACCCCCGTCTCTCGTGCAAAGTCAACTGGGATTGGCTCCAGTTCAGCTCTGACCCTGAACAAGATGCATTATAGCGATGAGTACGGAATGCCGGAAGAAATACAACAGCAAAAACACAAACAAGGCCATAAGCGTGTCTCAGTCCCATCTGGCACCCCAATGGCATTTACTGAAAGTCAAGGTTTTGTCTGGTAGTCGTCGTCATTGTGCCTTGCTGTTATTTCCACTTTGGAGCTTTTTCATCCATCAAAGGCTCTTGTGTTACAACAATCCCTTCAGTGTTATGTCACCCAAAAAAAAAATGTTTGCCCTACCAAGGACAAATTGTGTTCTTCTCTAAATGTCATTATGTCTCTGGCGTGAGGGAGAGTGGGGAGATGGGTCAAAGTTCAGACACTTGGATGCCCCTCTGGGAAACCACCTGAGAGCCGGAGAGGGTGGATAGGTTCTAAACAAAAGAACAAAGGTCTACATTGCCCAACTGAGCAGAATGATCACATTTAATGAGCTTAGACTCAAACAAGAAGAGATTGACAAAGTCGTCTCCCAGTATTAAATCAAAGATGCCCCAGATTGTCGCAGAGCAAAGCTTCAGATCATGACGTAAAACTCGGCTCAATGAAACTCGTCCCGGAAATTTGTCATAGTTAGCTGTTGCTCCCTCGTATCTCTGATGACATCAGAAAGTGGATTCAATCTGTGTCTGGTCCGTCTCTCTGGAATGACCTCCCACTGAACATTCGGCAAACCTCCTCGCTGCCCATCTTTAAAACCCGCCTCAAAACTCACTTGTATTCTTTGGCATTTGACTCAGCATGACTCAGATTTGTTCTTGGTTGTCTTTGTTACCGATTTGTTGCTTTACTGTTGTATATGTTAGTTGCTCCATGTACAGCACTTTGTATGCAGCGATGGCTGTTTGAAAGTGCTCGAGAAATACAGTTGAGTTGAGTTGAGGGACATCACGAATCTGGACGTTATAACGATTGTTCGTTGGAAACATTTCCCATAAAATGGCCGCCGACTGCGCTGTGTACTACAGTATGAACATTCATAGATGTAAAATCATGAACATGTAGTCCGGTATAAACATGTCGATTACAAATACGTGTATACAGTATGAAGTAAACAATCCGTCAGCCAATGAAAAGTGCCTCTTCTCCAGTTCGGGATGTGCCGAGCCCCAAAGCCATTAACCATCATCTTTCGATCTGTTGGCCTCAAACAAGATTGTCGAAATCCTCGACTTTGCCGGTTTCAACCTTCACAGACAGTGAGATTTGCTTCCGTTTACCAGACACGTCTTGGGCAGTGTGACAAAGGTTCCCCGAAATCTGCTGAAAGGGCGCCGATAATAGCTGAATCTGATCAAAGTGGTGGGCCTGAGCTCTGTTTTGAAGCCTCGCCGTTACAAGACTTCTGCTGGGTATAAAATCCGCTGTTTCAGATTGCAACATTTTGCGGAACGGGGGTGTAAAAATGAAATATGACATGGTGTGAGACACTGATACAAGGACACACATAAAGTCCTGGTGGTGTGTTAGGGAAGCTGTTCATAATCTCACGTGAGTTTCTGCTGTGGTTGTTCTTAAAGGGCCGTGCAAATAAACCTGAGTTGTTGAGTCGTATTCTAATCACAGCAGCACATGTAGTCAGTCTCAAACGTTGAACTATTGATACAGTCATCGTTTTTGTGTCTCGCTACCTTCATTTGGGACAGTAAAGACCTCCTTGGGGATGTAGAGCTTGTCCTCTGCTGTTCTGGCCCAGTCCTTCATCCCCCTCCGGCCCTTCATGGGGAAGTTAATATCACTGGAAACCGCTGACACGGGTTCTCGCTGGATGGTTATCACTGTTCAAACAAAGGACAGTAATACTTCAAATTTAGCAGTGTGTGAAAAGCGCAGATGTTTCCCGGTTAATGACGTGGCGATCGTAAAGCCAAACATGATATGAAACTGATGTTTAAAATTAAATAGGATACAGTCGAACCTCGTTTCAACGTGCCCCGTTTAGGTTTTCACCGCTATAACGTTCACATTCCAAAGGCCCACTTTCACGTCATTCATTTTCCATTTGCCGATTTTACTCACAACGAACACCTTTATAACATAAGCTTCTGTATAACGACCTTATTTTTCTCACAAAATAGCGACAAGGCTTTCGTTGAGACGAACCGTGAGAAGCGAAATGTACAGCGTGGGAGTCCCCTCCATTGCTTCGCAACACTCCTGATCGACTCGGGGTTAAGTTTGCGGGGTCGCAAACCCAATTATCGCCAGGGGTCCTCTTCATAGTCACGTATTTTTTAATTGACATGTTTAAACTGTGTTACATGTTCAGGTTTTTACATCTAGAAACGTTCATACTGTATTATACATCGTTAGTTGGCAGCCATTTTATTGAGAATTGTTGCAACGAACTACCGTTATAACGTACGGATTTGTTATGTCCCTCGAGGGAGGTTGTACCGAGGTTGGACTGTACCTACTTTCTCATGCGAATGGTTGCCACAATACGTACTCAGGTTGTTGGTAACCACTAAAAAACTCTGGAAAGGCTTTTGGGCTTCACCAATGAGATGAATAAAATCTTCTAAAATTCTCATCAGCAACGCAGCGCCAGGGGCGACCTGCAAATGAAGGAAATGAATTAAAAGCTGGTAAATATTGCTGCATTAAAATGTACTGAGTTCCAAGTTGGTAGGCTCGCAGTAATGGAATGGATGGAATCAAATTTCTCGTCATTGGCCGTGTACAGGGGACGAAATTCATTTAATAGTTGCAAGCTGTCCGAGAGACATAAAAACAATGACCAAGAGAGGGAGACAGAACGGAGAAGCTTGACGGGTTGGAAGAGCAGGGGTTTGCGAGAAAGCCCAAGGTAATTGGCTTGTGTATTGCGTTGTGTGGTGGCCCAGTGGGCACCAATTCAATGATTTTGGATTTTCGGGGAAATATGCGGTGGTAGGCTGGAATGAGAGTTTCGACCAAACTCCCTTGGAAGCCAAATGGACAAGAAGGGTCGATAAGGGCAGGAATGGAGCAGAGTAAAAAGTGTCCGCCATCTTTGAGAGCCCAGACAAGTAGTTAAAAAACTGCAATGAATAGTATGCATCCATGTTTGCAAGGTATTTAGATCTCTTAGAAATTCACCTCAAATAAGAACTCATTTGGGTAAACTCAAAAACATGTTTATTCCAGTTGATATTGTTCTTTTGCGTGAACGGGTGTATTGTATTGGCTTTACCTGGTGTACGTCTTCCCACTTGTCTAAGTTTTCCATGTCCAACATATGGCTGATTATCTGGAAGAATTTCTAAAAGCAAAACAAACAGGTTGTGAGCAGATATTGAAATTGCAGTCTGCAAGAAGGTTTAAGTGTTCCATTATTTAGTAACTTTCTTGCATCCGCCTGCCACGCTGAAAGTCTTGCTGTGGTATTGCAGAATTATGTTATATTGTAAAAGACAGCGCTTTCCAACGTCTGTCAGGCAAAGGAGGAAAGAAAATGCAATAAAATAAAAAGCAATAAACCCCCGTAGGCCTTCTACAACGAATGCAAGAACTGATGTCATATCTGACGCCATGGATTTTCTTCTGCCTTACCTGCACGTCGTCAGGAGCTGGGATGTAGGTTGCTCTTTTGAAGGTGTCCGTCACATTTCGCAAGATCTCCGTGGAAAAGAGAAGGTCGCCACTGTGGTAGCTCCTCCTCTGCAAGAGCTCCAGGAGACTTCTTACGATCTGAGACATGCCCTCACCAGCCAGGGTCCTCTGACCCTTCGCGAGATGCTCTCGTAACTTCAGATGAGAGAGAGGCGGACAGTGAGGGGAAGAAGTGTACAGTCCTGGCTTTTTTGAAACACTGCGGATGCAACAGACATTAACAAGGTGCTTGGAGATGGTCAAACATCTGTACATGGCAATACAGTATCTCCTGCCTGTGCTTAAAATAGGCAAGTTGAAAAGAGGCCAGAAGCACTCCAAGGCAAAAAACGGGATCTCGTCACAACAGCGAGGAATAAGTAAAGCATGACTGTGTGTGTGTGTGTGTGTGTGTGTGTGTGTGTGTGTGTGTGTGCGCACGCACTTTTGCAATGTGTGAAATGCAGAGTGTGCGGAAACAAGAGAGAGAAGAGAAGATAACATCAATCACTGAAAATTAATTATTGACTCATGCTATTAGTCGAAGGTTGGGACAGAAGGTAACAGTGCAATCAAGTCCTCCACTTCACAATCTCCAAACCCCCACCAACCCCGCTCCAGCAACCCCAAACGCAGCCCCCTATAATCGCCCGTGCCATAATGGAGGAGAAGGAAAGGTGGAAGTTCACAGAGCCGGCAAACTCTGTCTGATGAGCACATTCATTAGCTATGTTCATTAATTGATAAGTGTGGGTGCAAGGCGCTGGAAAAAGCTCATTATAGATACTGGAAAGCCGAGAATAAAGACGCGACTGCAAGTCGACTTTGAGCGCGACATGGTTCCTGAGTTAAGATGTCTCTTCATTTGATAAATGACATGTTTCATGTGAGAGGGCATTCATAAAATTAGGCAATGCTCACTATGATGCACACCGACGATGACACGCCACAAGTGTGTGTGTGTGTTGACAACTTACAGATATATGCAAATATCTATATTCAACTGAGATGCATCTGGCGAAGCTCGGAGGACCCCAGAAAGCAACTCCATTATTGTCCAGCATACAACGACGACTAGCAGATCCTAAAAGGAAACAGCCACAAACATTGGCTGAATATTTTCCATGTCTTCTTCTTAGGACGGATGAATAATCGGACGAATGTTCAATCATAGCCGTGATCCCGCTCGGCATTAGTATACCGCGGACAGACTTTTGAGTCCGAATGATGCCGGCTGACTAACCAGTAGCATTTGTTGGACACTTGTTGTAAACAGTTTCTCCGGCCGAGGCTCTTTTCCACGAAATGGTGAGGAGGTTCTCGTCTTTACATATCTCGTGGGGCGCTGCGAGAGAAAGTGGGATACAGAGGGAAAGTGAGTGATATTAAGTGAGATGGAGTTCACAAGAGAAAGTCCATTCTGATGCTTTTACCCTACTTCTACACTATCGGGACGATATGTGATCGAAACTGTTGTACAAACATGCGATATCACAGTACATATTGTCAAGAAAAATATGAGTGCATGATTTTAAATGCAGTGCAGATTCTTTTACAACCTCTACATACTGCCGAGGTGTTGATAGCTGTCGCAACATGATCATTTTCCACTTCTTTTGAAGAACCCTGCATAATACTATCGTTTGCGTGGTTACTACTCGATGATTTGTCCGCATATAGAAACACAAGGAACTCTCCCTTAGAGGTTATTCAGAGTATAGCTACAAAAATATTTTTAGAGGAAGTCGGAGTACCCGAAGACAAGAGAGAACGCACACAGGATGGAGAGATTTGACGTCACAACCGTGAGACATGTGTGAGAATGACTATTTCACACAAAAAAAGGCGCTTCTAAAGCAAAGTTTAATTGCAGCCGCTCCCAATTGCATTTAGACACAGTTCAGCGCTCCCCGTCAGTGTCGCTGCCCCCCAGTACAGTATCTCGTTCCCTCTTCATCTGAGCGTCGCCTCGCTTTCTCTTCCCTTCCCCTCTTTCATAACCCTGATGAAACAAATGCAAGCGAGTGCTGTGAAGATATTCCAAGGGGGCAGATGAGTGCTGGCAAGATGAAGAGGGATGAAGGAAAAGCAGAGAGGAAGAAGATAATATGATGATCCTCCCTGTGTTGCTGACCGCAATCACACTCGTTACGGCCTAAAAGTGTTTTTTTCCGAAAACAAAAGGGGTGTGGTGAGCCTGCACTAAGAGCTCCATCACTTGCAGCCTCTCAGAAATATCACCGCAAGCTCTCAGTGTGGCACTCTGGGGTGGTGGGGGCGAGCTCACACTTCACACACATAGCTTCTGTTTGTAGACTTATTTAGGCATGCGGTTTTCTGCGGGGCTGACGACGTCACAAATTGCACACAATGAGCATGTCACCCTAACGTGGCACACACAAAATGGAGGGAAGGAAGGCAAGGTGGTGGGGGGGGGGGATACTCGAGCGGAGTTAAATCACACATAGTAGGAATAGGCAAATAAGGCTTAAGGGATTGTGCAAAGTATGTCAACCGACGGTATGAACATGGACATGATTGCATCTCTGAAATCGCCGTGGTGCAAATAACCATTTTCCATCCTGCCTCACAATGGTTTGAATGTCATGACTCGGCACAAGACAAGGCACGAAAGAATGTTCATATTCCAAAAAGGGCAACGAACCGGGGCACTTCTTTTCGTTACAAGACCGGACCTCCTCTGCCGAGCCCTCACACGGGTACCCTTGTTGCCCGTTGCCCTCGCACATCCTGGAGCGCCGCTGCCATCCCGAGTCGCATGTCTTGCTGCAAAGGCTCCAGTGGTTCCAGCTGCCCCAGTTACCCCCGCCTAGATAGAGAGCAATAGGGGGAAAAAGGAAGGACGTGGCGGGCGAGAGGGAGACAATGGTACTAATTCTAAGATTTGTGATTGAAAAGCTTTTAGGATTTGTTTGCATGGGAATGGAAGCCACAACGAGACCATTTGAGGACTACTCGTATTCACACTCTTATTCTTTCCCCTCAAGGACCTCCGTGAAACAGACAAGCAAGCCAATTTGGCATCCAGCTCGAAAATCGCTGCGGACCACCGATCCGAGCGCGCTGCGCCACACCTTTAGATCATACGAGTTGCATGCTTGCGTAATATCATCGGTGAGCCCGTGAGGGTGAATGCTAAGCCGTGATTTGCACGCCTTACCGGTGCATGAAGGGTTGGTGCACTCTCTGCTCTCTTGATAGGGGCCCTTACACTCAGCCCACCCGTGCACGGATGAGCTACAGCGTCTCTGCCTCTGCTGGGTGCCCGTGTTACAGGAAACGCTGCATCTTGACCACGGGCCCCACTCCAACCACTTGCCCTCCACTGGCGTCGCCATAGAAGTCGGGTGATGAAATTGGGAGAACATTATCCGGTTTTTATTTTCGATTGGAATGGGAAGGGGCAAAACAGGGGAAAGAAAGACAAAGGAGCAAAGATGAAACAACTCTAGTTAAAAAGGCATCAAAACAGGTTAATCAAACAAGTAAATAGAGTGCAGCTGTTATTTTGGTTCCCGCAAAAAGAATTTTTACAACATTGCTTGTGTTAAATATTTAAATGTGTTTTGAAACAGCCAACTATTCCTTTTATGTCTCTTCTTCACAAGAGGGTCATACAGAGTGTTGCATGTTGATGACAATTGTATGTCTTGACCGGTGTTTGTGCATGAATTGATATATTTTAAAAATAGGTATACTTCGCTCCAATCCAGTACTGCCTGTCAAATATCCATGAATACCAAAGAGTTTAAACAAAGCCCCATGACGTGCATCATGCAATCAAAGCACTCACTATTGAGCTGTGCTAGAAAAGCATTGCCGGAGTAATCGAGTTGTCAAATAAAGTAACTCAAAAGCCTCCCCCCCTACCCCATCCCTTCCCACTCAGCCCTCCAAAATTACAACGATCAAAGCGAGATTGTTTGTCACGGCCTTGAAAGCTAATAATCCATTGGGTAATTTTGAGTGTCAGAAGATAGCTGAAATACTATTGTGATAGCAAATTCTAGACTCATCTCAAACCCCCCTTATTTACCAAAGTTGTACTTGGAGGAAGGGAATTATTTTGGGACCACAACAAGTTTTGAATCTGATGGAATAGCCATGACGTGGGGTACCTCAAGGGTCAATCCATGGACCACCTTTTGTTAAACCTAATAGCCGAGACTAATCTAATGCAATCGAATGTGCACATAAAAGGAACCGAAACCATAAACGACACAACCCTTTTTTTTTGTGTTTTTTTAGCATGATATGTGACATGTTAATCTGATGAAAGAAGTCATCAGTGATTGAGTATGTCTGTATACTGTATATTGATCCGGCAAAAACAACTTTCAAATTAATCCACTCATCCTGCTCAAAGAGATTAAAGAGGAAGAGACCAATTAAGATAAGTGCAAATTTACCTCCGTACTCTGCAGAAAATTCGTTTATTTTGACGTGCGTGTATTCAGAGAAAAAGTGATCATTCAAAGCGGCATTGTCTGCGCACTGAAATGCCGGTATTCATTCTTTCAAAAACCTTTTAACTTTGCAATGCACATTGAGGCTTTACACACGTTTATCTAAGATCACCCAAAATAAATATAATTTATGGCTTTATCTTCATGTATTTGTCAAGTAAAAGCTCGAGCAGGCAGAACATTGCAAAAACACTCCAATTAAATCTCGGTGGCAGGCTCCAGTCATAACGATGCAAGATGCCAAAGCCATATACTGTACATCCTTTATTACATTTATGCGGAATGTTATAAAAATGTTGTTTTTTTTTCTCGTGTCATAAAACACTTTCCATTTTAATGTCAGTGCTTTCAAAATTAATGTCCTTTAAAGGGCACCGATAATGCAAATGCATTAAGTGTAACTAAAAATGTAAAATCAACTTATTTTTGGAATTCTACCCTTCGGAGCAGCGATGACACTTAAATGTCGGCAGAGAACATAAAGCTGTTCTATCACAGCTACGTTGAGGGTTCAGCTTCTCTTTCTTCAAAATTTCAAAAGAACGGGCCCATTTTGTAGCGAAGGCGGCTTAATAACGAGGTTTCAGATGGCCAGTCTCAATCCAAATAGTAGTCCTGAGGTGCCCTTGACGTGAGAACTCGAAGGGGCCGTGCAGACATTTTAGTGACAAGGTGCAGGCCTAATAGGTCATCTTGGAGACAATAACAGTACAGCTGCCAACGACACAAGCTCCCGCTCCGCAATCCAAACCGAGCCAACCATGAACACAATGTAACGAACTGGGGGAAAAAAAAAACAACATTCATAGCCGTCCCACATAGGATGCCCGAGTGATCATGCGCACACATGGGCTGGCGCCTCTCGGCTGATCACAGATGAATAAAAGTGGAAATGGCGTGGAGGGTCTTTAATTCATTTTCTAAACCCCCGAAGACGTGAAGCATAGCATTAAACGAGGCAGGGAGAGCAGCTTGGTCAGGTGGTGACATGTTAATGGACATGGTACTAACCAGGACACACTGCTATGTTGCAGAGTTTGGTCTGCCTCTCGGGCCATCCGCAAGGCATGGCGGCCCCACCTTCGTTCACGCACTTCCGGGTTCGAGTCCTGGAGCCCCGCCCACAACTCACAGAGCACAGACTCCATGAGGACCACTCGTGCCACAGTCCATGCACTGCAAATGCCCACAAATGCACAAAAAAGAAAAAAACACACACACATAACATGGGAATGAGGAATGAGGCATTAACGGCGTTAGACGTTGATTGAGAGAAATGTGACAGATTGATGAACACGAGCACATTCCTTGAGCACTTCAGAACAGGCAAAGAAATGGAGGCCAGGGATGGGCACAGCCATGCAGTAATGCAGATTGAATCATAATTTCTTTAAGACTATTACTTACCAACAAAGACTCTAACGACAACAGCCCCCCCCCCCCCCCCGCCAACCAATTAAGGAAGGAAACGTTTGCCCTGAAAAGTTCCCCTCCGACTTGTGCATCTCATCTAATTTTAGCAATAGATGCTAGCTGTTGAGGTAAATGCGAGTGGAATAAACGAGTGACGGAGTTGCGCAAAATCCTCGTCAATAATGAATGTGACCTCAAGACTCCTCTTGTGTTGCTTTATCACTGAGCTTAACTTGAAGCGGAGTCGACTTGATCCGATTCCACCATGCAGCGATGCCTGCGCAATGTCCATAGTTAAAGTGTATGCAGATGAATGCGTGCTGTCATTCAGTAGCCTTTCCAAAACATTCTGGGATGAGGCCGCAGCAGCAAACCATGCATGTTCACAATGGTCTAATCAAGAAAAAAGACATCTATGCCTGATTTGATGGAAACGCGACAGCATTTGGACAAAGGGTGAGAGAAAATCTGAGGATGAAGATAGTTGGCCTTGTTGAACAAAGCTAAATAAATCATAGCAATAAATATTTAAGTCTACTTTGTGAAAGAAGGCTCCGAGGAGCGGGAGTTGGAGGCACAGAAAGATTGTGCGATTAAAAACTGTGCAGACATGAGGTGCATGTAAATAGCGGGACATTCAATCCAGACATCGAAATTTGAAGGGGACTCGTTATCCCTTTGAGGCATTTTGTGGCTTGTTTGCACTAGTACATTGTCAAAAATTGAAATAACGCAGTATGAGGATGTTTTGTTGTGGGCTTTTTTTCAGTGCTTGTGCATATTCTCGATATCTGCGGGGATTGAAACAAATCCTTGAACTCTCCATAGTATGCGTTCTGCTACCTTATTCAATGAAACTTCACAGTATGACGGTGATCACCTTGGCACGGCGTTCACTTACAGCACTAATCAGACCCAGGTTACGTGTAATTAGAATGTGGGAACTCTACATCGCTTCGAAATGTGTTTGAATTATTAAACATGCTCCTTTAATTACATATACATTATGAAGAGATCAGCTTGTAATTTGTCATCAGTAACATGTGCTGCAACGGGGCCATAATAAGACACAGGCATCATATTAACCCTTAAGATAAGCCATCATTACCGGCATTTTAATGCGGGGTCAAAATACATCATGCTGCATTATTCATGTTCTGGTGCTCACTATTTGCATGTCGCCATGAGCCCAAGCTTTGCATCTTTGTTCTCGGTCTCACTGTATTGTGTGAATGATGAGGGGCTGCGTCGTTTAGCTTTGCATTGACCCAGAGACCCGTACTGCGTCATACAACACTGTTTTTGTCCGTGTTTTAAATGTCACCGAATCTATGGCAAATCAGCAGTCGCTAAATACAACAGAAGCGGAGCTACAACTTTTTCGTTGGCCCTCAAACGTTTTCGTTTGAGGGCCACAAACAGAAAAATGGAAAGATGAAAGGGCCACTTAAAAATTCATCAACTTTTTGAAACGCGTTAGAATTGCTCCTGGGTAACTTTATCTTGTTTGTATTGTCTGGTTCATTTCATCAGCTTCTTTTTTTTTGGTCATGTCGCAGGCCCTGAAAAATGGATGACGGGCCACAAATGTCCCCCGGGCCGTCGTTTGTACACCCTGATTTATCACAATTGAATTTTATACTGCAAATGAAACTGAGAAGGGAGAAAAAAAAAAACATTTGCTCAACCACTTAATGCCTAGTTGGCTTTAACAAGGACAAGACCATTAGCTAAATTGATTGGGTAGAACTTTAAAGTGGGAGTTTTAACCATGAAGGGGGTTAGGGGGGGACACAAGCAAAAATGGCCTTCACGGCTTCATTGCCTTTCTGCGTATCGCAGTCCTCTGTGATGTTGCACGTAAAAATCTGCACAGAGATGCCCACGGACATATTCAACCACACTTACAATTTACCACTTGTAGTCCAAAAACACAAAACTCCAGAAAATCGCATTGCAATGGTGTCACCCCGCTGTCAGACTTCACACGTGCGCAAACAAACCCAAGTGGAAACATTACCGCTTGATTGAAGGGTTATTTTAAAAAGTCAATTACATCAAGCTCATTAAACACATGAATGTCTCTTTGCTACCACCCCCACATTCCCCATTTAAGCTGAATTTGCCGCGGTACAATTTAGGCCATCCCTGGGGTGTCCCTCCACCCCGACGGAAGCATGTCGGAATGCAACAAATCATGAAATCATGTATGGAGCAACACGGCAGCCAGTGTCCCATCAAAGGAGCGGCTGAGAATATTAATCACGACACTGAACGGAAAAGCGAGGCGCTCCGACGTACAAATCGCACTGGCGGATTTGAATTAAAAAATGAGATTACTCAGATTAGAATACGCGCTTCACAGCGAGGGGAAAATGTTTCTTTGGGTGGCGATTTAGCTCTGGAATCCTCACATGCTTCGAAATAAAGCGTTGATCATGTCGATTACACGATTAAATAGTCACCAATTAGCCAACAGTTAACCTTACTATATGTGATTATGTTCCGGAGGACAAACTAAGTCCATTTCATTCGACACCAAAGACAGAAGAGCAAATGCTGATTTTGAGAACAATGTGTAGTACCTGACCGTCAGCAAAAATAGTTAAACAACAAAAAACATACCATGCGAGTTACTCACTGTGGCGACCCCTCATTGACCCGGATGAAGCCAAAGGTCAAACACCATATAAGGCAAGAAATATTGATGCAAACGCACAATGCGATTTTTTATTTTTATTTTTTTGGTCCAGCTCTGACCGCGGTTATGATAGTTTTGGATTTTTCATTGCTCCTTTTGAAACTGCGATTCTGGACGAGACCTCGTCACTCAGCAGAGCAAGGATGGCGTTGCTGTTGAGAGGGCTTACTTGACGAGGTTTCCCCTTCCATTCCAATCAGAGCACTCGAAAACAAACATTTCGATCTGATATAAGGCAATCAAAGCAGATCTCTTGAAACGTGAAAAAAGTGGTACACGAGATCCTCCGATACCATACTTGCCTTGATGTGCCCATTTATTTGCGGGCTGCCAATAATGAGGAAGGCGGAGGTCGGGTAATTCTAACTCAATCAGGATGAAGCCCCCTCTTGTCGTACATCCAAGCAAATAGTCACAATGAAACCTGGCATTTTGTTAAAGCCCAAGACGAAAGGTGGCCCATGAACTTACCTGAGCTTATTATCCCGGGTTCACCCGGACAGGAAGCCGTATTGTTGCACATGCGGGTCTCTCGCAGGGCGCCGCTGCACAGCGTGCTGTACGGAGACGAAACGCACGAGCGCGTCCTCACTTGCCAGCCGTGTCCACAGGTCAGAGAGCACATGCTCCATTGAGACCATTCCTCCGCTGCAGGGTCACCTGGAGATGCGAAGACAGAGGCTAGCGCTTCGCTCATGGGAAGGACTTTAGCTCCTGGAGCAAGTTTAGCACCTTGTCAATTTCAGGTCGGCTACAAATTCCAAAGACTGGATAAGGTTGGGAAAATCATGAGAATAGTAACACAGCGGGCCTATGGAAGGGTGTATGCTAAGTGTTGCGAAGACTCCGATGCCAATCAAATCAAACACGGAACTGTGACTCATTGACATGAATTCTTCGGCAAGCGATTGAAGGATGGAACCTTGAAGGGGTTCAGCAATGTCTCCAGATGTACGGTTTGTGTATATGCACGTACATATCATTTGACCGTCACTACAAACACAAGGATTTCTTTTTTTTTTAAACTGTGATCAAATAGTTGATACAATCCTTCACAAATGGTTTAATCCCATCTTGGTTTTCCCTAGAAAGAGATGATGAAGTCACTCGGAATTGTTTTCCAAGCACCGTGTTCTTTGATAGAGGCGTCATCACGTGGCAGCGGAGGAAATCAAATTAATTTCATGTCCCTTAATCGCATTACATCTTCATTAACATGCCGTGAGTCAGGGTTTAAGCTCATCTCCGGTGCCTCGAGGAATGTAAGAATGGGAGCGGCAAGTGTACGAGAAGAGGACTAGACAGAGAGAGCCGGGGGTTTTCCCTGACAGAAGGGGCTTTCTGCTCCGCGCAGTAGGACCGGTGACTACGGATGCGTGCGCACGGGAGTGAGCGCATGCTCATCGGCGCAGGTCGTCCTGTTCAAAAGGAGGTCAAAGTGCCAACAGGAATAATGAGAAATGTCACATCTGTTCAAAAAAAAAAAAAGGCACGGCACACTTCGCATCTACACTTGATTTTTTTTTTTTTTGGGGGGGGGGGTGGTTCTTATATTTAGTAGATTATGTCATGCAGGGTTAAATAATTCTTTTTTTTCTGTAATGACAGCAGATGTCATTGGTGATGGTCATTGTTTTCCAGGCAAATTAGGAAATAGGGATCTCTCTCTCTCTCTCGCTCTCTGTATATGTATATCTTTTTTTATTTTCCTCATCTTCTGGCTGTGAACGCACACATTACGCACCTGTTTGTGCCTGAAACACACCTGGCTGGTCAGCTGATCTTGGTCTTTGCGTTTTCACCTTGAAGTCATCGTCATATGGGTCTGAAAGAAAATAAGACCTGTTCAATGCTGTATTTCGCTTTCTTGACGAATATAGAGATGTGTGTGACTCAATTAATTCCGTATGTTTGTGTGTCTGTGCATTTTAAATCTGCAGAGTCTCAATATCTGGGCTTAGAAAACTGAAGTTTCAGCGGGAGGGGGGGAAAGGGGGGGGGGGGGCGAGGTGTGATCAAGCTGAGATCAGCTTATCCCAAGCAAGGTTTCTTTGTCAGACATTCGTCGAAACTGAATGATTGTCTTTGATTTCAGATGTAGTGGAAGTGGAAACAAAAGCAGCATGTCAAACTCTGTTATCGCCCTCTGCAAATCTTTGCAGGAGAGATTTTTCATTCCTCGGCAAGTTGATTTATCAGCGATCACAAGACAAGTGTAGGGCAAACTTTGAAGTTCCTCACATTGAGAGAGATACCCGCGATTACTTCGATCGCAACGATGGTGAAATGTTCAGACTGTTTAATCTCGACTAATCCATCAATAAACGATGTTGTGCGGCAGGTTTGCAGCTTGTTTGTCAACGCTTCAGTTTTGGGATCCAGTTGAGAAAAAAAAAAAGTTTTAAGTGAAAGCACCAGATTTGACGATGACAGCCATAAATAAGAAGACGCCTGCCGCAGACGTTGTTTTGATGAACCGCGTGACATGTTAACATGCCACTTGTGTTGCGTGTCACCGCGATGTTCATTAGGGGAGCAAAGGATGAGAGTAGCAGCGATTGGGATTTTACTCGTGAGGGAACTGTCACTGTGAAGCCTGCAAAGTCAATGTCGTCGTGACAGTGATTGGGTGATGTGGCGCAGCAGACTGGCAAGGCCTCTGTAAACATTGTGTTGTTGTTTTTTTTCTTTGATCGTGACAACTTCAGAAAAAGTTTTTGTGAGAGCGTTATTGGCAACTGGCTGTTGCATTAATATTGGCCAAATAAATAATAGGCAGATTTAGTTTTTGCTCATATTGGTAGTCAGAAGAGAGAGATGGTTTGTAAAAGGGAAGGACAAAAGTGGGTGTTCGTCCGTCACTTCAATCGTGCCTAACCGGGTTAAGTATGCGGTGTCGGGAGGCAAAATAACAAGGCCAGAGTGTAGCCAAACACTTTATCTGCTTAAGAGGCTATAAACAGTAGCACACGCTTCTTCATCTCAACAGTACTTTTAAAGCAACACTGCCGCCTGGTGTACAGTCAGAGAACATTACAAAGTAGCCACGGACACCCATTTCACGAACGATCAATCCAGCCGGTTTTGAAAGCTGGCTGCGTTGTATGTCTCTCGGTGCCCGCCCACCAAGATGCTTTGGACCATTTTGAGGCACAGATTTCCAAAAGGAACATTTTAAATTCGTAGTAGTTATTGAAATGCTAATGTTGAGTTGCTTATCACCAAGACATAAAAAATATAAAGCAACAGCGGTGTCATTTTTGGCTTGCGTTGCACACCGTCGTTTTTGCTTCCAGTGTAGTTTTACATGACGGATGTCCACTTTCTTTTTTCGGACAGTCTTCCCAGCCATACATCCATTCTGGGTTTATCGCTCTCTGGTGCTGTCCATTTATTCCAGAGTCCATCTGGGAGGGTCCAAACTGATCGGAGCGCACAATAATGGACATTTTATAAGCTACTGGACAGATAGATCCACTCCCCTCTTGCTTCCCACTCTCCCTCCCCCCCTCGCCGGCTCCAAAACAGATATGAGAAGAGAAGTGGAATGAGATTGGTTCAGGACAGCTTCTCCCCGGCTGTGCGGACCTCAAGGACATTTGTGGGCTTTCAAAATGGATTCCGAATCGAGTTTTTTCAACCCCGCGGGCTGCCTGTGTACTTTTCTCGCCTCCCTTTGACGCATACGCAATCACATATGGACGCAATGATCCTCACAAGCCTTGCTACACTTCCCGCAGCCAAATTGATTTTGTTTCATTTCGCCTCGGTTTCTTAGTTGCCCCTGTCTGCACCTGTTTGGCTTTCTCTTATGAGATCGTTTTCAAGGCTTCAACTCTTTTTCTGACTTGGCAAAGTAGATGTCAGTCTGGCCTATAAACCCACTGTCAGTGCCTTAATTATTTAAAAAGGAGTTGAGGATATTGATTGGATTGGATTGGATAAACTTTATTGTCAAATGTACTGTATGTGTAAACAGCAAGCATCAGTGTAGGACAGTAGTGGCGGGTCATCAGCAAGCATTTTCTTATGGACTGTTGAAATCGAGGTTGGACAAACGTTGCCACGTGCACAGAAGATTTCGACTTTTCTTCTGAAAGGGATGAAAAGAAGAGCGACATTAAAATCTTAAGACTGGCACCTAGCAGGCTCAGCTATCGTCCCGAAAATACATGATGGAGCCACACACAAAAGTACCAAAAAGCCAAATGTCTGCTCAGGTTTGCCTGTGTGTCAAGACGGTGTTGCCATAGCAACATGATCATCTGGACGCTAGGAAGGAATTTAAGAGATGCCAGTGACAGCAAGTCTTGGGGAGG
Organism: Hippocampus guttulatus; assembly: GCF_054856545.1. Lineage (NCBI taxonomy): Eukaryota > Metazoa > Chordata > Actinopteri > Syngnathiformes > Syngnathidae > Hippocampus > Hippocampus guttulatus. The sequence continues at coordinate 834,729 of NC_141278.1, read as the reverse complement.
GGTTGTAAACCGTTGCCCACTCTCAAGCTGCTCCATGTGTCCGGTATGAAGGTGAACACATCAGTCGATGGGCGCTCTCGGCCGGTGGGAGGAGGCTCTCCATTTATTTTGGAGTCTGTTTGGATTTGAATCCTTTCACTTTTTTCATTTTATGTTGCAGCCGATGTTGTTGCAGTGTGCGTTTTGAGCCCAGTCGACGGCACAAACGTGAAGCGTAGCAGCAAAATGTCTGGCACGGATCCCGCGAGACTGTGCGTGTCAGTGGGCATGCTCTTGCGATTTTGCTCACATATACTCATTCGTGCGTGACCACGTTTTTAGTATTCGACAAACGCATGTAACCTCTCCTGTCAGCAGACTAAAATGCATCCGTGATACAATTCCTACACAAACAGACAAACTGATTGCTTGTATTCATGGCGATTTAGCTTACAGGCCAAAACTACTCCTGAGACTTGGGTTTTTTTTTTTTTTTTTTTTTTTTTGCATAATTCATATCACAGAAGTTGTACTGGCTGTACATTCCCCATATTTTGGTTCAGCGCTCGGTAGGAAGGGGCGGAAAACAAGCTTAAGCGACACTTGAAGGAAAAACAGTAGCTCCTCTTATACCTTTCGGTCGACCTATGTTTCATGACAGATGTGACCTCGTATCATCGGCTGACTGATCACGGAGCACGATTCCAGTCGAATGCTTCAACTGGTGCTCAATAGCAAAGAAAAGAAGATCGACACAAGCAGCGTCGCAGCAGGCATACATTCGGCACCGCCGCCGATTGCCGTTGTCTGCTAGAGCGTGACATGGAACGCGTAATAGAATGAAAAGCAAGATTAGCCCCAAGATGGACCTCGTCATGCTTTGAGGGCCTCCCTTCTTTCCACAAAGGAGCCGAGTGCATGGCTACAGCGACACCTCCAACGCAAGCCAAAGACTGCTTGGAGATTCAAGATGGTACGAAATCATATTGCGCTCGTACGAAATGTGCTTGAAGGACCAAAAGGGCCACTTGAGTGATTGTGATCAGTGTGGTCATCGCGGACAGTATGACAACGCTGCACTGCAACGCAGCTTCGATGGGCTCCGAGCGCTTTGGACTCTCACATTTTCCACCCTTTGGGCTGTTTGAGCTTCATCGGTAATGAACCCTTATCACGCGGATAAAAGACCGGACAGCTGCCTTCGTAAACGATGGCAAACTAGCGTTTTGCTTTACACATCGCCAGATACAACAGCTGTGTCCATGCGAGTGCTTCTCCTTTCTATCTGCGAGGGCGTCATGAGTGCGCTCATGAGAGTGCCGAGGGAGAGAGAGGGTAATGAGGACCACTGGGGCTCGTTTAAACTACCGTGGTTCACTAGTTGAGGAGCGTGACTGGGCTCCAACCCCTCCGCTCTTCCCAAGGCGAAAAAAAAAAATCATCACGATTGGATCCAGCAGCTCCCGAGTCTTATCATTTCCACCAAAAATCACCTCGGGGCTCATGCAGATGGCTTAAAATCCAGCCTGACCTTTCAGCCTGAACAATGGAGCCGCCATGTGGATGAGACTGACCCCTGGTCCTCGAATGCCTTCCCACCTCTCCATTTTACTGATAGTATTGTACTATTCGTCAGCGGTGCTGGTGGATATTCTCATCCATCCAGGTCATTTCCTTCTCGGGGCATTGAATCGATCGCAAGTGGACTGCTCTGGTTGTCTCGGAAGACGTTTGGCCTCGCTCCCGAAAACGAGACTCGCAGGAGTCGCCGCTGAGTACGTAACTGCTGGATTGGATTCATTCTGCATATCTCTTTTGGATTGGAAAACATAGTCTGGCCAGTCAAAGTTACTGCATTCTCCTGGAATCACGGCCCCAAAAATATTTGATGGATTTGAGGATGAGGATCGATCAAAAAAATCATGCGAGTACATTGGGAAATACTTCAATAAAAAGACAACCAGACTCCGTTTTGCTCCCGCTGCCTTTTTAAAACGTACACTAGCGTGCATGCGCGCTAGCATATTGAACGGCCATCGTTAAGATGCCATTTGGTTGTCATGTGGTTGTAACTATGTTTAAACCGAGAAAATATCTTCGCCTCGGGTGGCTGTCATCCCATGGGATCGACTCGAGGCTTTTCTACGCCGCGACAACACGGCACTCGAAAGCGCCTGCGCCATCAGATTATCAGAAGGGAACATGTGTCTTTTAGGTGCAGCGCGGCTCGCTCGCTTGTCCAAAATATCAGGAAATTGAGTCAAAGAGTTTAGTGCTGCACAACTGAGTACTCGGTAGGCGTTGCTCGTGTTCAGCAATTATTGTCAAACACCCGTTGTACACTTAGATAGCTCTGATTTCACATTTCATGTTTTTTTAAGGAACAGAAAGTGGCTCCTAATGGGCAACCTGCTGCACCTTTCAACATTGTACAATTTGTGACAACCGTTTCCAATTGCAGTGCGTCGGCAACATAATTTCTCTTGCCATCAATCACGGCCCGTACTGTTGTCTCAATAACGCGGTTGTTTGGAAATGCAATATAATTCAGGCGCGGACGCACGTACACGCACACGCACACGCACGCGCACGAGCGCCTCATCACTTTATATAGATTTCCTGCTGGCCAGCCAACTGCTTAGCCATCTTTGCGGCGACAGTTTGACCCATGAGGCCTGTTAGACGTTCCCTCTCAGGCGCACGCGCGCGCGCGCGCAGGCAGAGGCGCACACAGATATGTCTAGGGAGGTATCCCGAAGCCAGCAGGGAACTCCCGAAAGCATTTATTGACTCCTTAGTGAGCGTGTCGATGAATCCATCAAAGGCTTAAATGCCTGTCACTGTGTGCTCGTGTGATATTAAAACATACGTGCGGATGAAATCCCGCAATACACGAACAAGCCCTTCATTTGTTCAGACCAAAAACTGGCCCCAACAAAACAGGGCGACTTGGATGTCTTGCTATTGGCAAGTCGATGTTAAAGGCCGTTGTGCTCACCGCCAAAACACACGCTGACAAGTCACTCAGGTCAACTCATAAATTGCTGCTTTTCTAATCACTTCCGCTCTTGATGTTCATATTTTCTTTCATGCGGCAAAGATTTGCCCCTCTTTCTGCCGTGGCCGCCTTTTGCTGCGTCCTTTGTGAATGATGCCTTTGCTAAAGTGCTGTGAAGAGAAACATTGCTTTGCCACCTTTTTGATTCATTGCCAGCGTGAGGGGAAGTTGCTCCAGGCAGATTTGGGCTCCCGTTCGCCGGGTGACTCGATACTTCATCATTATCGTCAGGCTCGCCCTTCACTTGCAACAATTCCGCCCTTGCTCGTAATCTTACGTAGCATTTGCGCAAGAAGCAGCAACCGAAATAGTTTGAAAATTGTTTTTAAAAAGCAAAGATAATATTCAACGTGATCTCATCAAGGATTTAAATTGGGGGAAATAAATAAATAAAGCACCCAAATCATTTTTCTTGAAGGATTTTCCCACCAACTAATCTGCCATTGCAGTCGTGTACCCCGGAATAACGGAAAAAAAACCTGTCAATTTGTGCGATGGTTTGTTTGCCGTACTATTGGGTCAAATATCAGGGTGACAGATGAAATATTGAATATCTCTGTGAGGCCAGAGTGGTAGCAAAAAATATGTCTTTGTAGAAGCATACGGCATGCCGGCCTCACAGCGCAGAGGTGCAGGGTTCGATTCCGCCTCCATAGTGTGCAGTTTGCATGTTCACGCCGTGCCTGCGTGGGTTTTCTGCGGGTCCTCCGCTTTCCTCCCACATTCCAAAAAACATGCACGGCAGGTCAATGGAAAACTCTAAATGGTCCTGAGGTGTGAGTGTGAGCACAAATTGGTTGTTTGTGGATGTTTGCCCCGCTGTACTGCTTTCACCGCTACACCGGATTTCTTTCTCTCGCTCTCTCTTTTCTCCGTCTCTCTTTCTGACAAGCTTGCTGCAGTGCTTTCAGGGACAGAGAGCTTGTCGTAGAGGACATGCTGACGAGTATTGATCGATACCATCTCCAAGAACCTTTGCATCCATTTTCCGAGCAGTGTGTGTGTGTGTGTGTGCGTGCGTGCGCATTTTGCTATTGTCGAGGGCCTGAATGGTTGATGCATCGCAATACTGCGTACTCACGCCGTGATCGAAGTTTGGCTGGAAAGATAAAAACCGTTGGCGCTAACATTCCAAGAGCCGTCGACTGAATTTTAACGTGCAACATTCCCATGGAGGGGTTGATGAATTTGGGTTCACCCGGCGATCAGGTGATGACACCTGAAGACAATTTCTAGAGATTCTGGCGACTTGTAGTTTGACAAGATGCTCTCGTCTCAAGTTGGGGAAGCGGCATAGAGGAGGGAGGGACGGGGAGCTTTTCGCAGCACTGCGGGAGACGTATCGTGGAAGCGAGAAGACACGGCTGAGCGGAAATGTCTGAAAGCTTCGGTAGGCGAGGAAGACGCGTAGCCACCCGCCGAGGCGGTCACCCACGCGCCAGCCAGCTCATGTGTTTCCGCTGAACTCAAGGGATGCGATTTCCTCGTCTTGGAATGATTTCCAAATTGGGCTTCTTTGCCCTGGGATATATTTAATTGCCACACACCGGCTGCTGATGCTAATGCGCGCTGACAAAACGAGAACGAGAGGCGGCAAAGAGCCAGCGAGAGAAGGGAGTCGCTTGTTTTCAAGTAACTTTGACTGAGCGAGGACGCCAGTGACTGTCGCAGAGTGGACGGCCCTGCGCCGTCATTGTCGAGGAGGAGGAGGGCGGCTTCATGAGCGGCGGTCTCGCGGCACGCGTGAGCCTGCTTTACCCCTGCCGCAAAAACGCACCCGGGATGCTCTCTGCATGTTTATGTCGGCGTCCGATATATCCGGTGCGATGCCGAGGCTTTTTTACTTTGGCATGCGCGATATGTGCGGCCGCACAAGGTGACATGACGTGTAAATAATCGACGCGGCCCAGTTCAGCCGCGTGCTTGCTTGCAAGCTGCTTTTCGAGCAAGGACGCACCGAAAGCAAGGGAGAGAGAAAGGCAGGAAAACAATTCACGCTCACGCTTCATGGCTGGCGTTTATTGTGGAATACAAAACCGTCATGGCGGCGTCTACGTGCAGGCGTTTCCAAGTGTGTTTAGTGACGCTTTGCCTCCCTGTATTAGGATAAATAGCCCTTGTCTATCACGCAAGGCCGTGTGTGCCAAACAGATTCTCCTTCACGTCATGCCACAAATGAGCTCCCTGGGAGACTTTTCACGGAGGGGGGGTGGGGGGGGGTGACGCGCAGGACGACACTTGAATGTCAAGGACATATTTGGGGGAAACCGTAGGCAGTTGCCGCACTTGATAAATGACTGCATTCATATGAAATGTTGAGCTCATAAACGCACAACTCAATCACTTGCACTTGAATTCATCAGATTGTAATTTCGCAAATAGAATAAGAGAACAAAAGAGAACGTCTCTGCCGTGGAGGGACCGCAAACAGAAATGATACTGAGAACGCCAACGTGATTATTCACTCAAATGGCCCTTTTTGCTGCCAGTGTCGACTGTCTAGCACAATTCCGAGGCACCTTCTCACATGTGGACTCGGTGGCCTACTCATCGTCGCGCGGATGCTCTCGGGCAATTTCAAAGGACCGTCATCATGTCATACGTTGACTTGTTCCATGTTAATTGGTCTTTGCCCCATCATGTCATCACGCGAACAATCATTGAAGTTCCCACGGCGAGTCACCGAGCCGACCGAACGCGGTGACGGCTTGTCGGCGGCCGATCTATCGGCGGGATACGCAAGTGAATTAAAACGTAGGTATGGGGTGAGCGCGGCGAGGCACTGTGAGGAAGATTGGCAACAGCGTTAGATCCATTTCGAAAATTGGTCATACGTCATGATGGTCGCTCATGTTAGCAGCAGGGGAAGACAGAGAATATTTGCAGACACTTATGGGAACCAAAGTCGCAGTTTCGCTTGCGGATGTTTACGCCAAATCGAGATTTGTCGGGAATTGCGTTTCATCAAATAGGTGTGTGATCAGTTCAGAGCGTACGGCCGCCTCTCGCCCGTCGTCAGCCAAATTACATCCGGCGCAACGATCGTCCGCAAAGCACCTTCAATCCACTCTTGCATATGCTTCTTTTTTTGGCAGTGCGTCAATAGAGTCCAATTGCGTTGAGGCTTTGGGCCAAAGTTAAACTGGAAGGTCACTTTATATGCTTTTCATTTATTGTTTGTTGTATGAATTATTTTTGCGCCATGTCCGGCACTTTGTACACAGCGGCGGTTGTTTTCAAGTGCTCCGCATATCCAGTTGAGCCGAGTCGAGTTGAGATTTGCAATGGTTGAGGAGCGGGGATGAGATTCAGAATTTGATCGCGCCTGTGCCCTCATGAAAATTGTATGACGTCCAAAGGTGAGCCGCAGCATAGCAGCCGAGATAGGACCTCGAAGACGGAAAGCGCAAGTCTGGGATTTGCAGTGACATGTCGACGAGGGAAGATGCGAGATGGCTGATAAAGGCACCAGTGGGCCAAATTAGCTAATCTGCCGAGCGCTCCCACGCATGCTCGGCTCGGGAGAGGCCTCGTGAAGTGGATGACAGACTAGCTTGGGAGCCGCGCTATATCTCGCGAGGCTCGGGCTGCTTCTGAGTGCTTTTACAGCAAATGAATGGCAATGGAAAAGGGGAGATGGATGACCCCCAACGCACACTTTCTCTCTCCCAAACGCATACGCCCGCGCACACACACACACACACACACACCGTCTCTCCATCACACTCCGGCCCGCTGACTCCTTGTCGAGCTCCAGTGACTTCGTGTGATCGATTAACTGTAGAAAATAGCCTTGCATCCCATAGTGCACCTGTGACCATGATGTGCTGCGATCCCCCAGAGGGTCTGCATTTTACTGCTTACTGCGCGTGTGTCCGTTTGCGTGTCCGAGTGCACTTTGTGTGACAGTAAATAAAAATCTATCTATATACTGTATATATATATATATTCCAACCATTCAAATCCCGGCGGCATGTGTGTCATTTTGCATGAATATCAGCCTGATGTGTACGCGTTGCCTGCGACGTGAAGCTTGTGACAAAAACATTTGATTTGCAGAACAAATTTGTTGGCGCGTGAGCCACCATCCGCCTGAGGAACACCACCAAAAAATAAATGTCTTGGAAATTTCAGATGCCGCAGACCTTGTCAAATTTCAAATCATGACAAATCAAGCCCTTCGCTCCGTTCTGGAACACTGTGGGCGTATCTGCTCCATGTATGGAACCACACTCGCGCAAATGTCAACTGGCAATCCAATCTTAAGTCCATCACATGTTTGCGTCATGAATACATATGGACTTAATGGCGACTGGAGCTGGAATACACGCCACCGTGTCACTGTGGGGGGGTTTCTATGCCGTGAGGCACTCTCATTCGGGCCGAACGATACACACCTTCGCTGTCAAGTCAGACGTTATTCCTCTCTTCCTCGTTGCTCCCCGCGTTTTGCGCACACTCACGGCCAACAAGGCACTCTAACGCATCTCCAAGTCTAGATGCTTCCAGGCAAGTTGTGCTTTTGTTTCCGCCTTTTTTTTCCTGTTCCCTGTATGCACTCAAGGCAGACCACAAGGTGCTCTAACACATTTTGCGGCAGTGTCAAACTCTCACTGCCTTTTACTGTCACAGGTTTCTAATTTTATGACCTCATTTGGATTCTGAGCATACTCCCGCATCTCCAGTGCGGCCGCCCCAAATAAAGAATGGGCCGATTTTTGACAAATGACATTGTAATTGCTTCAACAGGAAGTTGGCTTGCGCCGCACATGAAATACAGCCAAGGCTGAACTGTAGACACAACCGTAGCGATGCACAGAGAGGTGCTTAGTGTGTGCGCGCGCAGCGTGTGGAAGGACCTTTTCCGTGAGCATAAAGAGGCTCAGTGCTGGTCCCGGTCAGAGAGAAAACCATCGCTCACGAGCTCAGAATACTAATCCCGCTGCCTGAGTCACCCGCCAGAGACACGCGCGCGTTGCCTTCATTCATTTCATTTGTTTTAGCGTGTCGGATGAGAAACAATTACTCATGTTCATCGATAGAGGCACGCCATACGGACAGCCATTATTCACCGTCGGTGTGCAAGTGGTGTGTGTTGGGCAGGCTTACTCGGGTATTAAAACACCTGGGTGTCCTTTTATGTGTGAACCCACACGCACAAAAAAAAAAAAAAAATTGTGTTTCGTCTATGCTGACATACAAACGCACACACACCCATGCCACATCTGTGTGGGCTGTGATTATCAGGAATGAAATAATGTTCCAGAAGATGAACTGTGTGATACTTGTGAAAGAGAGAGAGAGAGAGAGCCTTAAGTATCGATGTTCAGCTTCCTCAACGAGAGTCCGATCCCTTTAAATGAGGCAGCTACTAGTCCTCGCCCATCCCTAATGAGTACAATTGACAGTTCATGCTGTCAGACGGTCCAGCTGACATTACCTGTCCCCTTTGCAAGTCTCCCCCAATGTAGCCCATCGGTCCAATTAGTGATCACCGAGTTACCGGCTTCATGCCTACCATCTTCCGACGTTGCTGCAAAAGTCAAGTACCGTGTTAGTCGTCTGAGGGCGCTTAGCTCAACCACGTTTTGTCGAAAATAGCACCTGGCTACTGCTGATGTCTTACAGAGAGACCAGTTGTTGAAACACATATGAGAGATCGGTGCCTTTAAAGGTACAAAGAAAAAAAGAAAAAATCAAGCTCGGCTTTCAAGCTTGACTTGACATCACCCTAACATTTGGCATCCAATCACAGCCTCGAGCCATCCTTTCGATTTTTTTTTTCACTTTCGCTCTCTCAAAGGCAACCGTGCATGAGGCCAAGTTGAAACATTATTTTCTCCTCTCGTACACCTTGCCTCTTACTCAGCCAAATTTATTGGAAGGTACAAAAAAGAGCATCCTTTTGACTGAAAGCAGAAAATAACCTTCCTCTCTGCAAGGTAAAATCCGCAAGGTGTGTTTTGGACAATACATCCAATGACTAATACTGTTCCATCTAAAATGAACTCTTGTTTCGCTCCAGTACAACAACTCTGTTCGGCAATTATCCAATTCTGTTGGACTTACCAATTATGGCTGTTGGGAAAACACATCCAGAAGCGTGCGCGCACACGACACCGCTACACACGTGCACGTCAATCCCCTTGTGCTGTGTTTATAAAAGGACTCTGCTCCTCTTGTTTGACGCACCGACGTATGAACGACCGTGCCCATGCGCATGCTTGTCAAATATCATCTTGTCCTAACGTTGCAAAAATCCGTTCGGCACACACTGTCACGCACGTGCAAACATTCATGCGCACACAACTATACGCAGCGCGTAAACCAAAGTGCTCGGAACGACGCTCCCCGGGGCCATGAGGGAAGGACCGGGGTGATCTAAAATATAGATCAGAAGGCTGCAATCCTGATTAGCAAATCTTTTTGATGAAAGGCTTGCCGCGTCCACTTGGAGCTGATTATTTTAATTAAAGGCCGTTATGCAAAATTCAAACGTTGCCTTTAGAAAAAAAACATGGCCGTGTGCACAGGCTGAGAGGAAATTCAACCCGACATTTACAGTATTGGCCGTTTTCCATCCTCAAAACTGTGCAAAATGCGGTCAGACTAGATGAGCCGTATTTGTGACAAAGGAACATAATGTTGGTATCGGCCCAGTTGCAGTTTTGTATGTTCAGAGCAAACGGATGGGGTTTTTTTTCCCCCTGAAAACATCGTCTTACCTTGTCGAACGTCTCTTGGCGCAATGGCGATCGCATCGTTGGAATGCAGCTCCGTCACGCAGCAGTCATCCGGAACCATCGATCCATTGCGGAAGCCGTGAGGCGTCTCGGGTACGAGCGGGATGGAAGGTGGCACGATGTTGTGATTCGGACATATGCAGCCCGTTTGCGTCAATCCGCAACCATCCCGTGTGGGGACGTCGTGTCCCTTCTGCTCGCCTGTTCGTAAGCATTCCTCAAACCATCGGCAGAGCACGCCGCAGGTGAACTGACTTGAGTTCTCGTTGTTGATGAGTAACACCTCCACCAGCCTCATCTCCAGTAAATCCTTGGATACCCGAGGTTCGTCTGCGGACGGATATCTGCTTAGACATAGTTGGACAAAGTTCTTATCGAACTGCAGGAACGAGTAAGGAGCATCCGCGTCGGATTGTCTCCTACAGAGATGGACGACTTCCTGATCCCGAGCCGAGGCCGCCTCTAAGTGAAGCGGACAACTTTGATTGGCCAAATGGTGATCGAGGGAGAGCAGCATGGGGGAGTGCGTCCGGCAGACGGAAGGGTGGCGGTTGAAGCGGAGGTAGAGGGAATACTTGGTGGGATCCGGGTTTTCCAGGGACCAGGAACACCCCGGGGCCCTGGAGGGAAAAAGCTCCCTTAGGGAGAAAGAGCCATAGAGCACCCCGGCGACTAAGCTGGAGCACGGCGTCGAGACGGTCGAGAGGGGTAGGGGTCCCGCTACCCCGGTGCTGGGGATGACATCGGCGGCCCCGGAGGCAACATGGGCCAGGGTGGACAGAGGAGCCAGAGCGAGGGCAGACACGGCAGCCAGCGCCCCAAGCGTAGCCAGGAGAGAGGACAGCCCAGACAGATACGCCCCACCAGCAGTGTTCATCCTATGACATTCGTCCTGCAGGAGAGGACGAAAAGAAGAAGAGAAAGAGATGGGGGGGGGGGGGCGTTAGACCACCAGGCAGAGCTCTCTTGGCACATTTTACGTGGGGTGAGCAAACATGTTCAAATCTTGGGATCTAAAAAAAGCATCTGGGCATTAGACATGCATCGGTCAATTTTCTACCCTAGTCAGCATGTCGTATTTGGACCCGATATGGCTTGCCTTTCTGTGTTTGTGTTCTCTCGTCATGCCTTGGCTGACTGTACAATGTTCCCTCACTTTTGGTCGCAGGTGAATTGACGAGTCCCATCTATATCAACACTTGTGAAAACAAATAAATGACCATTGCCATGGCTGCCGTACTTTCATTCGTTTACTTCCGGCAGAAATTTGCCAAGAAGAAGAAGACGGTGGTAGTCATGGCAACTAGCTTACATTTCCCCAAGAAACCGCGTGAACTGACTAGGATAGGACCTTTGGCTACAATGCGACACAGGATTGTGGTCAAGGTGAACCATTTTCAACTAAAAAAAGAGAAACTTTAACATCGTGATCAAGTGGACGTCTTGCCGTCCTCGCGTGCTGCGGGAGGCAGAGCGCTACGCTCGCGCTAATTTCTGAGCGCAGACAATAATCAGTAGCTCGTGCTTTGACTGTTTGCTTTCCTCGTACTAGCTGACTCACTGGGCTCCGCTTCTCCATGATTGGGTTCACCCTGAGTAACTGAAGGACACATTTGAACAATGTCCTGAGTTTACAAATCGGTGCACTCGGAGCGTAGGTATGTTGTGAAAAGTCAAATACGTAATCTCTTCACCCACGTCGACCGCAACGCGTTACCCCATTGAGATGTATGCTAATGTTTGCAAGGCCGCCGTGTACGCAGCCATGACATTATAAAGAAGGGATTCACTTTCGCTTTGGTGGGATGTGACTGCATGCGCATGTGTGTCACATCGCATTCCATTCAAACACTCAACAGATGCTGACCTTTCCTTTTTTTGCCCCCCCAACAAGACAAAGTTAAGGGTGTGAAGATGCCTGAGCGAGTTTGGTGGCGTTTGCAAGGCCAAGCCTGACACATGCTTGGGTATTGGCTACATTATGTTCCGCTCAAACATTTTATCATCAAATGTATATGGAAAGGGCACCAAGCCCCCCCCCCACCACCCCCCAACACCGCCCCCCCCCCCCCCAGGTTTATTGGCATTTCTCATGACGAGCAAATGAGAGTTTTTCACGTAATACACATTTGACACCCTATGACCAAACCGTAACCTCTGATCGACTTGTTAAACTTGCTCGTGGCACTTTTGAGTGTAAAACTTCACATGATCACCGTCAGTTTTCGCGATATGTGGGGCTGCTCAGGGCGCTATTTGTGACACGCTCCCATTCAAGCTACGACTGCCACAGAGTGACGGCGACCTGAGTTGAATGCCACTACCTCTCGCTCCACACCTGCAAGATGCAAATGGTAAAACATGGTTTTCATCTTTGTTCAAACCTGGACTGGTCGATGCACCAATAAATAGTCCATGAAGTTCTTACAAGGAGACAGACAAATGTTTGCACTCTCGAGACTGAAGATGATGTGGAAAAAAAGTTGTGAAAACGAAACCACAAAGAAACTTGAAAAGCTCAATCCTCATCTTAGGACTTTTCCTTCCCGGCGTGGCCCAGCACCTCTTTTGTAAATCCGAACAGGCTGGCATCGTGCCAAAGTGTGCTGAAACTGTCTTTTCGCGTCTTGATTATGCGCTGGACGGTTTTTCACGGCAAAGACAAACATCAGATGACTCATCTTGTCGCTTTGAGTGTATTAACCAATGAAGACAAGGCTAAAAGGAGACGGAGCGCTGAGCCAGACCCAAAGAGGGGTATTCTTTATTTTGCCCTCCTCCGAGATAACATTAATGTCAAGGTGGAAGAGGGGAAGAAGACATCCAAGCCAATGAATATTTATTGTGCCCACAGTAAAGTGCTGCTTTAGAGTGAAGTGGGACAGAATGGAGCTGAAGACAGCACTTTAGGGCCTGTTCTTGCATGTATGAATATTCATTGTTCATTGTCCCAAAAACTATTTACTTAACGCTTTTGGCTTCTTTTCATCCGTAAAATCTGTGTTGGGTTTACCTATGCATGGCTTGGCACGTCATGTTAACTGGACTTTTCATAGGTCTCGGACAAGATATAGTCTTCATTTGATTTTATGACGTGTGGATATATTACAACTTAAAAATGATCGTGTTTACATTATAAGGCATAATTATTATTCCCGATCGGTCCATTTCTTAGTCGTTCGCTGTATTTTAGTTTAATCTGCATTTGTTGTACAGTAGAATAACTCTGTTTGAAATGAATGAAATGAAAAACAACTCCCCGTTCATAAAATGTTGACATATCATGATGTAACTCTAATTCTCATCGTTGTCGGTAGCGGTGCTCCAGCATAGCATAGCAGAGATGAAAACTTGGAATTTAAAACTTGGATTTAATCAGGCAATTATAGCTTGCAACTCTGCTTTAAGAACAAAGAAGGGATTGATCAAAGACAAATTGAAGTGAGCTAAACCTGTTCCAGATTCTAAATTAGGTGTATCAAAAATACCACTTGAAAGAGAGAAAAAGGTTTACTCTGCAGTCACCCATGCGGCAGTGAGTAGAATGTGCAGTAAGTTATTTACTTGAATGAGACGCAAATCAATCGTGCAATTTTGTCTTCAGGGTGATGGACAGTATCGTAATAAAAACAATGCAAAGCTAATTTCAGTGCTTTATGTGACTACAAACTGCAGGGAAGGGAGGAAAAGTGGTTGGGGGGGGTGAGCTTCTTTGGCAGTTCGACAGCCTCTGCATGTCAAACTGCAACATTTGCCGGTGTCAAGTGCGTGAATGGGGCTGGAGGGGGTGGGGGGGATAAGCGCCCATTACATGAATGTCCATCCATCCATCCATTTTCCGAACCGCTTGATCCTCACTAGGGTCGCGGGGGGTGCTGGAGCCTATCCCAGCCGTCTTCGGGCAGTAGGCGGGGGACACCCTGAATCGGTTGCCAGCCAATCGCAGGGCACACAGAGACAAACAACCATCCGCGCCCACACTCACACCGAGGGACAATTTAGAGCGCCCAATCAGCCTGCCATACATGTTTTTGGAATGTGGGAGGAAACCGGAGCACCCGGAGAAAACCCACGCAGGCCCGGGGAGAACATGCAAACTCCACACAGGGAGGCCGGAGCTGGAATCGAACCCGGTACCTCTGCACTGTGAAGCCGACGTGCTAACCACTGGACTACCGGGCCGCCCATTACATGAATGTATGAAGAGAAAAAAAATAAAAAACAAGACATGACAGGACAGGTTAGGTGAGTGATTTCCACAGCACTGCCGGTTTTTACTTTCTGGCAAAGCACGAGTTTAAATGCTGGAATGACTTGTTGATGTTTTGACTAATTAGTAGCTAACAAGCTAATGCGGCTCACTAATCCAAAGTAACCAGAGACGGGATGTGATTTTTATCCGTCCAGCTGGGAAGCAATCAAACTTCATCAATGCATGTGTGTGTGTGTGTGTGTGTGTGTGTGTGTGTGTGTGTGTGTGTGCGTGTAGTTATTTCGCAATCGCTTCTCTTTCTGTAACATCTCTCGCTCTCCAGCTGCCGGACCTTTTTTTTTTTTTCTTTTCTACGAGCATTGCCAGGCAGGGTATTTATTTCATTCTCTCCTCGTCGTCTCGGTTGCCTCTTCTTGTTTTTGGGGCTGAGGATCAAGAGGAAAGAAGGGAGAGCTGACGCTGCAGCTACCTTCTTGTATTGTCCAATATTGATGCATTAAAGCCACGCAAGGATGGGAGGACGAGTGCTCGCGAGGATGTCGTAGTTGGATTCAAGTTATGACTGGAACGATCGGTTGTTTTTCTTAAGGCAGACATCAGTAGTCTGAAGGTGACTGAAGGCTCTTGGGATAAACTATGGATCGTGTTCTGACGGCGACGCATTCTGCTGGTTGAACATAGTAGACGTACCGTACATCTGCATTTTTATTTGATTTTTTTCAGAAATCGCCATTTTGAGAAATAAGGACAGATGGAAAGTGGATGCGACTCAGCGCAGGCACCGCAACATGTCACTAAGATAGGGAGCCGTCCGATCCGTGGGGCTCATTCACAGCTCACTCTGTTTATATCCGTGCCGTCGGCGGGTCAGATATTGAATCAATAAACGCACAAGCGTCTCGTGCGCATGCCTCGAACCTATTAAGATCTGCCTGGTCAGCAAAAAGTGCTCCGAGACCTTGAAGGCAACATCATTTCAGCAACACGTGTCTGTGTCTGTCCGCGTGATGGCTGTCAGGCGGGAGTTATTTGAGTGGCATTGGAGAGGCACACCGTTCAAAAGCCAGAGTGAGAAGCATCGTTTTTAAAGACAGCTTATGCCCAGCATACCTTTCCGATCAACTATAGATTGCATAATCCTGCACCGGGTTCTCAACAGGTGAGGGCAACGCGCGTTTTCCATCTTTAGTGATGAAAAAGAGAATCAATTTAGTTGTCACTCGAGTCTCGTGGAATTAATAAAATGGGAGACATTGATTGAAGGCCTTTACACCAGGGAGAGGCTGTTCTGGAAAAAGATGGGGGGGGGGGGGGGGGCATCCTCGGGCCTTCGCTCCGGGCTGAAGCTGCACATTCAAAAATGAGCACTTTGGCATTTTTATTAGTTGCCTGACCGATTGCGGTTGTTTAAGACGCTGTAGGCGCTGATCCGCACAAGCGCGCCATTAAAAATGGATGCAGCGCAAAGCCATCTCCGGCCGCTTAACGACGCTTATATCAAATAGATATTGTCCATCGTAATTCGAAAGGCTAACGTCAGCTTGCTACTGTCTTTGAAGGAGATGAGCATGCGTGACAAGACTGCGAAGGGGGAAATTTGTGTAGCGCGAAGCAAAAACCAAGATGGTGTTTTTGCACAAAACGCGGTGACTGCAAAGGATATTAAGATGGAGTGCATAACATCAAACCGCAAGGAAATCATTTTAGAAGCACATGAATTATTGAGCTGATGCAAAGATTGAAGTGGAAAGCGCGGGCGCCACTCGATGAAGATCAGGATTCTGTGATGCTTAAGAACCGGGATCATTAGCAGATCCCTTCCGCGCACTTTGGCCTTTCCATCACTTGGGTCGAGGTGAATATCGATGTCATCAATCTATTCAACTTTCTTCCAATACTTTTGTGGCTCATCTCTGTGCCATCCATCCATCTTCGCCTATCCCAGCTGGCTTCCGGCAGTAGGCAAGTAGGAAAGCGGAGTGCCCCGAGAAAAGCCAGGCGGCTGCGGGGAGAACATGCAAACTGCACACAGGAAGGCCCGAAGCCAGAATCGGACTCGGCGGACGCGCTAAGCAGTCGCGCGCCGTGCCGCCTGCTCTCTGTACTTCAAATTCCAATCGAGCTTTTGGCTGATGAGCGGCTTGTACTTTGTCACATGGCATGCAAATTGATTGACTGATGTCATAGCAGAATGGAATGATGGCAATGTTAAGCACTTAGCAGCAGTTGCCACAGGAGCGTTTGTGGTTGGGGTATCTGAAGGCTTCGGTCTCAATTGAATTGAATTGAAGGTGCCCCGAGTTGCTTCAGCTGTCTTTCATCAGTCCCCCCCCCCCCCCTCACATTTCGTATCAAGCAACCAGCCTGACCGTCATGCTTCTCTCGCTGAGAGGACTGCCGTATTATAATCGGTGGCCGCATATATACTGGACTACAGCCGCCCTTCCTCCTTTTGGACTCCGTTTATGTTCACATGAGCACAAGGTGGAAAAAAACAAAAACAAAAACAACCCACAAACAGCGCTCTCAATTGAAATCTCTCATATCTTGTACATAACACATTCAATCCCCAAGATTAAGATTCCACTAATTAAAATTGACAAATGCTTACGAGATACTAATTGACTGTGGGCGCTTTTTCCCAAAACGCTAATCGCCACGAAGGCTGGATGCGGACCTTTCTCCAAGTCGAGCCATCGAAGCAGAGCGTGAGGAAAGAAAGTCAGCAACGTCAAATCTAATCCAATTACAGACGCGGTGAAAAGGTTCCCCCGTGGACAACAGCGTGCAAACACCAATCCTGATTGCGATGGCAAGCCTTCAAACGACATCGCGCCTCCCGTTGGAGCAGAGCGAAACAAAGCTCGCTCCCGTTGGACTTTCACGAATAGGCTGCGGAGAAAGTTGAGGCGAGGTGGTTCACATCCCAAAGCAGGCCGAGTCATTCGCCGCTTGAGAACGGGAGATGAATCACAAAGTCCAGAATCCAGAGTGAAGCCACATTTTGAGAAAAGCGCTCTGCGGGTCAAAGTCCATTTCTGATTCCGGAGCTTTTAGCACGTCGATTTCAACGGCACGGAGCACTCCTCCCGCTTAAAAGATTGAGCCAACCGCTGAGCAAGGAGAGACGAGTCTTTCGCCATCTGACTGATTGTGGCGTGCAAATTAAATGAGCAAGTGGCGCTTTTGTTCGGATCCGCTCTTTCCGCGTTCAACTTACCGAGTATTTATAACTCTTTGAACAGTCTGAGTATAGAGTGAAAGAGTCCGGACAACTCCGGGAGACCCTGGACAAACGCACCCTGGGGGAGAACAGTCGCTAGTCGCTAGCTTACTTGATTTAATTGCGGAAAGAATTATATTAGCGCCTCGGTCCCTCGGTGTGCAACGGAGCTACCAAGTCGGAAAAGAATCGTCGGCTCAAACAAAATGTGTAAATACTCCCACAGGGATGTGACCGACTCGCACGTATACGCAGCCACGGAATTCAAACACCCGAGGCGCGCTGGCGCAACACGTAGAGCAAAGTGCAAAAGCGCGTCGCGTACGCAGGTGGTTAAAGAAGAAAAGCTCAGGACTTGTGTGAAGTGCAGGAGAACGCAAGTGACAGGTGCCTTCCTCCCCTGCCCTGGCGGGTCTTCTGAAGCGGCCCGCTTGAAAGTTGGTGACGCAAGAACGACAGGGGCGGGGAGGGAAGCGGGATCGTTGCAAGTTCAAAAATCTGTCTGAGCACGTTCAAAAGGAACAGTCGCAGTTGCAGTCGGGCACAAGCGACAGACAAGTCGACGATGAGGCGAGTTCAAGAGGAAAAAAGCGTCACATTCAATATGCCTTGGAGATTCAAGAAAAGTGTGAGGAAGAAGCTTTGAGAAAAGCAAATACAAAGGCCTCTCTTATCAGAGCGGATGCGCATCTCAAGAAATCGTATTAAATGGAAAAAAACGTGAGTTCAAAAGGGAGCTTGATGTTGGATAAACATATTTTAAATCCGCACGCAGCTTTGTTTAAATGCAAAGCCCCTCCTGCCGAAGAAGGAGAAAGCCTTTGAGGGGGAGAGGTCGCCCGCTTTCATGCCAATTTGCCTTTATTAGCAGCCGGGGGAAAAGACGCGGCGAGAAAGAAGAAAGAGGGTGGAGGAGAGAGTTTCTCGGAATTAAAAGGAAGCTATTGATGTCTCTGGCTGGAAGGTCCTCCTTTTCCCCGGCTTCCAAGTTACCATTTTTGCACACTGCACTGCGATAAAATAAATGAGGAGGTTAGGGAGAGGCGAGGAAAAGATGAGAAACAACGTGGCACTCGGGAGAGCACGCCGCGGAGTACGAACCTGGATGCCAAAGGCGCCCCATTCCATTTTCAACAGTTGTAGCGTTTTTGTGTTGCCACCACATTGCGAATTTTTTGCGACCTGGCCAGGCAATATCGATTTCTGCTCAATGGAGAAAAAAAGAATTGATCCGACCGAGTGATTTTTCTTCCCAAATGCGTTGGCTTTCGTCATCCTGCAGTTTCCTATTCCAAACGCCGATGTCGTCGAGAAGCTCGTGGTGGATTTCATGCCCTGGCTCTGCTTTGCTCCTTTCCGATCCTCTCTTGGGCCCGCTTCCTTTCATCTTGATTCGTCCCCTCGGCCCGCACTGGGTGAGACTTGTCAGTTGGAAAAGGCTCTCTGAACACCTCCTATTTCACCCGTCGAAAATGGCTTTTCGAAGCAGCATCTTGACTCAATCGAAAGACCTTGACATCCCCAGGTGGACGGAATTCTCCCCTGGAGGGCCAGTGATATTTAGTTCCCATCATCCCTCACTGCGGCAATTCACTCCCCTTCCTCACAAATGTTTGGATGCCCTTTGGATATTTTGGTGCTTATAAAAAAGATGAAACATGCAAGTGTATTAAAATCTGCAACTTCCCAGGGGTTACGAAATCTCACTTTGCCCCGCCCCCAACCCCCAACCCCGACTCGCATCAGCCGCACATCCACGAACAGGCGCACGTTGCAGGCACATGGAAGTACATCATACCGTAAATTTACCACACCAACGCCCGCCCCGAGCCGTGACATTAATAGCTACGTTAATGCAGCAAAAATTCGAGCGTGTCGGCGGGAAGGCAAACAGACGCTCAAGATCATATACGACTTCCCTCCGAGAGACTACACTCGAAAGTCAATAATCTCCCATGGCATTGGGATCGTGTGGCATATATCTCTCTCTCACACACACACACACAAATGCATACAAGCACATAAAAAGGCATCGTAGTGATTGTTTGTTTCTGCCTCATTCCATAAAAGTTAATTATTATTTTTTGTCTCATCCAAAAGGTGGGAGGATTGAAGCAGAGTGTCGATTGACACAAAGTACAGGTTTACTGTTATGCGCTTTATTTTGGAGTCGGCCAATCCTCCATCAGGCATCTCCAGTTGGTCCAGAATGCCGCCGCTCGCCTCTTGACTGGCACGCGTAAGGGGGAGCGCATAACTGCTGTTCTGGCGTCCCTTCACTGGCTCCCGATACATTGTAGAGTTCTTTTGCAGATCCTATCATTTGGTTTCCAATCTTGACCTTACCTCTCTGAGCTCCGTGCCTCGGGTTTGTGGATCAGACACTATTCGAGATACTGAGAACTAAGCGGAGGCTCAGAGGGGGATGGAGCCCTTTCCGTTGACGCTCCCTCTCTTTGGAATGAACGTTCGGCAAGCTCGCTCGCTCCCCATCTTTAAAACTCGTTTTTATTCTTTGGCTTTTGACTCGGCATGAGACCTGGAGTTGGACTGCCTTTGTGCTTTCTACTGTCTTTGTTGTGAATTTTGTGTTTTGTTGTTTTTTGTTGTTTGAATTATTCTCCGCTCCATGTACGGCGGCGGTGATTTGAAAGTGTTCTGTAAATACAGTTAAGTGGAGTTGAGGTAGTGAAAGCTCAGCAGAACTTTGCGTTCACTAGCGCACAGGTCAAGGAAAGCGAGTGAGTTTTTCGCCTCTCTGAGCTTGCACGCCATAAAACTTGAAACGCATTCTTCATTCTTCAAAAGCGCCGCGGAAAAACTATTGCAAAGTCGGATACTTTGTCTCTCCTCTTCAAACTTCAAAGCAAGACGTCGCAAAAGATGAATACGGTGAACTTTTCCTCTCTGAGAAGAGGAGATGGGAAGTAGCTATCCGGCACAACATTGAGCAGCCATATAGTCAGATCAGTTGCAGTTAAAATGTAGGTAAACACACTGCCTGCGCGTCAATGCAGAGGGCTGCAGGCACTGAAAGCTGAGCCACTTAAGTACCACGTACATTCACTGTAGCGGACGTTACACTTGTGTTCATTCAAACAGTCCCCCGGCAATCCAAGGACCACAACAGCTGTATTGTATTTATTTAAGACTAGGTCTTTTTTTTAATTTCCACCACACAGTCGGGATGGAAAAAAAAGCAGTCTGGCAAATGTGGCCATGCCAAATGTAAAAGGAGTCGTCGGACATATGTTAGAAACTCAGCGCTTTGAGGATCATTTTCATCACCGACGTTCAAATACAGTAGCATCGTAGGCCTACGTGTTCATTAAAACAACAGACATTTTTAAACCACCTTTAACCCTCGTCATCGGCAGCCATGATCGCTTTGTTCCCAGTTTTCAACACTGACATATGCTTGATACACATGCGCCACATTCAGCGGTATCATTCATTTCGCATTACGGCTGATCTGCCCGTCAATGATGGAGAAATGCTCACAATTTGAGTGTGATTAGCAAAACGATCAATGACTCTCACAATCATCGATTTGATGCTGGTTACGAGCCAGATGAGTGGTGAGGTCATAAATTCAGAGCTGCAGATATTCAAATGAGTCCAAAAAAAAAAAAAAGTAAGCAAAAAGTACCTTAAGCTTATTGGCAACCAAAGAAGCGCTTGCTCTCGCTCATTGTCGACTAATGCGCGAGAGAAAAAAAAAAAAAGACCAAAGCAATCCATGAACACCAAAATGTACTTCCTAATGCAGGAGGCGAATATGTAGAATCCGATTACAAGAGCGAGTGGGAGTAAAAAGTGCAAATGTGACCGACACGCTGTATTTATGATACTGTACATTCTTGGCACCATTCCACTCATGGACACATCTTGGCGATGTACCAAAACAAAAAAAAAAAACTATGATGGTCATAGTTGCTTTTGTTTGTTTGCTTTAACTTGAGTATTTTTTGGAAGTTTGAAGGAATTTGGTGCAGCTATTGCACGGCAACAGGTTCCGTCCATATTGGCAAACAATGATGATGGATAGTCCACAAAAATGATCTGCTGAAATGTTGCACAGTCTGTTGCCACTTTTACCAAAGGCTGTGGAAGACCGCGAGTATGCATGCAAACCACTGAAACTCTGTACCGTCATATGGGCTTGTAATATTGCACCATTAAAAAATAAAAATAAAAAATCTTTAAAGCGTTCGTTCCTCACAGCCATAAAGACACAAAAAGGCAAGTGCCGCACCGTATCTCCGACTGCGTTTTCTTATTGTTTAAGGAGCTCAGGACTCTGGGAGGACTGCGCTCGAATTCTCCCTTTTTTTTTTGGTCAATAAAGTAAAGCCTTTATTTTCTCCTCAACCAAAGGTACTGTTCCTAGATACAATTCAGGCGAATGTTATGGGATTGCTATAGATTATTGATCGCCGTCGTCAGTGATGAGTAGACGTTTGACGGAGGGCTGCAGTTTGGCTTTCTCAAATTCACATCGAAAGCAGATTTCTCCATATTCATATACTGCGAAAAGTGAGGGGAATTTAAATCAACCAAAATTGTATATTTTAGGAGGCATCGCCAATACATCAAACCGGAGCGGCCACAAGGCGGCCAAGCGTTTCAAAGTAGATTTAATATACCACCTTTAGATGTGCTCAGATTTAAATTTCATCAGCATCGTTTGGGAGAATTGGGTGTCTCCTGAATGTGGAAATATTTTGGTTTTTCGAGCATTCAAAGGAGAAGCGTAGCCGGATGCTAAGATTGTACAGCCGTAAGCGGCGGACTGGATGAATTAAAACCAAGCCCCAAAGTGTGACCGGTGGCTCGGCATTAAAGACTTAGGAGACTCTGGGCCCGTGGGCAGCGAGCATTCTCCAAGAGGCGAGGGGATTAGTTAGAGGAGGGATTAATGGCGCATCCCTCACTTGAGAGGCTAATCAAATATCTACCCTCTCATCTCGCTCATACCGCCCCGTTTGCTCAGTCAGGACAAGCTGTAAAGTGACATCCACCGACATAGCTTGAATGGGGCTCGGGTTGCTCTGCGCCTAATCGCGGACCCAACCCGGCGCAACCCGTCGTCTGGTATTCGCACGAGCCTGCCGGCATCTGCGTGAAGGGAACTACAAATAGAGGACATTTTACAGAAAAATATTTTCAGAAAATTCAACTCCGCCTTTTTGAAGGTACTAAAGATTTCACTTATCACAGATTCTGATGGCGGTTGGAGTTTGCCGAGACGCCGAACTGCGCCGTCTATTACATCCGCACTCCTTTTAATTCTCGGCTCCGACTTGCTCGGGCGGCGGCTTGCCATTTAGTCATGTGCGCTTTATTGGAGCAAAGGACAATTGATTAAATGACAAACGGCGAGCGGCAATGACGTGGAACACAGCCAAGCGGAGTTCTGACAGAACAATTAGGCTGGGGGACATGTTTGAGAGGACATCCATGAAAATACTGCTTTTGCTTCGCACACGTTAGCTTGCGGGTCCTTCAAAATCGTAGCGTCTGATGCGAATTGCACACGTGATTAAACGGGTTGTGTCTCATCCTTTGATTTTTAATTTGACTCTTTTTGTGCTTTCTACTGCCTTCGATTTTAATGTGTTTTATGGTCTGTTGTTGTCTGAATAATCTTTGCTCATTGTACAGCACTTTGTACGGAACAGCGGTTGTTTTCAAGTGCTCTCGAAATACCGTTGAGTTGAGAGTTGAGGTATTACCAGTATTTGTGTTTGTCGGAAGGCAACATACATCGCGACGAATGAGCACCGCTTTGGTTGGCGTTCGCCATTGGGCGTTCGACTCAATTGAGTGTTCTTACATATGATGAACTGCAGTTTGATGGAATTACGCAATTTTAGCCGCAGTGCCTTTCCATAACCTGATATTGTTACAGAAAAGAAACAGGCCAAAATGTATAGAACCTAAATTGTGTCATTTAAAAACGGCCTCGTGTTAAACATGGTTTGCCGCTCCTTTCCGAGCTTGCTCCTAAGGCAATGCCACAAAAAACACGAAGACCGTGTCTGTTGCAGTAACTGAGCAAAATTAGTTTCTGACAAGACTTGAAACCTTTGAAGGGCTGGCAATTTGCTTGTTAATTCTTTGTGATTCGTTTTCAGGGCCAGTGATCAAACAAGTTATTCAGGTTGGGTTTAGGCTTTGAATTCCTTGAAAAAAAAAAAACATGTTCCCCCCCACCTCCCCGCTAAAAGCACAGCTCTGTAGTCTGAAGATTACAGGAGCTGCTTTGCGCATTAATCCCGCAGTAGCCCTCCATTTATATTTATAATAGACGGCTAAATTGTTGTACATTGGTGGCGATAAGCCCCAGCCTCATCATCGGCTATTATACTCTCACGGAGATCGTCTCTGCCCGAGCCTATGATTGAAGGCACGAGAAGTACGGCGAGATTTGCTGACATTTAGCTCCTTCGTGATGAACAAAGGTAATTAATTAGATCATCTGAAAGAAAAAAAAAACTAAAAAACCGGAGTGGGGTAAAATATTACTCAAGTATGTAGCCTAATGGCTCTAAATGGAGAGTCGGAAATCTATTCTGCACGGTAAATAACTAGCGCTCCCAAACTTCATCTCCGGTACTGCTGAGTGCAGTGCAGACGGAACACGCAAATGGGATCACTTCCAGCAGGGTAGACCAAAACCGTATGTCGGTAAATTAAGAGGGAATTACTATGCAGAAGTGTGCGATATTATTCATCCTTATGTTTTATATGTATGGTTTATTCACAGGTTTCAAAGTCATTTTCGGTGTGGGGAGTTATTGCCCTTTTCGTCGTGACGTCGCTCCAACTTGGCTCTTTGCTGGAGATAAACCAAAGCGCTCTAATACCGGAATTTATATTGGAAAAAAACCAAACTTGTGTGGTAGGCCGGGTCTGCCACTCTGGGCCTTGAGTTCGACATTTGCGCTTTAGCTGATAAGCTTCCAAAATAATCAGCCAGCTCAATTCAACTAAAACACCTTTGGGTTGTTTGTGTGTGTGTGTGTTTTCTAAGAATGTGTCCTGTGCATACTAACATCCTAATCAAGGGACAATTGTATTAATGGAATAGAAAATCGACATCAAGAAGCGCAAAACTAGTCTGAATAGCAAGCAGGCCAAATGTGACCAATGTACTAAACCCACCGAGGTGATTCGCTAGCCAGGCAGCGCCTCGGGGTGGCTCGCTGTGATATTAAGTCATCTCATATTCTGTAGGCGGGGGGGGGGACTGGCAGAGCTGACACTGGAATTTGTCACTAAAACCGTCACTAACGCTAATTCCAGCAGGGCTCATAAAAACGTTAATCTCGAATAACGGCACAAATGCATACAGGCAATGGGAGGGGCTACTTCCTTTCCCCTCTAAGCCCTTGACAGTTGCACTGACTCGCATTGGTATGTTCACTCCTGCAGAGCCCCGCTATCATTCCAGACCCAAATTCGAGCCTTGTCACACAGAGCAAGACAACAGAGAGCATATCTGAAAAACGCAATCTTTGTTTTTGTTTTAACATGCGCGATACGTCTCCAAGCCAACTGACAGCACTGCTGATATGCGCTGGAGTGTCGACGGCAGAAATAATGAAAATGCGTCTATTGCTATCTCAAGTAAGATTCGCTCGGCCGCATTACCCGCACCGAGCAACAATGCGCGGTAAGCGCGCTCTTTTGGATTCGTCGCCGTTGAAGTACAAACAAGCGCCGCCTGTCATGTGAGCTGGGCGGGTGTGACATGACGGCGCGCAATGGCCGACAAACACTTTGCATCTGGTTACGTGTTAATGCTGCATGGACCAAAGATACATTTTTGTAGCTGGCCCTCTGATATTTCCGTTTATTTTTTATTTTTTTCCTAATTACAGTGGTTAAACTGCAAAAAAGTGCCACGGCTTTACCTCGTACGCTTACTTGCAAGGACTCTTCACAGCCGATTCAACAATATCGACACAAGTCATCATTTTTATTCTTCATTAGGTATTCACGTAATTGACATAGTTATTCTGTATTACATGCTCATGTTTTTACATCTATAATTCTTCAGACTGTATTTTGACATCATAGTTGGCGGCCATCTCGTTGGAAATGCTTACCATGAACTAGCGTTATAACGTACAGATTCGCTATGTCCCTCGAGATGTGTTGTCAGAAGGTTTGACTGTGTGCGTCTGTGTATATAGGCATCATATTAGATGGATAGTTCTGTTTATACTTTCAAAGGGGGGGTGGGGGGTGGGGATTTCGCAGACTAATTGGAGCCTTAGAGGGATCCACAAAAAGTGTGAAATTGGCTGACAACAGAAGGGGAAGAAAAGGCCCCATCAATCCAATTCCGATCAGAACTGCAACCGACGTTTCATGATTCATTAGGTATCGTATGGCGAGAATAAGACACGGTCGCCGTGAATGAAGGCCGGAAAAGCTCTTCACGTCCACTTCTTCAAAGGGGACAAACTCAATGGGCGGTAGAGAACGTGCCAATCGGAGTTCAGTCGACAGTATCGAGAGCTGAGCCTTGATTGGATGCCATGCTTCGCTCGTGTCGTTAAGCCATCACATATCGTAGCTTCTGGTAATTAAACGGAAAGTCAGCTGGAGTCGGCTCATGAATGACTTGAACACATTTTCAAAAGGCAGCCTGTAACCATAGCAGCGGATCTGCTCGACGAGAAGTAGCACGCATTGATTATTAGGACATTTCAAATGAAAGCCGAGCGGGACAGAAGTGACGGACCATATCAGAGCAACAAGATGCGTGTACTTTGTGTGGTTGCTCGCTGGCCCGGTCGACTGCACATGTTCCGTTGTTTGGGATGGCACTGGCTCTGCTAATAACACGTTGTGGCTTCGCGTCACAATTTCCAGAAATTAATGCCAGCGCAGCCGACGCACTCGCATTCAAAACCACCGCCAAAGCAAGGGCGGCGAGCTGGAGGGAAACAAAAGAGGGAAAACAAAGGCATCTGACATCCCACAAACACAAATCGTTCTGCGTGCCGCACATTTTGCTTCGAATACTAATGGATTTTCCCTGATGCCGCGGGGGTGAAAGATATAATCAATGAGCGGGATTAAAAAGGTCTGGGTTTTTTTCCCCTGTTTCATTGGAGATTTTGCACACTCCGAATGTGGCATCTGTGGGAACCAAAAACGGAAGCAACTTATATGGGGACACTTGTGAACGAGACAAAGCTGCTCGCGGTTGTTTGTTCACGTATGCGACAAGACGCCTCACTCTGGTTCCTTCGAGGCCCCTAAAGAAGGAAGCGTGAGACGCTGACACCTCCGGAAAATGTGAAGAAACCACCGCGTCTATCCATCCATCCACCCATGAATTGATTTTCTGAAGCGAGCCAGAGGTGTGTCGAGATCCTCCCATCCGGCGTCACGCCATGATGTGTGGTGGATCAAACCCCTCCCCCCCCCCCCCCCCCCCCCAGCCTCCGTGTCTTTCCACCGTGTCCATTTCTCACAGGCCGGGGTGGCTTGTCGTAGGCGTGGCTTTCGCAATCATCCTAGCATGCCTAACTGCTGTCGCAAATGAGTGCAAAGCATCGAGGACGCGAGAGAGGAAGACGGCTATGGATTTGAGCCGGTCGGCCTTGCTCAGCGGCCTAACGCCCCGAAATAGAACATGAGAGGGCGTGAGTCGCTGAGTGCGCCGTGTTTGTGAGTAAACGGCACTCGGGTGGGAGCGGAAGCGTTGCTTTTTGGCAGATTTTCGAGGATCAAGTTAAGGCTCATTTA
The DNA here is from genome assembly GCF_054856545.1 of Hippocampus guttulatus. Taxonomy (NCBI): domain Eukaryota; kingdom Metazoa; phylum Chordata; class Actinopteri; order Syngnathiformes; family Syngnathidae; genus Hippocampus; species Hippocampus guttulatus. The sequence goes on along the minus strand of NC_141278.1, from coordinate 807,745 downwards.
ACTTCTGCGGGGTTTAGACTGATGATATTACTCGCGTTCACAATTAAGGCCAAAAATGGGTGACACGGAGAACACAAAATGAGTGAACGAAACCAAAAAAAAAAGGGTTATTTGTGAGATAAGAATGATTTAAAATAGTTCAAATGACGATATTTTTAGGTACGGTATTTGTAGCAAGATGGACATATCTTTTAGTACCGATATACAAACATTGATCTTCCTGCCTGATGCTTAGTGCTACCCATGTATCGGGGAAAATGTGTCAAGGACAATAATGTGCTGATCGATCGACACAAATAATGTTGAAACTCGGCCTATGTGAGCTTGGGAGCTAGCCGGCGGTTTGTGGCTCTGGTCCTGGCATGGACGGCCCCCGTGGCGATCCGCCGGGATATATTCCAGCCAGCGGAAGCTCTACGCGTGATAGATTGTCACGATTCAACATGTCCAACTGGACGCACCCAATTGCCTGATTTTTTTTTTACTCGTGAAGCTCCATCCGGCTCGCGGTTCTTTTTCATGGCTCAAATTTGGCGGCCGTGACCGACACGCTTCCTTGCGGCGTGTTACATTTACAAGACATTTATTTTTCGCTTTACATGGCCTTTCATAATTCCCGTAAATAACATTGCCAACCCATGTTACGCTTCAAAAAAATGTGAACCGCCATCACCTCCCTTCATCTCCGGCTCAAATGATTCACATCAATCTGATTCAAATCTACTTTGGAGAAAATGTGCTACATTTTATTTGCAAATGATGACTCAAATCTTGACTTTTTCAGTGCTTGATGGCCATGAAAAAAAAAGGAATCTCAAGTGCCCCGGTCGCAACGATTGAATTGGAAAATACATTTTAATCAGTACAATTTCCTTGCTTGGGTAGTTCATTTTGCTCTCCCGCTGAAAGGGTTCGCGAACACCAAGATAGTTCCCATTAGCCCGGTTCTCGAGTAACGCTGACAGTCCCATTTGTGAGCGCGAGATTGACAGCATCTGATTACACGAGGGCAGGGGAGGGGGGGGGGGGTGCTGGTGTATTCCTTGAAGGCGCACGGCCGCTTTTCCATGAGGTGCACTTCTCTTCGGGGTCCCTACCGAGCATGCCAGATTTCGGATCAGCGCCTGAAATTGGTTTCGGGAGAGAGGGGCCGATGCCCTGTTGAGAGGAGAGGGTACGCCTAAGAGATGCGGAACCGCGAGGGTAATTAAAAAATGCGTTCACACCCCCAAGCGCTAAAATCTGAACGTAAGACTGACGAAGGATTTTTCTTTCCCATCACTAAGCATACGTGAGGTTTCTCATGTCGACTTGATTGTACTTGTATGGTGACCTTTCGGGAGATATTCAGTGTCAAGGTTCAGCCATTTGAAGTACTGCACTCTTGCTGTCGACTGCGCTTTGCTGTAAATTAAGAAAACGCGTGGGATGACTGAAAGCTAAAATACGAGTTATGTGATCATTTTCTGCAAGCTTTGCATTTTGCCGACAATCGATGGAAGAAACGTGATCTAAATGGGACGCCCGGCGTTTTGTGGCGCTGCACCAGTATTTATCCCGCACGTTGTTGAAGTTCCAGACAAGACATTTTTGAGCAAATGGGAATTCTGCAGAACCCAAAGGGGACTCATCATTATTTGAGCAGAGAAAATGAGAGCGATTAACAATTCAAACTAGGCTCTGTTGGATAACTGGGAGCACTTTGGGCCAAGTATTTAGCGGGCGTCACCAAGATTCAGCTTTGAATCGGGCCCCAAAATACAATTCGATTCTCTTGCAGCCCTCATTTACTGTAAACAAATTCTCCCTGGGCAAATGTTGCCACTCAGCCAGATTGCTACAATTGTCGCACGTTATTTTAAGCCCATGAGAGCAGGCCCCCGTCGTAATACGCTGACGATTCACGTCAACACGTACGCTGCGGGCACCGTATTGCGATGTGCCACATGCGCCGCTACGTTATAAGGTCTCTACTCACTCTTTGAACCCGAGGGGTGGTAAATAATACATCCCTGAAGTCCGGGGCTAAGGTTGATTACCCCGTCGGCCAAAGCGGCTCTCCCATTTCATCCTCCTGCGTAATTGATGTGAAGGTAGCAGAGGAGCCACACGATGTCACGGCCAATAGTGGCGATGCCGATATTTTTGGGAGGAATATCACGCAAACATGCGCTGTCCCTTGCGCAGCTTCAGAGTCCGCCCCAAAAGAGACCACTCGTTAGCTTCGCGAGCTGTTGCGAGCCGTTGTCTCCGACGTTGGCCCATTCCACTTTCCGCCTGTCCTCGGCAGGGTCTGGCCAGATCCATCTCAGCCGACGCATGGGGGGTGGGGGGGAAGATGGGGTACGCGTAGGACGGACGTAAAATCAATGGCGGGGCTGACACGGAACCAGACAAGGGCGCTCATTCACGCCTACGGCTCAGCGTTGCCAATTAACCTTTGTCTTGCCCACCACCCACAAACCAATAACCTTCTCGCTGTCGTGCCAACATTGCTGGAAATGACCCCGGTGTGCCGCCTGCGTGAAATACCACCACGCGCGTAAGGGAACCGAGAGCTCCGGATTGTAAGGTGTCCTTGAGTGTTTTGGAAGGCGCTTATCAATGAAATGTCTTATTATGGATTATTATTATTATTACAATGAAACAGCCAAATTCCTGAAAGAGAGGAGGATGTGAATTTGAGATTGTCATGTGGCATAGTATCGAACTGCACACAGAGCTCAACGGTGCGTGCCACGGAGGGGCCGCAAATGGTCTCCATGGCAACTCCACACAGTCAGACCATACATACCTGGCGTGTTGCGAGACCACTTCAGCAGGTTAACACTCAATAATTCCAAAAAAAAAAGCGCACAGCGAGAAGCTTTGACGAGCCAGACGACATGGAGAGCGACTCAACACAATGGCCAGATCCTCAAAGGCGCACGCGGTCTCATCCACTATACCGCCGCTAAACGAATAAAGTACAAAGAGCGAACGCGGATAACGACGCGGCTGGCCGTTGATGCTATCTTGACATTTTCGACCTCCGGGCGTGACGAGTAACCTCCGTGTGGGAGCTCTTCATTCAGATCGACCCTCTCCTTTGCGATGGAGGTCGACGCGCCATTCTCCGAGCAGGAGAATGAAGTTTTTGTATGTCATGCGCACGTGCGGGTCGTGTCGTAAACCAGCAGATGACCTTGGAATTGTCCTCAGGGGCGTCACGAGGGTTGGAGAGCGTCGCGACGGCCGATCCCTGCGGTTCGGCTTCATTGTCGAGCTTAATTCGTACAAAATGGGAAACGACCCGGGGATTGAACCGTTGCGGAGTTCAGTTGATGGGGTGATGCTCGTACGGTATGAGAAGAATGTTATGCAAGCGTAGTTGTATGGAAATCATTGCAAGAGAAATCAGACTGTTGTGAAGGTACCGTAAGTTGCACAGATGGATGCACTTTGCTTTTGAGTGACAAAGCTCATGTTGGCCCAACAACTCAAACTCAAAGGATATCATGTTCTGAGCGTCTCTTCAAGCCATATGTTGGGACACGAAACCAATATAATACTGCGTTAGTGTCTTATTCACGTCGACAACGGCAACATTTTAGGCCCAAATACTAAGCAGAGACAAACACACATCGCGTTGTAGACGGTTCGACTTTGAGCTTCTATCGAAAAATGACAGTTCAGGATTAGCGCGCCATCTGTTGCTTTGGCCCGGCATTAGAAGATTGCAAATGATGATAACACTGAAGTGCTTCTGAAATTCAAATTTCAAAATAAGCACAGCTTGTCAATGGAGTGGCATAGAAGAGGAAGATTAAAAAAAAAAAAAAAAAAACGACAGCAGAAGCTACTGCCCGCCTGAATTAACCGACACTATAAAGTCAGAGTTTCAAACTTTTTGGATCAATAGAGTGCGTCAACTCTTGTTTTTCCAATCCCTCCCTGGGGGCTTCTATGATGAATATAGCGTGACAGGCAGAAATCTTTGGCTTGCGACAATTACTGAGCACAGACAAATTGCAGAGTCACTGCCTTGGAAAATTCCTTACTTGGCTAAAAGGGCGAAAAAAAAAATAAAGCTCGTCTGTTTTTGTTTTACGGGGGAAACAAACAAACCAAAAAGAAAAATGAAAAAAAAAACGATTCACCTCTGCCTTTGATGAATTAAAGAAGTAAATGACCAATGTGTTTCTGGACAATTCATTGACTTGTGTCTTTGCCAGTCCTGCTTCCGGCCAACTCCCAATGAAACGTATCCTGTCACGGTCGTTGCCAAAAGGCCTTCATGAATTATAGACAGCGGTTCCGTAGGCTGGCTTTTGCTTCTGGAGGATGATTTTTAGCCTTAGCCTCACCCGAGCCCGGTCACGCCGATAGACGAGCGCAAACCCAAACAGGCGCCCCCTGCAAATATCGACAGGGCCGCCCGAGGCCACCTCGCACGGGTCCCGCCCCGGCGACAGAGGCATCTGTGACTCCAAATGGAGCGTGGCAAGCATACAAAGTGGGCGAGCGCCGTGCGCGCCGCTGAGGATAAAGAAGACGCCTTTCCCCGCGAAGATTGACACAGATGTCCGCCCTTTTTCCGAATGATTCATCAAGCCGGGCTTTAGCGGCGCCGCTGGCTCATTGAGAAGCCCCTCGGAAATGAGCTCATGCACCCGCTTCAACGCCGGCAGTGGGACTTTGCTCGTTCGCCGCATTTAATGTTTCCTGTTTTAGTGCGCTCCCATTTACGGAGTTGAAAAATAAGATGTGCAACGGGCGGACAGATGATCGTATGTGCCTATGAGACAGCGGTGTTGGTGGGGCCTCGAGGAGGGGGGAGTGCCGGCATTAGCCTGTGACATGCGGGCGGATATTGAAGATGCTATTAGTATCTCATTTACAGGCCTTATAAAAGCGCCAAAGCATTGGGTGGTTTTCATACATCTCGGGCTGATACGCGTCACGCTGCCGTTTGCGTCTGAAGCTGCAGCGCGCCCGCCGATGATTCTGTGATAGCGATGTCATAACACGTTGTCACTTTATCCAATTTCACCTTGCGCATTGCATCGCCGGCTCTTGGTATGTAACATTTCAGTCCCTTTCCTCAAAATGAACTGCCACATTTGACACACAGTCGCGTCGGTACGAGAATTGCACTTATTCGACTGTACCGTAATTTCCCGTCAATGCTTTGAAATGTCTGAACGGTAAATTGGTGCGGTTGTTAAATCCGGCTTCTTTCACCTTCGGCAGCCGGCTAAAGTCAAGGCTCTCCTTTCTCAAGAGCACTTTGAAACAGTCAGTTCATGCCTTTGTCACATCTCGGCTGGATTACTGTCATGCACTTGACCTTGGGTTCAGCCGGTCCTCCATGAAGCGACTCCAGTTGGTCCAGAATACTGCTGCTCCCGTCTTGACAGGTCCCCGTAAGAGGGAGCGCACCAGTACTACTCTGGCATCCCTTCCCTGGCTCCCAATATATTGGAGAGATCCTATTATTGCTTTTGTTTTGTTTTTTCAAATCTTTAAATGGTCTCGCCCCAACTCTCTCCGGGTTCCTCCGCACCTGCCCGGTTACTTCACGCCTGCGGGCCAGACACTATTGGAGATAGCGAGAACTGAGCGCCGGCTCAGGGGGGATCGAGCCCTTTCCGTTGCCGGTCCCTCCCTTTGGAATGATGTTCCGCTGAACATTCGGCAAGCCCCCTTGCCGCCCATCTTTAAAACTCGCCTTAAAACGTTTTGACTGGGCTCCAGACTTGATTTTTAATTTGACTGTTTTTGTGCTTTCTACTGTCTTTGTTCATAATGTATCGTTTTATTGTTGGTTGTTGTAGGAATTATTTTTCCTCCATGCACGGCACTTTGTATACAGCAGCGGTTGTTTTAAAGTGCTCTAGAAATACAATTGAGTTGAGTATTATCCGAAGTACACTGAGTTGAGCGTGCGCTATATAAATAGTCATAGATTTTATTTATAAGGCACTTTACATTTGCAGATGATTCTCAAAGGGGCGACTACAGGCAAGAGTAAACAGAATAGCAATAACATCAAACAATAGATAAAAGGAACAAATGACACCCAAAAAAATAAAAATGGTGGGGCATAAACGCCTCAGGGAGCCTACGTCATGAAAAACAACAAGGCACTACAGTCTGGCTGTTAACTGCAATGTTATGGATTGAAACGTTAACAAATCATTTGCAATTCATTAGTGAACTTGAATACCGAAGTAAAGGTGTTTACTGTCTCGCGGCAACATTGTTCATCACAATTGCTCAGATTGGTTTTCCGGCTTGTAGACGTCACTTGCGCAGAAGAGCTGCAGCACACTTCTTTGTGCCCCAACGCAAGGAAAATCACTTCACGCGTTGACTTATCCCGACCGCAGCCCCTTGTTGGCTTCAGTCGTACAAAGTCAACGGGAACACTTAAATCAGCTAGCCACACACATAACTAGCAAATCCTTCTATAAGGACCATGAGGGAGTTGACTTTTACGCAGTATTCCCGTGAAATGAATCAATGCTCCGTATTAAATACAAAAGTCGCATTGGAAATGCAAAACTGCAACGCTATGTACGAAATGCAATCGCTCCTGCTCGAATGCGCGGCGGTTGGATGCCAATGGATCTCATTTTGGACAGTGGCCCTGGTGAGGATCAGGAAGTCCAAGCCGTAGCCAAACAGATCCACATAAGGAGGCTCATCCGAGACAATTGGCCGCCACTGCTTCAGCGCAATCGAAATGAAGCCGAGATGTAAAGGGGGGAGTCGTCGTCGCCCCCCCCCCCCCCCTCACCCCGAGTGTCAAAACTGAAATCCTCACCTGACAAATGCAGTACCATGCCTCACTCATCCCTGGCAGGCCCAAACGGAGCCACCAAAAGATGGCGGCCGGGGATATGTTCACAAAACTCCAATCACGTCACGCGACAGATGGGAAATGGTGGGTTCACATTGACTGAACGGCGTGACGAAAACATTGTCCCTGACTGCTGTTTGTCCTCTACTCAGCGGGGTTAAGAATCAGCCCTCTCGCAGTCATCAGCCATCATCCCCGGGTTGCTCATCACCGCTAAAAGGGGACACGGCCCCGCCGGCTCCATTAGTTCTCAGCGGCAGCCCAAAAGAAATAAAAATAAATGAGATCATTCACTCTATCTTGAATAAAAGTTTGCTCCTAGTGGGGATAGAGGCAAGATTGTTGTTGGTTTTTCTTCTTCTTCTTTGTTTTCCCACTCAATTGCAGTAAGTTGCTTTCGGTGGTTGAAATTTACATGCCCGTGTAGACATTTGTGGTTCAACAAACAATACAAGAAAATAATAATAATAACAAAACCTTGAACTTTAACTTTAGCCCACAGCAAATGTGCACGACTTTTCACTCAGTTGTTTTGCAGTGGTCAACCACTTGAGCCACAATATTGCCACCTACAGGATTGGGGTGCAATGACACCATGTGCCTGTTAACCAACATTGTTTGTTCTAAACGGAAACGAAACTTCCTATCGGCCACGCTGTATAAATAAAACAACTTGGCGCAAGGAACCAATGCTGTTGATTAACTTTTTTTTTTTTTTTCCAAGAGCTGACTTTCTTCAGTTTTCTGATGCATTCATTTCAGGGTAATAGCACCACCTGTTGTTGCATGCACATGACGTCCTGCAGCTGATCTGAGAGTGAAATATAGTTCTTTAGGTATGGCCTTGGCTTGCTGAAAAAAAGACGCTCAAGTGGCTCATTGGGATGATTTGAATCAGCCTCTGTTGCATGACAGAGAGATAAGAGAAGGGCAATTGCAGTGGCCGCTCACCATCCAGCTTCAGCCTCACCGAAACACCTGCTTGCCAGGAGATCTAAGCGTGTGTGTGTGTGTGTGTGTGTGTGTGTGTCTCAGTAACCGTTCAAAACAAAATCAGTTTTTGAAAACAATTGCAGCAGAGATGGTGGCAAGGAGCAGTAGAATCAGCAACAGCGAAATTGCAGCACTGACACCAGGCGCCTGAAGGCAAAGCAGACCTCCGTACTCGTGTGAAGGGATCCCTTTTCTCCCAAGGGCCTTCCCGCGGTGTGGTTTAACCCGCCCGTCACCCCATCGATCCACATGCGAAAATTGTAGCGTCCGTTTAGCATTCTGCGCGGCTGCTGTGGAGATGAGAGCCACGGTGCTTATTTTTCATCACTCTGACAGGCGAGCCCGTTGCATCGAGTTCTGGATGTTGTTTTCCATTTCCCTTTTCTTAATGTGATTCACAGAGGCTCGCGCGTGCGCGCGTCTTGGATTTGTCTTGCAGTCACTGCACAAAGTTAGTGGCTATGAAGCGGCACCGGACACTTTATTAGGCACGGCTGCATCATTTGACACTGTAGCTACAGCAGTCGCTGCGAAAATCAAAGCGATGTCGTTTACACAAGCGCATATTTGGTGATTCGTGTTCATAATTGCACTGCATGACGGTGGGAGGTGTTTTTAATATGCTGCTTTTTTTAATGTGTTTATTTTTTTTTTAAGGCGTGGGGCGGGGGGGGGGGGCGAGCTGAAGTATTAGAAACGTGCCCGTGCAGTTGCGCACGACTGCAAACTCCAACCGCCACATTCGAAATGACGCCAAACGACCACGTCGTCGACGGTGTCGGCCGAATCTGAGAATAGAAGCTTTTTTTGCTTTTTTTGCTTTTGAGCTCATGTGTGCCTAAAGAAGCGGCCGATGAGTGGAGCTGTTTGTCACAGTGTGGCTGCGGCATTCGGTCGCCCAACTCCGCTCGCGTGCAGTGTGCTTAAAAATGCACCGCAATCCGCATGAATTGTTCTCTTTTCGAACTCGCAGCACATCGCTGCCCACTCGGGCTCCAGGTCTGAGAATCTCGTCCAATGTGGGGGTGGTGGGGTGGTGGGGTGGGGGGGGGGGTTACTTTACAGGCTCATCGTCATCACCACGTCAAGGATAATATCAATCGATTTGCCCGAAGAAGCATGCGTCAAGAGACATTTTTTTTTTTGGGGGGGGGGGGGGTCCTTAAAAATGTCAGTGCGATATGGGTTTACCTGATCGTTGTCAGAAGTAGTTATTTGATGTAACGACTCATCCCCGATCGGTTCCGCGGATCCAAATGAAGTTTCTCATCCATGGCACGTCTCAGGTGCGGAGAGCGAGACAGACGATCACTCATTCATTCATTCATTCATTCCGAATGCAGCTCCGGAATCTTTTCCACGCTAATGTTCTTGGCCGGCATCCCGTAAGTAGAATAACATAAATAATGATCAGGAAATGAAAAGGAAACAAAGCGAAAAACAAGGAATCGGGGCGCTAAATCATAAAGTAATCATGAGTCGAAAGGAAAGCACACACAAAAAAAAAAAGAAATCAACACGGAAGGGGAAAGGAAAGAAAAACAAAAGAGGAGAAAGGGGCCACCGTCGTTGCGTCGGTTGTTCGAAAAAAAAAGAAAATCCGTGTCATATAATCTCCATGGTTTGGTGCGTGTATATTCCAAAGCAAAGAGACAAGGTGCAGCAGCCAAGTAGGAGCTTTTTTTTTTTTTTTCCTTCCGACCAGTGCCCGGTATTCCAAGTCCAGGGGACCTCCAGATCTGACGCCAAAAAAGCCTAAAAAGATTCGAACGACCCCCCCTTCGCGTCCCCTCTCGACTTGATCCACGCAGTCATACCGGGGTGGGTGGGTGGGTGTGGGGGGGGGGGGGGGCGATAACGTACGCGGTGCTATTCGGAGAGACAATCCACAGGCAGCGGATCTCAGTCGGCATCTGCCTCCTCTGCAGTCGCTTCTCAAGCGGAGGAAAGATGCGCGGCCCCGCTGCCCACCACCGGGAAAGCGTCAGGCGCGTCCGCGGAAGACCCCCCCCATTCGTATGCCGCCCACTCCAACTCGTCCCCGCTTGCGGCGTGAGTCTTCACGTCTGCGGGCGCACTTTACAAAAATGCTGAATCACAGCATCTGAGAAGACCGTCCACAGTCATGGAACAAAATGCGCACGTATTGCTCAACGCGCTCACGATCACAACTCGAACTACATTCAAACCCGAGGTCGCACATTCTCACACCCGATTTGCTTCAGAATGCGCATCGGAATGAAAGTCACGACTACAGCAAATGCAATATTGCTCACAACAAAACACGTCAAACGATCTCATGGGGAGGAGTACTTGGCGCTGGTTTGTCCATCGAAGATATCTACCCGCACGATTTACAAAAGGCATCCTTCTGCTCTGAAAATTCCGATTCAAAATTCTTTCCGCGAAGCAAAGATGTAAAAGCAGGCATTCGTGACAACACCAGAAAACCTTTTTTTTTTTGCCCATCGTCAATCTGTGTCGACATGATCAACGGCCAATCGAAAGACTTGAAGGTGGCGCGGCGCGCTCCATTGCAAAAAGCAAAGCGACTTCTCGATAACGCTCGCACGTGTCGTGGCTCATCTCACCCGCGGAACGCAAACATCCTTCAGAGCCGACTCGTTCGCATCCTCGCGCGTCAACTCGTCGGCATAACGGCGCCGCGGAATTGCCGCGTGCTTCCAAAGTGACCGTTTTTCCACTCGCCTCAGACAGACAAATAATCATCACATTGTCAAAGGTGTTCCGAGGTTCCCCCACTATGAACTTTGGGTGTGCGGACTCCGTTGTATAACACTTGGAAAAAGAATGAGGTCGAGTGTACGCCAGCGAAAAAAAGGTCACGGGGTGCCAATTCATTATGATGAATGGCAATCTGGCTCTACCCTGCAGTTGCTGTGGAAATCACTCCATTGGGTACGATGGAAAAATAAGAACGCGTTGTTGCACTCGCGTGGCGTGATATCAGCACCACGGATAGCTCTCAGGAATTTGACTTTCAGACGTTTGCGTGACTACGCGCAAGATAAAACAATTGCGTTCCATCAAGTAAGTAAGTAACGGGAAGTAATCGATGAAACCGTGAGAGCAATCTCTCCCTCTACATCCGGGCAATAACTTGGGCGATATATCGCAGGAAGCAGCGCTGACCCCGCATGCTTCAGGAAGCAGCTAGGTCGGCCGTTCTTATTGTCCACGCGCCGCGACGCGCCTACAACACGCGTACGCACGTCACATGCAGCGGCGCAAGTCGGAGGAGCCCCTTGACCCGATTAGCCGACATCTGCCGTAGCCGGAGGGGGGCTTCCTCCTCCTCCTCCTCCTGTACGGACGCTATAGGAAGCGCGGTGAAAGTGGAAGGCGAAGATGCTCATCAGAAACGTGTTTTGTTTGTTTTATTATTTTTTTTTCCTTTGCAGATGGTGTGGAGAAGAAAAAAAAAAAAGCTTCACGATAAACATGTTGACTTGGACTTCAAATTCAGTGTTGTTCTGCTTTTTGAACTAAACGGAACTTACATACGGCCGCGCTTGTGTGCAGTTGCGTCCGTGGCCGCCAAGTATAATTTCCGGCCGTATGCGGCTATTTGCGTGAGACAAATGCGCGGTCTAGTGGATCCTGGCTAGGGTGGGAGTTTTGTAAAAAAGAAGCAGCGGTCCACGAAGCTAAGCGCACTTCCCTCCCTGATCAAATGTGACAATTACGATGGCGCCGGCGGGTACAGAACTCCCTCGCGGCTCCCCAATCCATTCCATGGTGCTCTTTCTTACTGCCACCTTCTCTTTCCATCCACTCCGCCGCTGCCCTTTACTCTGGCATGCAAGGCGGCGCTTCGACTTTGCGCATTTGTTTTTTCCCGCTCGCCGCTCAGAAGGGATCCTTCTCCGTCGCCGCGTGACCCGACCCCGCCTTATCTTCAGCTCCGGGTTGAACTTTTCGATGATCTTCGAGGAAAATCATTTCCTTTGTCTGACGCAGACGGATGGCGGCGTCGCCGGGCGCCCCCGGCGGCCGGCGCCGCGCGCCGAACGGGTCTCCTGCGTCCATCAGTGCCGTTGCGCTCGCCCCCCTTTTCGTGAGGATCCATCACCCGGGGCCGGCCCACCGCTCGTATATCTTGCTCGCCGCCTCCACGGCATCCCTCCAGATCTCCCCCCCCCCCCCGCCCCCCCGCGCGTTTAAGAGCATCCGAAGCCGAGCGCAGGCCACGGTGTGCCGCGCCATCCGTCATGACTCGTCGGAGGCCACGTGAACGCGCGCAAAGCGAGCTCGGTTTTATGGATTTATCAGCCGGCCGTGGCTCCTCGCATATTGATCCGATCACTGCCGTAGATGAACGCAATTAACCGTTGAACACTAATAATCCTTTTGACCAAAAAAAAAAAAAAAAAAAGGCAGGGTGAAAAATGAATCGTCGTAGAAACATAAAATCAAATGACGGAATACTCGGCTGCGAGATCCTAATTGAACTTTAATGCCGGATGATTTACGAAGCCCCGTCGCACTCCACCGCCACCAGGTGGGCAGAGGGAGGCCGTGAATTAAATCCAAGCCCGACACTAGCGATGACGTTTGAGCTCGCCCTCGAGGAGACGCGTTCGCAATTTCATAGCGGCGGAAAACACCCATCGCCCTCCGAGGGCTGCGCCGGCGGAGGAAGGCTGAAGATTACCATCATATAGTACAACAATTGAATCAAGATGAGATTGCTTAGCATGGTGGCGTGCGGCGAGCAGGACTTTCAAAAGCAAATGGACTCATTGCATTGCATTCCGCCCTTGTTTTAGTGTCTTTCTCGTTGAATGATATCACGTCTCACATTGTACGTTGAATTTTAATATTCATGCACGGCGCCTTCTTTCAGCTGTGGTTGTTTTTGAAGTGCTTGATAGAGAAAACTCGTTTGGTTAGATTGAGTTTGGCGCGCGTCAGGGCCCTGATAGTGGCGCCCACGCTTGACCAAACAAGCGACACTACCGGAGCAATCCAGACGGAATTGGTTGAGCGCGTGTACACAGCCCAAGAATGAAAAAAAGGTTTTAGGGGCGGTGTGGTAAAGTTCTACCCGCCTTTCAAAAAGCCAGCCCTCGCGCACAACCAATTAACCGCCCTTGTCTCCATTTGAAGCTCCTCGATGACTCTCCAACTGTCCCTTTAGGTTTTTCTTCCCCCCCCTTCCGTATTTGCCACATTGTGTTTTAGCCCCAAGACAGGTCTTGTACAGGCTCTTAACTAAATGGAATCTTTGCTTTGAGAGCTGGGTCATGCCATAGACGGCATGCTCCAATAAGCACCGCAAACAGTAAAAGGCCAAGGCCAATGCTGCTATTCCCTCGTCTGCTTGCATATGAGAGAGTACACAAAACCGGACAAATATGTAGCAGAAATCATCAGTGATGTGTCACCCCCCCCCCCCTCCTCCATGCCCCCCAAAGCATTTTGTTGCACAAATATGATGACACAACCCTGTGTGCCCCTCACACGTCTGTAATAAAAGGCATAAATGGCATGCTGGGGGAATTATGAAAACACAAGCTTGTGCCAGTGTACGTTTTGGCTGCATAAAACTCAAAACAACCGCAGCATGCGTGCGCAACTCCCATTTTGGCTCAGTTTTTAGCCTCCATTCATAATTTACACACTTGGTGTCTTTTAATAGTCGAGCTCCAAAGAATCACAGCTATTGCTTGCTGACGCGCACAAAAAAAAAACAAAAAAAAACAACAACCCACTGTTAAAGCAACAGCCACCACCAAACGATGAAATATTCACAACGATAAAATACGTTGTTGTTTGTTCGACAGATGACATCTGTGAGCAAATGTTGCAAGATAAGTAGCGCTCTCATAAGATCGCACATACAAGGAAACTAAAGACGGAAAGCAGTCGAAACACGGCTTCACGTCGTGGCCGACTGCAGTGAAGATGAAATATTTACATTCTCTATCTGCTGCTTCGAGGAGCACTTTTTAAATCCGTTCAAACGGGGCTGATATACATCGGATCGCTCCAATTCGACACTCGAAAAAAGACGTCGCGGTCCACTGTTTGAGGAGCCGTTTGCCGGGATCGAAAGTGTGACACTAAGTGCAGTGCGAAGACAGTCCGCCCGTTGCATTGCTTCGACTTTAAAACGAAAAGGAATGTCCGAGTGTTGGACAGTATCTTGTATATCCTCTCAATCCCTTGTGGAAGCGGTCCCAAATATCAGGAAGGGTACATCGTGTCCCGGCGTGACGGCTTGACGGCTTCTCCCGCAGAAGACTAAAAGCATCTTAACGAATTTGCGCCGGGCCGCGGTGGTTCTTAAAGCAGTTTGATGGATTATTCATGAAGAAAACACGCGCGGCGCTCTTGGCTGACCGAGATATCGCGCGAGTCGAAGGGATGCGGCAGGTTTAACCGGAACTTGACGCGTCCCTTTCAAAAATGAATAAAAGAAGGAAAATAACACCGCAGGGCAAACCTTGGAAGGAATGCAGGACGCTTCACAGCGCACGCTGCGTCCAAATATTCTCCAATGCGGCAAGTGTGATCGAGTACAGCATTTATTTCACTTTGCATATTTGATTCAATTGCTTCCAAAAAAGGTTTTCTTCTCCCCTTCTGGTTGGGAGCTGACTCAGGTGGCTATGCTATCAAGCTAATGTGCGATTGATTGTTTGGATAAGAGACACTCCGCCGCCCCCCCCCCCCCCCCCCCGACTTTGCTCTCTCTTGTCGACGTGGTTAATGGGGCGGCCAAAGGCGGCACTACGTCTCCGCGGACACGGACGAGTGTCGGCGCGGGCAAGTCCCGGGTAGTCGTTCCATGGCTGCGTTCGTGTGCCGTATCGGCATACATTTGAAAGCGCGTTTGGCCACAAGGTGAGAGCGACCTATTTGACAGCGGATGCAAATCGCACTACCGAGTCTTTACTCTCGGCAAGTCCGAATCATGACCTCCCTTTGCGACCCCACCCGCGACTCATTCGGAGCCCCCCCCCCCCCCCTGCGTTTGAAGGACAGAATATGCCGTCCATCGCGTCTACTTTCCACGACGACCCGAGTATCACCTGACGGAACTTATCGGTGCTCCATCCGTCCCCTCTGCCATGCGATTCCGTGAATTTTCCTTTTCCACCGCAGCATACAGTGAGCGCTTCCGTTCTCTTTTTGCTCAGCGTGACATAGATGTGACGGTCATCATCGACACATTTTACGCTCTTCATTGGCCAAGCGGCAACGCCCCCCCCCCCCCGGGATGAACGGCAGCACTTCAAGAGAGGATTTACGAGGCCCCATCACCCCCTCGAATACCGAAAGTAACAACGAATAATTGTTTGTAATCGGGACATTGGGTTGCTGAGAACGGTATTAGGTTCACCACATACATCATTGGACAGTCGCAGGAACAGTCAAGTACGGGAACGGTAGTCGTTAGGAACCTCTTTTGTTTGGTAATCTGTTTTAAGGCCAAGAAAATGAGGACGTGTATAAATGTCGCGCGGGCTGGCCAAATTTGCTCATGTCGGCTTTCCTTGTTGAGATGACTGCTGAGGCAATTAATCCCGCCGTTGTGTTGGTCAACGGGCGCATCAGTAGCAGCGGTCGAGTCTGTGGCTTGTCGTACAGCGCACTTCAAACGTTGCTGCTCGAAGGAAGGGACAGATGGCAAACAGACAGTTGCACCCGTCCAACTAAACGTTTACCCTTCCTCTTTTTTTTTTTTTTTTTTTGTCTATGCGCATCTGATCCTGACACTTGGCATTCAACAAAGCCCAAATGTCCTCTCGGCGCTGTTCTGTTATTGCGCACGTTTCAATTCCATTTCACAACCGCATCACTGGCCAATCCATCACACATTTCGGAGGAATAACAAAGATATTTACTGCGCGTTATAAAAGCTGCAATCCCCCATGCCAGGCGCTCTCTAAGGGACGTTAGCAGGTTGTACGAAGCCTGGTAAAACGACACTTCCCAAGGGGGCAGCGCTTCATCGCCGGTGCTCCTTGCGGGGGTAATAAACTTGCATTGATCCGGTGACAGGCCTGATTAGATTCAATCGGGGGCTCTCGTGTCCCAGCGTGGCGGATGAGGGGGACCTTGGGACATTTCCCACCCGCATTTGATTCATTTGACCTCAGTCTGACAAATATGAGCATGCGGGTCCTCTCGGAGTTTTGGGGGGGGAGATCTGCTGTCCGTCTTTTGTGAATCACTAAGGCACCTTCGTGATGCGTTTTTTTGTTTTTTTTTTCATCAGTACAGAAGCTAATTCGTTCAGGTTTCTCTTTAATGACAATTGGGAGTATCTCGTATTTGATAAACGGTCGACAAAATAGGTCAGATTTGCTCCAAATGTTGAGGCGGACGGACAACGTCCAAATTTAAGCCAGCCGCCCCAAAGACGGTGACGATGTCTCCATTCGCTCCATTCCGACGTGTGAAGAGAGAATCTCCCCATTCGAGCCGATGAGATGTAAGGCTGGGAATTAAAGAGCCGTTTTTAAATACTATTCAACAATCGCCCCGCCGGAGCGTGAGATGAGCTTGCGAGATCAAATGAGATTCAGGACAAACTCTCCAGATAACTCTCGACAAAAATAGAATTGCAATGAGAAAGCAGAAAGGCAGAACCATCCTCATTTAGATCAGCGCCATATGCCTGAAAATTGTCCTTATGCGTCGTGAATTATTGGCGGTGAGATAAAAGACAATGTGAGGAGTTTTGCAATGTTAATAAAGGTGCAGGCAAATGAAAAGCAAAATACAGGATGCACTCTTCCATCCGGATCCGTAACTTGTCTTCAAGTGTCGTTTTTGCAAGTTCCTGCTTGCTAAGAAACAAACGAAAAGATAGAATTCCAAGTTTTTTTTTGGTGACTTCGCCAGAAAGGAATCATGGTGTTGCTCACTGAATGTTTTCAGAGATGAATTAGGAACGCTATGGTTGTTTGTTTCACGTCCGATCAAATTATTTTCCTTTATACAAACGCAGTGGCGGACCCTCGGGGCCAGCAAGGCCTTCTCTGCTGGCCTAAACATTCATACGATAATATCAATTTAATTCATGTTATTTTATTTTCATAAATATGCCAACACAATTATTCTCTGTATTCTTTACGTCATATTATTTCCACTTAGTCGAGTGGCTTTCAATGTTATTTTAAAATTACATTGAAAGCCACTCGATAAATAACTTATTTATTATGGGGCCAGCGAGAATGCCTTCCGTCGAGACTGGACGTGCGCGTTCGCTGATTGGATGAGCGCCTGCTAGAGGGAGCTGTCGCTGCATTTTGACCCAAAATGGCCGAAGAAGAAGACGTTGATCTGCTTGCAGAACTACTTTCCAAACAATTTGCAAGACGGACCTTCCACGAAACGCTGGATATTGTGCAAAGAGGTCGACCGACTCCTGCGCTAGCTAGCCTGTCCCAGCAAGGAAAAGGCTTTGCCCGTCATTTTCAGACGAGCAATTATGAACGGTACCCGTGGCTCACAGCCTCCGCAAATTGTACCGCTGGGAATGCCGATTGCTTGCAACGGACCGATTTGGTGTTTGGAGCAACACTGGATTTACCCATTGAAGCTGTTTTACCAAGGCTGCAAGGAAACATCAGTGCACGGCTGGCCACTTACAAACTACCGTTTGGGGACACTCGCGGAGATCTGCAGCTCAGTGAACAGGCACGACATTGGTGAGTAAATGCATTTGATTTTATATATTTTATTTCGTTAGTATTAATGGTCGCGAAATAAAATGACAAACACACAAAAATGTATCAAATAAATCGGCTCACCTGCAATTTATAATGGCGCATTGTAGTCACCTTCGTGCACTAAAGTTCGTTCGAGCTCAGCTGCTCAACATCTTCAGTTATTTGCTGTTGTAAAGCCGATTCTCAAAATGCAAATGATCTGTTTACTTTTTCAAAGAATAGTTTGTTTTGTTATTGTTTGGTTGGTGTCTTCTATGAAACTGCGACATTGCGCAATTTATTGGACAGACTTGTTTTGGATCACACAGCGTCATTTGGGTGGCATTTTATTCAGTATTTTAAATCATCTTTTTATTTTTGACAATATCTGTAAATTTAGGTCCCCGCTCTTAATTGCGAATGCATAGTTGATGGTTTTAAATGCTCCTGGAATGACCTGCTGCTTGACGAGCCTTTTCTGTATTGTGATCATGTATGTGACGTCACTGAAGGCCTAACAAAATACGTTTCTAATAAACGTATTTTGTAATTGACACGTTGAGACTGCATTACACGTTCGTGTTTTCACGTCGACGAATGGTCACGACAGCCGACCGTTGTGACGTGCAGATTTGTTATGTCTCTGGAGGTACGTTGGAACGAGGTTTGACCGTAGGAAACAACACCAAATCGAAACACCGTTTGCATTGATCCCGAAGTCACAAAACAATTGCGACCGTGGGCAAAGCACCTGCGCTGGGTGGAGATTTAATTTGCATGACCCCCCCCCCCCCCCCTCCCCTCCTCCCCATTGGCCCCCTGTCACAATCGCATCTTGCTTTGACGCCTCTCATAGTGCACGCCAATCAACGTGAGCAGCAAAATGGCAGCAGGGCTATCGTCAGCCACCTCGTACAGCGCATCCACAGGCAGTTTTCAAGATGGATGTAGGGATGCTGCGTTTCTCACACACACACACTGAGTGACAGGACATGCAGTGCGCAGGCTGCTGAATGCCTTGTGTTTGACTGGAGGCAAGATAAGGAGAGCAGATCCTTTTTAAAGTGCTGATGGAACAACACGCTATCAAAGTGGATCCGCGGACATGCCGAATGATGAAAAAGAGAGAGACATCCCGTTCCTTGTGTTGTTGACATTTGGTTCTGGGGAAAACTAACTTCCACGTAATCTTGGGGTGGGCCTTCTCATGTCTGAAGCCGGTCAATGCGGCGTGATATTACTCTTGAACAAATGACTAAACTTGTTTCTGATTAAAAAAAAAATCAATCAATCATACCCCCTCAAAAAAAAGACCCCCCCCCGAAGCCACGATTTTACACAGCACTCCATTCCACGGCCGTCTTTCAGCAGTTAAGCAGCAGGGTGCAGTCAGACGTGTTTCCTGTTCATTATTTTGCATCTGTGGCCTGCAGCTTTTTTGTTGTTGTCGTTGTTATTGTTTGCCTTGCTGCGGCGCAGGCTCGCACATCGAATTAGTAAGCGCAAAGGCGGTGGGAAATGAAACGCGCAGGCAATACGATTGGATTGGATTGAGAAAATCAACACAATAAGAAGAGGTGGAAGCCGGCAACGTGTCTGTGACCGTTTCCCGCTTGGAATTTGCCATGCTAGTGGGAGAGCGTCTTTTATTCCGGCACACGATGGCTTCCATGCAGCATCTGTTTCAGAGCCCCAAAATGTTGTTGCTGTAAAACACGATAGCGACACTGACGTGGTGAATCGGAAATTGCATTTCCATTAAGCTCAGTTTGTCACCGACATTGTTGAAAGCATCCATCATCCTTCACGCAAGCGGCTGGTGACCCATCGCTGCCTTCTTTTCTTCCGCTCCCTTTTGGCTATGCAACGAGGCTGACGAGCCCCCCCCCCCCCCCCCCCACCCGACCCCCCCCCCAACATATTCCAAACATGCTGATGATGAGCATCCACACGTACCTGCGGACAGCCGGTCATGAATCGCTGGCTCCGATTAGATACGTTGTTCAACAACTTAACGAGTTGAATTAAAGGGGTGTTCATTTCTAACCTCGCCGTCGCTAACTCTCGTTAACTGCTCACTTTACTCCCGTTTGCGGCCGAGCGAATCGGGCGGCAATTAGGCCACGTTATTCAAACGAAGATCTGGCTCTCCAGGCGCGTCGAGCAAGAAAGACGAGCGAAGGAGGAAGCGAGTACGCACGGATGCGACTTGAGTCCACCTCATTACTGTGCGCCGTTTGTCTTTGTGCAGCGGGCTTGATTTTGTAGTTGGACGTTGTCGACGGCACAAGCGTGTGGCTTTGATCCGCAAGCGATCTGCCGCCTTTCGTCTTCACCAGCCGCAACATTGGATGGCTTTCGCGCCGCGCTCAAAAGCACAAGCAGCAACGCAAACATGAAATGCAAATGTAAAAAAACACGGCCTCAATATTTAAAACGTGGCTGACTCCCAAACCCGGGGACACGAAGGCTTCTCCGTTTTCGGCTGCTTTCCTCTCGGAGTCGCTTACCGGGCTGCGTGGACTTTTCGGCGCTGCTATTTCGCCAACCTCTCATTTTCCATGCCATTAATTTGGATTAAATTAGTCCCACAGGGATTCATTAGAAGTAATCCGCCGAGAGTTTTTGGATCGAAAATGGTTCTGGTTTTGTTTGTTTTTTTTAATTGGGAGCCTTTAATTCCCATTTGCACAATGTGATACCTCACCGCTGCCCGGAAATGGATTCTTCTTCGGTTTCGTCCAACTGAAAAGCCGGTCCGTCTCGGGCACCTGTCGGCTTCCAAGCCGTACGATTTCTCGGCGGGCCGTTTCATTTTTCCACTTCCGAGTAGATGGCGACTCGAGGGAATCCAAAAGCCGAATCCACAGAGGCTATTTTGCGTTTGTCCACGACAATGCGTTCAATGTCCGTCGACTCGCGGAGATCGAGGGTAGCGGTGGCGGAAATACAATTAAAAAAGTGCAGAGTCTGCACTCAAGTCAGGCCGAGTGGGCCGTCATGCCAACGGCAGTGTCTTTGTTTTTTGGTTTTGGTTTTTGATCGGTGTTCAACGGTTTGACTCCGCGCTTTTACCGTCATGCGCCTGCGGTGAAATTCTGGGCGTACACTGCAAAGGCAAATATGCCATTGAAGCTTGCCCTACTTGCCCCCCCCCCCCCCCACCACCCCTCCTTAACAATTGTTATCCAAGACGTCTTCTATTCATCTCACCCGCATCCCTACCCAGCGTTTTCCTTTCTGAATTCTGATTGTAATTTCCCCATTGCGGGACAAATGAAGGATATCTTATTGTTCCACATCGTGGATGTCAAACAGCTTTTCTTTTATGTCCATTCCTCAAATCATGTTTGGGGTTTGTTTTTTTTGGCCTTTGCTGAATGGCTCTGCTTATTTCACCAACAGATGTACATTCGCCATAAATGCAACCCCCCCCCCGCCCCTCCCTCATTATGGTTCATACTTTGGCCCAGGCTCGGTTCCTCCACCAAGTTTGGTGAAACAAACGTGCCATAGTTGTCGCAGAATCCTCGAAAACAGATGGGCTCGACAGATGGAAAAACAAATCAGCCAAAAGCAGAAAAGACCTCGTCGCTTACACCAAGGCCAACTCAACGCTGCGTGTTTTGAAATCTGACACATCACGTATTTGGATTTGCATTCCGCCTGTGCGACTCCACTCCGGTGTTCTTGGAGAAAATGCGCAGCATTGTTTTCTTCAAAAAAACAAAACAATTCTGTATTGAAGAAGTTGTGTCATGTTATATAGCATCTTTTTTTTCTCTCTCTCTCTGCACGCTATCGTCAGAAGCCACGCCGCGCTGAATGCAAAACAACAATGGAATCAAATACGTAGCAGTAAAGGGGCATCTTTTTCTTTCTCCGTATTCTGACCTTTTGACGTGGTTCACCAACTCATTTGAAGCTGAAATTAGATCGTAGACCCGCTTTTTTCCCCCCCCCCCACTGGTAAGAAAAACGATCCATTGAGAGGCGTTCTGTTCATGTGTGGCCTTGAAGTTCAGTGAAAAGCGGGATTCTGAGTGATTGGCTGACAAAACGGCGCGTGGCGTAATTATATCATGAATAATAGATGCTCATTGCCGACGCTTCCACGGAAACGCCGGCCCGGCCGACTGAGCCTCTTCATCGGGCCAGCAAAGCTCGTAAAGAGGGCCGTAGTTATCGCCAAGCAATCTCCCACGTTAACAGATTGCACATATTTCAGCGGCGGAAATGCACCGGCAATAACGCGGCGCATGTGTTGCAAATAGCGCTCCGATTATTTCAGACTTGTGTACGGCGGCTGTGCCGGCTGATATGTGTCAATCGGCCCCCGAGCGAAAAGTCATTCTGTCAGGGTAGCCCTAATTGCTGCGGCTCGCAATGTCAGCCAGAGCTTGACGAGTCGCTCTGATTTGATTAGCTGGCACCACAAGCCGCGGCGCTACGTGCGACGCTGATTTGCAGCGGTCCCGTTGTTCCTTTTGAGGTGCCCTCGAGCTCTGTGCTCGCTCGCAAAGTCATGTTCTTGTCTCAAGTCTCTCCTCGGATTGTTTCTTGCAAACAAATACAGCGCTCGCAAATGCAAACAAAGTCACCGTCGGCCGTGGTGATTGAAAAAAAAAATCCACCGGGCTCAATTCTGGGGCCCCCGCTGTTCTCACTGTATCTGTTGCTATCATTTGTTTTCCAATCGACTTTAATTTGGTTTGTTTAATCAAACATTTCAAGACAGACTGATCATTTTTTCAGGAAGAAGCCAGTGGTGATGAAAAATTGATTTGAAAAACAAGTGCGTGTGCATGTGAAAGAGAGAGAGAGATGTTGTTCTTTTTGACCTTCCCCAGTAATCACGGGAAAATTAAGCAACAGCAGCATCGTCCCTCAATCCCCCCCACCCCCCGCCCCTACCATCCATTACCACGGTTCCGTTTGCCCCTCCCACCTTTGATTGCGCTTCAGGGTGTTTTGTGTAGACAGCGGTTGTCACAACACAAGCGCGTGCGTTTGAACAAAAGGCTTCCGTTCAATCAGAAATGCTCTTCCACCCCACCTTCCTGGACTGGATAGTTCACACAGTTGCCGCTTGGCAATTTTTAGAGCGCTGGAGTGAGAAAGACGCTTGTTGCTGGGGAATGAATTGGCTGGTCACGGACGGCCATGCGATTCTTCCTTTTCAAACCGTAGACAAATGGTTTGGGCTTTTTTGTTTGTTTATTTGTTTCAACCCTTTGATGGGCAAGATGCGACTCGAAGGGTTTGTTTATCCTGGTGTGGTTGGCAACTCATGGGTGACTAAATGCCAGATGTGAGCGTAATTAGGACTGCAGACAGACTTGATTACTCACAGTTACTTGTGCCCCCAATTGCTGCTGTGTGAAAATAAGAGTATCTGTGTGAGGAGCTCTAGCACGGCAAGAATGGTGGAGGTGGGGGAGGCGGGGGGGGGGGGGCGCATTTTATTTAGTCTTGCTCTGCTTTCCGGATGATTATACATTAAACTGGGACCGTGTGAGGATAAGAGCGTGAGCAGGGCAAATTAAACTGAAAGGCAAATAAAATATCAAGTCCGCTGTTGCATACAGAATGCATCTCATCTGCATGCGCCCCACACGCAACATTCGTAATACTTTCGGGTGATGAGAAGACAGGAAAGACCAAAGAATACACTCCATTTGGAGAATGGATTCCCACAACTGTGCCATGAGGTCCTTGTACCTTTTGCATTTGTGGCTTGAGTCTATTATACCCCCCCGCCCCCCCACCCAAAAAGAAAAAAAAACATTTCCAAGCCAATCCAATGAAACAACATTGGACGAGAACCTTGTGATCAAGTACTGAACTTGAAGCAGCTTCTTTTGTCATAGCAGACCTACAGACGTCCCCGCAAAGAGAAGGACACACACACTACGCAGGGGCGGGGGGGAGTTTGAGGGCAATATGCTGAATCCCTTTGAGGGCATCATGATCTCGCATGCACATACACACACACACATTAATATTCAAAACACACCAAAGAAATCCCCCCAGCGGTGGTACTGTCAAAAAGAATGATGTTTCCCGTCACATTTTCGATAAGAGTTGCCTCTTCCATAGACATTTTTAAATCGTCTCGGCAGGCATTCTAATTTCACTTGTCCATTTTATTCTTCTTTTTTTTTTTTGCTTGCAATATCTGCAGTATGTGTGGATCGCTGTCGTTTTGTATTTTCAAGGCCTTTGCGTGTCGTCCACGAGGAAGTTGGCGCCGTTCAATGTGCTCGAGCAAAACTGACCGTTGCCGTCATTGGGGATCACCCGCAGGCAAATTGCCTGCTGCCACTCTCCACGTTATCTCTTGAACATTTTAGGATTACATTTTCCTCCCTCAAGTGTCACGGTTTATACGACACAGAACGGGATGTATATAAATAGATTTAAATAAGAGTCGGGAGCCGTATCGGCTGTCATAACAAAACATGTTTTGTCCCACGGGGAAGCCACGTTGTGACGCAAGACGGTTCACGCGAGTTCACGACAAGAAAGTTTTCTTTGGTTGCGTGTGCACTTTGCTTTTTTTTTTTTTTTTTTTGTCAAAGTTCCCCTGAAGGAACTTTTGCCTTCTGGCTGCACAATTACGAGTGCCACTTTGTGTGTCGCGGGAAAGACGTCAATCGGAGCCAAAGCTCACACACGGTTCGCCCCGAGGAGCATTATTTGGACCTGAGAGGTGAAAAGGTGAATTCCGATTTCATTTCTGGTTTGTTTCGATTGGCTGCTTTGTTATTTAATGGCTCGTTTCGCCGTATATAATTTAAAAAATCTGAATCTTGGCTCGGACCTTTCTGTGGGAAGTTTTCGCCGCGCCTGCCTGGATATCGTCTTTATGCACGGAATTTATTCGCCGTGTGGGGGTTCTGATTTGGTGACCTGTGCTTACGTGCGCACGCGTGCGTTTGCATGCGCGCGTGGCTCAATGTGGTCCTGAAAGCGAGTCGTCGCACGTTTCTGCCCAACTTATCACAGGAGGTTATTGAAGCTTTTTCGTTTTCCTTTTTCTGGCAGTTAATTGAATCCCCGATTCATTCCGGCCATTCCACGAATCGTGTTTCAAGGTAAATGAGAATGTCATAAAAGTGGAAATGAATCACTAGCCCCACGCCCTTCCCAAAAAAGAAGCGGGAG
Source organism: Hippocampus guttulatus (assembly GCF_054856545.1). NCBI lineage: Eukaryota > Metazoa > Chordata > Actinopteri > Syngnathiformes > Syngnathidae > Hippocampus > Hippocampus guttulatus. The sequence continues at coordinate 783,055 of NC_141278.1, read as the reverse complement.
GGGGGAGTGGAACGGTTTCCAAGAACGTGTCATAAGGACATTCAGAAATTAACAGTCAAATGTTGATCACTGAACGGAATTTATTGATGTTCGATATAATCCTCAAAACTGAATTTACGGATGGAATTAAAAACGTCTCATAAGACCATAAGGTTGTATTGGTTTGAAGGTTTCTTTTTCCATACGATGGTCTTTTTTTGGGGTGGGGGGGGGGGGTGAAGAGAAAAACTCTAAGCTGGCTGACAGCTTGGGCTGTTTCTTTAGCCTTCATGGGAGCTGTCAGTACTTCCTAGCGATGCGTCTTAAAAACAGCCGACAGGGTCAAGACCATTGTCTTGAAAAAAGAAACCTTTCACCTCATTAAAAGCTCAACATTAAGCCTTCACACGGGGCACTTAAAACCAAATTTGCAGGTTCATTGGAGCTATGCACCATATATTTGTATCCTGTAGCCAGAGCAAGTAAGGAGGTGTCGGATGTCTCATTCTCCTCCTCGACATAACCGATCGGGGAAGTCGGTTTCCCTTCCCTTCCCGCTGCTTCTTTCAGATTGTTTTGCATCTCACCATGGCACTTTTGATGTCAATGAGAGCGTCAAATGTGATGTGACGCAGTGATTAGAACATATGTCATCGTGGGGGGGGGGTGGCGCGGCGATGCGTGAATGGAAAGCGAAGGCTTTCATCTGAGAGAGCCGCTTCCTATTATGACGCAAAGTCTTTGAAACGTGCATCCAGGCAGCCTCTTCTCAAAGGAAGGATAAAGGGCGGAGGTCTGGATGCAGCAAAACAACAAACAAACCGTCTTAAAGTGCCAAAAGAGCCCATTTGTCTTAATTAAATGGAGTTCTTTGGGAGAGTGGAGTAAATTGATTACAGCTTCTGACCGGGACCGGGAACACAATAAAACAGGCTTTATTTGCGCTGGAATTCATAAAGGAAGGAAGGAAGGAAATGTAAATTCAATTTGTGTGGAGCTTATAAAACATGATAAGGGAATAAATCATGACTCGCGCATTGCTTGTACAAACATTAAGATGTTGATCTTAATCATTTTAAGCCTAAAAGAATGTTTGAGGAGAGTATTTAGTCGTCTTCAAAGATTAAAACGCATTCAGGAAATGGATAAAGGGCCAATAGCGAAGTATCCTGTGCCTAATGTTTGAATTACGTGTACTGTATACACATTGAGAAGAATGCCGACGCTTCAAATGTAGTTGGAACATCCACTGATTTATCCACGTAGCGATAGTGAAGCGTTTGGGGGGGGGGGGGGGGGGGATACTTGCAGATAGATTCCTGAATGATTGATTGTCAAAAGTTACTCTTCACACACACACCGCACATATTTGAGTAGGACTACTTTTTGCCGAAACAGCCCCCCTTCAGGTTTTCAATATTGGCACAATCACGTATTGCCGATTTGCTTGATTTGCGCACACGTGTCTCATTTAAATTCCCTTTAGTGATTCCGATGCAAAGACAAACGGCTGACACCTTTCCTCCGGTCTTCTTGACTAACACCCTCATTATTACTATTTACCTCTTCCCATAATCCCATTGTGCCTTTTTTTCTTTTTAAGATCGTCATTATGCCGTTACACCTTCAACATTTGACACACGCTTTGGCTTGAGTCTCATCCAGCTTTATCCTCAAATTACAGTGTTGGCAATTGGGATGAAGTTAAGAATCTAAAAAAAACCCGGAAACGTTCACGTTGGCTATATGTCGTCGCTCGGTGCTGAGGACCAAATTGACGAAGCTCTCTGATGACCCTTGAGCCTCTTCGGTCCCATTTTAGTCTCGAAGCATCAGTGACCCCCGACCCATGGACAAGCATGCTAAGGGAGAGGGAAATAAGAGTCACGGAAAATCGAGGCTTTCGGGACAGAAATGGAGTCGGAAAAGGTCAGACTGGAACAAAGAATTTGGAACCAGCGCAAAGTGTCACATCGGCTCTGTTGCCATCCGATTGGGAGCTGGCTTTGTTTTTCTACAGTGATCCAGTTAGTATGGTTTTAATGCTGATATGACATTCTTTAACCGAAAAAAAAAAACCCCACAATATCATGGTCCCTAATTGTAATTAAATGTGTATTTCATTGTATGTATTTTCATTTGCTATTGTTAGCGTGGTAAATAGGAGGCAAAGGTTTTTGACCGGCGGCTTCTGATCTTTTGCGTGTCACAAGTACACAAGTACATGTCGTTTGCGGACCGGCAACCATTTTTCTTTTTCATTGCTTTTAAATTGCCAATTTAAAATCATCATTACAACTTAGTCATTACAACTTCCACGCCAACAGGCACTGATAGCTGCCAAAGAAGCTTACTTGAGGGGAGAAATACATGTTGACCCACACAAAGAATCTCCTCCGCCCCCGCCTCTGCAAAACAAAACACACACACACACAGGCTCTTTACACCTATTGTGACGGCTGTCTTGGTCTCCCCCCCTAATTGGCAATTAAATTGCATCTGCAAAGCAATCAGAGAAATGCTAGGACAGATGCGAAGCAGAGAAAAGGAAGCTTGTTTATAGTTTTCCCGGCGATAACTTTCTCGTCTCTTGTAGAGGACATGAGACATGGTGGAGGGGGGCCTCAACTTCCGTCGACAAACGTTCGCACAAACAGGCTAATTGCACATCTAAAAACGTGATCCGATGTGTTGAAAGTCATTGTGAATCATGGCCTCATAAAAACACAAGCTTCAATTATCCAAACGATGTCGTGGCGATGGAGCCATATAGGATAAGTATGGTTCTTTCGTAGAGAAATTAAGGTCGATGATTTCAGTTCTGCCCTGCTTGTTAGTTTCCAAGTTGACCTTTGACTTTTGTATGATTGCCCGGGTGGCTACCGATATAGTCGAATCCAAGTCCGCACGCACCCCAACGCCTGATCAATAATTAGCTCGCCTTGCTAAACTCACTTGACATGCGTTACGTTGACCAGATGAACGCAGATGCAGGCCTTGGCTAACGTCAGGCTGCGCACTCCGTTTTTCCTTAATTGCTCAACACGCATTAAATAAAGCAAGCAAATAAGCGGCTCATTTGTGACTGTGTCCCCCCCCCCCCCCCCCCCCCTTTGACAGGAAGCTGCAAAAAAAATGGTCAAACAGTTACACGTTTTGAAACGAGCGGGATTTACCCTCAGGGCAGCTACATTCTTATTTGGACACCGGGGCGATTGTGCCGTGAGAGATAGCGCTCTTGTTCTGAGCAACGTGTGTTGAAGGGCGGCGGAAAAACAACAACCTCCGGCAAAATAAATGCAAAGTACAATCAAAGCGTCATCAAAACCAATTGGATTATTGGAATGGCTGATAAGGTTCCGTTGAATCGAGCGCTGCCCGTGTTAGCCTTCGGGGGGTGGGGGGGGGGGGGGCTGTTCTTTTGATAGAAGCCAATGCCGGGTTCATGCGCTGATGAACAGCTAAAAGTGGCCAATTAAATGCAGAAAGCAAAAGAGCAACCGTCAGCGCTGACGACAAATGGTGGCGAGCTGGCTTGATCGGGGGAGGTCACAAGGAATCCACGGTTGACGAGCTCGCAAAGAGAGTGTCAAGCTTTTCCGAATGCGGCTACGTTTTTACACCAGAAAATCCCCAAAAGCTCCAACGTGAAAATCCGTGAAAACAAATCCACCAGCCATTTTTTTTTTTTGACATTCTCTGGTGCGGTCGCACTCTTTCTTGTGCACGCACACACTTTCCAAATCAAACTCACCTGCAACCCCGCGCCCAGTGCTCTTTCTTTGTCGCCCCGGAATCATGTTACAGGACAAAACCGTTGGTTAGCCTCGCTTTCTCGACAATGTCCTTTACTTAACTTGACATTATCGAAAGGAGAAAAGAATACGAGGAGGCGGCAATCTCACAGGCTTCTTCCTCACTTAGTCACATTTTTTTTCTTTCTTTTTCCTCAGTGACGCTTTGTTCTCTAAGTGCTTGTGCGAAGAGTAAAAAAAAAAATAATAATAAACCAAAGCCGAGGCAAGTGACGTTTGAGTCAACGGAGATGTGACATGAAATTAATCAAACAAATGTGGCTTGTGGAGCTAAAGCACTTTAGGAGGAGGTAAGAGGATAGACAAATCCTCAATTGCGTCGGGCTTTCTTTTTCATCTCTTTCAGCGCATGTGAAATTTGCGTGTACGGGTTTGTCACCTTCACGGAGTTGGAATTCTGCAAATCCTCCTCTGTTTGGATGATGGCTCGTGAGGCCTCCGCAAAAGCCATCCGCACGCAAAGCGCCGCCGTCTTCTGGATATTGTTGTCAGTCCATTGAATGGAGGGTGACGGTTTCGCACGGCTTCTCTTCCGGCGTACAGACGCCTTCTGAGCTTTACGTCCGCTCGTTACGCTCATCTCCCACCCGCCGGTCATGAGACGACACCTTCGACCTCGTCCCTCGGTCGATGCCGAGGCACGGCCGCGATCGGCCTCCCGCCTCCCGCCGATCGCGGCTGGGCCTCATCAAAGCGGATGCGCTACCCCCGCTGTGAAAGATATTCATTATGGCCGTGTCAGGTTGCGCCAAGCAACGCGCGTCCGAAAATTCCAATTTATACTCATTTGCAAATGTTTATTCAAAGAATTGGACGGGAGGGTCGGCGTCCCCGTTAGAGTTCACGTTCCGCATGTTTAATGTGTCAACGTGAGTCCTGCGCGGGTCTATTTTTTGATCTCTGGATCGAAGCGGTACCACCCCACCACGGCCCACGACTGTGGGAAAAAAAAAACCTCCGGCTCACTTTGCAAGCGTCTTGAAAATGTCCTCCCGTACCTCTGTAAGAGATTCCGTATTCTCTTCCTGTTTCGCTGGCTGCTTAAACATTTGCATAAGTAATCCTCCTTTATTGTTTCCACCTCGCGTGCGTCCACTTCTATATTCCTCCAAGATAAAGTGAGTGGAGCGCCCCCCCTTCCTCCAGTTCATATCCATCCATTAATTGTGCCATTTTGGTGCGAGCACAAATCCGCCGTGGTGTTTTAAAAACAAACAAGCATCCTGCATCCTTGTTAATTACCGAGCACCCTCCAAAAATAAATGAGCGGGGTCCCCGGTGACGGCAACAAGCACGAGAAGTGTTTTAGTAGCGAGAAAGTTCCGCTCGGCAAGATAATGGACGGCTCTTTCGTGGTAAGATCTAAAACATTCGGCTAAATGAGTCTGGAAAAGGGTGCAGGATGTTGGGAGGGAGTTGGCGGCGACTTCTATCATCCACCATGAGGGAGCGCGATCACGTTATATTGGGCTGAAGCAAAAATGTGAATGCTCTGCTCTCTTTTTGCTTATTTATTTGAAGAAAATTCAAAACATGTATTATCATTTTTGTTTGTTTGTTTGTATTGCAGAGTGCAGCACGATCGCATATTTTGTGATGTGGCAGATGGGGCCGGTCATCGTCCCCAGAGTAGAAAGCGGCGAGGCGATGACCACGAAGGAACTCGGGGCAAACTGCTCTTTGAGTCAAGAGAACTTTGCGCACGCAATTATCCAAATCAAGCCCTGCAGAGCTCAAGAGGAAGGCTGAGATGATGTGGCATTTCCAACTCAAGTGAGGTAAGCGACTTCTCTTGAAAGGTTATTTGAGGCCGGCTCGTCGGGAGAATCTCACACCAAATATTGTCGCGTGCGGGTAAAAAACAACAACTGTGGTTTCCATGACAACCTCACTGCATTATAGCCCCCACGTTTTTTTTTTTTTTTTTAACACGTCCCTTTTAAGATGCTGCTTAGTGACTCAAGACCATCCATCCATCCATCCATTTTCCGAACCGCTTGATCCTCACTAGGGTCGCGGGGGGTGCTGGAGCCTATGCCAGCCGTCTCCGGGCAGTAGGCGGGGGACACCCTGAATCGGTTGCCAGCCAATCGCAGGGCACACAGAGTCGAACAAACATCCGTGCTCACACTCACTCCTAGGGACAATTTAGAGCGTCCAATCAGCCTGACATGCATGTTTTTGGAATGTGGGAGGAAACCGGAGCACCCGGAGAAAACCCACGCAGGCCCGGGGGAGAACATGCAAACTCGAACCCGGTACCTCTGCACTGTGAAGCCGACGTGCTAACCACTGGACTACCGGGCCGCCCTGACTCAAGACCACCTTGGCGAAACTAATGAAGGCTCTCCATCACCGCCTGCCAATCGCTGCGCAAAAAGTGGACAGTAGGAGTTCGATGCTCTCAAAAAGAGCCGACCGACGCTGTTTAGCATGAGCAAAAAAGCAATCAATAAAGCGGCGGTTCAAATTTTCGATTTCTCCATGCGTGCGTCTCCTGTGACCTTCTGCCACAGAGCAAGCCGCCAAGATCAAGATGTTGACTTTAGGCCTTATCGGTTCCTCACGTCGTCTGCTTATGGGCATGTCGTTACATTGCAAGACTTGAATGGATTTGATTTCACGATGTCACCGTTAAATATGAGATTACCTTCGGAGCGCTCAAGGACCAGTTGTCGTCATTTGGGATTTTCCAAATGACGTTTAGTTTTCAACTCCCGCCGCGGGCGCAAAAGACTCGCTTAGCGTGCTCAGTTGCAGAAATGACTACGAAGTAAAATGTGTGAATGTCCCAAATGATGAGAATGCTGGGGAAGGTTTTAATCAATTGAGCTGATTGTTTATTGTCCTCAAAACAGGGAGTTGGATGCGGCCAACAAGGCCTCTGCGAGGAATGATTATTCATTGCTTTGTGCTTTGGTGCAGCCACGGGTTGAATAATCGCATTCGGATTATTTTAATCAACCCTAGCATCATTTTTTTAAAAAAAATGTATGAGCTCTGAACAAGGTGATGTTGATGCGCTGACTGTTGCCGAGGCCTGCACTCGTCCTCAGGAACCCTGTCGAAGGGATCTGGGATGCTTTTGGTTGAAGGGAAACATGATGTTCAAGAGAACAGAGGGCGGCTGATTGAAAAAAAAGAAAAAAAATGATATGCACTATAAAGACGAGAGTGCCGCTTGTACAAGCAAACATGTATACACACACACACACACACACACACACGCACACGCAGTAACTAAGTGCTCAGCAGGGTAGTAGAGTGTAAGCAGGTGTCCTTTGGGAGAGAGTGTAACATTAGCAGATCATTTCCCTCCTTTGCTCCAGCAGGCCTCTCCTCCATCATACTCCCGCTGTCAGCACTGCCTCCAAGGATTATGGAGGAACAGAGAGAGGGGAGGGGGGGAGGAAACGGGGGACAAGGCAGCCAGCCAATCTGGGTGCAAAATTGAAAGTGGAATGGGCTGCGTCTGCCCTCAAAACTGTGATTATAACACGGTGGCCATTTTTCCCCAAGCACTTGACTCCAAAACTGAACATGTTTTCCCGGAAGACGGTATTCGTTCTGTGTTCGGACAACTTTTCCGCATCAACAAGAGGAGTGTTTTTGGCAAACTTCATTTCAGGCAACTGAAAAGTTTGACTCAACAAAATTTCCCTCGATTCTATTTGTGTCTCATTTAGTCGCGTTTTTTTTTTTTTTTTTGTCATGTCAATGTGTTTCGCTTTCCTTGATCCCCCCCCCGAGAGCTGCTCTACCTGGAGGTGGCTGAATGGTTGTACCCCGGTGTTGCCTTCCAGTTTGTTTGACGAAATCATAAATCCGCATTCAACGTGTCAGGTTTCTGTGTTGGCTGAGCTGAGACTTGGTTTTGTTTCATAGTTTTCTGATGTTGTTCTGTTCCGTTTGTGACCAACAGGTGGCACTGGAGGGCTTCTCCTCCGGCCTCGCACCTGTCGGTCATCATGTCATTCGTTCTCTTGGTTTTCTTTTAAAAGGCCTGCCACGCCGACCGCATGGGGTCGGATCGTTGGGTTACTGTCATGCTTTCTTGTTTTGTTACTTTGAACTTTTTCAGGGCTCAGTTGTGCTTTCCATTTAGTTTTCCCTCCATATATCCGCACGTGTTTTATCGGTACATTTCTGCTTCTTCTGCCTTCTCGCTTTTGGCTCCACGACCCGCATGCGCCTCATGACCCGATTCCGAATCTTGAGCCCATCACTGAACGCAGACTCATCCGAATCCACGGTATATGCGGAAACGTTGACGCGAGTACGAGAAGAGGCCTGAATGACTGCCATGAATACACGGTGATTGATTTTGATCGTCATGCTCTTTCAGTCGAGAACAAAAGGCACCATTGTCTACTTTCGGACGCGAGCCCGATGCACAAATAGTACACGACATTCCCGGTACTCTGTTGGTGACAAAGCTCCCGCTGTCACCGCATCATTGATATGATTTCATGATTTGTGGCTTGTCAAACACAAACGCCGCTGTAACCGCCAACTATTGATGAGCCGTCCCGCAGTGAAGGTAAACAAAGATAAGAGAGAGAGAAATCTTTGTCCGCACTCACTGAAAATAAATCACGTAAAAGCGAAAGGGATCCATTTTTCATCGCGGCGATGCTTCGTAAATGTAGCGAAGGAAGATTTGTTGATATGTTTGCTTAGGGGTCAAAGAGGGAAATAAATACGGTTGAACTAAAACGAAAATGTTATTCAAGACCATTAATGCAAATAGTTGCAGAGAGCCCCCAAAAAAAGGGGGGGGACGATATTAATCATTAAAATGGCGGTTGAGCACGACAAGCGTGTGCAACAGGCCAGCAAAGGGGAACGTCAGCTCCTTCAAAACAGGCGCCAATTGGAATTCTTGTTTCGGGAGTTTTCCCTCTCAACTCGGGAAGCGAGCCTGAGGCCTTGCACGATGTTTGCATCCTGCCCAAGTCACTCAAATGGCATATTTGCATTCAAATCAAACGCTTGCCGGAAACCTTGGGTATTTCCACCTACTTGCTCTCTCTGCGGTTCTGTTACAGCGCGGCAGCTTTTAGTTCAGGTTGAGATGCCATGTCAGGTCGCCGTGGCTTCCGCTGACCTGACAGTGCAGCCGTCCGTTCGGAGAGAGACAGAAATAAAAGCCTCGCCCCGGATCAGTGAAGCATCCGACACAGTCGCTGGGGCTTTTTGGCTCTCCCAGGCAGAGGCTGCCTATCTGCCACTCACGCTCTCAACACGCAAACCAAATGGGTCAAAACACAAACTTGAGCTTTGCGAGACAGCAACACCAAAAGTACTCATTCGATGTCGTGGAAAAAGACCCCAAATTGTTGGCTTTCTTTGGGTCTGCCGTGTGCTGCGAGGCATCGCAATATTTTGGGCAAAATCTCCACCTGGCAAGAGGTTTTTCTTTTCACCTGCCAAAATTCAACAATCAAATGACCGGGGTGGGAATACGTTCAGATCGGAGTCTGGTCAAGAACGGCACCGTTTGAAGACCAAACAACTTGGTATAAAGTGTACAAGCCCTGCGCCCAACTCTGAAGGGTAACATCACCCTCCTTCGAACAATGCGAGAGCTTTCTGAACTGCTGCGGCAATATTATAGAGCACTAAAGGAGGCGATTCAAGGATGCCGCGGCGATAAGGCCAATGAACGGCGTTGCGGATTACAAGCTGCCGTGCAGGTTGCCATTTAAATATCAAGTTAGAACAGATGGTTGTTTTCAACTTAGCACTTTTCATCGTCAGCCTTTCCACAAAGAAAACATTTTTCCGGTCTAATGATAGGATCGTGCCCATTTTCCAAGCATGCGCTTTTCGCACTGAAGCTCAGCGTCTCTTCAAAGCTGCCTTTTTGGAGATTTTCCATCCATTTCGTCCAATTATTTCCCCTTTGCCCTTGCTCTACTTTTTTTTTTTTTCCCTTTCAGACTGGTGTTGTTGTTGTCGTTTTGATTTTTTGAACTAAAGATCGCCTCCTCTGCATTTGCAGCGCTTTGCCACCCTTCGCTCGGCTCGGCTGCCACGTCATAGTCGTTATATGATTTTTCAACGTGATAGGAGTACGCATCTTTCTCTGGCTTAAACATCCGCCTGCCCCTTGCTTTGTCTTTTTCAGAGAGGTGCCGACAACACAGGTTCGAAATCTAAACGGGCCGGGTGCCGACAATAAGCAGGGCATTGGGATGCTATTCACTGTCACTTATTCTCTTCCATCTCTTGCCAAATTAGTTTCAATTGCTTCCCAGTACCGAGTTACACAACTCTTTGGTTTGACTGCTCGCAAGCTATTCTTTGCACTCCGTAGCCACATGCTCGATACAAAAGAGCAATTTGGAGACTTACCTCATTGAACAGTACACGGCCAAAAAGTTTTTCCGCAAAAGTTTGACACTGAAGCGGCGGTTCTTAACCTTGTTAGAGATTGTAATTGATCTTGTCTTCACGACACTCCTATTTTTAAACGCCGCACTGCCCATCTCGCAACGAAAACAGTGCTTCCGGAGATAAAGACGTCCTTCCTGCAAACACCGACGGAAAAAATGGATATATGCACGTCGATTGTTGGGCATGCGGTGGGAGGGTCGCGGAGCATTTCGATAATCAGCCAAAGGAAGTTGCAGATGTCTGAGTGCTTGGGTCTGATTAGAAGGTGTGGGATGGAAAAGAGCAGATGGACATTGTGACTAACGAGCACCGGCGCTCCTAATCAAGGCTTTGCGCACTCCACGGTGGCAGTAAAAGGTCACCTGTGATTGATTCAAATGAAGGGATTTAAAGGAGCGACCCTTTGCATGGCTTGAAAACTGAAACGTCCATTCGTCCGAGCATCGAGCTCAGCGTATCACTGTTATGTATTTTACGTTCTCTGTCGACAGGGAGCAATTACGTCGAGGAAAAGTGTGTGGGAAGAACCGCGCGCAAGTGACCTGCACTGCGTGGGTGGGATTCAGTAAGTCCTCCCCAAAAAAACCCAGAAGGGTGCATTGAGCGCAAGGGACTTAGTTGAGCAACTTCTCTTTTTCTGATATTTCATGTTGATCTTTTGCCCTTAACACTTTATCAGTCAGCACGCCCCCCCCCCCCCCCCCCACAGACACACACGCACGCTCACACCATTGTCGGATTTGCTTTTGAAGCCGTCCACACTGTGAAGCTCAAACCTTGACGCACCCGCAATTGGACTTGTCGTTGTAATCATCACATTTTAGGACCACGATGCCTCGTGTGTCTTTACAAAATGCCACTTTTAATTCACACGCGGCGTCCATCTGCCAGCTATTTGAAAATCGTTCAAGCCAGAAATATTCATCTCATGCGGAGGTCTCGTGTGGCTAAATAAAGAATAAAGAACGCGGTTGCAGTGAGAACAAAATATTGAGCCCTCTATCAGACTCCTTATTTGATGTGAGCCACATACGCAGGCAACTGCGGCAACATTGACAAAAGGGAGAAAAAAAAATGGTGAAATGCATGATTTTAGCACGCGATGCGTTAAGGTGTTGTTTGGAAGTCTGTCTTGTGCAGCAGCATTTCATCTATTATCTCTTCAATATTTAAAAATGGTTTATTTATTCAAACAGGACTAATTACCTTGTTTTGGAAACCGTGTTACAGAGCCGCTAATGAGGTGAAGGAAAGCACACTTCAACTGTGCCTGGTCACCAAATCACACGCCGATGACGAATGTTGCCATGCCCACCGCCATGCAATTAGCGTGTTATGGTCTTGCTGATGAACGTGCAAATCCCTTTCAGCGCTGCAGTTCAGCTCATCTCAGTATGGTGAGCGATGGTCAAAGCGTTCACGGAGTTTTCTCCATGAAAGCATGTGAGTCTACTCAATAAAGTAGGAGGGAGCAGACAGACTTTGGTGAAATAGTTGTCAAAAATGGGAGTCGTTGATTACAATGTCCGAGCCGCTTCCGCGTCCATGGAAGTGGAGTTATGTCGCGTTACAGCTCACCTCTTTTCGGAGAAAAAATTTAAATAAAGAAACATTGTCTGGAGAAAAAGAAACCGTAAACCTAATTTTACCCAAAGTCGACAAGATGAACGTCGTAGCGCAATCAAAAGCATTGAAACGGATTGGCTAATGTGAGTGCGACTTGAAATTCACCAAAACCAAGCCAAGTGGGAAGTTCTGAGAGGAGGGCATCTGGGCCTAAAGGTTTGAACATTGCAAATCAATCTGGTGACTGATAGTTATGTAGGCTAATGCCAAATGCTACCTTGGTTGAAAGCATTATCCAATCAGTTTTAGATTTACGTATCCAAATTGTTTACTGAACACGAAGTTATACATTTGACAATGCCAACAGCGTTTCGGCTAAGTTATACAGCGCTGTCTTTATTCAAACACACACACACAAAAAAAAGAATGCAGTTGAAGAAACTCTGGCAGAAAGAAACTCAAGGTTTCAGGATGAAATGGAACTTTGTGGAAAGGCAAAATTGAGATTAATTCCTCCTCTGCCTTGCTGATTAATCTAATCCCTCGTGGGCATTGAGTCGATATCGCTTTCTTTTGGGCGGCTCTTTAGATCTAATCCCCAAATGAATTCCTCAAGGATGGACACATTGAAACCTCTCGGATAAACGTTTCCTCGCAGATGAATTCCTCAAGGATGGACACATTGACCCTCTCGGATAAAAGTTTCCTCGCAGATGAATTCCTCAAGGATGGACACATTGACCCTCTCGGATAAACGTTTCCTCGCAGATGAATTCCTCAAGGATGGACACACTGACCCTCTCGGATAAATGTTTCCTCGCAGATGAATTCCTCAAGGATGGACACGTTGACCCTCTCGGGTAAACGTTTCCTCGCAGATGAATTCCTCAAGGATGGACACATTGACCCTCTCGGATAAACGTTTCCTCGCAGATGAATTCCTCAAGGATGGACACATTGACCCTCTCGGATAAACGTTTCCTCGCAGACCGAACGCTTCCAAACGTCTGCGCCAACACCCTGAGATGAACACTTCATCATCATCATCATATCTTGTCGCGCCAGTACTGGATCCATTGCTTGGCAGCATCACTAGTGTCTAAGAGGTCTTGATCTGTGCAGGTGGGCCCCAGTTCACAATCCCGAAGAACGTGCTCCATTGTTTGTACTGGGTGGCCACACGGACACTCACTGCTGAGTGAGAGTCCCCATTTATAGGTGTTGTTCCCAGTCTTGCCTACTCTGGTTCTTGCTCTATTTAATGTCACCCAGTTATTTCTTGAGAGGGCAGTTCCACTTGGAAGATCTTCGTTTGGGTTTAGGATTGCAACATTTAGTGCAGAGCTGTCCCATTCTCTCCTTCACTTCAACACTTCATTGAAATGTATTTTCACTCCATCCATTGACATTTTTCAGTGTGGCTAAAACGGCATCCGCTGAGGAAATTGGGTGACCGACATGATTCGCCCTACACAAAAACTTGAGCACCTTCGTTCACATCAGCAATTACAGTATATGGCACGGTTCGCTAGCTAGCTAGTCTTTCAGAAAGACCGCTGGCATGGCTACTTTAGAGCAGCGTGAGGGTAGACTGTCATAGCATTAAGCTAATAGCGTAGAACCGAATTACAATGTGCCCCGTTTACGTTTCCACCCCTATACCATCCACAAGACCCGATTTCCAGTCATTCATTTTCCATTTGCCAATTTTCCTGACAACATACATCAACTTCATTGTAACGACCAGATTTTTCCCACAAAATAGTGAAAAGGCCTTCATGACGCCAAACCGTGGGAAGCTAACTGCCACCGCGACCTCGCTTATGAACAAACGCCACAGTTCTTTGTTTCGTCTATTATAAAATCCTTTTATTCTTCTTCATACTGTATACATGTAATTGACATGTTGATACTGTATTGCAGGTTCATGTTTTTACATCTATAAATGTTCGTACTGTGGTAAACATGGAGTTGGCGGCCATTTTATTGGAGATGGTAACAACGAACTACTGTTCGTTATGTCTCTCGAGGTACATTGTCACGAGATTGGGTTGTAGCATAATTGCCCTAATTATTTTTGAACAGTTTGGGAAAACGTGCGGTTTTAATTGGATACATGTTTGAAATCTACACACAGAAAAAAAAAAATATCAAGTCAAGCTTATGACAAGTGTGTTTCCTGTGTTTGCACACGCTCTCGCTGTTTCTTGGCCTTTTGGTGATTGGTTATGTCCTCTGAGAAACAACAGGGTTTTGGCAGGTCAATACTATTTCATCTGGAGACTTTGCCTTGTTTCTCCCGACAACCCCCCCCCCCCCCCCCCACCTCCAGCTGAGATGTCTGCTCTGATGAAAGAGGCAGACGGACTGTGAGCGGTTCAGGCGATGCACAGCGGGCTAGCATCACGCTGGGTGCCTGTAAGTTAATAGTTTTGCCATTTCTCGCTCGACATGATTTGCTCGTGGAATCAGTCGGCATCAGCGTCAAACGTCATCGTTTGGGCTTTGCCCCCTCCCACCCACGTGACCGTTTGCGTCACTTTTCCAGTCACGAGATATGATTCCCTCTGGAAACACCTGCGAGCATGCGCGACTTTGTAAGTGCGGTCAAGTGAGGCGAAACAAAAGTTGTCTCAAAGGCCACTGAGGAAAAAGCAGGAGACGTGAGAGAGAAATTAGAGCAAGACAAAGTCACCTGGTCTCATTCGGGCCGGTAAACAGTTGAGTGTGATATCGTCTTCTAAATTGAACTCTAATAGGAATCACTTCACTGAGGAGAGTAGCCTAATGGAAAGAGGATTGCTTTTTTTCACCAGCTGAGGCCCGTGGCATCGTTCTTTTTGGTACCAAATTAACAATTTACATGTGTGCACTCCTTCTGCGTGCGAGCTGCAAAATGAGGCTCAGTGGTGGATGTGGTGGTGGTGGGGAGCCCCATACAAATTGAATCATGAGGAGAGGGCGAACTTTAAAAAACCTTGAGGCCACTTTTATCCTGTCTGGAGAAAATCAAGACCTGGATTTCACTGAAAAGAAGACAGAAGTGATGCCGTTTGGTCTCACTGGTCCATGTACACTCCATCTTGTGGACTTGGGGCCCCCTGGCTCTTTATCTCAAGCCAGCACTCTTGTACTTGGGTCTAAACTGGACAGCGATTTGAAATTGGTGCCATTCTCCAATCCAACTTCTTTCATCTTAGGCAGCTGGATAAAGTCAAAGCCTCTCCTTTCTCAAGAAACACTCATTCATGCTTTCATCGCATCTCTGCTGGATTATTGTAATGCAACTTACTTTGGAGTCAGCCAATCCTCCATCAAGCGTCTCCAGTTGGTCCAGATGCTGCTGCCTGCCTCTTGATTGATACTTGTAAGAGGGAGCACATCTTTCCTCGACCAATGTCTGCTTGCGGTCACATTGGAAGCCTGGACTATTGAGATGGACAACTGAACACTGACCATAAGACGTGCCACATTGCAACCCCCTGTCGGCCTGATTGCAAAGGAGTCAACCATCCCAAAGGTACTTGATACTGGGCACGCTGAAGATAATATCGAGTCCATTTTTTTTTCCCCCCAAAAAAGAATGACAGTTGTTGAATCATATGTATTGAGTGTGATTTCGGAGCCGACTCATTCTAGTGAGCTGCTTGTTAGGGGGCCGTTACATTCTCATTAGTTCAGCTTCGATGCTCGGCGTGAGCAGCACAGCTGCCCTTGATCCCCGAACGCGGGCGCAATCGGTCCCGAAGGGCCATCGAGAGTTCCCTAAATATGGCTCCCTCGTCATGCCTCATTTTAATTTGCGTTCAGCCGAGTGTCTTCCAGCTCATCGACGCTGTCTGGATTTTCTACTTATTTCTCACCTAGGCCTGATGTTTGCGGTCGTGCCACAAATTAGTAATGAGGGATCAAATGTAACTCTTGGACGATTATTCAGATACAAAGAATTTCTGTGCTCAGCCATGCCACACTAGTTGGTACCAACGCACCGCGTAGTTTGATGCTCCCAAGTCCCCATTCAAATGGTGCTGCATAGAAAAAAAAAAAAGAAGAAATGTCAGTCAACTCTGAATACATTTGAATATTGAGAAAATTTTGTCTTCATGCGATCTTTCACCACAATGGATCTCAATGACTCATCTTTGAAAAGCAGTCTGATCTCTGAGGCGCTGATTTGCATGTTTTGTGCCTGTACCTGCGTGAGCGCGCCTCTTTTCAGAAAATGAAATCAAATAAAATTGTTGGCAGAGACATTTTCTACCCTGATACTTTTGATGTCCTCAGTGTGTCCCAAACAAACAATGAATCTTCCTGTCTGGCTCTTCAAAAGTTGTTCATACATTGAAAATACGCAGACGGTGTTTTTATAAACACAACAGGAAGCTCCAATTCGGATCAACCAATCAATCAAGCAGAACTGTCCTGGACAACGTGAGGACAATTTGATAGTCCAGCTATTGCTGGCTAGATTGTTCAGCGTGCATTTGAGTTGACTCGGTTTGCATTTGGAGCGCCCTAAGCTTTGTCACAATGTGAAAAGCACCAAATAATAACACTTGGCAGGTGTTTCAAAGAGATTTAACTAGAAAAGCTTTTCTTCTTCTGTTCATTCGAGTTTCTCTTTATTCTGCGCTAGGAACAAGAATTGGCGCCGCAGCGCATTACTGCCTGTGCTTGGCTTGCAGCCCGTTGATCTATTCATGAGGACGCGCGCCGTGTGTTTTTAGCCTCTCTTGAATATTCCAATTAGCCTAGCCACAAGACTCCACAGTGTGCAAATTGAAACGAAATCATTGTGCATTCGAGCAACTGAAATCTTAAACAGGACCGGCTGGCGAGAGAATTCAGAGTTGAACCAAGTAAAGAGCACGCGTCGAATTCACCTGTGTCACCCTTCTACGCCCCCGCACTTGTCCCGAGGCCCCGCAATTAGCGACTCCGCTGCATCTGCGGTGCGCAGCCGAAAAAGGGGCTCCCACCCCTGGTGAAAGCAAACCGGAGTGAAACGGCCACAGGACGATCCCCGAGATTTCATTCAAGCTCCATTTAAGGTCCCATGAGCCCCAGGAGACATGAGGATGGAGGGCTGAAATCGTGTCAGCGGCAGACAGAGGGGAGCTGAAGGAAAAGGCAAAAGGAAAAAAAAAAGTGGCAGAAGAGGGAATCATTCGGATTCTCCAAAATAAGGAGTGAGGTGGAAGTTTTTGTTTCCTTGGCAACCACAGGTGTGCATGCAGGCGCTTTGCGGGCAGAAATGCACTTGGCGGCGACGAGCACTGCAGCGTCATTTCTTTTCTTTGATTTCAATTTAGTTTATTTTTTTATGGCTTTCTGAGCAACCTGCATTCTAGTTACCTGAGAGGACAGTCCCGTAGTACGTACTGGGACCCGATGGGGATCCACCAGTCAGATCATGATCCTTCCGTGTGTGTGACAGCCATTAACATCATGCAAAGTCTGTCTGAGAAGCAAAATACACGCACACATTCATATACCAATTCTGATCCATTAATTGAGTTTTACACCAGGAAATTGTTCAGGGCAGGTGTACCTCATGAAGTGTCCAGTGTTTTGTTTTGCTTGTATTCACTTCTGTCTCAATAATTAGCTCAAAATAATTTAACACACGAAGGAGAAGCATGTCAACCCGAACGGAACAAAATGCTGATTAAAAAAAGGGGCGGCGGGTGCGGAGGGGGAATTGCCTCAGGAAGGGTGTCCACTGTAATAAAAAGTGCGGCAAACGAATCTTGCCAGTGACTCGCTGTTGGCAATCCCCGGCGGGACGAGCCGAGCCCCAAGCCGCAACGTTTTGTGACATGGCGTGCAACGAGAGCAAAGACAATATTTCAATCCTGGGAGAGCTTATTCAACGGAATCACGGTGCGCTCATCCATTCGAACTGCAATTTCATTATTTAACCTCCTGCTACATGTCAGCGTTTGTGTTCTCTTTCGACATGACTGTCGGAAGAGATAAATTACCATTGCATGTTGTTTCGCCCTCGAAATGCTGCACATGCATCACTGCTCGCTAAGCTCGGGCGGACGCGCAGAAACGACTTTTTGCTTCTTTTTTGGCAGTGCAAGGTTTCAGTGCTGGTTATTCAAAGGAATGTTTTTTTTTGGGGGGGGGGGTTATTGGCATTGGAATTGTGATCGTTTTGTGCATTTAAGTTAAATGGCTCCAATATAAGCAAGTCGTGGCATCCTAGAGCATCTGAATTGGTCATGTGGACCCGAGAGGTTGATTCCCTTGGAAATCACTTACCAGTCATTCTGTGTAACTTCAACTCCTCAAAAGGGCGGACAGCTGAGCAGTTGGCCATCAATAATAGAGAGCTCCATCCCCTTTGCCATTAAATATGGATGAGGTTGAACCGCAGACTGCGCAGGTATGCGTTTCCCAAGGAAAGCTGTGAACCTTTCGTTCACATTAACACGTGTCGTAGCACACTCCCGTCCGCTCGAAATCGGAGCCCGGTGTTTGCTTTGAAGCAACGGAGCACCTTTGCTCAAAACAACTCCAAATCTTGAGCACAATTTGGAGTTTGGTTTTATCGGGGGTGTGCATCGCAACATTTTTGCCTCTGATGAAAAATGAGCACAGCAATTATCTTTCCCCATTGAAATGATGTTCCAAGCCGCCCCCTGCCCAAAAACAAAACAACCAAAAATGTTTTCATATGTTTTGTGCGGGGGGGAAAAAAACGGCAGCTGCACCGCATCACACTGGGAGACGCTCTTAATTTTTGATTATCACGTGTAACCAAAATATCAGGAACTGCACTCACGAGGCAGGCCAACTTTACACCGTAACTGTCTGAAAAGGCAAATCTTTTTTAAGAGCAGAATGTTTTCTTCGCAGGATGCCACTGCCTTGTGCGAGAGGTGACGATTGGTGCGTTTCTGGAAAAACAAAAAACCAAAGAAATTGGAAATGGAAATTGGAGATCAAAAAAGATCAACGACGACAAAGGAGCATCAAGTCAAGTGGCGGCCTGACATGAAACAGTTCAACTGTCACTGTCACTTATTTATGTGCCATTTGAAAATAGAAAGACTTTAAATGTCGACGTTCTTCTGATCTGGGATGAAAGCAAAGCGAGCAAAAAAGAAAAAAAATGCACAAAAAGAGTCAGGAACAGACGTGCCATTAACGATACCGCGTTCAGCGGTGGGGATTTAGAAACGCACTCACAATGCAGACATAAAAACAAAGCACCAAAGTTCAAAACAACTTAATTAGAAGTTCTGGGTGCTACAAGTGCGTAGGAGCTGAGCTTGACTCGCTCGTGTGATCCGCGCGGCGCTCAGCAGTGCGCCGTGTTTGTTTTGTACTCATCTTGACATGTTACGGTGACACGGTTCATCCTGACAAACATGTTCCGTCGGCTTCTCTCGTATAAATCGCTGAACAAGAATTTGAAATCGATTTTTTTTCATTCAAGTGAAAAATAATGGGGGGGGGGGGGGCAAAACTGTTTTTATTTTTTGTGATAACTGGTTCAAAACAAACATTGCTGTTTTCGTTCAATTGGTAACGGCGGATGCACGTTGCAAGATGTGAACATTTCTGTCAACTAATTTGGGCCTCAGACGGCGCGTCAGGGAAAAAAAAACCTTTTCACAGATCAGACTTGTCTGATGAAGCCTACAACGTTTTGCCATCCCGAGCGTCTCCCAGTGCAGCGCAGCTTTTAAAATGACGGCATCATTTCGTATTAATATGCGATTAGCCAAAGTGCACGCTGATGGGCTTTGTGCTGCTGAGATGAATAAACAGAAATGATTGTACACATCCCTGCACACGTTTTGATCTGTTTTGGAGATGGATCTTTAATTTGGCTTCTGGAAATGAGACGTGAATGTAGTGAAGAAAACGCTTCACATTTTGGAGAACAGATCAGATATAGTTCAAGATAAGCGATCGTACAATCGACAAAACGTACCTGAGCCGACACGGCAGAAAGGAGGAATCTACACCAGCGAGAGGCTTGCACTCACTAAGCCCCCACTGAAAAACAAAACCATTCTGATTAGATGTATCTTCCCCTCTGAGGATTAGAAGCTTGGGTGAAACCTTCAAGCCATACAAAAATTCATTTGAACAGGTTGTAACCGTCACATGCTCAATCTTCTTTTTTTTATCGCCAAAGACCAAACTCTGTAAAATGAGCCAACATTTATATGTATTTATTTTACTGTTATTATTTCACATTTAGGACACTTTTTTTGGAACTTGGAATGATTCGAGAAAATGGTCCACTGAAGTGGTTCGGTGGATTGGAAACATTCCATCAACTTGACACGCGCCAAATTAAAATGTTGAATTAAACTTGTCGTGTTTTTTTTGCTTTCCCTAACAGATTGTCTTGAAGAGCTGCAGCGAGCCTGCGTGGAAGTGAGCGTCATAATAAGGCAGCGGAACCCGAAACCTCTCGTAACAAACGCACAAGAGTTCTTCAAGGCTGTCACTCGCCTCATCGCAACAAAAGGTCAGATTTAATTGAGTCTTTGAAGAAACTATTGATTCTTGATGTCAGCTGCAAAACTGTCTGATACAAAAAGATGTTGTTTTTGTTTCACCCACATCTCAGTGGGTGAAAAGTAAAGTTGACCCATTGATAGTGGCTGCATAACAGCCTCTGTCACCTTTTCTGTTGCAACTCGGCGCAGGCGATTTTGTACTTTTTCTACGCGGGGCCTGTGCCGGGCGCGCGGACGCAATGGTGCTTAGCAGCCGCAGCGCCCCCGTGCATGTATCGCAAGTCCCGAGAGACCAAGCAGCTGAAAGCCATCATCGCAGAGACGTGACACACTCCGACACATCTGGCCATGCCCACGCAAATTTGCGCATGCATATTTTGCTGCGCTACGTACGTACGCGAACCAACGCGCTCATGCGGAACTATCGCACACGCGCACGTGTGTGGGTGCACACGCCGGCACATGATTAAAAGGAGACGCCAACGAGCAACGAAATGTACTTTCAAACCAAATTGGATTAAGGGTGTCATGTAATGTGGAACAAGCGTGAGAGGAGCATTCCCTTGAAACTTTGCACTAAAGGGATAGCGGCTTTGAAAAATGAGCTGCCCGCATTCCGGTTTGGAGACAATTCACATTCGGCATGGATGACGGAGCATGGATGGGGCAGTGGGGAGGGGGGAGGGGGGGGGGGGTGGATAAGACTCAACTTCCAGACAAAAAATGATCCTGATCATGATCGGGGCCCATGCGTGGATTCATGCGGATAGCCTCACAATATTCATCACCCCCCTCCCGCACTCCGCTGTCTCTTTCACGTATTTTATTTGAAAAGGTTCCGCGTCGCAAGTCATATTTTCTCCATGTTCACCGTCGGTCATATGGTCAATATTTGATGCATTCCATTTGTGGGTGGGGCGGAAAAGCAAGCTCAGCGGCAAGGACATTAGGCTGCTCGGGAAGAGGCGCCAAAGGCCCCTCACTATGAACGCCGTCCACTGGTGCCTTGGGAAACCTGATTTGTTATGACTTCATATGTATCTCAAATTGTTTTTCCCCGTTAAAATGAATGGGAATGCAATTAATCCGTTCCAGCGTGAATGCCTTAATTGATTTTTTTTTTTTTCTCCACTCAACTGTATAGAACAGACACGTCACAAAATTGGCTCTCCGCATTACTCGGTGCTTTGAACCGCAAACCGCTTCAAACAGAACACATGTTGCGTTCGTCTTCACGGGCCCTAATCTGAATAAAGCACCGCTCTCGACTCATTTCCATATCAAATCTTTCAGAGCCCTCGTCTGCATGCGCTTCAATTTAATACTGAGCACGCCATCCAATCTAACACCAATTCACATTCAGTGAGCGACGCTCAAATATTGGACGGGGGTGGGGGTGGGGGGGGGGGTCATCACTTGCTTGTTTTTTTTTGTTTTTTTTTTTTTATGAAGAGGGATTTTCACCTCAGTGCAGAGACCTTCAATCCGCTTGCGAAAGCCTCTGCATGCGTTGAGGCGCGGCTTGCCCTTCCTCACCGAAGGCTTAGCAACTGCGCATTAGACGTCCTTAACCACAGAGGCAATCCCATAAACGGTGCCTAACAAATGCATCAGCGCCCCCAACCGATGTACCAAACTCTCCCCTATTCCTTGACCGAGTCAAATGTTTGTGCATATGGAAGTCCGTTGCGTAGAGATGCGTGGACCAGCCAGTGCGGAGGAAACGGTTTTTAACCGGGCTGCGTCGAATGTATTGCAAAGCCATTCGAACGTTTTGAAGAAGTCTTTCAAACGTATTTGTAAAACGGAGGCTCAATGCCAAAAACAACGCGCCGCTCAACATTCGGTTTGAAATTTCTTCAAGTTTAACTTCTATTTTCTCTTCACAATGTTTGGAGCGCCCGTCGATCCATTCAAACGATTTTATCAATACATTCCAACGGCTTGGCCGCATGTTTGAACGGCATCGAAGCGCGACCTTATCGGATCTAGTCGGAGCTAATTTCGTTTCAACAGAATTCCCGCTGCATTCAAATCGAGAAAGGAATCATTCACTTGGAGCAAATTGAAATTCATTGATTTGTCATTTGCGCCTGGTACGTAGGAATTGAAAAGAATAGTTTCAATTCCTCCAAAAATTCCTCAGTTGACCACAATTGCCATCCGTCATAGGCGTGATTAAGCGGCTAAAGGAGGGAAATGGTATTGATCTCAAGCTGCCGTTGTCTTTCTGTTCGCGGTGGCTGCGCACGTCATCCACCTTTTACAGAACCTTGATTTGAAAATGGGATACGACGACTCAAGTTCTGACACGCTGGGTGATTTCCATGCTCATTAGTTGCTCATTAAGCAGTCAGTTGTTTTTTTATATATCTGTAACTTTTTTATCATAATGCAGAGATTCCGTGATAATAAATCCCTCTTCCTTCTTGGCAAAGGACAAGTTCATAAATATCAACAGAAGTTGGAGTCTAATAAATCAGGAAGATGCAAATATTTCCCGCTGATTTACATTTGAGTGATAAAATCCTGCATAATTACATCATGTTTCAAATGATTGCACGGTAACTCAATGTGCCACATTTCGTATTGTCATCAAAATGCAATAATAGACTTTTAGTCATCGTCACATGATTGGCATTTTGTCACAAACTCAACTTTTTTTTTTTATGTTTTCCTCCAAACGCATGAGTCCGATTTTGGTCGGAGTGGAAAAATAAATCAATCGACTTTGACACGGTTTGCTGCAGACACGTGCTAAAAACTGACATGACGAATGCACTTTACCATGTTTGCATCTTTCCGGATTTTTCACCCAAATGGCGGCGGCTAATTGCATACTCTGCCAACATAGTTTGTGATCGCCAGGAGAAAACCAACAAGATTTTTTCCGAAACGCGAAGTGGATCCGGTCTCGCGGGATCATGTCCCGAATCCGATTGCCACGCACAAAAAAAAAGCTTGATTTGCTGAGATTAATTAAATAGCATCGGAGCAACCCACGGCACCCGACGGAGGGGAGGCAAATGGCTCGGCCGTGTAATGATTATTTTCTGTGGCTACGGCGTGATGAAGCGCTTTGCCTCGGCGAGCTTCTGTGTCTGGGCTGTCTTGGCAATTTCTAGCCGTCTTTTGGATGCCCTCATTAATATTACTGACACATTTGTCTCTCGGTGCCAAACACTTGTCAGGATAATATTTGAGTTTATGCTGCGGAATACATGAGCTCGACACGCATCAATGTCGTCTTTGGTGTCAACATCTTTGGCAATTCCTCACGCTTCGCCGTTGAGCTCGGCGGTTCGCGGACGCCGTTCACCGAGCGGAATAATCCCCGTCAAATGCTTTGCGCGTTGTACAGAACAAAGGTGTCGTTATTTTTGTACCTCAAGGACGCCATTTGATATCAAAATCCGTGAATTAATTCGGGCCAAAGCAGTGTATGTTCTAAAATACTTTAAAGCTCGCCTTTTTTTAGGTGCCGCGTTCTCCAGATCGTTTTGATTCAACGGACTCCTTATGTGCCCGTCTGATAAGAGACTGGCAGGCGAAAAGGAAACGAATCACGTCACTTTGCGTTTCCCTCAATAAATAAACGGATATGGTACTGAGCCTACAAATAAAACACCAAAAAGCACCCTAACAATGTTTAGAATTACAAATGAACTTTCTTCTGTCGATTCTTGTTTCTTTTCATGTCACCATTCCAACGCTCCCCCTTTATCAAGGCTTGGAACTAGCAAAAGTGGCCCAGTAGAGACACTCGGGTGGAGTTTCTTGGGTTTTTTTTTATTTGGGGCGAGGGTTAAGCTCGGGTATTTATTTATTTATTTGGTTGTTTGGTTTAGTTTTATTTTCCTAAGTTTGGTTTGGTCACAAAGAAACATGAACTTTGAGAATTAACAATCCAACCCAAAAGAGACGGTGCGTGATTTCACATCTGAGTCTCCTGTAAGACCGGAAAAAGTTGCTAGTTTTGTCGCGAGTCGCTTTTTGGAAAACGAGTCGCTGGAGGGGTTGCGAAAACTTGCCAAATAAAAAATGTAGCGAGAAGTAGCTAAGTTGGCAACAGTGTTTGGAGGTGCGCTTCTGGCTCTCACTTTTGCACATTCTTTCCTTTCTTTTGGCCAATTCCACTTGTCACTGAATGTGTGTCAATAAATAATGGAGGAAGACACATGGTACAACAATACTTGCAGTCTCACGTGACAGCCTGTACAAAAGTCCAAAGTTTGCGAGACTAACAAGCATGAGCACTCGAGGAAAACATGGGCTGCAATTTCAAAGGGGACTCGAACAAAACTTGTATAGCGCTTGTTTCACCCCTGCAGACCCACGCAGTGAACGGATCACGCGTTATGATTTGAGAATGCATTCTTGTTTGGTTCAACATATTCATTGTCTCGGTTGTTCTGCTTCGGCAGTGGATGCTCCAGGTGATTTGCAGGCTGTGCCTGTCCCCGGTATGCCCACACCTGCAACCTGTGACCTTACTTTCAGCCTCGTTGTGTATGCGCAGGCATTACAGATAAGCCAGAGTCGACCTCGGTTTCTCAGAGTCCATTCGGTGATTCGCCGAGCGCCGTTGTGTGGATATTATTAATACACACGGTTTTCCTTGGGGTAGCCGGACAGAGCCGCGTAATCTCTCATGCCTGCTTTATTGCAGATGATGTGACGCCCGGTGCGGATCGCCATGCCCCGTTTACCCTGGCGCTATTGCACGTGTCTCATCCAAACACGTTCACCTCCACGTGAACGCTACGCACCCCGTATAGGGCACATGCCCCACCCACTTCCACTCCTCGCTCTCACCCCGTCACTGTGTTAGGCAGGCGCTTCAAAAACGTAGTCACCCGTTGGAAAGGCCAAACCCGCATACACTGCCTAACGCACGGCCAGCCTGACATGGCCCGGCGTGTTTCAGGCCTGACCCTTTGCCAAAGCTGTTAATAACACACATTGCCACCCATGGTGGGTGACACAAATGCATTGGATACAAGCCAGAAGGCAGAGTGTGCACCAGAGCATCCAGAGGGACCGCTAAAATGTGCAAAGCACGGCCCATGTGACCACCGCCCACACTTCAGCTTCACGCGGTTTGAAAGAAAATTTGTCAGTAAAATTGTAGGATAAGCTTACGATCAAAAATGACAAGAATGAAGCAACTCTGATGCTATTATCGCCACTGCTTATTGATCTGATCGCTCATACGTGTGTATGTGCAAAACCAAAAACGTGTTCGATCAACAAATGACAAGCTCCATATCTCTGTACAGTTCTCTCGGGGGAATTTACAACATTAAATGGAATTTAATTCCTTCTCCGCTTTGCACATTTTGTTATTCATGAAGCCCCATTTTTATCATGTTCTTTACTCTCCAAATAAATGGAGGAAATCGGTTGCGCTCCATATTTCCCATTAGTTCTCATCTTGCTGAAGCGCGATGTGGCCATGACTAATGTGTGTTTTACTGTATGTTGTTAAGAAGCACGCGGGTATGTTGTACATTTTCTAATTGGATATTTTTGTCATAGTTTTTCACCAAAACATGGTGTTCGTCGGCGACGGATGGACGGGAGGACATTGTTTTCTGCTGTTTTCGTCAGGTATGTTGTGTTTGTGCGTGAGCTCATAAAACTAAGCCACTTGCTCTTAAAACTAATTAAAACTATCCATCCATTTTCAGCACCGCTTATCTTGAACAGAGTGGCGGGGAGTTGCTGGAGCCGATCCCAGCTGGCTTGGAGCGGAAGGCAGACCACACCCTGAGCTGGTCGCTTGTCAGTCGCAGGCCACAGAGAGAGAGAGAGAGAGACAACCATCCACGTCGATCCCACGCTGACGGCACACAAGTCAGGCGAGTGTACCACCACACCATCAGCGACTCTAATTAAAACGCGGTGAATTAAAAAAAATAATAATAATCAAAATGAAATCCAAACTAGCTAGAATGACAAATACAAAACTGCTCTATCACTGGTTGTTTGCTTTTATAGTTTTTTTAAATATAGAGTTTATAGTTCTGTTTTCTTTATCTGACATACACACCAACAACAAAAGTGTTTTGTGGGGACTGGCCCCGGATAAATGTCATTTCCATTCATTTCAATGGGGAAAACGGATTTCACATAGTTCCCGTACCAGACCACAGTATACTTCCTGAAATGCAAAATTCTGTATCATCAGTTTCTCTTCCACGAGAAGTTGTTTCGCTAGACTCTTAAAGGAGCTTATGAGGGAGAAACGGGAAATTTGCGGGCTGCACAGGCAAAGTGAGCACGTCTCTGGGGTGCTGAATTACTGCAGCTCGCTGACTTGACACGGCTGGGAATGAAAAGTAAGTGAGAAAGGACCTCAAAAAAAACCGAGGAGGAGGAGGGAAGCTGAGTGGCGGCAGAGAGCAGAGGTTGATGTGCTCATTTCATTGCCCGTGCATGATCCAGGTGACAGGTAGTGGTGCAGAAAATGGCAGTTCTCGCAGGTCTCCTCCCGGGGGTCATGGGGGATGGGTGTTCACCGGCTTCTCGTAGTGCACAGGTGTGTGTGCGTGTGTGTGTGTGTGTGTGTGTGCGCAGTCGCGGGGGAGAGCGTTGCCATCATTGATCGATGTTTCTTTTTGTTTGTACGCACTCAACATTGTGTGTATCGTACGGATGTCTGACGACCAAGCCGGCTCGCCCATGAGGCAAATATTCAAGATACTGCACTAACCGTCGAAGTAGTTACGATTAGTGAGGGGCGTATGTATTGTGACTCAGCAAGGTTGTATGACTTTTGACTTATCGTTTGCTTGAACTCAATTTGACTTGGATTTTTGCCACAGTAATTTGGGCCTTGCTTGAAACTCAAACACGGAAGAGTATGCGGCAGCACGTGACATGAGTACACCGAGCCGCACTGCCCGTCCAGCCAGCCGCGAGTTTGTTTTGTTCTGACACATAATCGATGTCGCTTTGACCACTATCATTACAATCCAATTTGTTGCTGTTTGATGAGCTGGTGAACGTCTTCGGATCCGAGAAGTCGAGATGCGTGGCATCTGTGAAAGCCTTGAATTCACTCCGAAGCTTTGCTTTCTGATCCCTTGGTTGCTGAAAGTTGTAATTGTTGCTTTTTTTGTTTCGCTGACAACTTCTTCAGGCTTTCGTCATTTTGGAAACAGGAACTGAAACTGCAAATGTCATGTTTAGAAAACGAATTGAAGTGAAATTGCTCTTGCACTGAAGTGCATAAGCTTGTGGGTCTACCTGATCGAGTGGTCATGAGTGTTTTATCAATACCTAAGCCAAGTTTGTCAAACTAAAGCAACCGGTAGTCAAAATGAGCTATTTTACTTAGGACACAAGACAGCATGACGTCAGTCAATTTGCTGCATCCGTGTCCCTTGACCCTTCTTGCCTTTATTCCAATCCCTCTACAATTCTGTACCGTTAACCTAACACGCGGCTCGTGCGGCATCCCGCCCGCAGAAGTCCATTTCCAGTCAATTACTCCCAGTACGTCATGGCGCCCCAATAAAGAAAGAGCAGATCCTCCGGACGCTGCGACGACGTACGCAGGTGCTGCGGCCGGCTGACCGCGCCGCCATAAATCTGGCGTCCACGCAATAAGCGAAGCGCGCACGGCATTATTACAGTTCTAAAAAGGTGGACGGAACAAAAGTTGCCGCCCTTGACTTCTTGCCTGATAAGATTTGAGAGATGGCTCGCTGCATTTAGCCGGGGGGTGGCACACGAGGCCCCGCAAGTGTCTGAGATGGTTGACAAAGTGCAATGGAAAGCGAGAGCGAGAGAGAGAGAGAGACAAAGACGAGTGTTCACGTTGTGCCGCTAATGTAATTGCCCGCACTACTTTGTCATAAACGAAGCACTCACGTGCAACGTTGGCTTATCTCCCACTCCAACCACTCCATCCTCGAATCTTCCATCCCAGGCAACGCTATCTCCAAGCAGCTTAACAACACTTCTTGGAGCCACATCAATAAATGCCAGCGCACATCGTGTCACAGGGAAGGAGGTTCTCCAGTGGGGTTCGAGCAAAAAAATAAATAAACGTCCTGCGGATGATGTATGCATGTCATGAAGCTATTAGTAGATTGTGGCTCCCCTCGATATTCCATGATGAATATGGAACACCTATTTAATATTGATGCATGCGACACGCTGGCAAACGTATGAGCAATTAGACAGAAATGAAACCCAAGTTCAAGACGGCGAACTATACCTCCTCGATGACGTAAAACTCAACTCTCTTCCACATGAAGCGCGTCTGTTCTCGCCGTGTCCACTTCGCTGACGCAAGGCGTTGAAAGTACAGAGAGCAAAAAGGTGATTAGAATGACGATAAAGAGGCCAACGTGGTGCAGATCAGATTCTGACGAGTTACATTCCATGCAGTGAAATTTCATCGAGAGAAGTACAGTAATGCGATCGTATCAGTGAGAATCTTCCACTCATAATAAGGCCTAAACATCCCATATAAATGAGAAGAAAGTTTGCATTTTTCAATAGACCCGGGTCGACAAGAAAGGCCCAGAGTTCAAAGCAAACATTGAGCTGTTATGCTGCCGGCAAATGAAATAAGCTGCCGACACAAGTGAAGTCAGACAGCCCCAAGTGTAAATGTTTTTAAAACCAGGCTAAAAACCTTTCAGGATTCACCGTCTACCTTTATTCTGCCTTTGAAACGTCGTTTTTTACCCCCCAAAAATTTAAATATTCCCCACTGAACTACAGTACTTATTTGTTGTAGGGTATGAAGAGGTTATGCTGTTAGAAACGCGCATATATATATATATATATATATATATATATATATATATATAGAGAGAGAGAGAGAGATATAGATAGATAGATATATATGTATAAATATTTTTCTCCCCCCCTTTTTTTTTTAAAGCGTGTTTAGTATTCCAATCGACAAGGAAAGTCAGTCATCACACACAGTGGGTGGCAGATTGGCTAGCTGGTGTTTTACAAAACGAGGACGCCCTTTGAATGCAAATTACACTGGCTCCGGGGTTGGGGGATTAATGGAAGCATTTCTGCCCTGGGGTCAAAGGGGGAGTAAATGCATTTAATCCTTAATATCCGGGGAATGGGAAATTAAGGTCCTTTGCTAACCTTTTGATCTTAAATCTTGGGGTGAGAGGCTGTTTTGATGAGGAAGGGAGGGCGGGGGGGAAACAACCCACCAGCTATATCTCAGGGCTGTGATATATTTGCCTAACATAAAATCTGAATATTCTCAGTAACATATTCCATGTCGTGTTGCTTGTCATCCTCTGTTATTTATTTGGCTCATGTTTTTTTTGGGGGGGTTTTTTGGGGTGGGGGTCAACAAAATGTCGGATTAGCTCCATTATTTCCCCATAAATAAATGTATGTATCCTTTCGTCGGGTATTTATTTTTATTCATTTTTAGCAGTCTATTGTCGCCAAAGCCAGTAGGGAATGGACCCGTTTCCTTCGGAGAATGCAGCGTTACCCCCACATGACTGAGAATAATCATCGCCATCCTTAATGGACTGGAAATCAGAAATTTACAGCCCCTCCCGGGAAAAAAAAAAAAAAAAGAATGCAAACAGGATATGTCGACTTAAAAGTAGGGGAAAACATTGGGGACAGCAGCTTTATCCATCCAAACATGGCTGCGGGATTACAGTAAACGACAGAGACATGAACAACAGGACTCCCGGGATTAACAAAGGATCTGACAAACAAAGCGAAGCAAAGTATGAAAACAAACACACATTGAGATGCGGGTGGCAGAGCATGAAGGCAAGCAGCGAGACAAATGGCTCGGTAGAAGGATGCGCGTGCCAGAAAGGCCCAAACAAATTAGTGAAGGACAGAAGAAGAAAAAAGCGGCAATCGCATAACAGGGAAAGTTTGTTTGCATGGCTTTATTCCATAGGCTATCACGTTCCGTTTTTATGTGAAATCGGTGGTTTTTGGAATGTAAAAAGTCGAAAGGTTCTCCGCACTTAAGTCATTTTGTTTTCCTGAGAGGCACTTCGATGCCACTTGATGGACCACGAAGCAAAGTTACTTTGTATTTTCAACTCCTGTGTCATGTCTGTCCTAATTCCACTCGTCACGTGACTCTTCTCTCCAGAATATTATTTTTCAGCCTCCCTCTTTGTGTATTTTTGCACATGGGGTAACAAATTGCACTTGTCAAGTCAACTTTATCGTCAAATGTGCTACATGTGCAACATACAGCACAGATGAAATTACATTCCGCAGGAAAGAGAGAGTCACACTTGGCTTTGGATGTTAGCATCAGGCAGATAAATGCATCTCCGGGAAAATCGATTTCAGCTCTTATAGATTATATAGATCTATATATAGATAGATATATAGATTCTCTCTTCAAAAGGCATGTTTGAACACGAATAAGAGCCTCACCTTCCAAAATATGACCCTGTGGCAGTGAATGACAGAAGCAAGCAAGAAATAAGTAAATAAAGTTGGCATTTGGTGAAGCCATTCAGCTATCCGGGATGTCAAGCCTGATTCATTTTCTTTGTCGCTTGGGGGACGGATACGTACTGCAAGTGACGATTCGCTTAAGTTTTGGAGGTTGGCCTTCATCAACGCATCCGAGAGTTTTCCCCAGTGAAGACAGTTTGAATTATGCAAGCTTTCAGTCTCTGCTTTAAGGGGTTGGGGGGTGGGGGGGGGGGGGGGGTTGTTTTGTCTTTTCCACTTGCCAATGTTTTCCAGACAGCAGAGGTCTGGGGACATCCAGATGTTTGCTGACCTGGAAGCTTGCACTGCCAGCAGCTGCCATCCCATCGTAAGGGAACCACAGACAGGAGAAGTTTCACTTTTAAATCGTCTCTTGTTTGGTTAGTTTCCTCTCAGCAAACAGACACATATGCATGCACAGATGCGCGCTGACCACAAATGGGCCTCGGCCTGTGAAATCCTCCCAAATATTTTCTCCGCTCTGTCATACTCGAGCTCCATTTCTCATTCCCCGTTTTTTACCACCATGAATTCCATCAGCCAGTGAATTTAAATTGTTTGGAAATTATCTACTGCACTTTCTGCGTTCTACTTCATTATTCATCTCCGCACAACGGTGGTTCCAGCAGCCAAATTTGACTTGAAAACACGTAAAAATGTTCTTAGGCTAGTCAGAGGGAGAGAATCGGCGAGCCTCGGATACGCCGACAAAGGAAGAGGCAACCTGGCAAGAGGCGTAGGGTCGAACCCATTCAAAGGACTTCAAGTCAGCCAAGTTTGTCCAATAACAACATTGAGAGAGTGCGGAAATGGCTAGCAGGCAGCTGCCGCTGTGCTGTCCCAACCCTCCAGCGGCACGACAGCAAATGCAATTTGGCGACATCTTGAAGCTTGATTATAGTCTATATGTCTTCGCCCCATATGTGGCATAGAGAGAAGCGTTTAGTTTCCAGGCACCGGCCCAAACTATGTTCTGAGTAACACGGGATGTTGGGAGGCAGATGTCTTTGCTCCTCAGCTGCTGCCTGGCGTATGTGGCTGGCCGAAGCCCAGCATCGGCGGCGCGTTTGAACATCTGAACGGGGAGCTGAGCGTGTCCACAGATGGCAGACCGGCAGGTCATCCTTACTGTAAAGCCGTCGTGCAGGGACTGAATCATAAACATCGTGACCAAAGAGAATAGCGAGACTTGGATTTTGGCCTCAATCATCAAATAGCCAGACTTTGGCTCGGTCCTGCCCACTTGAGTTTGAGTTTTCGCTATAACACGCTTCGATGTGAGGCGGAAGCGCAACAGGTCGCGGTTGGGCTTGTGCGCGTCAAGGCAAGCTTGACCTCGACCGCTGCAACTTCCTCTGAGCCGATCCCTTTGATCGCGCGACGGTTTTCTCTCTCCCCTCCCCTGCTAAATGCCGGAAAATGGGGCCAAATGTCACCACTGAATTAATGTCAGCGCAACACATTTGTGTGCCGAAAACAGGCAAACAGATGTTTGATGATTTTGTCCATTTTTCCTACCCTGGAAGCTTGGCAACAAGTCAACATGCTGTTTCATTCCATTTCATTTACAATTTGTTGGTCATTAACTAAATTTCCCCGCTACCTGATGATCAAAACAAAACACGTTGATGAGGTGGCTTCTGTTTATCAACTCTATTAAATGCTAATCCGACCGCTTGACGAGCGACGTGCATTGAAAATAAATGTTGGAGCTGGAAGCATCAGTGGAAATGAGAATAAATCATTTAGCGGCATCATGAATTGTTTTTCTACTACCGCCGTTTCTTGCTGCAGGCATTCTCCGATCACTCTCATATTTATTTTCTAAGTCCAGTGGAACCTCAAGTTATTTGGTTCTGTGAGCCTGTTTGTTACCTGAAAAGTTGCTCGGTCGACAGAATCTTTCCCAAAGAAATGAATGCAAATGCAATGGAAGTGTTTTCTGGAAAACAGCCGAATCGACTGTCCCATCAACCGCGGCAAGTCGTCCTGGTCCTGAGTTAGCACTATCGACAAATAACCATTCACGCTCACATCTTTCATGAACCAACCATGCATGTTTTTGGAAGGTGGCAAGAAACTATTGTACCTAGCGAGAGCCCGCACAAGGATGGGAAGACCACATTCAAACTACCCATATTAAGTCCAGAATCTTGATGAAGTTATCCAGACGATATATCGTCGCTTTCTTGACCCACTTTAGCCTATTTCAAAAAGTTGACAAATTTTAAAGTGGCCTTTTCATCCGTGCGTTTTTCTCGGCGGCCCTCGGACGAAAAAGTTCAGACATCCCTGTGCCAACCGCATGCTCATGCGCCATACTTCAAATTGCGTCGATATTAGGTTGCGGCACTCGATGCATGTTTCTTCATAACCAAAAATGAAAGGCATTCAAACCGTGTCACGCGCAGAACCGCGATCCACAAATTGAAAGGCATGTCGAAGGAGGAAAAACAACTAACGGGATTACGCTCCGTATTAAAACCTCGCTTGGTGCCTGTGTGGCAAGCATTCGTGAAATGCCCTTGGTACCTCTTGTTAGCATGTACAGCCACTCACATGTTTCTGCAGTGCCATTGATAAGAGCGTTACGTCCGCGCTCGCTGAAGGGAGTCGGCTAATTAAAAGCTAGCGGCAGCCAGATTCGGAGGACAAAGCCGTCGGTCCCTCCGGTGCATTTTGAATGCATAGAAATTAGTGTTGTTGTTTTTCATCTTGGAGTTTGAACACAGACGTGTAAAAACCTGACAGTTGAGAGGCGCATAGCTTCCGTGTGTTTGTATTTGCAAGAAAGGTTGAACTATTTCCTACACTGGCCTGTAACCACAACAGTGAAGGACATCAAAACTTTTAGATGACATCAAATGAAATAATGTCGGGGCTACTTAATAAGAGGATGTAGGAAGGGTACGAGTGGTCCAAAAAAACTTTGGCTGAAGCTTCGCTCAAATCCAAAGTCCCGAGACATCGATCGCAAGTGTAGTACACATCACGACAACGTCCACCTCCTCCTGCCAAAGCTCCTCTCGACGCTCTGTGGAGGCGCGAATGAAAAGTGTGCCAAATCAGCTCATCGCATAATCTTTCCGGAGCTCCGTGAAAATGCATTGCAGACTTACGGCGCTGGGAGTTTGGGCCTGTTGAGGGTGTGCGGTAGAGGACACGGGCGGGTGTGTTTGTGTGACAGAAATCAGCGAGACCGCACGCAGGTTTTGTCCCTCCGCAAAAGCGATCGATAAATCATTACAGCGAACGCGAAAGGAGAAAACATGTTGTGGTTCGGGTCAAAATCCATTTGAGGGAAGTCTGTTCTTCCACAAATGCATCAATGGCAAACACGTGAGCTTCGAGTGACAAACGTGGGAAACTCAAACCTTTGCACCGCAGAAGAACTGACGCAAATGATAATTGTTTTTTTTCCTTTGGGAAGGCCAGTTGATTACAATTCAAACATTGCAGCTGTAACGACTGGAGCGCAAAAACAGTACAAGACATTATACACGGAAATAAGAAAAAGCAGAAAGACCCATTTAATATCCTGCACTCCCATTATGAATGCAGAACTGTAGCACACCAAGAAAAGTGTCATGCTGAGAACAAGAACATCTTGACAGTCAAAATGGCTCTTGAATTTCATTGGATCATGGGGAAAAAAGACAAATGAGAGAGACGAACATCCTCTTCTATTCATGGAAAAAATAATAATAATAGATCAATCATGCTTGTGCCTAACATAAAAGCAGTCACTCATGCCTGCCGACAGAAACTGCAATCTGGAGCCGTGTGCATTTTAGTCCTTTAAACGCGGCAAGCACAAATTTGATTGAAAAGAAAAGACAACTATTCTAGTTCAAACAATCTGGCATTATCTGCAAAACAGTCCCAAGAAAAAGGATGTCAACCCTTTGGACTTCTGCAAAACTCGGTCATCATAATCTTCATCTAAAAAAAACTCAACATGTTGTCATTCTTCTTTATTGGACACGCCAACATTCACAGTGCGGCAAAAGTACGTGAGGCTTAGGTTTGGATTCAGCCCGCCTGGAATCCAATCAATGGGATGAGATTGAAGGCATCGGTGAAAGCTGCCCGCCTTTGAGTTTAGCAGCCCCTCACCGATCAGCATTCGGCATTGCACCACACAAGAGTTCCAGTCACGCGCGGCGCGAAAGACTAACGACATTGCGATGATGCGCGCTGCTTGTGATCGATAGCCGCCGCGGCAAAATCCAATGGCTCGCGCTGCGTGGCAAAGCGAACGCCCCCCGCTGGCGCTCATTTGTGTCATTTATTCTCTCGGCGCGGATAGCATCGGCTATTTTTCCTTCCGCCGTGACCTGTGCGCCATCTGTGGCTTTGTTTTGTTTTTGTTTTTTTCTTAAACTTGAGATGTTGAATAATGTGCCAGCGGACACTTGTGTATTGGATACGCAGTACGGCGCCTTTGTGAAAAGCGATTTGAGACAGAACGGGGTTGTCTGCTCTGAGAGCAGTTGTGCGTGTGTGTGTATGTGTGTAGTACAGACAGTCGTAAATCAACGGTACCTTCATGGTATTATCAAACCCCACTCCACCAGGAACCCAAAACAGGTGCATGTCGCGCCGGCGTTGTCGGCGCAACACACACCAATACACGCGCTCCACATTTGCCATCCTTCTGCTGACACTTTAGAATTCAGTTCACGCTTCTTTCTCAAGATTGTACGCGGGGCTCCTCGTCTGCACTTTCCAGTCCGTGCGCCAATTATGCTCGACTAGAAAATGAACGTTTGGAGGGGAAAAACAAACTTTGGTGCAAAACTATCTGCGATAGCCGAGGCTGATTGGTGTTCACAGAGTTGTGCACTTTGTATTTGTAAGACCCTGTTTTGCACCTGCTCTCAAAAACAGTGATGACCACGTTCTGGCTGACCGCGCAGAAACAAAAATGAAGGCTAAGTAATGGTCATCTCTATATTTTAGCCGTACTGAAATGAAAGGCTGCTTTGTATGAATGACGAGCGCGGCGGAGTATTAAACCTACGCGCTGATAAAAGCCAAATATTAACACGGAGCAGAGAGAATCTTAAGTTGACATTTTCAAGACTTCATCTGGGGTCGATATTCAGCGGTGCAGTGCGTGCGTGAGTGCAACGCGATAGGATTCCGCTGGCACTTGTTGCTTTTCATTAAATCATAGAGAGCTTCTCTGCAGCGTCCGTTGCTCTCGTGTTTGAAAGTCTGTTCGATCAGCTCGAGGGACGTTGAGAAAATCTACGTAGGAAAGGGTCTATTCTCCTTCCGTATGCCATAACAAACTTAACTCAACTGTATCTACAGAGCACTTTCGAAAACAGCCATGGCTGCATACAATGTGCTGTACATGGAGCAATTAACAGTAAACAACAAACAGTTAAAGCAAATCGGTAACAAAGCTTCATCCCGAGACAAAATCGGAAGAATAATGATGTAATTTGCTCGTCTTCGGCCTCATTAAGTACGCCTCTGTGACTGAAATATAGTCCTGTGAACTGTCTCCTTAGCTTAGCAAAAGAACTTTTAGTTGTTTAGTTTAGTAGATATATACTGTATATATATATATTTTTTTAATATATATATTTTTTTCAGCAAGGATAGTACCGAACTAGAAAATAAATCTTTTGGGCCGCATCGACACAGCTTCTTCCGCTCAAAATGAATCAACCCTGAATGGGTAGCGCGTGCATTTATTTCTCTGTCCTCCTCATTCAGATGAAGTATTTTCTGTGCTTGGATTGTGCGACGCAGTCCGGTGAGGTTGACAGGTACTCGCTAATCCCATTCAGGCGGGGTCGTGGCCTGCTTCTCGGGGAAAAAATCAGTGCGCCACATCTGGCTGACATTTTCACCCTCTTGGCCGACATCTACTTTGTCAACATTTGTGCAGCCGTGTTTCGGCCGCTGATTGCGTCTCGACCTTTCGCACCGCGCGCGAGCTAAACAACACAAAGGTGCTGAAAAGGCAGCCCGTGTTGTATGTTTGATGGGGCGGAGATGCGAGCGAAGGTGATTTAAGGGTGTTTGTGGGCGTGCAAATCCGAGCAAGCAATTGGATCTTTAATGCAGGGCAGTGATGCAATTGTGAAATGCGGGACTTGTTTTTCTTGCGACTTTTCTGGAGAAATTGAAGGACGTCCGCCTTACTTCAAGCCATCACGAGCAGGCTCTGCGCCATTTGGGCAGCCTTATTGGTCTGTACGCAAATGAAAATTGGACGGCACGCGCGTTGATACGTGAACACTGTATGCATTCTCTTGACAAGTTCACGTTTCAGGCCACCGGGGGACAAACATGACGTTGCCTCGGCAGTCACGGTCCGGATATCGAGAAGGCGCACTTGGATAACTCTCTGAGCTTCGATTGTCAGCCGCACGCGTGCAAGAGTTCCCTCTTCGTCGTGGGCAAAGTGAAGCCTCATGAACCAGCGAGATTGCCTTTCACTTCCCAGCCAATGGGTCATTCCGCCATGTTTCATACATTTTAGTTCTTCAAGGACCCCTGCTGCTCAGTGAGCGGTATTGCAGTTTGTATTTGACACTACACTGAAAGACTGAATGCCAACTATTTATCTGTGGACAGCTGAACTAACTGTGTGACTGACTACATCTGAACTTTCTTTCTCCGAGTCTATAAATGAATGAAGGGACTGACAAACTGAATTGAACAATACTCGTTGCGCTTGCTGTACCTGGTCCTGTGACCTCCCTGTACCGCCTGGACTTTTTTTTCACTCGACAAGCTCGGCCACAAACGAGACATCATCATTCCCCCCCCCCCCACCCCACCCCCGTCACGTGACAAAAACGTCACAGACAAGGTTTCATTTTCAATTTTGAATCACCACTGGGTGACCGTCCCTTTAAGAAACCTTCTGATGTTTTTGGTGACATTTTTTCTACAGTCGAGGCCAATACAGCGACTGGTCGCATCGAGTGGCAATATTGACACCCTTCATTTGTGTTTTTTTATGAGTGCACTTGCATGTTGTTAACTCGTCCACTCTGTCAAAGCGAATTATCACATCCAACGGCACCGTATGGTGACATTTACTCCCGTTATTCTTAAGACACTGGACAAGTAATTTGCCCGTGGTAGCTGACAATTGACTGACGGATCCGCTTGACTGCCCTCACATGGTGCTGCTGGTTCTTAGACGACATACTTTTTTTTTTTAAATACGAAACATCTTATTGTATAAGTCTCAGAAACACCAAGTAAAATTTAATTTGGACAACCTGAATTTGCACATCCAGTCCTTTTTTTTATTTTGTAGATCGCATTTGTATTCAGTCTCATGGCCCCTCTCTCCTTTTCACCATTTGAATTAAATCCAAGTTCTAAAGTCTAAGTGCCATGTTGAACAACCTCTGAACATTCATCAGGAATATTTTTTCTGTGTGTGTGTGTGTAATTTCAATTTGTTGCATATTTGGTGGCGCGGAGTGCAAATAAATGAGGCAGCTGAAAGGAGTCAAACATTTGGGAATGTTTAATTAGCATTCTAACTGCTTGGTTTGCCCAAGCAAATATCTGCAAATGTCTCCGAGGTCCCAAAAAAACAAAGTTCAGCAGGTGGAGCGTAAAGCCCGCAGCATTTTGCTTCTTTTATTTCTGCATTTAATTATTTCACAAATAAATGGTTCAAATGCCACCTGTAATGCTCAAATCTAGATATCAGAAAAAGTCAGTGCACGAGTAAAAATTGGGGAAAGTAAAATGAAAGAACTCGCATTTATAATGATTGGAAATTAAATCAGCAAATATAGCAGCAACATTCGGGACAAATTCATATCAAGTTGATTTTGTGGGCCTGTTAAACCCATCTGTTGATTCTTTACGGGCTGACTTTGAGTGCCGCGTTGCCATAAACGCCAACAGCTCTTCCAGCCGCCCTACCACTGGTGCTGCGATACCTCCGGCGAATTGGCATCCAAGAAAAGATTTACAACACAACCAAACTGTGGTTTCAAAGTAAGATTTCTAGAATGTTTTGAAATGTATTCAAGACCATTCGTGATTTCCGTAGAGGCGTGCGGCTTGTTCACAGTTGAAAGGGAAAATATCATAGATGGAGTTTGGAATACATTTCATGCGTGTTCTTGAACATCACAGAAGTGAAGTCAAGACCAGTCACCATAGTCTGTTATGGTTGAAAAAAAAAAAGAGCTAAAATGTGAATGCTAATCCTTCATTTTCTTCTTGCTTTCACAATTTCCACAATGAAATTAGAAGACATGGACATAATCCCTCAATGAGTACCAAGCCATGAAATAAATTCCAGTTTGTTGAAAAGGAACTTGAACCTCACAGAGGTGACCATTGATTTTTTTTTTTTTTTTTTAATTCATTCATTCCATTATGTGGTTTTTGTCCAGACCGGAGCTGATTAGTTCACAAATGTCCACTTGTGCTTTTTATGGCTTGTGAGTTCAACCGGGTGATGGAGAAAATACCTTAAAAGATTTAATCCGGTATGGATTTCCATAATTAACATCGTCATTATGGCATATGTCTAACATATTCAAGCACCGGGAACCGGGAGTTCATGGAGGGAAAATTATTACTATTTTATAATTGCTACTTTTTATAGCCGGTGCATGAGTGCAGGGTTTTGTTTTTAATCAATATTCTGATTCTATGTTGAAAACTGTTTTAAAGTTTGTGATGATTTAGTACAGGAGGAAGGAACTCTTGCAAAGTTAAAGCACAATATTAAATTCCGCCACGGAAAAACCGACAACCAGAATGCTGACGATTGGTCAGTTAGGTTTGACTTTCAGCTGGAAGACATGGGAAGAGCCAAGTTAGATGCCTCACTTTTGCAGCATTTCTACATTGCAGCGGGAATATCATATACATGATCAAATTATGCGGATGACGCATTTGCTGAGTCGGTCGTCCGCTTTCGCTACCGGTGCCCATTTACTGGTTTGATTGTTTCATTTGCCCGTTGAGTGAGAATAAGGTCGGCCCGCTTCCTTACCGCAATAAACAAACTGCACTACAGCGCACTTGCAACCGAACCGAGACCACAATTTCTAGGCGGGCGGTGTTTAACCCGGCACCCGCTTGTCCTCCGCCTCCGGCGGTCACGAATGTAGGCGGCGCCGACAATGCGGGGCTCAACTCAACTCAACTCAAGTGTATTTCAAGAGCACTTTTAAACAAGAATTCATACAACAACAACAAATAAATTAATAAGACAGTAGAAAGCACAAAAACGGTCAAACGAAAAATCAAGTCACTGGCTGAGTCCAAAGA
Organism: Hippocampus guttulatus; assembly: GCF_054856545.1. Taxonomy (NCBI): domain Eukaryota; kingdom Metazoa; phylum Chordata; class Actinopteri; order Syngnathiformes; family Syngnathidae; genus Hippocampus; species Hippocampus guttulatus. Next base: position 743,052 of record NC_141278.1, on the reverse strand, counting down.
CAAAGAATAAAAATGAGTTTAAGGACGAGTTTTAAAAATGGGCAGCGAGGGGGCTTGCCGAACGTTCATCACGTGTCATTTGTCGCCATTTGTCATCTCGTGAATAAATTGTTGAGGCCGAGGCAGGAGACGGGAGCAAAACATGAGGAGGATCGAAAGAAAGGCACGTCAAGCCTAAGCGAAAAAGAGAGAGAGAAGGAGAAATGGGGAGTGGTGGAGCATGATAACCCAATTTGTTAGTGGCAAATAAATAGCGTTACTCGAAGGTAAATCACCATGCGCGAGAGCAAATAAAATAAGGATGGGAGGGGAAGGCAAGGCCAAGATAAACAACCTGGACTCATGTAAATAAAAGCAACCAGGCTTTGCTGGCAAAAAAAAATACAATAAGAATACGAAATCCATAAATAAATACGAAATATTATTCCTTGTTCAAAGCGGACAAATTGATCCATGCATCAACAGCCACAGAGAACACTCAGTGACAATATTGAGCCCGTCGGTCCCTCATACTTGGGAACATGAAAAGTGTGTTAGCTATGGCTAAGTGTGTGGCAGGGCATGCGCAATTGTATCCTCCACTATTCCGTGAATTCTGTCCTTCCGTGCTTTTGATGTAGTTTAGACAGTTAGCAATGTTTCATATATTGCTTGTATCTGATTTGTTTGTCCTAGTGTACCCCCCCCCCCCAAAAAATATATATATATTTGACCAAATTTGCAGATTTATTTTTTAAAGCATAATTTCAATTCAAGAATATTATTGACAAATGAACAGAGATGATCAGCGTCTACGTCCCTCAAATAAAGCAAAAAGTAGTGTTCACGAAAAAAAAAAAAAATCATCATGTTGCCACTTTGGAGCAGTGTACAGTTGCTGCGGCGAGACTGTCATTATTTTTTAAAGTGCATCACTCCACGGGAAGCGCACCTACATCACACAAAGGAGACGGATGTTCGTGCTGCTAGAAAATAGTCCAGCTCGAGCAGAGTAAAATTCTTTGCCTTCTGCTCTTAAATGAATGTATTTTACATGAGCAAAATAGCCTACATGTAATTTCCTTTCAAGGTCATGTGGGCCGTATATTTATGATTCATTTAACACGAAGCGGAGGAAATGCATAACTCTCTGAAGAGACCGCAATGACCCCGAAAGATTTCAAGGTGAAAGATCACATAAGAGAGACACCGCATGCTCGATAGGTCGGACATCGCTCGGCCCGCCGGGTGGGAAAACGGCTGTTAGCGACCTCAAGAGATCTTGGAGGCAGTCTTACTCGCACGCCAGCGGGCAGGCCGGGACAAAAACATCATATTCCAGCCCCACCCCCCTCCGAGCGCCCCCACATGCTCCAGAAAGCAGAGTCTGTGCAGAAAAGTCAGGTATCATTGCTGATAAGCGTTTGCCGTGCGCACCTGGCCCACTCAGCCAGCATCCTCGCGGAGGATGGAAAGATGAATCCAGGAAATGACACATAATGGGAGCCGAGAGGGAGAAGAAAATAGGCCTTTCTATTTCATTTGAGCAGAATTTTCCGTAACGTTCGTAGCTTGTCTCATTGAAATAAATGGAAATGTCATCAGCCTCGAAAAGCAACAACATATTTTGAAAGTTTTTTAATATGGAAATAAAGCAAATGTAAAACCGGGTTATTATTTTGGGCGTACAATCGAAGAAAAATTTTGCTTTGAAAAAAGGGTATCAGTAATGTTTAGATCTTTTTTATTTTAGATATAAGATGAGCCCAGTTCACATGAGAAACGCCCACATTCTGTGCAACCTACCTTGCCTCTACCGTTGACTCACTTTTTTAAAACTCTGGTGAAAGGAGAGCCCATTATTTCATTTAGTAAGTTCGTGTGTGCGTATAATAATGAACCCAGTGTCCCGCGAGTCTTTAAATTGTAAACGTTTTCAAAAGCGGCTGGCAGTGACTAAGATGCAATCGATGTGGCCAACATTTGTCATTGTTCCGAAACTGTTGACAGTGACCAAATTCTATAAAGAAGATTTTTGTCGCCGTCAACCCGCATGTACCGTATCCCCTTATTCCAGAGGCCCAGCACATTCCCTTCCTTTTTACTACCGGCATTACCATACCTTTGATCGCGCGTGCGCGCCCTACCATCTATCCACCTCATTCCTCATGCATACTGTACGTATCTCCTTTTTTGGGGAGGGGGGGGATATCTTTTTTCCAAGTCAGCACTTCGGAATGTTCTCTTAACAATTGCCCTGGATGGGATTACAACAGTAAAGCGAGATGTCTTTGAAATGGAAATTGCATGCATGGGAGGGCCTCGATGATGGTCTCCTGGAATCCCGGTGATGAACGCCCAGGTTTCATTCCATCTGACATGCGAGGAAGAGGCAGGGAGGCCAAGGACAAACATGCAACAGAGAAGCAGGAGACAGACAGGCACCCGCCCCCCCAGCCCAGAGTTGACAAACAGCTGCATCACCGCCCTCACGGCTTTCACGCGCACCGCCGTTTTTACTTTCATCTGGCTCACAGTTTGAAATGATGCTATTATTTACTCATCATTAGATGCAGAGGAAATTGGTCCCGCCATTTTCTTGATGACACCTCTTCCAGATTAGAAGACACCTCAGTGGCACTGGTGGCTTGATTGCAGGAGAAATGAACCCCCAAAAACTCTGTGGTGCGATATCATGTTTCAATGTGGCCAAATAGATGACAACAAAATTGAGGCACGCTAGAAATGACACTCTTCAGAGAGACATCCCGACAGGGCGATATTGGTTGGAGGTCTAATATGAAAAAAAAAGGATTCCTTTCCTTTTTATGGTTATCATACTCATCCATCCGGTTTCTATGCCGCTTGAGCCTCTCCCAGCTGATTTGGGCCAAGAGGCGAGGTTTACCCGTGACTGGTTGCCAGTTCATTGCAGCGTCCGTATGGAGCACAGGTGTCAAGCTCGAGGCCCGGGGGCCGGATCCGGCCCGCCACATCGTTCCACGTGCCCCGCGAAAGCAAGTCGCCTGTCAACTTGACACTTGCTAAAATCTGCACTGAAAAGGTTGTGTTTGGTGTTCGCCGCGTGTTAAGAAGAACGCAACATCTGCTTCTTAATTGGCTTTGGCAGTTGATAACCGCCCGAAACGTGCGTGACTAACACCTGTGCTGCGCAGCAGCTGTGGGTTGTCAGTAACGGTGCGCTTGGACATCGGATTATAGGTAACCAATGTTTTTAATTTCATGTATTTATTTCTGGTGCAGAGCACGGCTCCCTGCTCGGTAATTTGTTTGTCAAGTTAGCTTCAAGAATCTCAGGCTCTGTCGGATCATGCGTAGAAGCGGATACGGCTCTGCGCCTGCCCATTTTGTGTGGGCCCCCTTCATCCATTTCTGCGTAATTAGTACAAGCCTGTTAATTAAGCCTCTGGGCCCCCGTTACACTTCTCCTTTTCAAAGCTGAACCAAACCGCAGGGAAAACAGGTTCCGTGTCTGAGATCAAAAGACCCAATGATCTTTGTGTAATCATCAATTACCATGCTAATTCTTCACGACCACATCAATGCCACACTCGAGAAGCTGGTGCGGCCTCACAAATGTGTCAAATTAATTCAATCTCGCTTTAAAAAACTGCAGATGAGATCAAATGTGAAAAACAATGAAAAATCTCCATATGTCTTTTTCAACATCAGGGCAATGTTCCATTTTTGTCGTTGAATGGACAGAATGCTCCTCAACGCCTCATAAAACCGTCCAAAGTCAGAAACCTATTTGAGTTTATTATTTTGGAAAAGAGCTTTCCCGTTTTTTGCAGGCTATGAACAACAACGTTTACGATCCTGATGAATAATAAAAACGCAGTCATTTAGTAAATGAGAAATGTTGCTATTTAACTGGCGTTAAGGAAAAAGAAATGGCCACGCAGCCAGTGTGTATAAATAACACGTTGAACTGTTTAATTAAAGTGAAGAGCAGCACTCACATTTTTACTCCTGGTGACGTCTGAACATAAATCAAAGTGCAACTTTTGTTCAAGTGCGTGGCCGTCATTGGCGCCTTTCAACGTGTAGCATTTATTGTACAGTTCCATTTAACGCCGCGTACTTCCAAAGAAATATGATCATTAAGGATTTCCAAGTTGATGACCTTTACTGTGATTTGTTGGCAGAGACTCGCCACGGCTACTTCGCCATTAAGCCCTGAAAGCTGACAAGTGAGAACGATCAGTTCTCAAGCCAAAGCCTCCGCTTGTTTCATGATGAGCAAAGTAAATTTATAGATTCAGAATTTGATGCGATGTCGTAAAACTGTTTAATTGAAGCGTGTAAAAAGCCTGAAGGGAGTGCGGGCCTTCTGGGTCAACTTTGGAGACTGAAGCTGTCCGTAGCGACTTTGCACAGTTCACCCAGTCAAAGTGTCATCTCAACTCAACTGCATGACTTTAAAACAACTTTAAAACTTTCAAACAACCACCTCTGGATACACAGTGTTGTCACTAAATCCTACTTTTTTTTTTTTCACTTTTCGCGGGGCGGGGGGGGGGGGGGGGGTCTGGTACCAATTACCCGCGAAAAACAAAGGATTAAGATTAAGATATCCTTTATTTGTCCCGCAATGGGGAAATTACAATCAGAATTCAGAAAGGAAAACGCTGGGTAGGGAGAGGGGAAAAAAAATCGCCTAGCGATTATTGTACATGAACATTTTAATTTTCAGCTTCAACAGTTCCTTAAACCAGGATGAGGCGTGATGCAATCAACCCTTTCAATTACTTTGATTAACCTGAGCCGTCCCAAGAGAGCAAGTGAGAGTTCTATGAGGAGCAATTTATGTGTATAAGAAAGTGGTGATTTGTTTTGAGTGTGTCTGTGTGAGACAGCTTTGAAGAGTGGGGCACTTGATAAAATGGTGTCAATGCTTCAAACGTACCGTTTCCATGATGACGGGTGTGTCTCTATAACACGGGGGCTTGATGAAGGCGCGGTTGTGAAACTTACTTGTGAGGGCAAGGCGATTTTTGTGTTTGGGTCAAGATAGATTTATCCCCCCCCCCCCCACCCTCCCTCTCAATCAACATTATAGATCATTGCGGGAGACTTGGTTTGCATGTTCTGCATAATTTAGCTGTGGTTTTTAAAAAGCAGCCGTGTCTTGTAAATGCTGATTTGTGGCCCTATTTCAGACCTCAGTCTGACTTGAGAAGAAAAAAAACAATCCAAGTGTTTGTGACTGATTGGTGGCATTACAATGAGTGGTGAATCACTCGTAAGGAATCGAAAAACCTGGATTGGATTTATTTTTATTTTTCTTTACAGAGCCACGACGACTTTTCTGGCCTGACGCAAAAATCTAAAGAAATCAGCCAACGGTAATTAAAACCCTATCCCACAATGTGTGCATTTAAGGGAGGCCCTCATCGTCAAACGGTTGCTTATTCACAACATTCTTGATCCGCAAAATCTGAGAGCAAGTCATTTTTCATCACGGCATCCTTTTCGAATGACTTCCAACTCGGCTGCAAATTGCGCAATTCAACCAGACGCAATGCTACGTCCATTTTAGCCAAACGGGCTAACTACATTCGACAGATTTATCATCTCATGATGTGTTGTATATCTCAAGCCTAATGTGATGGGCACAATTTGTGTGTGTGTGTGTGTGCGCCATCGACACTGAGATTGTGTGTCCCAGGTAGATAAACACTCATCTCACCGCCGCCTTATCATGGCGGTTCTCGACGCCGGTTTAATTCCGCTCGCTGACAGCTACCCTTAGGGCTAACTAATAGCTCTGCCAGCCACCTTTAATTGGAAATCTATGGCTGCGTTTATTTTATACCACAGCTGACAAGCGCAAGTCTGTGTAATATCAAACCACAAACACTCAATCACCGGTGGGTGCGAGAAGAGATCTCAGGAGTAATCCCGTCATCAGTACATCGGCAAGCTCAGACAACAGGGACGGAGAAGAGAGATGCGAGTCCTCGGTTCAGCGTACTTGGTTTGGAGAAATGTGTGCACTAGCTATGTTGCCCGTCCCCGTTGGCCGGCAGCCGCAACGTGATGGTGGCCAACTGCGGCTTGACCCAGTTTAACCCAGACGCAAATAATCTGAGCCTTATTTACGGTCCTCGCTTTGTGTTAGCCTGCCTTAGAATAGAGATGTGCAGTCGGTGATGACGGGTCAGATCCTTGTTGACTTAGAGGCCGGAAAAGTTCAAAGCACTTTCCACTACAGTATTCGCCGTCACATCGCATTTGCAAAGCGGTTCTCGTTGTTCTGAGTGCCTGTGATTATGTTCAATCCACTGATCAGAGGAAACTTTGCCTCAGCGGTGCGCCGGATAAGGCGTGTCGCTGGTCATGAACGCAAAGTGAACTGGGACAATGCGTCCTTGTGAAGTGTGGTTGTGCGGTTTCAACGACTTTGTGATCTTATGCATTAAAACTGTGCCTTGCTGGGGCTAATTGCCCTGTCAGACGGCCCACCGTGTTGCCCTTTCCCATGGACTTGCTTGTCATTGAGGTCACCGGCCTCTCCTGGGCCTTCTTTTTTATGGTTCCAAATCAACCGGAATCGTTTTAGATTATTCAATGCGTATTTTCTAAAGCTGTCAAATCTTAATTAACTCTGACCTATGCAGCTTTTAGCTAAACCCTTGGACAGACAACTTCTGGCCGATCAAAATCGCACTAGTGTTCAGAACTTTCAAATCGTTCGTCTAAACAGTGCTCCAGTGTTACGTATTCATCGAAAGCACAGAGCACATAACGACGGTTACATTTTGAGCAGGTGCTGGAAATGAATATACACGGTCTCATTACAGCAGGACCCGGGCAATTGATCTGGAGGGAGTGGAGAGTGTCAGCCACTTTTTTTTTTTGGGTGGGGGGGGGGGGGGGGGGGCTGGCCGTTTTGCATCTCCTTGCAGTCCCAGGCAAGAATGAGATATTTAACTCAAATGAAAATCAGGAAGGTCGCCCCACATCAAGATGAATTTTTGTCAGGCCATGCCGTCGTTTTCCATCATATCAACATAAAAGCCAAATTCATTTGACCTTCCCGGCATTCCTTTTGTAGTTCGGAGCAGGCGGTGGAGCAGTGTGAGTGAGTGGACTGTTAAATGGTCAAAAAGGCTTTATTGCCGCTGACTAAAGACTAAAAGTTCACGTAGGATAAAATAATGGCTCGTTGCGGAGGAACGCGGCAGTCTCATATCTGGAAGGCGAATCTCCTTTTCTGGCTTACTACTTGGCCTACCCAAAAATGATAACATGACGTGATTTGAAAGGACTGACGCAAGCAACCCGACGATAATTTACTCAACCGTAGCCGATAAACGAACGAAGCATCGTCACGAATGGCCGGTGTGCTGTTACCGTAGAAGGGGAATGAAGATTAAACAGCCCCTCCCTTCAGACCAAATAATTTCGATTGTACATTTTCTGAATCTCAATGACGGCTTGCTCCGTCCCGGCCACGAAAAGCCTCTGGAAGAGTAACTGGCGATCCGCCGCGACAATCCGGGTACTCTTTTCCAAAGGCACGAAATTCTTCCCAATTGTTATGACAGCGCTTGATGGATGCCGGCAATTACTGGTAACCTTTATTCCCCGCGAATGATGCGCTGTGATAAAAGACTGTGGAGAGAGCTCACCCGACAAACATTTCACGTCTGCTGGCACCTCAGCGAATTTTTCTTGCCGTGACGTGACAGCGAGGTTGCTCCAAAATCTTCCATCGCACACTCAAAGCATTTTAAGTAACGGCGCGAGGGCCACGGCTGTGAACTGTCGGCGCGGCGGTATCAATTGCTGAAAATGCTCAGGATAGAGCAGGACCAGAGTGGAACTCTGAAGGATTTACCCCCCACGTCGTCCTTTCTGCCGCCGGCGTTCCGGTTGTCCGTCAGTCTTCCTTGCTTTGCTGTGTCCCGCCCGTGTGGAATTCAATTCATCCTGTAAGTTGCGCCCGCTTAGCACGCGCCAGCTTTCTTAATTTTGCTCAACCTCCATTCTGATATTTCTGCCTGCCAGCTGCTGACTGTTTGCATGAGGCTCCTCCTGCATCCACTTCACTCATTGCAGAAGCCACTTCGGTGTCACTAATCGCCACAATAATAATGACGCCCGTCCTCGAGTGTGTTATTGCGTCGAGGCAAAGGTTACAAATGAAACGAAACGTATTCAAGTCGCAGCGCAAGCTGCTCTTAGAACAACCTTCATTTCCCGGGAAGAAATGCCAAATGTAATATTGACGCTGTAGAAATGACATCGGGGTGACACTGCCGTATAGCGCCTGTTTACCACTCCGATAGACCGATACCTGATAAGAAACTATCTTTGCACGGAGGAAGCAATTTTTACCCGGCAGAGGTGGGCTCAGATGAGAGGAGGAGCTGTTGAAAATTGGACAAAGTGGGAAAATAATCGCCTTTCCAAAGCGGCCACACACAGCAACAAAAATGAAAAGTAACAATTTGGAATCCAACCAACATTTTAGGGTTAAAAAGACCCCCGGCGAGTTCAGAAACTTGTGTTAGTACAAAAGTCCCAAATGTCTGGCATTCAAGGTAGTGTTTTGCAGTTTTAAGTGCCAGCAATCGTGGGTTTCTTTTGAAAGAACGTCGCACAGGATGACTTGAAATTCACCGGAGACTTAACATATGAATCGGATTTTATAATGGAAACCGTTTGACCCTGGTCTGAATCATCTCCATTTGAATTTCATTCAATCAGAGGTGCGCAGGCATTCTCCGATGGATTCGATTGTATTTAATGTTGGACTGTAAAAAATGTCCAACATTTCCATTTTGGTCAATTCATAAGCAGGTGGAAGGCCTTGAATGTATGTGTTCGGGCGAATCTTCAAACTGGACGGACCTTTCGAGGCAAGCTTCCAAATAATGCTTTGGAAAAGCGTACCTTGCGCAGAGGCCTGCTTTCGCGCTCTCCGTCATTTTGGCCGCAGGCAGCCGTCTTACTTTTGACCCTGCGGCCGGCGCGCGCCCAAGTGCGCTAGCCTGCCAAAGAGGAGGCAGAAGAAACCGACGAGGGTCTCTGCTTTCACAGCAAAGGTACAGGATGAGCGATGATTCATCTTCATAATCAAACTCGATTCCCTTTTTTTTCCTTATTTCCACAGCTGAGAATCGAAAAGTGATTAACACAAAACTCCCTTGCCGGGATGACGACGCCAACAGAATTCATCCCTCGTCATGTGCCCCGCGGGCCCCGAGATTGGTTGGCCTTTTGTTTTTGTTTTTCTTCTTTCGCTCTTCTTTTCTCCTCATCCTCATCCCTCCGCTGCCTCATTTTATGCGACGGTCCCCGTTCTTGAATCCAGTAAGTGCTTCTGCACCGCGCAGTTGAAATATCTGTCAAAGGCATTCAGTGTTTAGTGTGGTGTTCCAGAGTTTTGTTTGAGATGGCAGATAGAAATGTACCGTAGACGCGTTTATCTCCATAGGGGGTCAAACAAAGTGGAAGTGTGAGGCGATGTGAGGTTTGTGCAGCGATCCAGGGCCTCAAGCCCAGCGGTGGAGGAGCGGGCACTTGTATTTCTCACTTTATCTTCACTTGAACTCTATCAACCTCCCTTTCACATGCAAATTCAGCACTATTCAAAGCGAGCTCAACTTGTTCATCCTGAGTTTCACACTCGACGCCCCGATGAATAAAGATGCACTTAGCGTGTTCATCGCTATAAACGCAGCGCAGACAGTGATGGACGCGCCAGAGCCCACGTAGGGAAAAGACACTGATAGAGCTTGCATGGGATTTTAGAAAGACTCAGGTGGGTTCGTGGGTATCACTATACGGCGTATGCGTGCGTGCATGTAGAGAGACGGAGAGCGAGACAGACTCATCTGTGTGTTCGGAGAGTTCCCATGTCATTTGGACTCCCTCTGATAGTCCGCATTTTCTGTTATAAAGTCAATCCAACGAGTCGCTTGCATCTCCTTCTGACAAACGACACGATTTCAAGTCTGCAGGCAAAGCACGACGAGGCGACAAAGCGTACAGGGGAAGGCTTTTTACACCTACCATGTGCACCCTCGCAGAACTTCCACATGTGTGAAATGTAGACGATGTAGCCAAGGGGACCGTTTTTTTGTTTCCTCCATCTGACTGCATGAATGAATCAAATCCAACACTCTTTCGCGGCACTCAAATGCACCTCTTGCACGTCGCTGGCGTCCGGCAGTCACCATGGCAACATGCCATTCATCGAAACTATGATCGGTGGAATCATAGCTACATTCTACTGTGCACATTTCCGGGGTAGTGTTACACAGCAATATGACGGCGTTAATATGACCGTGTTATTTCCACAGTTGAAGTGGGACAAAGGTGGCCACCGATGTTTTCTTTAATACGTCAGCTGTACAATAATTCCGGAAACATCTTGTTTCTGCTTGATAGTCCTTAAAGGGGAGGCGGGGGGAGGGGGAAACCCTCAACCCGGCCGGCACCCTGTGCTCGATGACATTTTGTGTCTCATCAGCAACCCGTTTCAAGCATCTTTGCTGCTCCCCACATCATCTTCCAACGCACTTTTCAAACATACAAAGACCGCCCGCAATCACTTTTGATCAGACGCTCTAGATTAATTATACTCTAATTTACATTAAATGGCTCATATTAGCACACTGTTGATTCCCCCCCCGCCCCTCAGAAATAATTCATCAGATTTTATGTGAGAGAACACAGTCTGCATGCAAATGACCACTGTGGACTTGGTGAAAGCAAATGATCGCTTTTCCACAATGTGACATTGAGATCCGTGGTTGCACTGAAAAGACTTGACAAGTTGACCGGTTGTCATATCGTGATCCCGCGCCACTTCACGCTTCAAGTTTGGTGGCTCCGGTGTTTTTTTTCAATGTCAATGATTCCATTTTAATTGTCAACAGCCAATGAGGACACTCTCTCTCTTTTGCCCAATTGCGAGACCAATTATTCGGTCATCATGATCAACAAGATTAGCATTGTAACGACGACACATGAGTCTGAGTTAAGTCACGGGTGTGCTGTAAAAATTCCAAAATGGGAAAGCAACAGATTGGCAGCATGTTTTCTTGTGGTTTCGCCCTCTAAATGGAACGCAGCTGAATAAATGAAAGCGCTCAAGCTCTACTTTATTGCAAGCAGGCAGAGCAATGAAGGACTAAGCCCTCTGATTGTGCCCCTCGTGCGTTGCCTCGCACGACGTGCCATGGATCTGGCCCTCATGACGGTCTGTTTATAGAACAGATCGTGCACCGTTGATATATGTAATGCACTTTGCATTTCATTCGAGGAAAAATGAAAAATGCATCAACGTTCTTCGTTAGCCTTCTGCAGGAGATGGAGCGCCTCTTGTTAACAGGGATGACGAGTGGATGAAAAATGGCTGACCATTTATCTATTTATCTTCACTCTGCCCTCTCTGCAGTGTGTAAGAAAGCGGCGAATATAATGAAGACATCCTTTCGACTCTCTTGTGACTTGTTATCATGAGATTTCGGAGGGGGGTTGCTTTGTGTCATTTGGCGTTTCCGGCATGTGTCCGTCAGTGTCTCTGTGCGCCGGTGTTGACATTTACCAGGCCTTACCAAAGACCGGCGGTGACGACATTATAGCCGCAGCAGGGTGGGTGAGTGCACGAAGCTCTGCCGTTATTGTATTCGACTTAACTCCGCGAGGGGGAACATAAAGCTCAAGCCCGCCTCTGCTTTTGTGAGAAGAAAAAAAAAAAATCACATTTACGAAAATGCCGGCAAACATCACCGCATGAGCGTCTAACGTCGACAATTTGCAAAGCTCGTGAAGAGGAACGAGCGGTGAGATGGAGGTGCATAAAAGAGGCAACGCCATGCTGCAAAGCACCAGCCCGAGAAGAAAAAAAGAATAGGCCTTGGATAAATAATGTCGCCGCAGCAACGATAAAAGCAACCCGCCGTGTCTTACTTTTTAATGCGCTTAAATGGCCGAGAATAACTTGGAGTTGAAGCGATCCACTTGCTTTGCCTCTCTGCTACGATTGGTACCATAAATGACATTTTTGTATGAAGTTCAAAATTCAAGCCGATCAGTTGCGCGTAGAAACATGGCGATCGAGCGGCCGCGAGAGAATTTCGGATCGACGAAGCCACGGTTCGCCGTATGGTCGTGAAAATACGGAAATTGGATCAGAACCAGGCCTTCTCCCAACCTGAACAAGACTGTCCACTCTCGTTTCAACTTGACATCCACTTCTCATACCGCTAAGAAGAAAAATCGATAGCATGCAATGCATTCCTCTTCATCTCGGTGACATAATGGCCACGTCATGTATCGATAGCTGTGAAAAGGGAAGGAAAGAGTGGCATCGTCATGCATGGCGATGGCGTATGGCGGGCCACTTGTGTGAAGTGGGGGTTTTAGCACTTGAATTCTTAAAAATAAAGAAATAAAAATCCTTCCCCCGATACCTCAAGGTAGCTGGAGCCAATCGAACGCTACCGTAGAGGGAGAGTTTAGTTTATGTTTGTGGGGGGAAAAATCCGTACATTTGGAAGATGATTTATGAGCGCAACTAATATGTCGACGTTCAGCGTGAAAATGTGTGCCTTATCCAGGGCGCGCTCCGCTTCAGAGACTGCGACGAAGAGGACAGGAATTCAAATGTGAGCGACTCTCGCATGTCAGGCTAGACGTAATTTATGACTGTGAGAAATGATTTGGCTCGCCCTGACAAAATATCCGCCACTAAGCACCTCGTCGCGTTGTCCCCCAAATATCTGCGCACATGCAGCCACGGCGCCGTGGAGCCCTGCCGTCAGCTGCGCTTTGAGTTGCAGCCATGCCAATGCGCCGTTGGCCACGATATCCTGTGGCAGGTAGTCTGCGTCCCTCCAAACGCTGCTCTCCACCCAGCTGGAAAACCGACACTGTCACCCGGGGAAATTAGAGCCACTCGGAAACATCCTAATTCGGCCACGTTTAACATCTACAGACTGACCTTTGAAGAAGTGCAGTCAGGTCTTGGGGAAATGTGACCGTGCTCGTTAGGGATAGTTGAGTCGATTTGCTTAATGTGAGTGCAAAAAGAAAGAAAATCATGTCTGGTCTAAAGTCGAGCCTCTGAACAGAGTAGGAGTATGTGACCAATGCCGTAGAAAGACGCCAGGGACATTCGGCTCAAGCCTTGTGGTGTTTTAGCATTGCTCACGGTGCGTTTCCTGCTTGTATATTGGTAAATGGTGTATTATCTGGTTTTTGTCGTTCTAAAATAAAAACAATCGTGCTGCACTCGCTCAGACCTTGGGAGATTGTTTAGCTTCATTTGTTTGTGCTACCACACATAAGAGTCTCTTATTGATCTTCATAGTTCATCCCAAAACTTTATTGCTGTTGAATCAATAGATGAAATGCCAGACATGCAACAGGTCAAGCATTTCGAGTTTGATCATCTCCGAATCCGAGCTCGGTCCATTTTAAAGGATGACTGAGCCATCGTTTGATATTTTAGCGGCCAACCCCTCCGATAGGCGCGCGCGCGTCTCGTCGCTCGCTCGGCAAAAATTACGCCGACCATCACAAAAACGTCACGTTCGAATAAGAAACAACATTCCCATCAAGTGTTGAACGGCAAATAATTCAAAACGTTCTGCCTCGCGTCTTTGCGGCTCACGCTGTCTGCTCCCAGACGCTCGTGCAAAACTGATTCTGTCAGGGATGCGGCTAATCGCTGAAATGAATGACTACATCCTTCCTATGGTCGGCGGTCATCGTTGACATTCTAAATGAGTCATTTGAGCTGTGAAAACCCAGAAAGCATTCTGTTTGCATTGGACAGGCTGCAGGCGAAACTCCCAAACCTATTCGGCAGTCAATTTGCCTCTCTGACTCTGATTATGAGCAATGCTGTAGCGGTAATGTTTGATAGTGACTGTAATTTTGCCAGACAGTCCAATTTCTCCCCTCACTTCGTCTCCACACACACACAGTTCAGCTTTCTATACGAGCAATTGCTACAATAAACCATTGTGGCTATAACAGACCTAGAAATCACTTTGCAGCCTTTATGAATGGAATATCACAAGGAATCTAAACACGATTCCGACGCTCAGATGACAAACAAAGGGTCTCGAACGTAGCCAGTTTGAGCAAATTAAAAGTTCTCAACGGCGAAAGAAACGTTTCTGATAGCATCTCCTCGGCTTTCCTTTCTTTGGATCTCGCGTTGGTCTCTAGCATCCCGATCGGTAATTTGCCGGCGTCGCCGGCCGTGGACTGATTGTAATAACACTTGGGTGAATAGTGCAATCAGCACAGCAGCCTTGCATGATTTTCCTGAGGGGACCGCTCGTTATGTCGTGACAAAGAAAAAAATCGAACAGCGGCAGTCGTATGAAGGCAGATTGGTATCAGACGTGGCTGCGGAGCGTCAAATGCAATGCTGCGATTCAATGCGCCGCCTTGCGTATCTTCAAATATAGAGAAGACTTCTTCTACAGCACACCCTCCTTTCTCACTCTGCCCACCATCACCTTTTTTCCACTCACTTTGCGGCCCGTGTTAAATGTCATTTTTTTTTGTATGTTTCATTTTTTTTGGGCATGCCGCGCGGGCCGCAAATGCCTCCCGGGGGTTGTAGTTTGGACACCGCCGGCTTAAGAAATTGTGCATGTCATTTCGGTAAAAAGAGTTTGACGAAATAGACGGTAAAATCTTCCTTTAGCACGACTCGTGGTGGCTTCGTGCATAAGCGTGTCACGTATTATTGTGTACCTATGCACACACACTCGTCTGAGTATGTGTGCTCAAAATGCGGCCAGTGTTCCATAGCCAAAAGCATCACCTTCATCCAAACTGACTTCCTATGGGAAGTGTGCGTGGGCGTGTGTCTGTTTGTTTGCGTACGCACGTGTACGTGCGTGTGAGTGAGCGTGAGAGAGTCTGACGTGGTGAGCATGTCATTCTGGAGCAGCGCGACCTCATTCTGTCATGGTGCCAGAACGCCTGCCTCACAAGCAACGCTGTCGCCACGACTCACTCGTGCGTGTACAAAACACGCACACAATATACAACTCATCGTTGTTAGGAGTCAAATCCGCTGTGAGCAGGCAATAGGAATAGGAGTTTGTACGTCACTTCCGCAGGGCGCAACCTGAACTACTGCACCCCACTCTTGGGGTAAGTTTCAGTTGGTAGCCTGTCCCTAAAATGCATCAACACACCGCTGGTATCTTAATCCCACTCGATGAAGTTGTTCTCAATGCCAACTTTAAAGTACCGTCGGCATGTTGGTTCATCTCACGAAGGGACCACAAAGCAAAAAGTGCTGAGGTTAATTTAAGATGAAATCCAACAATGATCCGAAACCGTTTAGGATTGACTCGAACATTGAACGGCGTAGCGACCCCGTCCGTATAAACCGGCCGCGAAATTAGCTGCCTCACGCGGCTGCGCACTTTCTTGCAAGTGTGTCCAGCATCAAGCGGCGCTGTAAGTTTGTCACAACGTGCTCCCTCCGTACTGTGTGCGTATATCAAATGTGATATTCGGCCGCGCTTCCTTTTTGCTGCCGCACCCGCCGACCATATAAGAGCCGCTGCATGTTGATCGTAAAGCCAGAAAGAAATCCACGGTGCTCCTGAGCAGTCCAGTGTTCCGGGCCATTCTCCTCCCAGCTGACTGAGGCCGGGCGGCCTTTTGAACATGAAGCGGTGACTAACGTAATGGCTGTGACACCGAGACGAGCCAAAGCACTCCATGTATCACCTCGGGGTGTCTTCAACCTCACATCTTCGCACAGCGGAGACAGTTAAGAGGCGTTTGCTCGGCTGTCAGTGCGCCTCGGGGTATCCGGTCTCAACAAGATGGCAGTTCTATATTTTCACTGGCGTTATTAATCTTTCCAGGAGCCCTTTTGCCTTGATGCCTTCTCTCTCTGAGCTACACGGACGGAGACATTTGCTGGCCACCAGCCGCAGCGGCGCCGGGTTTAGTTGGGGTTCGGTGCCTTGCTCAAGGGTTACCTCGACAGTAGTCAGTAAGCAGACTTGCACCCCTCCAGCAACTCGTTGCAGTTAACGTGTGTGTCGTGTGTGTGTCTCTCTCTCTCTCTCGCCATGGAACTAACGAATGTTCTTGCAAACAAAGAACACAGTCACCGCCTTCAGGGTTTCCTGCACTCTGAATGTAAGATGAGCCACGCAGCTCTACCTCGCTCTTAAACGGAACACTTCCAGTCGGAACGCCCCGCAGCAGGGCACCGAGCGCTTGTGTGATCTTTTAACATATAGATTGTGTCGGATTTACAGAAGCCGTGCGTACATAAAACATTTGGAGGGCAGCACGCGTGGAAGGAATGTTGTCTGCGTGTTTTCCCGTTGGGGCTCAGGTTCTCTTTTCTCTGTTTAGCGTGCTGTGGAAATCACGGCGGGCGCAAACACATTTTACCCGTGTCGTCGAAATCCATCACTCCACCGAACCCGCAGGCTCAGGCGAGTCTACTCGTAAAATAAATTCATGTTGTGAGTGGACCAACTTCATAAAAGTCACCGATACCATGTGCGTATGGATGGGAAATGTCTTGCTTCCGATGTCCCTCTCCGTCTTTCTCCATTTTCTCTGCCGCCATGTTTATCCGCCTTTTAAGTCTGTCAATCAACTTTGCCCGCAAGGACTCAACTGAAAAATCACAAAATAAATTCTATCGCCCCGTAGCTGCAACGGAACGATCAGATGTCAGTAAATTTGATCCTAGTTGTACTGTTTGGTGCCTACAACCGTCTTTGTTGCTGATTATTGCTTTATTGTTGTATAAACGTTCGTTGCTCCATGTACAGCACTTTGTAAGCAGCAATGGCCGTTTGAAAGTGCTCTATCACTACAGTTGAGTTGAGTTAAATTGGAGGAGACTGGACTGTCTCGGAGGTGTTGATTGATTCCTTTGTTGTGTACTGTAGTCACAAACGAGGAAATCACAAAATAAATTCTGTAGTGGGGCTATAGAATTGTGATTTGATAATCGCATTTCATCCCATCAAGTATTTCGGCGAGGACAGGGCGGACGAATCCATGACGGTTTGTTCCGTAAGCCCTATAAAGTCCCGTCAAACGGTTGTCTGTGATCTCCATTTAAAAGGCACCTGAAATACCTTTGCATGTCGCTGGTATTCCTCTTGCCTTTGCTCTTTACGGAGAAAAAAAAAAAAATCTATTTGGAGAGTAAAGTGTTTGCACAGACCATTAACTCCAGCTAATGATCATAAATTAGAGTTGCGTCGCTCCACCTGCTCAACAAATGCATGTCTCCGGTGTCTCTGTACAACTCTGGGTAAATCTTTCAGTCCGTCCCCATTACTTTTTAGCAAAGATAATGTGTTTGTTTAAGAGAGTGGAAAGTGGATAGGTTAATAGGGTGGAAAGTGTTAGAGATGCTTCAAACTTATTTAGACTCCCTTGTAAATGTTCATTAAAAGTAAAGGGGGGGAAAAAAAATTAAAAAAACGTGGCTAAATATTTGTACGCAGATAGATTTATGCCGAGCCTAACAAAGGAAGAGAACGGAAATGATGTTAATCTTATCGATCTATCGCTGTCTCCGTCAGTTACGTTTAAATGTAAGGAAAAAAAGAATACAAACCCGTGCACCTAAACACAATCGAGACTTTAACCGGACTCATGTGTTCATGACTTGACGTTTTGTGCACAAACCAAAGTGATTGTTGCGTAATAGTCTCGAAGCAATGCAACGTGTCATGGTTCGTTTGATTCCTGAAGACGCTTGGAAGACAATATTCAAAAATTGTAGCAAAAAAATGCGTCTCGCACACACACAAAACCTCTGCGATTGCTGTCTTTCTGGTCACAGAAAATACAAACTGGCATTATCCTGAACAGGTACATCAATTTGATCGGACCAGGGTTCGTCCGGAGCAAAACCGTGACTGAAATTGATTTGGTCTTTTCCCAAGTTTGAGCAAACAAAATAGACAAATAAAAACAACAAGAGACTCGGGTTGATTTCAAACTAATTTGAGCAAACTTTAGTCACGCGTCTAGTCGACGAAACCCGATTTATTGTGCTGCTGTCTCAAGAGGAATGCAAATGACACGAGGTGGTGGGGGGAGGCCGTCGGCAACGTGAGGGTGAACCAACAATGCGTTGAAGAATTGGACACCAAGTACGCCATTCGCCCCCCCCCCCTTCCCACTGCCTGCCTCCTGAGGCCTCATTGAGGAACAAATATGAAGCCCGCACTCGTTTCCTACTTGACCTATTAGTTCACACCTGTGGGAGAGAGGATTATATCTTTTTTCCTTCTCCCTTCATCGCACGCTCAATTAAACCGGGCACCCCCCCTTCCCTCCCCCCGCTTTCTCAACCGGCGCAGATTACAGATGTTGGATGAAACGTGTACTTATTGAAATGCGGCGCTGCGCTGTAATTTATTCTGACAGGCAGTTATTGCGTTGATTTAAAAGTGAACAGTGAAGGGGGGGGGGGGGGGGGTTATTACGATCGAGGCACTGCTAAGCGTGTGCGCACATAAAGCGCAGGACATAAACAGGACAGGAATCATGTACTGCTTCTCTGGAGCCCCGCCCACCTGTCGTCGGAGGTAATTCAAAATGATAAATCCTGGAGAGCCAGACGTTATTTCTTTCAAAATCCTACATCAAACTTCTTGGGAAACAATTTTCAGGGTGAAGTTAAAACCTTGAGCTGCGTAGCGTAAAAAGTTGATGATGTATATTTTTGAAGTGTGCACGCAAGAACTAGGGCGCCTCCTAGAGCACCTGCTATTTCGGTTGATGTTTGTGGAACAGCAGACGGTGCGAAGCGACCGCTTGATCCGAAATATCCATCACAGGGGCCGCGGTGATGAATCCGCCCCCGGTGAGTCACGCCATGTTGTTAATACAACATGGCGTGTGCCTGTCACAGTGTGGCTCAGAATTCGAGGATTGATTGGATGCCCGTGTCCCTTCTGCTCACTTGTGTATTTACCTTTCCCGAGCGTGGCTTGAATGGCGAGATCCCACGACGTCTTGGCCTAACGATACGCATGAGACTCTTTTGAGTCTCATGCCACATCCCTGCCCATCCGCGCGGTTGCGCAGCTCAAAGGGCTACTTCTCAGGTCGCGATGAATGCCGAGCGCCACCGGTTATACCAGGGGTCGGCAAGCCAAAAAGTTGAAAGAGCCATATAGGACAAAAAAAAACAAAAAACAAATATGTCTGGAGCTGCAAAAAATAAAAGCCTTTTATAAAACTTACAATGAAGGAAACACATGCTGTATGGATGTAGGAGACTGCATGCGGCTCTGGAGCCGCGTGTTGCCGACCCCCGGGTTATACGCGCACGTCAACAAATTGGCTCAAATGACCTTTCGTCTTAATCATGACTGATGTTCATAAATTGCAAGTCTGATTGTATTCCTGATTTCTTGTAATGATGCGACACAATTTTTTTGTAAGTCTCTGGGAAATCACTCTCCCTTTGCCGTCGACTGATTTTTAGTACAGACTTGCAGGAGACGCAAGCGGTCCTTGGGGGCAACCTTGTGCCCGAAGGCGCAATGTTAGTCGTGCCCGAAATCCATCGTACTTCACGACTAACCCTTTTTATGGAAACGTCTTAAAAGATTGGAATCCTTTCTTTTCTTTTATTCTTCGCAAGTTGTCCCTTCCTTGAAAACGGTCCGGGCCTTCATTCCGCCGGAGCCTTTCAAATCTGATTCAGGATGACATAATTAGACTTTGGATGAGATATTTGCTGGCCTCAGAAGTGATGCCCTAGTTAGGGGATGTGTTGCATGGGAAGTTATGGAGCGTAGAGAAGGAAGGAATGCCGTCTCACTCTGTTCGACCATGTAAAGCGCAGTTCAAGGACAGGTGTTATTCACAGTCTTATACTTTTTTTTTTTTTTTTTTACAGCAGTCTACAAAATTCACACTCAACTTCGCAACGTCCTTCAGTCTCTCCTTCTCTCGGGCCTTGCAGCACTCGAGCGCCTCGCACCATCACCTGCTTCTCTCAGCCATCCCGCCGGCTTGGCTGGCTTTCAGTCGCTGTTTATTTGAGTGGCAGCTCTGAAATGCTCACACATGAATCAAAGAGCTGCCCTGCAAGGAAAAACACAAGTCTTTGTCTCTGGCTTCGTGTCAAACTCACATGTCAATTTCTCCGGAAACTTACCACGAGGCGTTACTTTAGAAGACACCTTTCGCAGAAAGAAAGTCTAAATGAAGACACAAGGACAAAATTCCCCCGTCCTTTATCTCGTGATCGTTAAAAAAAGTCTTTCCTTAGCTCATCCGGCTTGACTTTGCCAAGTGGCGGATTTGCGTGCTCATCCTGACCATCCCCCCCCCCCCCACACACACACACACACTTGAAGAGGAGGGTGCATAATGGTCTCACGCTCTCCTCCGGCCTGAATGGTTCCCTTTGCAGAATTCCCGCACGGCGCCACGCCTACCCAAACCGGACTGCTTCCCATTCTCCCTCACCGACTCAGCCACTCATCCCATAATCTTTGGCTCATCGCTCTCGGCGTCTCTTCTTTCAGTGGTTCACGTTCCCACAGCAGCAACCTCCGGGGGACGGATTGGATCCGGCCGGAGACAAGATCGTGATTTCGCCACTGACAGAAATGTGTTCAGCTTAAGGATGCTCAAAGATGACACCTGACTCAATTCTCCCCTGGACAGTGTTTTAGATTTAACGCTTGAGCTTTCTTGAGTCTGGTAGCATCTCAGAATATCGCGACAGTAAATTGGGGTTTCGCCCCTGTAAACGGACGGTTCAATATACTCTGACACAAACGCAGAGATCGGCAATGCCGCCCTACTTTGTTTTATCGCCCAGTAAATAAAATTAGGATCCCAGTGCTGTTTTCAAGACTTTTTTTTCCCCCCCACATTGAATCATACCAAGCATCTCCATTTTTCGTTAAGTTGAGCAAACATGGCACATGAACATAGCAACAGCCCTGGATTTGCAAGTGACGCATGAAGTTCATAAAACAGACTGCGAGAGTAGCTGGAGGAGTTTGTGATCCGCGTGTATTATTGATTCATGGGGTTCTCTGATCCCTCTCTCTCAGCCAACTTCACATTCCATTCCCTGCCAAGTTCCAGAAGAATCAAGCTTCCCATCTACCCATCAATGATTTTCTGTCATAAGCTCCGATGTAACACCGCCGCTTATCTTCATGTGAAATTTCAAGTCTGTGGAACGTGCCCGAGACTAATTATTGATCACCCTCTGGTCTTGGCAAAAGAATGCAATTCTTTGATTTGCACAAGGTGACAGAAAAAAAAAAAATCCCTGAATACACGGATGCAATGTTATCATGGAAGAGGGAGCAGGTACCTCGGCATCAAACCTGTCACGCCACTGCTCGCTGTCTTTCCTTTGATCTCTCTCTCTCTCTCTCTCTCTGTCTGTGCCCTCATCGAAAATCTTGAATAGTTTAACCTCCAACTCCAGACTGCCTTCCCCCTCAAGCCCCTTTGGTTCAGCTGGAGGACAAGAAGCCCAGGACTCAATGAGTCCGATAGAATTCCATTCTTGGACTCTTTTGAGATCACCTCCTTTCTCTTCCTGCGGCATCAGCGGACGGACAGAGTCTCCCGAAAAACAGAAAGAGGGGGCTGAAGCCCACGGGGCTGACACAAATCACCTGAGGCGCAGTACCACTTTGTTACGGCGTAGACTTCTCCCTTTCTATTTTAGTCATGAATAGGTATGAGAGGAAACGGAGGCATTTCCCTTAATTAGAAACGCGAGGCATGCTTGGAGTGCGATCTTTTTGTTCTTCGCCTAATTAGGCCCGCGGATCTAGAAATGCGCTTCTTACCCGCGTGCAAGTTTGGGCCGGCCTTCGGGCGTTGACCTACTAAAAGTTACCCACGCGACGTGCGCACGTCGGCAGCAGCGTGTGGAAATGAGTCAGGAGTGGGCGGATGGCGACGGGCCGGTCAAAGCTCCCTGTGGGGAAATGGCAAGTCAAGGAGGGAAAGTGCCAATTCCCAATGTCAAAAAGCACCTAATGACTCTCCCCAAGGAGAAGGGTGGCCCGCATGCGCGCTCTCGGCTGCACCTTCATCGGGCCCTCGACTGACAGCGGCTCCTAGGGGAGTTTTAAAGAGATCCTAAATGTGCGTGTTGGAGCGCGCGAGAGAGAAAACCTTAGTGAATCCATCCGTCTCCGGACTCGGCTGTCAAAGTCAACCAGATGTTCTGTGAGGGAATTTCATCTCTTGGACTATATGTCGTGATACTGTGCACGGTCATCCTTGTGTTGTTTTGAGGCTTGTGTCTCATTGAGATGCAGCATTTATCAGTGGCTCGTTACCATGGAAGGCGACTAAACGGGCGCAAGAAGATGCTTTATTTACTTTATTAGGCAGAAATGACGCATTTAAAATGTGAGAAAAGTCTGCAAATTAGCTGTTGGCACTACCTTCCACTAGCTAATTGCCTGCGCAGCTAATTGCCTGTTGAATCTTTAGATATCTACATCTATTTAGCTTACTGTACACACGGGAGCGCATTGATGTTTTCCGACCTCCGCTTCAGTCGGTAAACAAGGGCTCATTACCACACTCGAGGCTTCAAGTGCCACGGCTTGGCTTGAT
Source organism: Hippocampus guttulatus (assembly GCF_054856545.1). NCBI lineage: Eukaryota > Metazoa > Chordata > Actinopteri > Syngnathiformes > Syngnathidae > Hippocampus > Hippocampus guttulatus. The sequence continues at coordinate 720,444 of NC_141278.1, read as the reverse complement.
GAACGCCGAACAGCATTCCTGTCATCGTTAATAACACCTTCTGTGGGTGCCGCGCATAAATGCGCGCCTGCGGATCAATGTGCGCCCCCTCGTAGTTGCAACTGGAACAACTGTTGACCTTGTTGGAGCTGTGTGAGCGCACTTGTGCCGATTTAATGAGCACACTGGGGAAGAGGCGGTGGGGGGGGGGGGGGGGGGGGGGGTCATATCATATCATGACACCAAATGAGGCTTTTTTTACGTACCTGTCAATACGCGCAACACATTGCTGAAAAGGTTGAATTGATTCAGTGGCGTACTGTGTTGCAAAATTTGGACAAAATGAAAACGTTAAAATAAGGCAAAGCATCCTCAAAGAAATGAATCGAAGCTTGCTTCAGACGTCGGGGTCACTACCAATGGCAGCCGGTCGGTCGAGAGCGCAAGGGCGTCGGCCCGCCATAGACGCTGGTCATCATTTTACTTATGAAATGATGAGAGCTTAATATGAGTGAATACATTTTTAAATCTTTTTTTTCCCCCCCTTTAAGGACGAGCTAATTTCCACATTTAAATGTCAACACATTGTTTCTCTCTCTCTCTCTCTCTCTCTCCTCCCTCTGGCTCTATTTGGAAAGTCTTGAGTGTCTCCCCAAGGACAGGTACTTATTTTCTCTGAGTACACTTTGAAAATTGACTTTAGCGTGCAAGAACCACGCTGCACAAACAAAGCACACGATCGATGATGACATGAACCTCGTGTGGGATTTAGTTCAATGCTAACGCCAGACAATGTTGCTAGCTAATGGTTTTGCCGTACACTCTGCCCATTTTCTTGACTTTTATCAAGTCTCATCATTTGCCGTGACAGCCGAATCTCCGGCGGGTCCTTTCATTAGCGGTCGGGGGCGCGATGGCACGTCGCACGTTTTTCTCAGGAGCCGTCACGAATGCCAGAGTTCTTGACTCTTGTGCCTTAACCTGTCACTTTTTCAAAACTTTTCATTTTGCGTGTTGCCGTCGAGTTTTCCAGCTGTCGTCCGCCTTTTTTGGGGTGTCGCGTTTTGATCGCTGTCCGGTGTGATCTCATCTTTCTGTTTTATATCGACTCCAGAGATTCCCAGTCCACGAGTGCACTGCGGGATGTTGCCGCGGCCGAATTTTGGGATGTCATTTGTTGATCCTTGAGAAACGGGCCTTGCCCCAAATCAGGACAGACTGATGAAAAGAGTGCGGTCGGTTCATTCGATGTCTGCGGTCTACCAAATAGCTCAAGCGATATTCGTTAGTTTACAATGCAATTTGAATTTTGTTTGATGAGGGATATGCATCATGTTGAAATTTCAACAATGGAAATGGCAAATATTGTGCTTTCAATTGCAGCGACACATTTCTTTATGTTTCAGTTCACCGCATTTTCTTTTTCCTGAGCTCAGTATTTCATTGAGAATTGAATTTGTCGAGCAATTGATAATAATGAAGATCCTTATCCTCTCCAGTGGCCCGTGTTGCATTTGAGATTCTTTGGCGACCTTATTTGAAGAGAGACAATCTCTGAAATACTCCTCGGCACGATGGCATTCCTACTTATTACAAAAGATGTCGAAATTTAAATGTAAACGAATGCTTCCGACGGTGTCCATCAAAAATGTCCTCGTAAAGGCGGATTGTGTGGGTGCACCTCGGATGTCTTTAGAAATGTTTGCTTTCGGTTTTGTCTTCTTTCATCCTCACCCAATCCCCCCACCGTCAGTCATATCGGGGTCTTCTCTTCTTCAACTTTTTCAGTCTGTGCTGCGTGTTGAAATGCGTCCGCATCTGACGCGAAGCGCGACGCCTCACGTCGTAGCTGCCGCCAATTATAAGACACCGTGACGGACGGCGGAGAGGTCGGGCGCATCTTTGTCGTCTTAAATCTCCAATTCCTAAAGCATGTTCCATTTCAACACCCACTGAGCAGACTAAATGCGCCACATTTGTCGCGTGAACAAAATGTCGCAGTCGTCTCATAAAAGATCAAGAATTCATGCAAAGGAGGCGCGCGTTTTGTTCTGGTCCGTGTTTTGACCACGCGGAGCTTTAGGGAGTTCATTATAAGACTGATAAATGATGGAAAAGCAAAGCAAGAGGGAGTCGTCGAGACAAAAGAGCCATGTGGCGAGATCTTCAAAAGTCTATCAAACAGCATGACGGGAGTGAAGAGGCGTGAGGACAAACATTGTCGAGCGGTGTGAAGCCGAGAGAAAGAACAAAAACAAAAGGCGCAGTTGAGCCACCAGAAGGATAAAACACTTTGGAAGGCACGGGCGCCCCGAGTGGGGACGGCAAGGGACACGTGAGAGGGCGTCCATCAAAGTGCGGTCTTTTTGCCTCACGCCGCAGCAGAGAGGGCGGCAAGGCGGCCCATTAAAAAAACGGAAGAAGAAAGAACAACCCCCCCCCCCCCGCCGCGCCTCTTTCGGGCTGCTGAGGAGGCAATGATCAGACCGTCGGTTGCTGATGGCCATCGGGGTCCTTCGACCCTCGTGGGGCTTCTCATTCACTGCTCTGCGCTTTGTCTCCCACCGTCTTTTCCGCGTCCTTCCCCACAGGCTGCCCCTGTAATTGGCCGCCGTCATGTCTGGCCGCATCTTCTCCTCACCCTGCGCTGCACTTTCTCGGTGTCATTTGAAGCGCAACTGGTATCTTAGATGGTGAGCGAAGAAACGGCTCGCAACGCAATGCGGCTACCTCTTTCGTCTTTGGATAGCATGAAAACTGGGCGTTGTCGTCCCCCCCCCCCCCCCTCAAATTTGGTGGAGAGGGTACAGATTGATTTTAGTGCATCGATCATGTCCTGTTTTTCAATATTTGTGATCGCGTATGAAGCGCGGTGCAGTTCAAGAAGGCGAGGATTGTCATTCGGATGGCAAATAAAGGCATGCGTTGTAGTCGGCGCGCTACCCATTGAAGCAATCCAAAGACGTGGTGAAGAAGGTCACGGTCTCTTTTTGTTGCTGTTGTGCAAATTGTTTTGTTTTTTTTGGGGGGGGGGCAATTTTAGTGCAACAGTACATCATAGACAGGTAGAAACTGGAACTTTTCTGACACACCTCCGTAAATATTTGCATTCGAAACTCCAAACGCAGTGTCGACAGCATATGCCTGGAAGGAATCTTTCCAGTTACTCGTTCGGATTGACTCGCTTTGTTCATTCTATTCTGATCAACTTTTTCTTTCAAAGCGCAGAAAGTTTATTGGTGCGAAGAGACAAAAGCAGAGAGAGAGAGAGAGAGCGAGAGAGAGACACCCCAGAAGAGGCGAGTCGTCGAGTGGCTTTTAAAAGAGCCACTTTCGCCGGTTGGGATTCGAAATGAAATCTATGACACTCAACGGAAGAAAATGAGGCGCAATTTTGGATGGCTCATCAATTCACAGATGAGAAATCCACAAGCCAACACAAGCGCCATGAAATATGTATCAAGCTTAGATATGGTTTTCTTTCAGAATAATAATCGGTGCCGTGGACAGCACGGAGCTTCGGAGACCAAATCAAATAACACGCACGCACGCGCGTGCTCGCGCAGAGTGAAGCTGGGCGCAATACAGCTGCTGGCGCTGTGATCCCAGGTGGAATCTCATTTCTGCTCCCGGGGCATGAACAAGTCGTCATTGCGCCGCAGACTGACGCTCGGACTCTCCAGTAGGTCAATGGAAGTTGCCTCGCTAGATGTCCGTCTGCATTGTTATTGCACCATGGAATGGTTTGGAAGGTGATTTTCTGGCAAATGTCCAAAGGTTTGATGTGATGTTCGTCTCAGTGGGAAGCTCTCTAGCTTGTCTTTGATGGTGTGTGTGTGTGTGTGTGTGTGTGTTTATGACCTGTGCTCATAAAACACCTCACTGTAATGGCAGATGCTGAAGCACTGGGACGATGCTTATTTGCTGAAAATCTGCAAATTTTGCTCCTGGTTACGGGCCGCTTCAATGATCACAACTTAAACGGCGGCGGTTATGTTCCATTAAAAAAAGGTGAGGCAAGATTGAGTAGAGAACGCCTTCAGAAGAAAAAAGGACAACTTGTAATTGGTGATGTGTATTCATATCCTCAGACTAGAGGGCGCAAACTCCTGACGTCGGTCACCACATTATTAAATATTGGACAGCGCCGTAAAAAATCTTGACAAATGTGCGTACGGACGTGATAGATGAGCAGGTTCAATATTTTCCCTCGCGTCTCAACAAGAGTTTTCTGGCCCAATCTAGCATGGAGGCTCAGCCCGGCATTCCAAACCCCCCCCCCCCCCCGCCCCCCCCTTTCTTTTTCCTCGTCGACAAACCGACGTCCGGATCGAATTCCGCTCCCTCCCTGCTCGTTGCGGCAATCGGTCACTCCAGTTCACCGTCGTGCCTCTTACTTTGTCGACTTTACGGCAAAACTCTGCAATCCGCCCGTCCCCCGTCCGCTTCTTATTTCTGATTCGGCGGCCCATAAAATTCTTCGCTTGTGTCGACTTGCTGAGAGAGCAGTCGGCTTCTTGCCTGGGGGCGCCGTTCAGAGGCTGGGACTTTGCCTTTCATCAGTCGCAAGCTTTCAAGCGCGCCTATAGGAGGGGACGGCGCGGCGTTCGACCTCTGCCGCGCTCCTCTTTGGTCACCCCGCAAAATTGTGATCACGCAACGCCCCTCGAATCGCCCCAAGAGACGCCTTTGGCGGACCGAGCCAAAGACTTCAACCGCCGAGTCCAAAAAAGTACCTTTCTGACTCGGGAAGCAATATTTACTTGAGCGCCAGAGTGCCGTTTGAGAGAGAAAAGGCTACTCGGGGAACCGTGCCGTAACGTGAGCGCTCCGATCAATCCGAGCCGGAGCGCATCCGTTGTCCCGCTGGCGCGAGCCGGAGCGCGCTTTCTTTTGAATAGTGTCTGGGCGTCGGTCAGGAAAAAGAAGCCCCGCGGGTCAAGTCGCACTCGACCGTCACGACCCTTGCGAACGCTGGAGATTGATCTCTGGGCGATCGTGAATGTGTCCGTGTCGTCTCTCCATTGCGCCTTCTGCCTCCTTCTACTCGTCGGGAGATGGCTCCCTTTGATCGGTGAAGCCGGTAACGAGCCATTGTTATCGGAGCATCATGAGCCAGTATTTGGAGCCTTATGAAGCTCACATTCACAAAGCCCGGTTCCATCTCTCAAACGTCCCGATTTATGTCGGCAGCGATCAACTGTCCGGCGCATCCTTTGAAACATCTTTCCGAAGCAAATCGCGGCCGATGTCGGAGACGTCGCGACCGCCACCTTTGTTCCTCTGTTGAAGGAGATGCAATGCTTCTTTTGTCATTCCGTTGAAACGTTTTCAGAAGGATGACAATTCCATTCCTGCTCATTTCCACTGTTGTGAACTCGGTATCGGGCCGGCCACAAACGAGCGATTCGTCGCGATGCGTCAAGCCCCGGTTTTGTTCTCCGAGCTGAAGATTGTCCCTTCGGTGTGGGTTCGATTCTGTCGTCTCGGAGCCCCCTCGTTGACTCTTAATGACATCGCCAAGACCCTTGAAGAGAAGAGACGATCGCGTCGATAATTTTCGCGTGGTGGCGGCGGTCCTTTTGCGAATCAGCACAAGATACTGACTAAAAAAGGAGCTCCGGGACATGCCTCTCGCCACGTTCTCTCTTTCTGGACGTGCGGCAAATCAATATGATGCATCAACTCCAATGGCTTCACATAGTTTCCCGATGCGAACGTGGGGTTCACAGGCATGAAAAGCCGGCAGCGATCCGATCAATTTCATATGATTACCCTTTTCATCGTGTGTCCCGTCGCGCGATATTTTCCCCGCTGTCCCGTTAGCCGTCAATTTCCATCGGTTAAGATCATTCGAAATTGCTCTTTCTTTAAGGCGAACGGTTGTCTTTTTTATGTGTACTTCCTGGCTTGTAAAACTTGGACCTAAAGCTGATCTTTTGAAACCATTACCATTGATTCCATCTCGCGGTCTTCTCTGGTTCATGTCCTTGAAATGAATTAACCTATTTATTGATCAATGACGCGGCCTTTTCGGGAAGTGCGACGGAAGTCGGCACGTTATATCGGGGGCCTTCTCAATTCCGCCTGCGGTCCTCTGGAATGCGCCACCGTCAGAATTTAGCGCGGCTAACTTGGGAGACGTTTTTCAGCCTTGACTTGGTATTGACGTCTTTACTCTCGCGTTTGGTTCCACCCAACTCGTCTCTTGCACTGCCTCGCCAGGCCCGAGTGGAGGGTCCAGTTCAGGGTTTGTTGTTGTTGTTGTTGTTTTGTACTCCGTGCGCCTGTGTAAGCCTTCTGGGATAATCCACTCGAGTTGGCGCGTGGAAAGTGTTGACTGCAGCAAGGCAACCAGGACCGTCAAGAACTAGTGGTGAAAATGTAAGAAAGTAGATGGCGGATGAGTTGCAGAATGTTCACGGGGTCTTCAGTCGCTATTCTGTGCCGTTTGTTTGACGCCGGGTCGATGGGTAACAGCGGGAACAATGGAGGAGGGGGCGGCAGAGAGATGGCCAGGCACAAACTCGGCTATCTAGGCCAGAAATTGCCAGCAGGGTCCATCCAAAAACTCCACTTCAGAGAGCAAACGGCAACTAGTGGTCCTTTTGCTCAAATTGTCACCGCTGATTTAAACGCAAACAGTCACTGCTGCTTTCAATTTGAGCGAGGGCAATTTTTTTTGCAGAAGGGCCAACAGAAAACGACAGCCTGTTTTTTCCAATAGAAGGCGGCTCCAGTCCTCCCTCGCACGAAAGCGGCTTCCAAATGCTCAACAGAAAATGCAGGAAAGGCCCAGGAAGACCCCGAAAGGTATCCCGGCTGCACTTTCTATTTTGGACAAGAAACGGCAAATGCGGACAGCGTTGACTTTGTCGCGGGCCCGTCGGTTGAAACACGAGCCGAAGCAAAACGGTGGAAGAAGGTGAATAGTCGCGCACGTAAACGGCGTCGTGCGGTGCGAGTAACAGTGGCAGAAACTAAAGGCGTCGCTTCTGTCTGATGTTTACAGTCGAAGCGCCGTTGACTGCGAGCGATATGCTCCGCATACGGTGTTGACTGGTGAAAATCTGCATTGTAAAAAGACCACAGCGTAAAAAATAAAAAATGTTTAATAAAAAACAACAACAAACGGAAAGTTGCCCCTTCCACCTGCGCTTCTACATTTAAACATATCCAAACACCTTCTTCAAATAGGAGGTGTCTTTGTCACTCTCTCGGTGAAAGCTTTATCGAAAGCACAGCAACAAAAAAAAAAGGAAGCAAACATTGTTTCGTGAAGCGCCAAAGTATTCAACCAAACTCTCCGCTTTTGTCGAACAAGACGTCAACACTAAGACACGATGCAAAACACTAAAAAGCAACCCCACTCAATCGAAAACCGCAAACACGCGCTCCTTTTAACACACGAGCTGCAGCGACACAGAGAGTTCTGCAAGCCGTCTGAATGGTCGTTGGAGCTATCTTAGGGTACCCTGCAAAAAAAAAAACGGCGGGGGGGGGGGGGTGCGAGGGGCGCTTGCACAAAAATGCAAAAAACTGAGGATAGGTAGAGGACAGACAGGCACATTTGTGCATTTAGCATACTCTTATTTCAATATCTCAGAAATGTAAAAAAAAAAACCGTTTTTCTGCCTTACCTCAAGACATCCAATATGGGGCAAAGCTTCCCCCCACCCCCAATTCAGAATACCACAGCAAATTTGCAAGAATATATTATTCATTTGCTATCTGGGATGACAAGTGCTCCTCGCATTTCATTTTTGTTTCTTTTTTTCATTTTTCATTTCCTGCACTGCACCTGAGACACAGATACTCACTCACTCACGCGTGCGCGTGCGTGAAATCGAGGGGGGGGTTACCATGACGTCTGACTTTCACAAAACGTGTTTTGATGATTTATTTCTTCATTTGTTTAGGCAAGGAAGAAGAAGTGACCCCCTCAGAAAGTGTGGCGAGATGAAACGGGATAGACACGCAACTCTTACGAGTGAGTCGTTCATTTCCGCTTTTGCTTTTGATTTCTGCTATGACGACCACAACATATCTGTAAAGTCAGGGGGGTTGTCACTGAATATACACACACACACACACACACGTGGCAATTGTCCTTGTTTATGATGATACTAATGCAGCGTGTTAGACCGGAGACAAATTCCTTTCCGAACACTCGAGGACAGCATACATAGCCGAAATGCAGCAATGATTAAAAAAAAAAAACGAAAGAAGATGAGCCGAGATGAATAATATATAAATGCTTGCCGATATGAGGACAGTCTGCCTTGCTCGCAAACAGAAACGAAAGGCGAGGAGGGCCGAGGCATTTTCCTCATCAGTTTTCCTTTTCCGAGCAGCCAGTCCATTCCCTCGCACAAGTCGGCGGACTAATCTGCGTGTCGTGCCGCCTTGACAGTAATGACGAGGCGCTCGCTTTGGGAGCGCACATTTCTAAAGACGCGCTCGATATTGTGGCAGCGAGACAAAGGGCCTGCCACGGTTGCTCGGACGAGCCGCAAAATGTACGGCTCTTCCGACGAGCTAACACCGCGGCGCTGCGAGCACCCTGGTCTGTCGGCCAAACTCTCAAAGAAGAAAAACGACCAGCGGGCCAAAGAAGTCATTACACGGGTGCCGGTGAGGAAAGGATAGAGCAAAGACGCCCGGCGATAAAGCCGAGTCCGATCCGGTTTTAGAATGCGTGCCGGAGTCGGAGTTCTTACGCGCTCCCTCTTCTGCGTCCCGGTCAAATCGACCTGTCAAGTCTCCCTGAAGATAGAACAAGAAAAGAAAAGCGTCACCGGTCCAGGGTGCACACCGCCTCAGTCCGGAGTCAACTGGGAACGGCTGCTTTTCTGATGGCAACCGTTAGATGTGAGATTGACCTCGAGCCCACGTGAGGCGATGTCCCGTTAAAAGCGCAGCCGACGGAAGCCGCTTTCCGATTGGGACGCGCGGCTCGTCATCCGAGCGTGCAGGCGCGTCGTTCAACGATGCTCCCGGAAGCAGCGCGGCGACCTCGGCTTCACTTCAGATGAAGGACGCTGCACAGAGTGAAAGGGTAATTACGCTTTGGGATGGCGGTCGCGTCACCGTTGTCCTCTTTGGCGTCGACAGTGCCTTGAACAGGAACTCAAGATGGGTCGCACCGGGCGCGAAAGGACCATCAAAGAAAAGACGGGCTGGGGGTGAGCCAAGGAATGCAAACTGCGTCCCGAGTAGGTAAGGCGCTTTGAAAAATCACTTCCCACCACCGATCCTTGTCAGCCATGATTTATTCATGGCCGTGTCTTTTAAATCCAATTTACATGCGGAGCACATTCATTCCCAGTTAGCCCCATCCGAGCCTTGCGTGACATTTCAAAGCGCGTGATGAAATCTTGAGTGACAGCAGAACACGGAATTCAAAGGACATTGAGGCCGGGTAAAAAGGCTCAGCTGTTTTCTCGATGATTCGCAACGTGCGCCGCGGCGTCCTTTTTGTCAATCTTTGTCTCGGTAACGGCTTCCCGCCGATCGGATCTCGTCTCTTTCTTAAAGAGCGGAGAGAATTTGCAAAATGAAACAAGGGGGAGCTCCTAAAACTTCCTTTGGCGAAATTGAAGCCCCCCCCCCCCCCCCCCCCCCCCGCATCCCCCAATAAACCACAGGGAAGAAGGAGCCAAAGCCGGGCATCGTCAGCTACAAGCCAAGTGGAAGTGGACAAAGTTAGGCCGGAAGACGCGGAGAGCAAGAAAGCTATTAGTCACGCATTAGCCAGAATCATTTTAAAATGACCCGTCTTTGAAATGGAGCGCTTATTTGCATGAACCCGCAGGACTTTACGTAAAGCTCAACTTGTCAAGGGAAACGACTTTTTCTTCTCACTCACTCCCACAAGAGATGCTGCTGTTTGCCACCAAACCTGTTTTATCACACATGCCAACGCTCGGCAGGTCATGAATATGGGAAGCCGATTTAGCTGTTGCTGTCTTTTTATTTAAAAAAAACAACAACATTTCCGTCACATCGTGAGCTCACTCTCAAACTTTGCAGGGCCACGGCGAGATTTGTTTGCGGTATACTTGCAAAAATTGAAAGGTTTTCTGAGCCTGTTATTTTGGGTTGTTTTTCTGTTTTGAAATGAGCAAGCAGAAAATATTGAAAAGGAAACGAAGAAGAGGAATCGACTGAGAGTGCTACACACTCTTGTGCAGCAGGTGGCGGTGTGCGCCTGAAAGTTGCTTGCAATCCGCCGTTTGCCTTGAGGAAGGAGCGAGTCGTGTTGATCCAAACTCAACTTTTCCGTTTTGACGATGGGTCCGAAAAAATTGGAGGGAAGCGACGTGATGAAAGAAATGCAGGGCCGAGGAAAGCGCATCACGCCCAGTTTGGCGTCGGCAGGAAAAGTGCTTACCATTGCATGAGTGTCTGTGTCTTATGTGTTGTTATTTGATCTTGTGATGAACTGTTCGGTCAAATGCTTTGTTACTGCTGAAGCTGCCGTGAAAGCGCTCTCGAAATAAATACGTTTTGTATTATTTTCACTGAGGTGTTACAGGAAAGTGAAACTTCAATGTGATGTGGGTGCACTTCCGTTGCACTTTGGATCCACGACTTTACATGGGGAAAAGGGATGCAAACTCCACACCTTCACTGTGACTCATCAAACCGTGATGGGTCGTAATGCGTTCATGAAAAAGACCCAAGTGGATGGTAAGGCTTTTTAGGACGTGATGTTTCGTAAGGCGTTTGTGAAAAAAGAGCAAGGGTATAATAAGGTTTTTGTTTTTGTTTTTTTAGGACATGATGTATAGTAAGGCGTTGGTGAAAAGGAGGTTCAATCGGGCACGCAGGATAATTTAAAAGTGAAAAAAATGCATAAAAGACACAGAATTCATATTTTTAATAGGGTGCAATTCATTGAGTATCTGCTAGGGGACACTGTTTTGACCAGAGAAGAAGAATGCAGCAGCCTCAGTCTGTCACTGAGACGGACGGACCCATGACAGCAGACGCTATCAATAGCACTCTCACATTTACACATTTAATAGCACTCTCCTTAGTTTGTAAAGTGGAGGCAGGGATTACATTTAGATTTTATATGCACGTGTGAATGGTTTAAAACTTCCTTTCTTTATAAATCTTGTTTGATCATAAAGTGTATTACTATATTTTGCAATACCAATTACTTGTTAAAGTTTGTACAATCAGTGGGATCAGTTGCAATGCATATATGTGAAGGATAAAAGTAAATTGCACATTTGTTGAAGGAAAACAAACTTCATGAAATGTTTTGTGAAAGATACGTTCATTAAATTTCAACATTTTCCAAATGTTCATGTGCTTCTTTATACCAAAACAAACGAAAGACATATTGTTTTGGTTGTTTATAGCAAAGTATGGTATCATTTTAATGGTCCGGCCCACTTGACATCTACCGAGGCCGTATGTGGACCACCATGTGAAATGAGTTTGACACCAGTGATGTATAGTAAGGCGTTTTTAGCCGCAAAAAACAACCATGTACAGAAAGGCGTTTTTAGCGGAAAAAAAAGCCAACGTATATAGTAAGCCGTTTTTAACCGAAAAAAACTATCATGTACAGTCAGGCGTTTTTAGCCGAAAAAAAACGACCATGTATAGTAAGGCGTTTTTAGCAAAGCGTTTTTAGCCGAAAAAAACGACCATGTATAGTAAGGCGTTTTTAGCATAAAAAAAGGACCATGTATAGTAAGGCGTTTTTAGCCCGAAAAAACGACCATGTATAGTAAGGCGTTTTTAGCAAAATGATTTTAGCCGAAAAAAACGACCATGTATAGTAAGGCGTTTTTAGCTGGAAGAAAACGACCATTTATATATAGTAAGGTGTTTTAAGCCGAAAAAAAACATGTATAGTAAGGCGTTTTTACACGAATAAAACGACATAGTATAGAAAGGCGTTTTTAGCCAAAAAAAACGACCATGTATATAGTAAGGCGTTTTTAGCCGAAAAAAACGACCATGTACTGTATGTATAGTAAGGCGTTTTTCGCTTGAAAAAAACGACAGTATAGTAAGGCGTTTTTGAGCCGAAAAAAACGACAGTATAGTAAGCCGTTTTTGGCCCGGAAAAACGACATAGTATAGTAAGGCGTTTTTGAGCCGAAAAAAACGACATAGTATCGTAAGCCGTTTTTGGCCCGGAAAAACGACATAGTATAGTAAGGCGTTTTTGAGCCGAAAAAAACGACATAGTATATAGTAAGGCGTTTTTAGCCCGAAAAAACCGACATAGTATAGTAAGGCGTTTTTTAAGCTGAAAAAAACGACATAGTATAGTAAGGCGTTTTTGGCCCGAAAAAAACGACATGGTATAGTAAGGCGTTTTTGGCCCGAAAAAAACGACATAGTATAGTAAGGCGTTTTTCGCCCGAAAAAAAGGACATGGTGAAGTAAGGCGTTTTTGGCCCGAAAAAAAGGACATGGTGAAGTAAGGCGTTTTTGGCCCGAAAAAAACGACATAATATAGTAAGGCGTTTTTAGCCCGAAAAAACCAACATAGGATAATAAGGCGTTTTTAAGCCGAAAAAAACGACAGTATATATAGTAAGGCGTTTTTGGCCCGAAAAAAACGACATAGTATAGTAAGGCGTTTTTGAGCTGAAAAAAACGACAGTATAATAAGGCGTTTTTGGCCCGAAAAAAACGACATAGTATATATAGTAAGGCCTTTTTGGCCCGAAAAAAACGACATAGTATAGTAAGGCGTTTTTGAGCCGAAAAAAAACGTCATAGTATAGTAAGGCGTTTTTGGCCCGAAAAAAACGACATAGTATAGTAAGGCGTTTTTGAGCCGAAAAAAACGACATAGTATCGTAAGGCCTTTTTGGCCCGAAAAAAACGACATAGTATAGTAAGGCGTTTTTGGCCCGAAAAAAACGACATAGTATCGTAAGGCGTTTTTGGCCCGAAAAAACGACATGGTCTAGTAAGGCGTTTTTGGCCCGAAAAAAACTACATAGTATAGTAAGGCCTTTTTGGCCTGAAAAAAACGACATAGTATAGTAAGGCGTTTTTGGCCCGAAAAAAACGACATAGTATAGTAAGGCGTTTTTGGCCCGAAAAAAACGACATAGTATAGTAAGGCGTTTTTGAGACGAAAAAAACGACATAGTATAGTAAGGCGTTTTTGGCCCGAAAAAAACGACATAGTATAGTAAGGCCTTTTGGCCCGAAAAAAACGACATCGTATAGTAAGGCGTTTTTGAGCTGAAAAAAACGACATAGTATAGTAAGGCGTTTTTGGCCCGAAAAAACGACATAGTATAGTAAGGCCTTTTTGGCCTGAAAAAAACGACATAGTATAGTAAGGCGTTTTTGGCCCGAAAAAAATGACATAGTATAGTAAGGCGTTTTTGGCCCGAAAAAAAACGACATAGTATATATAGTAAGGCGTTTTTAAGCTGAAAAATACGACATAGTATAGTAAGGCGTTTTTGGCCCGAAAAAAAACGACATAATACAGTAAGGCGTTTTTGAGCCGAAAAAAAACGACATAGTATAGTAAGGCGTTTTTGGCCCGAAAAAAACGACAGTATAGTAAGGCCTTTTTGGCCCGAAAAAAACGACATAGTATAGTAAGGCGTTTTTGGCCCGAAAAAAACGACATAGTATAGTAAGGCGTTTTTGAGCCGAAAAAAACGACATAGTATAGTAAGGCGTTTTTGGCCCGAAAAAAACTACATAGTATAGTAAGGCCTTTTTGGCCTGAAAAAAACGACATAGTATAGTAAGGCGTTTTTGGCCCGAAAAAAACGACATAGTATAGTAAGGCGTTTTTGGCCCGAAAAAAACGACATAGTATAGTAAGGCGTTTTTGAGCCGAAAAAAACGACATAGTATATATAGTAAGGCGTTTTTGGCCCGAAAAAAACGACAGTATAGTAAGGCGTTTTTGGCCCGAAAAAAACGACATAGTATAGTAAGGCGTTTTTGAGCCGAAAAAAACAACATAGTATAGTAAGGCGTTTTTGGCCCGAAAAAACAGTATAGTAAGGCGTTTTTGGCCCGAAAAAACAGTATAGTAAGGCGTTTTTGAACCGAAAAAACGACATAGTATAGTAAGGCGTTTTTGAGCCGAAAAAACGACAGTATAGTAAGGCGTTTTTTGAGCCGAAAAAAACGACATAGTATAGTAAGGCGTTTTTGAGCCGAAAAAAACCCGACATAGTATAGTAAGGCGTTTTTGGCCCGAAAAAAACGACATAGTATAGTAAGACGTTTTTAGCCCGAAAAAACCGACATAGGATAGTAAGGCGTTTTTAAGCCGAAAAAAACGACATAGTATAGTAAGGCCTTACTATACTATGTCGTTTTTTTCGGGCCAAAGGGCCTTACTATACTATGTCGTTTTTTTCGGGCAAAAAACGCCTTACTATACTATGTCGTTTTTTTCGGCTCAAAAACGCCTTACTATACTATGTCGTTTTTTTCGGCTCAAAACACCTTACTATACTGTCGGGTTTTTTTCGGGCCTAAAACGCCTTACTATACTATGTCGTTTTTTTCGGGCCAAAAAGGCCTTACTATGTCGTTTTTTTTCGGGCCAAAAACGCCTTACTATACTATGTCGTTTTTTTTTTCGGCTCAAAAACGCCTTACTATACTGTCGGGGTTTTTTTCGGGCCAAATACGTCTTACTATACTATGTCGTTTTTTTCGGGCCGAAAACGCCTTACTATATCTACTATGTCGTTTTTTTCGGGCCAAAAACGCCTTACTATACTATGTCGTTTTTTCGGCTCAAAAACGCCTTACTATACTATGTCGTTTTTTTCGGTTCAAAAACGCCTTACTATACTGTTTTTTCGGGCCAAAAACGCCTTACTATACTATGTTGTTTTTTTCGGCTCAAAAACGCCTTACTATACTATGTCGTTTTTTTCGGGCCAAAAACGCCTTACTATACTATGTCGTATTTTTCGGCTCAAAAACGCCTTACTATACTATGTCGTTTTTTCAGGGCAAAAACGCCTTACTATACTATGTAGTTTTTTTCGGGCCAAAAACGCCTTACTATACTATGTCGTTTTTTTCGGCTCAAAAACGCCTTACTATACTATGTCGTTTTTTTCGGGCCAAAAAGGCCTTACTAAACTATGTCGTTTTTTTCGGCTCAAAAACGCCTTACTATACTATGTCGTTTTTTTAGGGCAAAAACGCCTTACTATACTATGTCGTTTTTTCGGGCCAAAAACGCCTTACTATACTATGTCGTTTTTTTCGGGCCAAAAACACCTTACTATTACTATGTCGTTTTTTTCGGGCCAAAAACACCTTACTATACTATGTAGTTTTTTTCGGCTCAAAAACGCCTTACTATACTATGTCGTTTTTTTCGGCTCAAAACGCCTTACTATACTATGTCGTTTTTTCGGGCCAAAAACGCCTTACTATACTATGTCGTTTTTTTCGGCTCAAAAACGCCTTACTATACTATGTCGTTTTTTTCGGCTCAAAGCGCCTTACTATACTATGTCGTTTTTTCGGGCCAAAAACGCCTTACTATACTATGTCGTTTTTTTCGGCTCAAAACGCCTTACTATACTATGTCGTTTATTCGGGCCAAAAACGCCTTACTATACTATGTCGTTTTTTTCGGCTCAAAACGCCTTACTATACGATGTCGTTTTTTCGGGCCAAAAACGCCTTACTATACTATGTCGTTTTTTTCGGCTCAAAAACGCCTTACTATACTATGTCGTTTTTTTCGGCTCAAAACGCCTTACTATACTATGTCGTTTTTTCGGGCCAAAAACGCCTTACTATACTATGTCGTTTTTTTCGGCTCAAAAACGCCTTACTATACTATGTCGTATTTTTCAGCTTAAAAACGCCTTACTATACTAAGTCGTTTTTTTCGGGCCAAAAACACCTTACTATACTATGTCGTTTTTTTTCGGCTTAAAAACGCCATACTATACTATGTCGTTTTTTTCGTGCCAAAAACGCCTTACTATACTAAGTCGTTTTTTTCGGGCCAAAAAGGCCTTACTATACTATGTCGTTTTTTTCGGCTCAAAAACGCCTTACTATACTATGTCGTTTTTTTCGGGCTAAAAGCGCCTTACTATACTATGTCTTTTTTTTCGGCTCAAAAATATACTATGTCGGTTTTTTCGGGCTAAAAACGCCTTACTATACTATGTTGTTTTTTTCGGCCTAAAAACGCCTTACTATATATACTATGTCGTTTTTTTCGGCTCAAAAACGCCTTACTATACTATGTCGTATTTTTCAGCTTATAAACGCCTTACTATACTATGTCGTTTTTTTCGGCTCAAAAACGCCTTACTACTATGTCGTTTTTTATGGCCAAAAACGCCTTACTATACTATGTCGTTTTTTTCGGCTCAAAAACGCCTTACTATACTATGTCTTTTTTTTCGGCTCAAAAATATACTATGTCGGTTTTTTCGGGCTAAAAACGCCTTACTATACTATGTCGTTTTTTTCGGCTCAAAAACGCCTTACTATACTATGTCGTATTTTTCAGCTTAAAAACGCCTTACTATACTATGTCGTTTTTTTCGGCTCAAATACGCCTTACTATACTATGTCGGTTTTTTTTCGGCTCAAAACGCCTTACTATACTATGTCGTTTTTTTAGGGCAAAAACGCCTTACTATACTATGTCGTTTTTTCGGGCCAAAAACGCCTTACTATACTATGTCGTTTTTTTCGGCTCAAAAACGCCTTACTATACTATGTCGTTTTTTTCGGGCCAAAAACGCCTTACTATACTATGTCGTTTTCTTCGGCTCAAAAACGCCTTACTATACTATGTCGTTTTTTTCGGCTCAAAAACGCCTTACTATACTATGTCGTTTTTTTAGGGCAAAAACGCCTTACTATACTATGTCGTTTTTTTCGGGCCAAAAACGCCTTACTATACTATGTGGTTTTTTTCGGGCCAAAAACACCTTACTATTACTATGTAGTTTTTTTCGGCTCAAAAACGCCTTACTATATGATGTCGTTTTTTCGGGCCAAAAACGCCTTACTATACTATGTCTGTTTTTTTTCGGGCCAAAGACGCCTTATATACTATGTCTGGTTTTTTTCGGGCCAAAAACGCCTTACTATACTATGTCGTTTTTTTCGGGCCAAAAACGCCTTACTATACTATGTCGTTTTCTTCGGCTCAAAAACGCCTTACTATACTATGTCGTTTTTTTCGGCTCAAAAACGCCTTACTATACTATGTCGTTTTTTTAGGGCAAAAACGCCTTACTATACTATGTCGTTTTTTTCGGGCCAAAAACACCTTACTATTACTATGTAGTTTTTTTCGGCTCAAAAACGCCTTACTATATGATGTCGTTTTTTTTCGGGCCAAAGACGCCTTATATACTATGTCTGGTTTTTTTCGGGCCAAAAACACCTTACTATTACTATGTCGTTTTTTTCGGGCCAAAAAGGCCTTATATACTATGTCGTATTTTTCAGCTTAAAAACGCCTTACTATACTATGTCGTTTTTTTCGGGCCAAAAAGGCCTTACTATACATGGTTGTTTTTTTGGGCAAAAATCACCCGACTATCCATGGTCGTTTTTCGGGGGGGGAAAAAAATGACTTACTCTCCATGGTCGATTATTTTAGGTTAAAACAACATTTCTACATGGACGACTGTCACTGGGAACTTGAGACGCCTATCCCAGCTTTAGGCCATTGGAACCGACATGTATGCTGTCACTGGACGGGGTTTGAACCTGCACTGCCTGGACGGAAAGCCAGCGTGTATACCTCTGAGTTGCTTTGCACGATAGGCATATTTGACATGCACTCTGGAGGGTATACAGGAAAAAGTAACTGTTTGGGGGGGTTTTTCTGACTTCACTGGGCGGGGTTTGAACCCGCGCTGCCTGGACGGAAAGCCAGCGTGTATACCCTTACACCACCAGTGACTGTGAGTTGCTTTGCACGATAGGCATATTTGACATGCACTCTGGAAGGTATGCAGGAAAAAGTAACTGTTTGGTATTTTTTTCTTACTTCACTGGGCGGGGTTTGAACCCACGCTGCCTGGACGGAAAGCCAGCGTGTATACCCCTACACCACCAGTGACTGTGATTTGCTCTGCACGATAGGCATATTTGACATGCACTCTGGAAGGTATGCAGGAAAAAGTAACTGGTATTTTTTTTTCTTACTTCACTGGGCGGGGTTTGAACCCGCGCTGCCTGGACGGAAAGCCAGCGTGTATACCCCTACACCACCAGTGACTGTGATTTGCTCTGCACGATAGGCATATTTGGCATGCACTTTGGAGTGTTTGCAGGAAAATGGTTTCTCGGCTAAAAACGCCTTACTATACATGGTTGTTTTTTTCGGCTCAAAATGCCTTACTATACATGGCCATTTGTTTGGTTAAAAACGCCTTACTGTACATGGTCGTTTTTTTCGGCTCAAAACGCTTTGCTAAAAGCGCCTTACTACACATGGTCGTTTTTTTCCGCTAAAAACGCCTTTCTGTACATGGTTGTTTTTTGCGGCTAAAAACGCCTTACTATGCATCACTGGTGTCAAACTTGTACATCCCAGCCTGCTCACTTGGGCCCCCTGGCCTAGCATTTTACTTGATAATAATAATAATACATTTTATTTGAAAGCACTTTTCATCACACTCAAAGACACTTTACAAGAGCTTAAAACACAGGATAAAAATGTGCACTTAAAACAAGCATACATAATTTACAAAAGCACATTTAGATGAACAAAAAGCAAAATGGGTAAAAGAGATTAAAAGGTGTTAAAAGCATTGCGGAACAGATGAGTTTTAAGAGATGATTTGAAGGATTGGAGGTCAGTACAGTTGCGGATGCGTTGTGGTAGAGCGTTCCAGAGGGTGGGGGCGGCGACGGAGAAGGCTCGGTCCCCCCAGGTTTTGAGCTTGGTCACGGGGATGGCGAGGAGGTTTGTGTTTGAGGAGCTAAGATTGCGGGAAGGAGTGTATTGGTAAAGGAGGTCGGAAAGATAGGAGGAGGCCTGATTGTGAAGGGGCTTCATAGGTGAGTAGGAGCAGTTTAAATTGAATACGCTGGGGAACGGGGAGCCAGTGGAGGTTTTTAAGGACGGGGGTGATGTGATCACGAGTGCCGGTGTGGGTGAGTAGGCGGGCGGTGGCATTCTGGATGTACTGTAGTTTATTGAGGAGTTTGGAGGTTGTACCGTAGAGAATGCCATTGCAGTCGTCAAGGCGTGATGTCCAGCATTTTGCACGCAGCTACGGTTGTTTCTGTAGGCATAAATACTGTGGAGTTGAGAAGCACTCAAAGATGACGCCACCGTGGTCTCATTCGGGGCAAGAATGTCTTTGTTGTCTGTAAAAGTTACAGAGGAAACCTGATGCTTGCTTTCAACGCCTTCTCGCTTTGCCACGGTATGACAAAGGGCATTTCATGATTCGGGCTTCTGAAACACGTCGCTTCACATGAATTCACTTCATCCCGGCTTGACTTGTGATGGCACGAGAGAGGCTGCCCGTCTCGTGGGGAAAGGCTGCAAGGAGAAAGGACAAGAACGCTACTTCAGAGGTGGCAAACATACTCAGGATCTGTGCTGATGGAAGGGTAGGGAAACAAATGCATTGACTTAAGAAGGCAAAAAATATACAGTGCAGTATATATTCTACAGTTGCGTCTTTTTTTTCCCCAAGATTCCGTGTTAGCTTTCGCATAACCTTACGTGTGCGCTTGTCTGAGTTTGTCACCGCGAGGTTCGGTCCAAGCGAGCCGGAGTCTGACTGAGGCAAAGTCCTCGAGTGGACAAGCAGCCTGGAGAGAGAGAGAGAGAGATTGCGATTCCGTCCAAGATGCCAGGCCTTGGCGGAGCCTTTGCGTCCTCCTTTTCACAAACGCGCGGCCGATGACAAAGCCCGAAGTGGCCTTCCTGGAATGCCCGAGATTTGCCAATCGACGAGCGCCGTCGGACCGCTAAGCGGAATTTAGCAACATACCGGTGTCAACACGAATGCCCGCAGGCATGTAATTCCTGATTTGCTTCGTGGCTCGCGTTTATTTTCAACTTTGTTTTGCGACGAAAATTGCCTCCGAGATGTTCGCGGCCCGCGCGTATGAGCGGCGGGCGAGGTGCTCTCTTGGCGAACGCACCTGAGAAGACACGGAATAGTACGGGGGTGCACGCGCATCAAGTTCCTCGTTTCCTCAACCTCTAGTTTCCGCGCAATTTCCTGCGCAGATGCTTCCATTACCTCCAACCAAGAGAACCCCTGGAACGCATCCTGACAGAGGCGTCTGTGCGGGACGCACTCCGAATACTAACTAGGGCTGTGATTATGTGCTTCGCGACAGAAACGGGCTTGAATTATACATGCGCGTCAAACCACACGGAGCTTTGCGGTAAGGAGGGGAAGACGGTGCCATTAGAGGTCAGCTTTGTAGTATCTCGGGTGTCCGCTCGAAGTTGAGGGGAATACAGTGATCCCTCGCTCGAACGCGGTTCACTTTCCGCGGCTTCGCTATTTCACCGATTTTTTTTAGTGCAGTTATTTTAATGCTTTAAACAGCGAATTGCGTTCTGCATCCTGATTGGCTGAGGCACTGACCGACGTGAACAGTCTCCGCACCTCGTCTCTGTACAGCTTGCCAAATTGACCTTTGCAGGTTTTTGGTCTTTGGCTTCATTGTACCAGTGGCGGATGCTGCTCTGTCAAGGAGGGGAAGCTCAATTTCGGCCGACTTCGTAAAATGTGTCCGTTTATTTACACGTGAATTCTACTCGCCGTTCCTTTTCAAAAAAATGAAAAGGTTGCCTTCACCATAAGATCGGGGGGGGGGGGGAATTACGATACACAAAAGAAACAGGTGGTAAACAGAGCACCGGGGGGGGGGGGGCAATACTCAAAAGGCATTTGGATCCATGTAATTAGATGCAAACACCTGATCTCGGCCTTAGAATAAAACATGAAAAGCATCTTTAGTGCCATTTTATCCGTGTTGCATCTGTCTAAGCAAGATAATGAGATCCGCTGCGGGAGCTGTGACAATTCTTCTGGAGCTACGCGAGGCTCAAATACGACGATAAAAATGAACAAGCAATAAAGTCATGTGCGGGGGTGAATAAATACTGGTTTCACCTAATGCTGAAACAACCATCGCGCAAGTGGAATCCAACCTCTTTTCAACCGAGCCCGTTTGCCACATCAACACTGCGGAGACTTGCTCGACTGCCAAAAACGGGACGGCTGCAAATGCCCATTCAAAACTTGAGGGGTCCGATGAAGTTCTCTCCTTTTATTTCACCCCAAAGATTTTTGCCACCCGCGCATGTTGTGCCAACGTGAAGTTGAAAGCAATTGTTTGAGAGCAATCCCAAAACAGCACTTTTGGACTTCACGTGTTCAAGTGCATTCCAATTCCAATTGGTGAACGCCCACGAGAGACTCTCCTGGTGTCCTCGGCATCGCCAAAGAAAATAGGATCACGCTCAATACCTGGGCTTGTTTGAGAGACCCTTTCTATGCTTTTTTGGTGCCGATGTTCGGATTAGCAACAGAGTCCAAAACGTATCTCTTTGACGTTCTTGCTTCTTAAAGCTATTTTTTTTTTTTTTTTAATCTGATGAAGTGTGAATTCATCAGCAGGCACCAGACAGGGCAAGGCGTCGACTTGAAGGACAGCCACGATTTGCGAAAATGTCTCCAATATTTGCTCTCAAGTCAAAGAACTCGGTATCTTGAAACTATCCTAAGTCAGGTCAAGTTGTGATATTTGAATTCAAATCCCCGTCAGGCCACGACATATATCACCATCTTGACTGCTAATTGAAAGTTCAGCTCAGCTAAAAATAAACGGCCCTCCACATCGTGCAGCTGCTGCGAACATCGCATTATCTCCCCATCTGTGCTGCGGGGCCCCGACGACGACGTTGTTGGGTTTTGGTTTTTTTTGGGACAGAGCAATTTGGGTGTCAATTTATTCTTTTCTGTAGCCTAATAGTGGCTTTTTCCACCAGCTGCAGCTCCCCTCAGAGTTAATGAATGTTATTTCTGCGCAGACAAATGCGTCAAGCCCTTGTTTTATAAACATGCGGCGAGGCAAAAGTGAGGCGAAAGTGGCAGTTTAACGCGGGAATTTAAACGCGGCGCTCGGCTCGACATTATTTATTTCTGCCGTTTTTCACGCCTCTCGCCGGTCTGCAACTGGCGCCGGCAAAAGGATGCACCCGTGCTTTCCTCCTTTTAGTGCGTCCTCGCGTTCTCCTTTAGATGCATTTTCAGAATGCGGAAACGGGAAGACTCAATGCCGTTCATGTCGGCAGAAAGCGGGTCGACTCTTGCTGCACGTGGCTGGGCATTAAATAGTTGGTTCTGCTAATGGCGGAAACGCTTAAAAACTGACCTGCGTGAGCCACAAGGCACTGCTGTGCTCCAAACCCAATCTGCGTGCACTTGTTCAGATGCGCTTTGCCCCAGTCTTCCCTCTAAAGAAACAAAAGTTGGATCCTAATTGCTTGGGGCACCCGTGCGACGCCGAGACTCGCTGGCAAATTTGTCATTTCCAAAGCTAATCGGGTACGCGCCGTCGTGGAGAACACGCTCAGCGCATCGCGGGCACCGACGAGGGCTCTGACTCACGCCAAGAGGCTTCATCAAAATTCCACGTGGAGGAAAAGCAATTCTAAACACATTCTCGGTCAGGTCATGATTCTGGCGAATCGTGATCTGAATTGACAAAGAAGGAGAAAGCTCAAAGTGCCAATTAGCACGGATGCTTGTTAAGACAGCCGCTTAACACGTTGCGTGTCAGCCCCGATTGGCCTTTGGCAGCAGCTTCGGGGCTATTGAGATGAATGCCGTGTGTTAAAAGAGGAACAATGCTTTGGGGCCTAAACAAGGCCCCCCTACTCATTGGTGCAATCCGACCAGGAGACGTGAGGCTCGGCTAAAGCACAAATCGCTCCGAAAAGGTCCACTAGCTCAATGCTAACACATAGCGTGAAACACCATCGACGGACTCGTGGATGTTCGCAAAGAGTAAATCGCCCTCCGTTGCAGGGGTGACGCTCCAGACCGCGCCCAAAAAAATGTAAATACCAATGACCTATTGAGAGCGGGCAAGAGCTATTCCTGTGTTTAGACAAATCGATGATCACACTCACAGATGAATGCAAGGAAAGCAGGACGTAAGCATTTGTAATTCAATCATCTTCAGCAAAACCTCGGATGAACTTTCCCGTTTTCACTCTCCTTTCAAGTGTCGCCATCAAGTGGCCAACTGTGGAATTACACCCAAAATAAATGGGAGACACCGTGTAATAGTTGACGTTACGGCGGCAACACAACACAACTCACAGGCTCCGAAATGCACTTGATGATTCCCTTTTGGATGTTTAGCTTCTCAAAAACATTCAACGTTGCATAAACAGCAAAATGTTCAACCAAACCATGAACTCTAACATACTGTGAACAACAAAAGTTGGGGAGTTATTAATGACTGATCATTTTCACTGGGCAAGTAGATTTAAGTTGACATCTTGTCACTGGACAATTTCAATTTGTAAGTTACGGTCGCAATGTATTTCCCTTTTCAATTTGATTTTGTTTAAAGGCGGGGGTGGCAAGTAGGAGAGGGGACGGGAATTGGAGGTGAGTGGGAGATACGGGAGGTTAGAGGGCAACCCCGCATGAAGCAAAAACGGGAAGCCGGGAAGCGGCAGCTGGAGTTGGAAGATGAAAGCATCGCCGATAAGCAAACGGGTAAAGATGCATCAAGATGGCGAGGAGGTGGGAGAAAAGTGTAGGGATGTCCACGGAGATAAGCCAGAGGGGATTCGTCACGGAGGACAAACTAGTCCAGGGAGATACGGTGAGAAAGAGGGAGCGAGGTGGCGCGACGCCACATGGGAGGATGACACTTGTTTTTTTTCCTCTCGCTGCAGAGAGAAGAAGAAAGACGTGAGAGAGGTCAGACAGGCC
Organism: Hippocampus guttulatus; assembly: GCF_054856545.1. Classification (NCBI taxonomy): domain Eukaryota; kingdom Metazoa; phylum Chordata; class Actinopteri; order Syngnathiformes; family Syngnathidae; genus Hippocampus; species Hippocampus guttulatus. The sequence goes on along the minus strand of NC_141278.1, from coordinate 696,508 downwards.
CGCTGATTGACTGGCAGCAAGTCTGCCTGTCATTCAGCATCCGCTCACACTCCAGACGCTAGCTTAGGTTGCCCGGGGGCCCCGCCGCGCGCTCACTCAAGAACACGAGCTTCTGACATTCAAAATGTCTCCGTCATATCAGGAAGAATAAGGAAGTTGTTTTCATTCATCATTTGCTAGTTGTGCCTTTTTATATGATTGAGTTTATTTACAATGTTGTTTTGATGGCTTCAAAGTCAAGCCGGCGCTAGCTAGCTCATCAACAACTTCACACATGGATCTTTTTTGGGTTGGTTGCTTTTTTTTTTTTTTTTTAAATGCAGTTTCATTTGTAACTTCATCGTTCATTACTTAGTTCGTTAATTCATTTGAAACACTAATTTGAAAACCTAGCCCTTGTATGAAACCAAATTAGAAGGCTTAGCCCTCAGTTAAAAACCCAAAATAGCTGCAGTCCCGGTTTTGTTTTGTTCAGTTTCTAAAAACCCAACGTCTCAATCAAGGTCCTTTGCCTATTTACATGGCTTCTTTACGTGGCGTCGTCAGCTTGAAAAAGTAACATTATTAAGCACCGTACGGCGTCAAGTGAAGGAGTCATCAGAAAAACACCTGAAGTACACATTGTTGGAAATCTTCAGTACGCTCGACATAGTATTTGTAATGCATAGCTCTCCACTAATTGCCATTCGTTAGCAAGGCACCCGTTGCCGAGTGAACTTCAGATGCGTTCGCCCGGGACGTTCTAGGAATAAGGCACGCGCAAGTTCAACAAGCCCCAGATTTCCTCTAAATATGTGATTATTAATTACCACGCAGTAGAATCCAAACATCCGCGACGCAGTGGCAAGGTGCATCTCGGCAGACTGGTGGCATCCAAGATGCTGCCAGACACAATCCATCACCTGGAGATGAGGGCAAGGCCGCTTGGTGGCTTTCTACTGACCTCCGCCGGTGACTTGATGTATTGAGAGGTTACTTCAAAGGTACTTTACCGCCATCTGGTGGTGGGACAGAAAAAGTGCTTGTATTGGACATTTCCCTGAAGAGGGGAAATTCAATTCGCACTCGAGTCAACTCGGTGTCTATCGGTCGATATTTTTGAACATTCATTAAGGTTGAGGTTTTATCTAATGTTTAAAAATGGCAAATCATTCTTGATTTTTTTTCTATTTTCCTATATTCAAGCACTGCGTTAATGTTTAAACTGTGCATAATGATCCAGTAGTTAACGTGAGTTCATTGTTTTTTCTATCCAGTACAATACATTTATGAAGCCCTGTTCAATTGTATTTTTTTTTCTTTAGGAACACTATCGTCGCGTTCACAAACATTAAGGACACTTGACCTATATATTGAGTAGTTATTGTCAAGATTATTATAGTGGACGCAAACTATATTTTCTTTCATCCACACCCAAAAAAAAAAAAAACTCAATTTAAATAGAAATAAAAACTATGATGAAGAATATAGAACTTATATTGACATTGAGACTGCTCATTAATTTTTACCGTGACTAACAATATCATATATACAATTGAATTGAATATACATTTCATTTTAACAAATTCCTTTTAGATGTTGAAATGCGTAAATGCTGCAAAGCCCCCATCCGGGGATGGCACGCAGCATTGGAGCCCGTGGTGAATCATTTGGCACGAGACAATGGTTAAGAACAGACTAATTCATGTGCGTCTTTTACATATATTCATTTCCATATCAAATATTCATGACAATAAGATTATTTGTTTTTCAAATGAGCGCAAGCGCCAGCAAACATTTCGGGCACGCCTCATAAGAGAAACACAGCCACGAGCCAACATGCATTTTTCAAGTCCCTGATGGCGACACACGAGTTTTTGTGGCCTCCCTTAAGCTTGGCACAAGGCGCCTTCCTCCTGCTTCCTGCTTGGTCCTCATCAGTTTTATCGTGTCCAGTCAAAACAACGGAAGGAGCCAATTTCACTTCAATGTCTGAAAATTCCTATTTACTACAAAGGAGCTATCCTTGTTCCTCCATCTATGCCTGTGATGTCGAGTGACAGGCGGAAGAATTCAATGCGCTTCCACTCGATGGCTGGCGATAAGTGTTGTGCCCAGCTTTATGTGGTATGAAACGAATGACGCCCAGTTAAATCAATTTCCACCATCAAGGTGGCCTATAATTAGAACGCAATTAAAAAATAATAATCGTTTTTCAATTGGGGAAGCCAAATTAAGCTAAACTCGCATGCTTGCTTGCACAAACTCATGTTAAATTGGGAGTCCCAAATAAAGTTCGGACGGTCCACTGCTCTTCTGGACATTGTTTTTCTTACTTTGCTTTAGTTACTTAGTAAGTTACTTGCTTAATTATTCAGTCACAATAAGAGTGATTTCGTTACAGTTAGTGACATTTTCAGAGTGCCTTTGTTTATTATACTGCAAATAGTTGTTGCTAAATTGGAGTCGGCGCTCACCTGTCAACATGAAAATGGGCTCTGACTAAACCAATAATCTATTCTATAGACTTTTCCTGACGTTTTTGCTTTCTAAGAGAAGCCTGGAGGTCTGGCTGCCATTTGAAATGGTGCGTAATTCTTCCCCACCCTGAGGCAGCATTTTGGTCAAAAAGGTCAACCTTTTGTTTCGTCAGAGCAGAACACAAAGTGATGGCAATTAGGAGCAGTTTAAAACAGCGGTCAGTGTAAGCCCAAAACTTCAGAATTCTGCTAGTATGGAAAGGAAGGGGGGGGGGGGGGGGGGGGGGAGAGTCAGCTTGAACTGCTGAACTGTAGCCTTTGGCTAATGTTGTCATTTAAAATCTGAAATGGGAATTTTCTTGAATTATCAGTCGTTTCTCAACCACAACTAAGAATAGTCTTTCTAAAAGCGCGCGTTCAGTCACATGGAAGGACACTCGAATGGACGGCGATGGAAATGTTTACTGGCAACAGGAAGCCCTCGGGGGACTCCAATCCATTCAGATGCACGGTGCCGCCACTCGCTCGCATCCCTCAACATATGACTTGCAACACATCCAAAAAGCCTTCGGGCAATTTCTTGTTTGCTTTCACGGTGAAGATTTGGGAGTCGACTGTGTGGTGCCTGTTATCAATCTTGAAAAGTTTCCAGAAGCTGCGACATTGTACTCACCGCCAGTAACCGTTGCGAGGTGCCAACGTGAGCAATGTTCATCTTACAGCGTCGGCGGCGTCGGATAATCACGCGGCGCTCCATAAAGCCGTCCCTCTGGCCTCACAATGGCAAATGTCACCAAAGATCACGACAAATGCAGTGAATGACACATCCCCAAACTTCTGAGGAAAGGCAGATACATCATTAGCAGCACGTGAGGAATGAATGGGGCATGAGTTGACGTAATCTCCCTCCAAGAACTACAAAACAGGACACATCTTTAGGTTTAGGAAGGGACAGAGCCAACTCTTTCTACTCAAGAAATTGAGGTCTTTTGGGGTTCAGGGGTCACTCCTTAAGACATTCTATAACTCAGTGGAGGCTTCGGCCATCCATTATGGCATTGTCTGCTGGTCAGGCAGCATCTCGGCCCGGGACAGAAAGAGACTGGAGTGACTGGTCAGGAGGGCCAGTTCTGTCCTGGGCTGCTCCCTGGACACTCTGGAGGAGGTGGGCAACGGGGGGATGCTAGCTAAGCTAAAAGCTATGATGGACAGTCCCTCCCACCCCCTCCAGCACGCCCCTGACAGCACTGGGCAGCTCCTACAGCCAGAGACGTGTTACAAAGTTTTAAAAAATAAAGTATTGCTTTCTTAACCCCTGACACAGACGGGATAAGAAAGCAATACTTGAGTTTTTTGGGTTGACACCAATTCTCCCTTTTAGTGATTCGTCATGGCCGCTTCTGGGCAGCAGAGGGAGCCGTTTGGGTGGCTCCCACCGCTTAGCATGAACTCAGATGATCAAATGTGCATTATTGTACTCGAGCTGGGTGTCATTTCGCAGCACCACGTAGTCCTCTTCTTTGCACGTGGTGCTGACTCACCCTCCGCCGTGGAAAAGGACACGCGCACTGCTTCCGGCCGTTCCAGATAAGCGAGGCTCATGCGAGAATGGCTTGAAATCCGTTTTGCTCGGAGGGCCTCCTGTTATCGCACTTGCTTTTAGCCCGGATTTGCGGAAGAAGAAACACGAGCACGGAACCTGGAAAACGTCCACACCCCAAGTTGAAAACGGGGGCGCCGCAGCAGCCCGCGTCAAAGATCTGCGTGGCCCCTTTCAAACGCTATTCTCAAATATATTGATAAATGATCTGATTAGGCCCCCACCGCCCTCCCCCATTCAGCCACGGGAGAGAAGATCATTCTGAAGGCGCGCCTGGGCGAAAAACTGATTACCGAGGTCAATGACTCACATTGGCTGTCATGTGATCGCTCACCGGCCTACTTTGCGAACCCAACCTTCAGCAAACACTTTTCAAAGCATTGTGACGCTCAATGAAGAGACGAGAGTGCCTTTTTTTTCCATTTATTTTATCTTTAAAGAACCAATACGAACTGGGGATGTTTTCAAAATGGGGACAACAATTACAAAAAAAAAAGTACAACTGACCATTCATATCTGCTTTGCCTTTCAGATGAGGGGGGGGGAAGAATTTCAGGTTGTGTGCGCGCCATGTAGTATGGGTTAACAACCCCCAGTAGTATGGGTTAACCCCCATACTACATGGGGGTTAAGGGGGGTCCTATTGTTAACGGTGAAAAAGAAATGTACCTTGAGGTTGCCGAGTTTCGTCCCATGATGCTGAGTGTGCGCGTGTGCAGGGTGTCACGGCCGTTCGATGCGCTTTACTGAGGTGGACAGACTATTGCACTCCGAGAAAAATAAAATAAAATAAAGAAATGGCTCTCAAAAGGAAGAACCAATAAACGATTGGAAATCAGTGTCCTTGCCCCTATCAAACTTGCAACTCCCACACATAAATATCGCAGACAGATTCAAACTATGAACCTTTAAAATGAAAGCGACGTGAAACAAGTGAAGGAAAAGGGGAACATGTGACTGCATTTTCAGGTGTCCCCAGTGAGAGTGAACAAACAAGAAAAACATCCCCAAATACCAAAATGGACAGTCACCAAAGGCTGAACAATTGTTTAAGACACATTAACCTATTCCAATCATAAACCTCAATGTTTGCAGAAATAAAAATCAGGATATTTCATATTGCATCCTTTTCATCACCACTGTCTGTGTGTGAAAAAAAAAAAATTAAAAATCACAAAATGGAAGTACAATATCCCACGATTGTAGCTGAATGAGGGGGAGGAGGAAGGGGAAGCAAAAGTATATGTATATATAGATAGATTTTTTTTCCAACGGAACAATGGGATGGGCGACAGCTGCAAACAATAGTGGGCCGTGGTTGACAGTAGAAGCGGGAGGTGAACCCGTCTGTGTGCTTTGACCTTCCATCCATCGGTTCAGCTGGTGTACCCCCACCATGGGCGACTCGCTTGTTCTCTGTTCAATTAAGCATGACTCATCACAACGACTGATAGCGCTCTCCTGGTTGATTTTCACCCTCCCCCATCCCGCTCGAGGTGCATAGGCAGGTGCTGGTGGGCCGGCTTTACTGCACGCAGCAGCTGTGGCCGTTGGGATCCTTGAAGCGCAGACGCATTTTCGGTCGGTATTTCTCGAGGTAAAGAAGCTGTTTGGAGTTGAAGGCCCCGCGTCTCTTCCTACGGAAGAACACGGCGAGAAAGTTTGTGACGTTTACTTGGGAAATGTCGCCGACGGGTTTTGCTGACTCCATGACGGAATGCGCCGAAGGTGCGCCGAAACTGTCGCGGTAGCCGTTTACGCGTGTCCTGGGGGGGGTCACCGATCTCACAAAGACCATTTTGGCTCAAATCCAGATCGTCTCACCTGCTGGTCGTCAATCGCTACTCTTGTCACGGCAAACCAGCAAAAGTAATCCTCAATCGTCTATTTTTTTTCATCGCTGCACACGGTCGGATTGATAGAGCATGATGTGCGTATACGCGGTAAGCCGTTGTACGGGTTTTTTGTTGCTTTGTAAGGGGAATCGTAATCATTTCTAAGGGCAGCTATTAGCCGAGGTTGACAGGTATATGCTGTCATGAAATCGCTTCAGTGTTCCTAAAATCTTTCATGAAATCTTTTCATTTTGTTTGTCTTTGTTTTCTATCTGTAACCGCGACGTATACTGGCCAGGCAGAACAACTAAGTGCTCTTCCACAAGATGGCAGAAGATAAACCATGAGCTGAAATCGCGAGGAAACGGAGACCAGATGACGACGAGGGCCATTTCGCTACATACACCTTGGCATTTTTCCCCTCATGGCTTTGACGCCTTTTTCTTTACACACCAGTTGAGTCGGTTTTCTTCTCAAGCAAAATAAAGAGACTTGACTTACTGCCTTATGAACTGCACCGCGTCCTCATACTTCATCCCACTCTCAATGAGAGCCAAGGCCACCAAGACCGGAGCGCTGAGAGGTCGGTCCAAGCCGGCGCGCAGGGTGAGGGGAGACGGCGCGGGAATCCGAGAAGGAGGAGGAGAGGAGAAGAGAAGATTAAATGCCACAGTTCACATGGTTCATCGGTGCGACGGCGGGGAGGAGGAGGGGTGTTTAAACCTGGGAAACGGGCCTGGGAAATCAACAGGGGCGCGCGCAGGTTCGCGTTGCCCCGCGGGGACACCGAGTTCATGCTGCACACACGCTACAATACGACAGTGTGCTGTGTTCTCACCAGAAAGAGAACGGGGAAGAACAATAAATATAGAAAAAGGAGGGGTTGGGCGGGGGGGGGGGGTGAATCATGAAAAACCTTCACGACCCATCGACAGGTCAAACGGCAACGCTGGCAGGGCATTTCATCTGCAAGTTTCACAGACGCAACGAAGCAAGAATGCCAGTTATACAAGATCCAGAACGCAAAACGCTGGAGGCCAAACAAACAGATCTGATTGGCTACATGCGCCTTTGTGGTCAGGAGACTGTTGTTGTTGCCGTTTTTTTCACTAACTTGCCCACATCATGTGCTTCTGTCTACTTTGTTTTCAAACGTGTTATTTTCTTTTTTGAGAGTTTGTTTTTAACTGAGCGCAGCTTGTGTGAAAATCCTCTGACACGCTGGACGCGGACTGAGGCAGCGAATGAGTGAATTCGCCACTTCCGACTGCGTGACCAGCCAACCGATCGATCACATGCGTACGGGGGCTTGACTTTCAGCCTCAATTGAGAAGCTCGAGCTCGATAAACTCGGCTAAACTGAGCAGCCCATGGCCTGTTCGACGAGCAGAAGAAGCGCGCGCACACAACGGGACGTTTCTAACTTGATGTATTCGTCTTGGAAGTTGCACGTCGTTAGCGAGAGCTAGCATATCGTTCAATTCGTTCTGCCGTTCGTCGAGCCCGCCGCCCGCGCAGCTCGTCACGCTAATGTCGAGGTCAACGCAAATATGCTAAAAATAACTTCAGTATGTTGAACGTTGTTGTAGCAACCGTTGAGTTTGAAAGGGATGGCCGTTGCCATATTAATACGCATCGCTGCCTGGAGCGTAAGCTTCAAATCTCCAAATGAAAGCAAACGCGGTGCCTGACACAAAACTCAGGTCTGCTCAGGTCAACCTGAATGCGCCGCAGTGGAACTTGACGGGGTTTTCCAGCCACAATCCAGGGCTTGCTCGGGTTTTTGGACTCGTCTTCCGAGTCCAAATTCCAATGATAAAAACAGTTGCACGATCGTGCCCTCGCAAGTGGGCAAGAGGAACCACGGTTGGAGATGTACTTTCGGTCAGGCATAGGACTGTCCGAACAATCAAAGTCATAAATACAAAATGACTGTGTCATTTTACACAACAGAGTTATTTTGGAATGCTGGGATGGATTCATGGTGTGGGACTGCTTTCCTCTTAGCTGTGGACTCACCGACCAAGCCCTGCGACACAATGCACGGCAATGCAGCAGCCGGGTTCCTCTCGAAATTTGGTGTTGAGCAGCTTGAGCCAGTCGTCCACGATGTGGGTTGGGGGAGGGGCGCCGTCGTCAAAGGGCCAGTCCTTCAGGCAGAAACGACAACAAAGATATTCTAATCTGAAGAAACACTAATCGGGGTCTTTGTGGTCACTCACCAAAACCTGAATGCCTTCCTTCTCCACGGGAGCCTTGTCATAGGTGGCTTCACATACTCTCACCAGCGTGTTCACGGCAAACTTTTTTAGGTCCTGGCGGGTATAAAAAAAACAAATAAAAAACGGAGCACGCAGATATAGATGCCAGACCCTCATAAAGATAAAAAGATGCATTTCAGTAGACGGAAGCGACGCAGACATACAGTACCTCGGTGAACTTGTTGAGGGTGGCATTGGTGGGATTGTGGGTGATGAGGAACCTCATGCACTCGTACGTTATCTCGACTGCGGCGGGGCGGTTCATGTTGGCGAGACGGCTTGAGGGGGGGGAAAAAACAATTACAATACAAAACAAAAAGTAACTTTTTTGGCTCAGAAGTCAGAAAAGAGAGAATTGTGTCAATGGCTGAATAAATAAGGGAAGGACAACAAGGAGATGATGGCTCAACTAATGAGGGTGATGCGCAGACAGGACGGGGGACGAAAACAAGTCCAACACTCAACACCACTCCATGGTGTAAAAAAAAAAACAACAACAAAAGATACAAAGCCAAAACGTAATAAGAAAAAAGATGGAGAGACTATCCGAGAGTCACTTTACCCCATTCAGGAGAGCTGTTTGTGATTGGCTGTTCAAAGAGAAAGCGGCAAGTAAAGAGTTGTCGTATTAGCAGACAGCCGGGCCGAGGACTACGCGTGCGCTATCCAGAAGGGCTTTTTAATTTGGGATTTTTTTATTTTTTTTAACTATGCCAAAGTGAGCGCCTCCGAGGACAATGGCCAATCAAGGGGGCTTCTGGGTAGCGTAGTCTTTCAGGGGGCAGCCGATTCACTTCTCCACAGTGGTGATGTGCTGTGCCTGGCAAAATTCCCCGCTCACACACGCCATATAGGTACGGCCCAAGTGAACACAGAAAGCCTGCGAAGAGAGCAAGGGGACAAAAATTAGGGATTGGGCGACCACATTTACTTTCATTTTTCAGATATGACACAAAGAATGAACATGAGCGCAGACTGTGAGAGAAACCACCACGACTAACTCCTCTTCATTTCTAAGTCGGCTATAAGCGGATGACACCTTTTCATTCGAGCACCGTCTAACGTAAGGGCACGCGTGCGACCTTCTATGAAGCGCCGAACGGCGCCAAGTCCTTGACGGCCTAAACCCGGCCGCCACAAACTGGTTGGAGCCGTCTCGGAGCCAGCGCCATGCGGGAAGGGGGGCGGGGTGGAGAGGAGCGCCAAGGAACAGTGCATGACGGCCTTTAAGTGGCTCTTGCGGGAAGCGCAGGGGAGGGAAGCTTGGACTTTAGCACGGTGTCGCAGGCTGCAAGTCACGAGGCGGGGATTACGAGGGTGGGCCGAGCCGTTCCGCGCTTAAGAGCCTTCAAATTGTCACTCAAAACTTCAAACGTACTCGATATTGAACGCAATGCGAGCGCCCCGTCGAACTTCCCTGAAAGCTTTATTCCGACGCCGCTGTGATTGGAGGATGCTGTGAAAACGGACATCGGATGCACGGTGGCATGACTAAGAAATGCAACGCATCCCGAGTGAGCTTCCCGGCAGAGAAGTGGGTCAACTGTAGGCAGTGTCGAGCCCGCTGTCACTGTGCTGCCGGCAAGGCATGCAAATGACCCAAAAAAAAAAAAAAAAGTGCTACCTCACTCTCCAGTCACGCTGCCTGCGGACGCCAACGCTCGTTAAACAACAAGCAAATATTTACAAGTCTGTCGTTGAATGATTGTAATTAGCATTTCATTTTAAAGAAACGACTGTAGATGTACTTGCAGAGGTGCACGCATTAAGAAAATTAAGCTACAAAAAGAAAACGTAGACCAAAGAAATGAAGTCAATCACAGCTCAGGGCTAAAAGTCAACTCAGTGGCAGGTACAGATCAAATAAATGGCCGTGAAACGCTCGCTCCGATATAGTCTAGCTATACGGACGATATAAATAAAACTGGGAGAAAGGTCAGCTGAGAAAGGCTGCAGCCCAGCAAAAGGTCCCTTGGGGGAACTTCCCTTGGCGCTCACCACATGCTTTACTGTTCAGGGAACAGCCTACAATTTCTGTATGTGTGTGTGAGAGCGAGTCAAAGGGTGTGTGTGTGGGGGGGGGGGGGGGGTATCAGATTTGCAGAGGGTTTCCCAAATCAGCTGGCCTCTGACAAAAATCAACAGTGACTGGAGAGAAAGAAGAAAGCCAGCGGGAGTGAAAAGAGCAATTGTGAGAGAGCCAAAGGAGGCTACGCTCGATGCCGATAAGGGAGTGTGTGTGTGTGTGGGGGGGGGGGGGGGGGGCTGCTATCTCGAGGCAGAAAATCACAAGCACCTAAACCAGAGGTGGGCAAACTACGGCCCGCGGGCCGAATCCGGCCCATTGGGCTTTTTAATCCGGCCCGCCGAAGGTTGGTCCACAATTAAGGTTCGATGTGAATGATTGCATTCATTTCAATTGGACTTGTAATGACAGGCATTTCACCGCCAGGTGGCGCATTGACTTGAAGTTGCAGAACACGGGGAGGTGGGGGGGTCTTTTCGACCACCTAGGACCTCTGTATCGCTCTACTTCTACTGGTCTGATCACAACCCATCTGCAGCAATGCACAGGCTAAAATAGGTCATCAACAACACTGTTGTCATTTTAAAAAAGTATATTAATGCAGTACTTTCATGCTTTTGTTCTGTTGATGTTTGATATGGACGGTCAACAAATGCAGTTTTTTTTTAATATACCATAGCTCGTGCTGACCTGGCCCTTCTGTCAAATTTTAAAAGTCAATGCGGCCCCTGAGCCAAAAAGTTTGCCCACCCCTGACCTAAACAGTGTCACAACAGAAGGAGAAGCGGGCCAGGGGTGTCCTGCAACCGCAAAGCCTTTGATTCGGTTTAAGTCACGTGAGAATATGGACAATAGTCCTTCAACTCATGCAGCCGCTCTTCCACTGCCATTGTGTGTCGTATACTTAAGCCTCGCCAGCTCAAAAACGTACATCGTCTTGAGTGGATTGGAAGAAAAGACGCGAGTGTCTCGACGAGAAATGTTTATTAGGTAGGGATACGGTGACGAGTGCGTCACGTCTGGGTCCGCCCCACTTTGTCCGCCTGGCCCGTCTCGTGGTCTGAGGGTTGCGCCAGGGTCTGGCTCCCGTTTTGTCTGGATCCAGACTGGGCAAGACCAGACTGCGCAACATTCACGCAGCTGAGTGGGAGCTGAGTCAACAGGGGCGAACGGGGGGGTGTCATCAGTGGCGGCTTGGACAAGCGGGACGTACGGAGGAGGGGGGGGGGGGGGAGTGAGGAAGCTGTGTTCGTCTCGGGGTCAGAGCGGCACCGTGTGCGCCGCCAAGATAAAGATGCCCTACATACCGTAGACACCTGCTTGATAGGCACGGTCGCCACTTTGTACTACGAGAGAGTGACGATGAAATAATTTCCACATGGCACATTTCCATTTTGCCGGCGGGCAAACTGGAATGAAATGGCAGAAAAAGAGCGACTGGTATTGTGGGGTACAAAATACAATTTAGTGACTAGCGCACATAAGCATCTCAGAATAGTAGTTTGGATTTCCCCCCCCCCCCCCTAGTTTCTCCCATCCCGCGGGCACTGCGACGCCAACATATGGAGGAGTAAGACACCCCGAAACGACGACGACATCAACTTCGGACTCATCTCACCATCCAAACGATTGTCCGCCCGAGACGGTGAAGAACCGCGGTGGCCTTCTTTTAGCCATATCACAACAACGCTTGGAACTGAGCCGCTGGTTGTGACAGTTATGAAAGTAAATCTCCCCTGCCATTTCATCTTCGACCTGTAGGCGGAGCACACTCGATTCAGATGTTTGACTTGGTCGAAACCCGACCGAAGGCGCGGTTAAAATATTCAGGGTCACTGAGCCACGTTTGCATTCCAGCACGAAATAAGAGAAGCGTAAACAAAGAGATCGGGGTTGAAGGCGAGGATCACACCTGCTCGGTGTCCTCCCTGGCCGAGCGCTGACGAACGTCAGGGCTGCTGTTGCCCGTCGGCCCGGGCAGATCTCACGCGCAGAGCACCAACAAAAGCAATTCACGTGGGCGAGAAAGCGCAAAATATCATCTTGTACACTCAGTGAACGGCGACATTCATTTGAAAACTTTGCCAAAACAAATGCAACATTTTTAAATAGCCCAACATGATCATCTCATTTTCACAATCGTTCAAAGAGATGTTGGTGCGCCAACGCTCTCCGACAGGCTCTTGTGTTCCGCCGCCACCGCACCAATTTATCTGAAAGCAAACGTGAGAGCCGCTAACGACGGACACGAAACGCCTCCGAGTGACAGATTACAGTGTCACGTCAGGGAAACGAAGGACAAGTTGAGGCATAACACTCCGTGGCGATGGAAAGTTGTGTGCGCACAAAGTTAACCCAAGTTGTACTTGACAGCGACACAACTGCATTTGGAGCACGGCGTCTTAATGACTGACAGATGACAGAACCGCTGCGTCCCTGAACCTTTTTAGAGGTACCCAACCTAATCGAGTGACAATCGCAACGACGTTTTAGAACTGGAAGTCACACGTCAAATCCAAAATGAAATAAGAGGGTAACGTTGTTTAACTCGGTCCAACAGAAGCTTGGGAAAGTGTGACAAAAGTGCATCTTCGAAATACAATGCGATGTGGGACACTCGGGGAACGACTATTTTGAAAACAGTGTCAAAGGGCGCAACATACGCTTGCCCTGCTTTCTTTTGAGTCCTTTAAAACCACAGCAAAGACTCCAAAGGAAACGGCTATTGTCGGATGGCACCGCAGCGTGCTCCTATCGCATCGGTTCCATTGTATAATCTGCCCGACGGCAGGTTAATGCAAACTCTCCTCTGTCTTTCCTTGAAATCATTCTGGTTTTCAAGTCTGTTAAAATGTGTCTGCAAGGAGCGAGGCGAGTTAATACACAGCCGTCGCCAGCTCTACGAAGAGACAAACATCCCCGTGCGCGTGCACTCTCTGACGTAAAACCCACCCGTCAAACTCCTTGGAGGTCTCTTGGGGGGGGGGGGGGGGGGGGGGGGGGGCTCAACTACTTTTGAAAGCATTATTTTTCACCTGCCCGGTGTTAATTTACCAAAGAATGTCACAATCTTTTGGGGATGTCAGGTTCCATAGCTTAGGGAGTCAAGCACGTTATTTCTCAGACAAAACGCAACGGCAGAGTCAGAGATCGGACTTTGACGCGAGTGACTCCGAGCCAGCGAGAGAGCGCAAACGAGGATATAAAAGGTTACTTCGGAGCACAATGCTTGCTCTTAACACAGCATGCAGAAGTAGCACCTGCTTGCTTTTGAAACGATTCATCGAATAACTCAGACAATGTGGAGAAGGAAGTCGAAAGCAACAGATCAATTTCATACTTGACTAAAAGCTCGTTCAGCTCAGTCCAACAAAAACCGCCCCAAAACACAAAATTGCGCTGGTTCAGAGGATGTGCAAAAGCGGGGGGATGTTCTTTCGCTCACATTGTTGCTCAAGGGTTGCTTAGCACCACTGTGACACCCCCCCCCCTCACCCCACCCTTTTATTTTTTACATTTAAAGACCAACTTGGCCTTCTGACAGCCACACGGGGAGAAGCCTGTTCCTACACCAACAATAATCTCAGTGGCGGTAACAAATGTGCCTGTAGGGAATGTAGGTATCCCCTGTGAAGGGCTCAAAACAAGCACGGCGCTTTCGAAACATTCACACTGCCAAACTTTTACGAATTGTGGCTCATGGCAAAATGTAGACATGAATGTCTTGAATTTGCAACTTCGACAAGCGCCCTCATTTTACAAAGTCATAAAAAAAAAATTTTTAAAAGGGCTCTGCGTGCGCTGGTATCAAAGCCATGATCTTAACTTTATGGCCACTCCTCACAACTGGAGGCCGTGATAATAAGCTCCTTCAGGATTTAAAAAACACGAACAACAGCGTGGAGTCAAACAGTGACTTGGCAACCAGAAAATACAACTGCTTCTTGTGCAATTCTCAGCTGCAGTTGCTTGAAATCCTGGAAAAGTAAAGGCCATCGGCGACATCCATTTGTTCACCGCTGCGGCTTTAATTGCATTCTCTAATGTTTGGGCATGGAAAGGCCTTTTCACCTGCTGCGGCGGCGGCTCCAGATATTTTGAAGTGGGGAGCAGAAGCGCTCATAAGATCACGTAGCGGGTTTTTCCTACCTGTTGCTTAAGCGTCAGCCGGTAACGGTGTAGCGAGCGGCATCAAGGTGAGCCGTCAGTATGTCTGACACCGCCCGTGCCAGCGAGCCGGTCCCTTTACCCTCTCGCGGCGCTGTGGCAACAACCGCAAACGAACATTGTGCTAACGCGTGCGTGATTCATTAACCAATACGAAGCACACAAGGTGGCCGTGGCGCCGCATAATTCTCTGTGGCCTCCCGCTTTACCGCCTTCAAATGACAACTAAAGTTGCACCTTCATATCGTACTGTTCCGCAACGGACAAGTATCAAATGGCTTTCAGAGCCAGGCTTGTGACATTTGATCCAACAGGGTCTCTGATTTCTCAACGGCCCCACGTGCTGACTTCTATATTTTGACCTGTGGCCCGATGGCAACATTGTGCACTTCTCCTTCTATTATTTTGTTAGTCTAACTAGAGAACTTCATTGAAAAAAAGGTAGCGGCTTACAGTGCGGAAAGTACAGCAAACCATTGGCCAAACGGGACACACGGGTAATGGGAATTTGTCTTCCAGCAAGGTATCCCGTCAATGGGGGCTTTCCGCTCTGCTTGCCGAGATTTTGGCCTGTGCACTGACAATTGGAAAGCTGCTAGATCACATGTACAATTAAAGTTCTGTCTGATAGCTTGGCAAACAGCAAGTTGAAGTAGCCTTTTCATTTCTTTTTGTTGCTATCCAATCAAAAGTATACTTTTTTTTCAATCACAATCACAAAATCTAATTGAACAAAATGGAGACAAATATATTTTGTTGAACAGCAACGATATCAACCAACTACATGCATATGAACCACGCGTGGTGAAATAGGTCAAAATCAACTACCGCACTCTTTGTTTAGTGCAACACTCTTTTGCATTTTCTTTATATTCATGTATTCATTGAAGAACTTCCTCGGCAGCCCTCTTTTGCCAAAACTGGAGCTTCGAGGTTCGACACGTTTACAACCTGCCATCGTGGGGGATTTAGAGATTGGGAAACAATGTCAGATTGTTTGAGACTGTTCTTGAAACTGAAACGCTATCATCTCTGCTGTCTGTGCCACTGTGAGAGTCGCGCACGCGCACGTGCGCACCTGGCTCCTGTGATATCCGCAGGTGGTTACAGTGCAACGAACCATTCCGTTAAGTCATTTAGTTACAGGGGTGACGAATGATAGGCCTGTACTTCTTGGATGGCTAAACTGTTACGGCCTAAGCTGATCACGCGGCCTTAGGTTTCATTCGGCAAATAGAACAAGAGCGGCTGTGCTTCGGGACGGTTACGCACACGCACCCGCACGCACACACTTCCAACCGACAAAGCAAAAGTAAGGTTCATGTCATAGCCAGCAACGCTGTACTCCACATAACTTTCTCACACTTTTGACACCAAGGACCGAAAAACTTAAATTGCCTCTAAATAAAAGACTAGGGTGGCGCGAGTGTCCGCAGTAAGATTCGCCGTTGTGGAAAAATGATCCCGTTAAGGTTCGAGGCAGAGATTCCAAAAATGATGAACTGACCAGGGGGACTCCATTGGAAGGTCATACATTGAAAACTGAGAGGCATGGGAATGCGCTCGGCCTTTCGTGTCACAGCTGCTCGAGTCAACTTCCTCTCCGAGTACATTTCCTCCTTTCACCTCGGCCCGCATGGCTAAATGCCGGAGTCTTTTATGCCTGCCATTTTACAGTAGTGCTAAAACACACCTAGTGCGCAGCACATTGCGACTTGAAAGGCCGGGTCGCTCTCTGGTTTGAAACACTATGTTCAAGGCAGCTAGAGACTTAATTCACATTAGTGCGATACAACATCAATGACGACGTCTAATGTGTTCCAGTTCAAACCCCGATGAAAATTTCTTGAAAGCCCACGTACAGGCGTTATAATATTCCGACAGCATTCCCCGAATTTATAGTTGACAATCGTCCCCTCAAAAACTTTGCGGCGAGTACGTTTTTTTTTTCAAATCCGCAAGCGCATCTTTAATATGATACTTTTTACTATGCTTCTGCCAAATTTGATAGGAATTGGTCGATTTGCAGATGGCCTTGATGTTACTCTGACCAGCCATAAATAAAATAAATAAAGTGTATCAACTATAAGATAAGAAAAGATAAGAAAAACCTTTATTAGTCTCGCAATGGAGAAATTCCCAATTCACAGCAGCAAAGTTATGAAAGGAAGAAGTAGAACAACAAAATATAGGAGCTGCTGGAAAGGCAGCCACTCTCGCGGCGCCATTTTGAAGTCAAAAATAACACAACACAACACAAAGGGCACAGACAGTCGTGCAATCTTCACCACTTTTCTGCATACATTTTGTTATCTGAAGCATATAGATGAAAGAGGAGAGGATCAAAGTGTCCTTTCACCAGTGGATCAGAGACGTCATGCTGAAAATGTGCACACGTCTGCTACAAGCTAAGTTTTGAAAGCAAACACGAAGCTGTAGCGTCCATTGACGAAAAAGAGATGAGTTCACTTCTCCTGTCCCACGTAATCCACTTCAAACTCCAAGCCGCGACTCCCAGTTCCAAATCCGCATCGGCGCTCCGCGCTAACGCTCCTTTCTTCTCATCGTCGGCTCCTCAAGACTTACATCTATCCAGCCGCAGACCGTTCAACAGCACCGATCTCTCCGCTGAACAAAGCGGGGCTGTGAAAAATGCTGCCCATTACAGGCGCAAGACACAAGCGCCCCGGACTGTCCAGCAACGACAGTCAAATGGCGCAGACATTCCTCCCAGTCAAAAACAGTGCTGGTATACCCACGCTGCCGAGAAGGCGCAACCACCGTGCACAGAGTCTCCTCCTTGATGAATGTCGTGGCCAAAAAACGCTGAAAAAAGTCCACATCAGGTCCACGCGACGTAAACAACACAAAGTGACAAAACTAACACAAAAACAACAACAACAACAAAAAAAAGCAAGGCTCATGAGAGCACTTGCCGATGGCTGCCTACTCGGGCGCCATCTTGACTTCCTAATGACTTTCTAAATGCCTAATTGTGCTTTTAAAATGTATTATTATTGCTTGCAAAGCATTTTAACAACATGTTTGAAAGCCAAATCAAACCACACATCACCCGATGGCCATCTGCAAATTCTGTTTGGCTTGTGACCATTGTTTCGTAAATATGGACCCTTGGCTTTGTATAACTAGTTTGTTTATCATGAGCATATGTTGTTTGTTTCTGTGTTCAACAAGTTGTCCAATGGTACAAATTAAATGTTTGAAAATACGATTAAGAAATAAATAAAAGTGATCAGCTACTAAAAACAAAAAAGTCATGCCTCAAATGTCGCCCCCCTATTGTCTTTGCTTTCAGATTTAGCCAGTATAATGACATTTTTCACTCGTTTTAAAGAGGAATATCATTGGAATCGCGCTTAAAATATGTGTCGGACTATGCTGGTCTCATGGAACTCATCTTTGGAATTTTACACATTCCACTCCTACTAGATTGACTGCAGATATTGTACCAAAAACGATAAAGATGCGTTGTTGTTGGTGGTCTGCAGTTACCCAAATCGATTATGTCCATTATTGACATGTAAGCATGGCACAATGTTAAATATGCCACGAAATAGGTCAGCCGTGCCCCGGGTCAAGATTTGCCACAAAGGGCGGAAGGTACTTAGCTCGTTCGCCGGCTACACCTTTTGCCCATGCCCTAAATGGCAAAACCACGCACAAAACACTCACCTGTACACACACTATCGAATATGTGAACACCGAAACATGAACGTCGAGCACTTGATCAGATCAAACCCTGAACGTTGCGAAGAAAGGCTAGTTTTTTTTACACCTCGAAGCTAATGGCTAGCGTTATCTTCATCGCTTGTCGACTCAAATAAATGGAACCGACAGCCTTGATTCTGTTGAAACAATTGCAGCGTGATATGAGCGTGTCAGATTTGCTTTCAGCTGAAAACAAAGCCCCTGAGGATAATGTTAACGCCTGTTAGTCGTGACCGTAAAAGTGCCCTCTTCTTAACTCCCCCCCCCCCCAACCCTCGGTGCTGATAGCAAGCAATGTAGCATCGCTAGCTAGTAGCCTAGCTCCACACGCGACACTTTTTCGCGTTACTCGAGAATTACCACGGCGGTTGTGCGATTACACGCTCTCCTTGGCATCATTTCGCCTTAAGTATCTCACTGGGAGTAAAACCCAAGGGCACGTCGACACGACAGTATCAAATAACCGCCGCTAAAGGCTACATGCTAAGGTTAACGTGGCTGCATGGTGTTGCACACTCTTTGAACTTACTTAAGCTAACTGCTGCTATTGCTAATCCCCGTGGAAGTCGATATGTAGTGCGGCTCAAAAGTACAACGGCGCTAACGTGCGCTAAGAGGCCACTTTTCTTTCCCGTTGGGCTAATTGGCATACTTACAAAGCGCAGGATGAACATTGAAATCCAGTGACTAGCCCGGAGAAAGAGGAGCGACTGCGGAAAGCGCTGTCAAGTTGTCTTTTTGTTCCCCTTCAATGTGGCAGCTTCGTCTGTTGTTCAGGGAGGAACCTTGCTTGGTGGTTACTTTCATGGCGATCGGAAATGTTGGCGTATCAGGAACCGGCGAGAGAAATCCAATCACTTCTCCAATTATTTTCCTCTGTGAAATGCCTCTTCGGACCTTATAGTTGCAAATCTGTCGTATACATATATATTTGGTTTGATTCTTCACGAAGCGATAAGTTCCTGATTAAATAATACGTGTGTGTGGAATGTGAAACAAGAGAATATCCCGGACAATCAAGTCTTCAAACACGTATGCTTTTGTATAATGCTGTTTATAAAAGTACAAGGATGCTTGTGTAAAGCCAAGTCGAGCCGTTTTCGCGCATTTTCTGTTTCGGATGCCCGCGTTTACGAAGACCTCAAACGTAGCACGAGAATTCTGACGTCAGTGTGACGTAAAAAGAATCCGGCTCCATGATGACAGTTCCAGAAAGCTCACATTATCTTCGTGCTTGTGGCTTGTTTTGAGTCATCGGACGACAGCCCACGTACATATACAGTAATGCTAAAAACGGCCAGGCGCTCCCTGAAAATAGTGCTCATTTACACACGACTGATGTGACTTTTCAGGTACAGCGCGCGAATCTAATCGTAACTACAAAATAGTTTAAACGAGAATCAACCAAGAAAATAAAATTTCTTAAATAATACGGAGCTGAAATCCCGCTGATTCAATGTTATGATAAAACTTTTCCGTTGTCCAACTGTTTGCAGTTTAAACCCGTAGGCGTGACGTCACCTATGATGAACACGCATTCCAAGAAACGAACTGGACTTCCTTTCGCATGATCTCGGCTGTTTCTCCGCCATACGACTTTCGTAAAGCAGAAGTGGAGTTGCAACACAAAACGGATTGTAATGCTATGTCGCTCTCTCGTGAACATGTCTAGAACTGCAACCACAACATCCCAGACGGCTGCAACACAGTACCCGTACAGTCAAACTGTTGTGATTTTTTTCTTTTCAGCTCCTACGACGACAGCAAATTGCGCAGGAAATGCTGAATCATTGATCAGTTGACCGTGTCCATTCAAAGGTTCACAGAAGGTTAAATTGAGTTGACATGTAAAGGTTTCATTTCACCCTGAAATTTCACCAAAAAGACAAAGTACACTAAGTGCATTCGGCCTAGAGGTCAGTTGTGTGTTTAATCATTTGTTTTTATTTGTTTGGCTTGTCGCTCGGTCAAAATATGCCTGCATGAAATTGATCTGTGGCATTCAATTACGTCATTGATTAGTCGCATCAGTTTTCATTTCCTTATAGTGGACTAAACCTTCAACAGACATATTCCAGCTACTGTATAAGGTTCCTACACTAAGAAAACAAACAGAAAACTGAAGTTTGACACATAGAAGAAGGCCTTTATTGATATAGTATCAATACAATCAAGTACTTGTAGATTTTTGATAAGCAGGGGGAAAAAACAATTACAAATCAAAACGAGTGCATTTTATACTCACATTTTACTGCGCAAAAAGTAACACAATAGCCTTGTGTGGGGGGAAAAAACAATTCTGATAAGTAGATACATCGTACATTACACAAATAATAAAATCTCCACAAATAATCTTCGACAAACATAACACTAGGGTGCTAACTAAATGACGAAAATGCTATTGACTCATCAATGCTGTTAAATACCATTTGTACGTTCTTGGCTTCGGTGGTCGGTTTTGGCATCCCTATTAAATTATCATAAATGTATAAATATCTTCATTAATTTCATGTGCAAATGGGAATGGCCGTATACTTATGAGAGGCAACTAACACAAAGATCCCTTCAAAAACCGAAGCACTTTTTTTTTTTTAATATATAATGCAAAACATTTTAAAGCAATGTGTGATAAAATGGCGCTTACTGACACTTGTGGGCAAACTCTGCAAGCAAGTGACATTGTCTATAGAACACAAGGACAGAGTATAATAACCACATGTAATTCACATCACCATTTCATATGTCCAAAAATAGACGGCTACCAAAATAAGCCAACATACAGTACATAACGAGCCTTGAACTGCCTTGTAGACTCACGTTACAACAATGACCGTTTGTGTTATGCAGACAAAGTGGACAGCTCCAAGTGCATTTTATTTTTTTCCATGACACAATCGTAAAATACTGATTAGGTCTTATCCTAACTTTCTGTTGTCAGTCAGTGGGAGTATATATGAGTTGTGGTCGCAAAGCTCAATATTTGGCTTCAGTATACAGTAGTGCCTTGGGATCAGAGTTTAGTTTGTTCCATGACCAATCATCTTTTCCCATTGAAATGAATGGAAGTGCAAATAATCCGTTGCAGATATACGCCTTTGGGTATTTTTTGGACAAAATGTCTGTCTACGCGCGTTGCTCCACTCTTTGTGTTAAAAATGGTTAAAACGCCGCGCCGATGGCTGCTATTCGTTAAGGTCGTCTAAGGTGTTTTCCATGATGTGTTAGCATCAAGCTAGCAGGGACATTCCTAAGGCAAATGCTTTTGTCTTAATTTAATCTTGATTATGACGGTAAACTTCAACCGGGAGTGGCATTAAGCAGCTTGAAGCTTTTGTGAAGAGTTGTTCATTATCTGCCAAACGTTTGTGAAGTCACTTGAATTTAGAGTGCCCGTATGACAACTTTGCCTTCGCAAGTCAAAGCAAATAATCTAAAATCTCCCAAACTTCCCAAGCCGTCTCACTCGTATCTCAAGGCACCGCTGTTTTGACATTCGTGTCTCAAGGTAGCCCTAAATTCAGCGCGCTGATCATTTTTGGGCTGTGTAATTATACTGTAACATTCTTGTAATGGTCCTTCCTTGTCTTGGAGAACTTCCAACGTTGTTCTTCTGCACGACACTACTCAAATGGGTGTTTTGGTGTTGACACAGAATTATTGCACACAAGTCATTTTGACATATTCAGTGTTAGCGTGATTTTGAAAACAACTTTTATCTTTATCCTGGCATGTCAGTTGAGTTCTCGGTCGCCTTTTATTTGCGCTTCTGTTCCCTTTGCACCATTAATCTGCATGGGACTTTCATTCTAAGCGAGAGGACAAACAAGTCAGTGTTCCGATGGAACATTGACAGAGCTGCGAGTTTGATCTGGATTTTGTAACTTTACTCCAGTTTATTTATTACCTTTGCCAAAGCGTTCATGACCTGAATGCCAGTGGGACAAAGTGACACGCAGACGCCCACATACAGTAAATCCGTAGGCACACTCTGAGGCAGGCAGGTTGGACACGCGCACACAACGTGTAGTTCAAAGGCTTCGATCGCCGGAAACGAGGACGTGGACAGCTTTGACAAAGACATCTGCCAGGGGTTTGTTAAATGTTGCACAACTTGTGTTTAACAACCTGCGGGCCTCTCAGTCACTTCCTTTACTTATTCACAGAGGCAATAAGCGATTTGCATTTCCGTCTCGCTCTACTGTTTGTTCGAAAACATCTTGTCCTTGTCACCGCGTGTTGCTAAACTCAGAATTTCGGAAGCGGCGGCTTGGGGACGATAAAACCCCTTTACTCAAATCTATAAGTTCCGCAGCTCTTCTTTCTCTGGCACCGAATGAAGAATTGTGTAAACATTATGCATCACGTCATCGTCAGTTCATATAGCCTTGGTATATGAAGTCCTATTTCTGTTAGCTATATATCTAGATTGCCTTGTTTGGGATGGTTCAATAAAATAAATAGTCATAAGAAAGAAAAAGAAAAAAAAAGGTCAGCTCCAAAAGTGAGAAACATAGCAACCAACGACTTCTGAACTCTTAAAATCATTCTGTGATTTTCATGAGAAAATGGGACTGAAGTGATGACGTGGGGTTTCACGTTTCTTTAATATTTACAATTGTTTGTCTTGAGCTGTATGTCGGATTGATGCTAATCTGGCCAGGATTGTCTAAAACGTCATCTGATATCGGTCCTGATGATGTCGGCACGTGGCCAAACTGTGCGCTGGCACAGAACGGTCTGCTTGCACATTACCAATTAAGGCACCCAACAGTCTGACTCAAACACACAACAAAGACAAAAATCCTAAAAAAAACAAAACAATAATTAACAGAAAAATACAACTCCAAAACACATTGGAATGACAACAAAACAAAACAACACTGAATAAAATTCCTTCCTCTGCCTTGTGATTTATACTTTTTTTTTCCTTGTCTGTAAAACAAACCAAAACGAGAAAAATGACTAACTGAACTGATAATGTTATTGTTTTGGAAATCGGTATGGCTGCAAGTATTTTAGGTTTCGGTCTGCTCCGGGGAGCTCATAAAAGGAACTGATTGGAGTCAGGGGCAAGGTTATGTGGGGCAGAGCAGGAATCCCGAGAATGAGGAGTGGATGTACTCGGTGGAATAGAGACCGTTTGCCTGATCCGAGGGCATCTGAACCCAGACCTGGTCGCCTTCTTTCAGCTCGAGCACGGCACTGCCGGACGCCTGGTCCATGTAGCCTTTCTTGTATTCGTCGTAGGTGTAAGTAGCCGGTACATTGTTCTTGTACAAAGCCACCCACAAGCTGGTTCCCTTCACGTGCACGTGGTACGCAAAGTAGTAGACGCCCGATAGGGGAGCAGTGAAGATGCCAGTGGAGGGATTGTAGGCATTTTGCCCGTTGTACAGAGTCCTGTCAAATATGATTGGCATACCAGAAGGAGGAAAAGGCTTGGAGAGGATGGCTGTGAAGGCCGGTGCTAACGAGGCAGAGAGTGGAACTTGACTATAAGCCGGCCCCTTCCGGTCTCCTGGCACTTCACCCCCTTCCAGCTGGGAATCTGTCGGACCTGCCACAACCGTCTGGCCGTTTCCCGGAAGACCTGGGGGACCTGGGGGGCCGGGTGGGCCAGGGTTACCGCTAAGTCCAGCAGGGCCTGGTTTCCCCGGAGGACCTTGGGGACCAATGGGTCCTTTCTCGCCCACTTTACCCAGTCCCGGGAGCCCCGGTGGTCCAGAGTCACCCTTCAAGCCAGGTGCCCCCTGTGGTCCCATGGGACCCATAGGCCCCTGAAGGCCAGGGATACCCGACTGACCTCTGGGACCTGGTGTTCCCATGAATCCAGCCTCGCCTTTAGGTCCCTGAAGACCTGTCAGCCCAGGATTACCTGGCAGACCAATATGTCCTGATTCACCTTTGGGCCCGGGTTTTCCAATTGCTCCATTTGGCCCAGGTAGGCCTTTATCCCCAGGTATACCTGGTTTTCCTGTGTTTCCACTTGGACCTTGGTCACCTCTGAGGCCAGGCAGCCCCGGAGGTCCCTGGGGCCCGAGTTCTCCTTTGAGTCCTGGCATGCCATGCTTTCCCGGGAGTCCCATGGGGCCGTGAAGTCCAGGGGGTCCTGGTTTTCCATCAAGACCTGGTCCACCAATCGGGCCCACCATACCTTGCTCTCCTTTGTCTCCGGGTTGACCAGTTAAACCGGGGTAACCCTTTTCTCCTTTTGGCCCACTTAGGCCAGGTTTTCCATAGCCTGGAGTACCTGGAAATCCTGGGGAACCCCTCAGCCCTTGCTCGCCTTTTTGGCCTACATGACCTGGTGCTCCCGGCGCTCCATCAATTCCAGGCTTCCCAATGCCAATAGGACCTGGTTGACCTTGAAGACCAGGAAGCCCAGCCTCTCCTGGTTCCCCTTGATCTCCTGCAGGTCCCTGATCACCTTTAGTACCCGTCAGTCCAGGCAAACCCTTTGGTCCAGGTTTGCCAATGCCTGGAAGACCAGGTGGCCCTGCGCTGCCTTTTAACCCCGGGGGACCCCTAACGCCAGGGAGTCCTGGTGTCCCATTTCCATTCTCACCCTGAACCCCGCGCTCACCCGGAGGGCCAGAAATACCTTTTAATCCTGGTTCTCCCCGACTACCAGGCGGGCCCCTAACCCCCGGAAGCCCAGGTTTCCCATTCAAAGAAAGGCCAGCTGGTCCTGGCAGTCCCGGCTGCCCCGGTTGACCCCTGAGACCCGGTTCACCACGAGGACCAACCTCGCCAGTAAGTCCCGGCATCCCCTTTGGTCCGATCTTTCCTGGTAGTCCCGGGAGTCCTGGTTTACCAATCCCTGGAAAGCCGGGAGGCCCTTGAGGACCTGGCTGCCCATTGAGGCCGGGGTTCCCAAGTCCAGGTTTTCCTGGGATTCCTGGAGGACCAGGGGGTCCTCTTGGTCCGGGTTTGCCTTGGGGCCCTGGCTCCCCTTTCACATCTACCATGGGTGGCCTGTCTAAAAGAAAAAAAAAAAAGTCTTTATGTCAATACCAGAATCGGATGGTATCAAAGTCATCATTCATGTCGTCATTGATTCTTAGCAAACCAAATTAGTAATGTTTACGTCCAAGCTCCACTTTGTAGGGGTGTGGATCATTTCATGGGCAAAATTTAGGAAAATAGATGTGGTATCTTGAATCACACGAAGGCCACATTACTGTTGATAAAGCCAGGCGAAGCACATCCTGGATTCATTTTCTGTTTCTCTCAACAGGAGCTTGGAATTATCACTCTGTATTCTTTCTTAAATGCTTACTACTTTTTTTTTGCATATACAGTACTGTCAAGCCAATTCCACCATTGCATTTCCCTCTCACAGTTAACCAAGGTGAAGTGAGTGCACTGCCAAAGGAAGGATGTACTTGCACAATTTTGCTCATGAAATATGGCATTCATGCCACAAATGCATTTTTCACATGACGGGTGACTGGCAGTTACTTGAACATGCAACTTTTAAGATTAGGTGAAAATGTGATTTTTGCAGCACCCTCAAAACATTCCACACTTTTGCTCAAACCAGTACATTTCCCAGCCCAGTCATCTCTTCCATCCACTGAATTTAAACCTCAAATGAAAATGTGAACGGTCTCATAAAATTAAAAAAAAAAAAAAAGTGTGATCCTGACTGTTGTTTCTACATCCAGTAACTTTTTATACAGAGATGATTTGACTCAGTCATTTGGTGATGTGGTGTGGATTTTCAACCATTAAGTGGCAGTAAAAGCAAAGCAATAGTTTCACTCCTCCAAAACTTATTTGGAGGCTCTCCACATGGAAGATCCTTTGATAAAGTGCCTGCGGTCACATTTTTCCATCGTTTTAGATGATCATATATTTTATGCATATTGTAAAACCAATATTTCTCCTTAGGGGGAGAAAAAAAATAAGTGGCTGAAATAAAGGGAAGTCTGAAACTCATTTTTACGGCCCTGTAACAATGATTTTGCCGATGCTAACAAATCACAAGCACAACTTAACAACTGACCTGACAGAAACTAAATTGTATTTAGTTTCTTCTCATACGCCACTCGATCCCAGAGCTCATGAATGAGATAAACAACACAGAAATAGCATCCAGATGGCGATTTCAGGTCAGCTCTATAAACAAGGTGCCATTAGACCTGCCAGCTCAATGATGGGACTTTTGGGGGGGAGGGGGGGGGGGGGGATTAAGCAGGTATGCTAAAAGGATGCTGCATAAAGTAACCATGATGTCAAATGCTGCAATATATATATATATATATATATATATACAGTACCTGTATATATATACCCGTATAAATAAATAAATAAATAAACAAATATATATATATATATATATATATATATATATGTTTTCCATATACACACACACGCATTATTATTTTGGTACCTACTAACCATTGTTTATGGGACCTTCTGGCCAACAGAGATGGTCGGCAGTTTATCGCGACGGTGAACGCCAAGGCACTACTCACCAACGTAATGTCCCTTGCCCTCTCTGAAAGGAGGGCCGACGGGTCCTTTCATCATGGGTTGCATGTACTTCATGTGAGGCATGGGGGCGTAGCCTCCGGCAAGGACATGCCCCCCTAGCATGAGGAGCACACAAATACGGGCCGACAGCATGGTGGACTGCATGCCAGGCATCCGACGTTACACAAAGAACTGAAAAGAAAATCGGAAGAGACAAGACAATAAAATCAATGAAATCATCATGTGAAAGAAGTCGGTTAAGAAATGTATTGTATATAATGTACAAATGTACGCAGACTGCTCTGCAGGCATGTTTTGCTAGTCAAGGGCGGCCAAGGTTTTGCTCCGATGATCAGGATAGAATAATGCGGCCTGTGAGGCTAACACGTGTGGCGGATACGCTCAGGCACGAGTTGCAATCATACACTGTAGCAAGCAAAAAAAAAAAAAAGTCCATCCGTCTGCCGCTACCCGCATCTTAAATGTGGCGTGCTCTTGGCGGGGCGGCGGTCGCGCAACCGACAGATCCGTTGACTTTAATTTACATCGGGAAGAAATGACCACGCCGCCCGGCGGCAAATGTTTTCGCAACGGTGCCAAGAGGAAAGCCGCGGAAGCTAGCTTGCGGAGCACTTGAGACTGCGACTCGTCGGGTGTGCCGCAATGGTTGAAACTTGCCAAACGACGTGTGAGAATTGCATCCATTTCCACGCCGTTTCGCCGTGTTTCTGTCAGACTTTCTGACAGATGATGTGCGGCCTCGGCCCACCGGCATGCGATGCTTACGCGAAGCTCCAAACGTCCGAGCGCCAAAGAAAACAGCCGAGGTGGAAAAACTGAACGCGGTACCTCACAACCTCGGAACGGACGGATTAAGCGACCTTCAGAAGTGTACGAGGGATAAGAGTTACTAAACAAACAGGACTATGAGCGCTTAAACCACATGAGCAACAAGGACACACAGATTTTTTTTCCTTGTATCCACATATATTTGGTCAAGCCGTGATTTGACTAAGAAGAAGCCAAGACTTGATTCTCAATCGACTTTTTGAAGGTGTTTTCGTTGCTACAGCTACGCCGAGATCAGATTTGTTTCATAGCTCGGCGCTCGGCGCCGTCGTCCGTGATTGTTAAGCAACCGCACGAGCTCGACGCTCCACCTCTCGTCTCGCAGCCTTTGCCGAGGTCACTGAACATTTTTTCAATACTTAGTCACACGTCTGCGGCCTCCGTGAGCGACCAAACACCAATCGAAATCGAGTGATTGTGAAACGAATCAGGTAAAAATGTATCGGCCGACTTTCAGGCTGGCCGGCACACGAGCGTGTCTGGTTTTGGTGCAAATGTGATTCATCGAGGGACCCCAGGTACGCTCCATTTCAGCAGAGCTTTCCAAACGACCACAGGGACTCGCATTAAAAACAGAAGCCTGAATAGGTAACAGACGCAAGCGGGTGTGTGAAGTGTTTTGGTTGAAAACGCTCCCCAGACGTGCTCGACAGTGTCACAGAATCCTCGCTGGCTCGCAGCGTGAGCCTTTTGGAGCGAGACTCAGAACAGTCTTGAGAAGAAAAACAAAACAAAACAAACAAAACGCCCACATAATCAAACAAACACGCTCAGTATGCATGAGAACACAATCTAGCCGAGAGCACTTAAGATCGCTAACTTCCTTTTTTTTTTTTGAAGCGTAAGCCCACTGAGAGCAAATCCCAATGCTCCGGCGGTTGGAGGTGAATTAAAGCCACTCAAAGTCAGGCATGGAGTTAGGAGTGGAAACACCTCTTTTCGGCAGGCCGAGAGAGCCCCGAATATCCGACATACTTAAAAAAGATATCGTGTGCATTTTTTTCCACAATTTAAAACAGTTCCCAGGTGTCTGGCATGCCTTTGTCAAAATACCCCAAGGATGAAGAATTCGAGACACATTTGCATATCCAACATATTTAAAGGAGATATAGTGTGCATTTTTTCCACATTTTAAAACAGTTACCAGGTGTCTGGCGTGCATTTGTCAAAATAGCCCAAGGATCAAGAATTGTAGACACATTTTTATAGCGTTTTTCTTGCCTTGGGGAATTTGTCTGCTTTTGAGGGTGAATCGGTCCCATGCGGTGCGCCAGCCTTCACCCTTTAGCCCCGCATGGTGCTGACCGGGCTTATGGCGGGCTACCAGGCCCGGAGCGACTAATCGCCCCATTCTGGCGAATTGCCGGCTGGCCGTTGCATGATACAAAGCATCGGCTACCTACCTCGGTGACCGAGTTGGTCACCAAGTCACAATCATTTTCTACCAAACGCAGCAAAAAAATGAACAGACCCCTCCAATCAATATCCCCGTAACTACATTGCGCCTCCTCTGCACTAAACAACACATTCAGTGTTACTCGGGGAAAACCTCGATGACTGTTGTTCGTCTTGAAATTAGCGTCAGTCCGCAAAGTAGTCTAACGGACGTGGTGTGAGTAGCTTTTCAAGTAAGAACACCGAGAAGTGTGGCGTGAGCTGCTTCAAATATTATGAGTAAGTCAGGCAATGTCCTCGTGACTTAGCGTATGAATCCAATGCATCTGAAGCTGGGTAACAAGGATACCGAACGCACGCTCCAACCGCTTTCCCTAGCAGAGTAGCGCGCCTTCGGGGCCAAGCCCAAGCGGCATGCCGAGCGAAGCGGTCGGCATAGGACAGACAGTAGACGCAGACACCGCCAGCAAACCGCCGTCGACTCGCTGATTAGCTCAGCGGCGCCAAAGGTGAAGCTCCTCGACCTTCAATCCCCGACAGCGGTGAGCGTGCACGCGCCCAGACCATCTCGCTATTTCCTCAACCGCACACCCACGGGGAGATGAACGCTACACCGAGAGTGAGGATTCGGTGTCACGGTGGGGAGAGAAGCTGCCGTTTTTGCGGTGAGCATTTGAGAGGCGCCTCGAGTGGAAGACGCTCTTCGCTTCCAGGCTCGGCGCTTCACAAATCACGTCTCTCTCGGCGACTCAATTGCATCTCACAGGCTGTCGAGAGCTACGACCTTGACCCTAATCATCCACGATCTCACACACACACACACACACACACACACACACACACACACACACACAGCCATGAAGTTTTCAGCACCAGAAGAGAAAAATAAAAACAAGCCCACTCAGAATGCTGAAGTCTAGACAGATGCATAATAATGGCTTTTACAGTTTGTAGAGGAAAAACCAAAGCGCCTACACGCAAACACGAGGAAGGTATCGCCTTCAGCCGACGGGGAATTTGAACATGAGCGCTGGATTAAGACAAAGTACTCCGAGGCAACCGCTGCCATCCCCTTTTCGCCGCATTCGGCTGCTTGCGTGTGAGTGACGCACGCAGCGCCATTCGAAGAACAGCTTTCATGAAGTTTTGTCTATGTCGGCAGAGAAAGGTTCTCTATTGAACACAACGGTGATATTTTGCCCCACAACGGTGCTCAATGCTCAGTCACATCGAAAGCTAACGTCCGGTCACGGCAGTGAATGACACCCTGAAAGACGGCGTCAAATTCGAACACAAAAGGCCGTTTTGTACAATGCGCGAGTCCTTTAGCTCTTTCCATTGTCTCAACGCTAAAGGGAAAAGACGGCACACCTCGTGAAATTGAAAGCGGAGTGAGGAAAACGGCTTCATCAGCTCAGGAAATTGTACTTTTGGGGGCAACATTTGGGAGTGCTCACATGCCTGCAGGTAACCGAGAGTTGAACGGACGCTGATGGAGTGCATCAAGAGTAGGGAAGCAACGCAATTCAAGAGCAAACAGGAGGTGGGGAAGAACGTGTGAGGACAGGGACTGGACAGAATGTGTGCAAAAAACAGATGGGGGTCAGGTAGAGGCTTTTTGCTTTCTTCAATGACATCATTCAGAGGAACATTTTCAATACCCCGTGCGCTCACTCAAGTGCAAAAACAGATGCGCTATTTATAAAATGGGCTGAGATATATGCAGTTGAGTGAACCAAGCAGGCGCAAACAGTCAGACTGCAACACTATACTCGCATTATTATTTCAATCCTCCACGAATTCACAAGATGACACTCAAGCACTACCTTTACACGACAAAAAACCTGGCCCGTCTAATAGAAGCTCCTTCCGTCACTTCAACATAGCTCCTCGGCACCAAGATGCCACCAGATGGCACCAAAGCACTCCTTTCATACCAGACAGACTTTGCCAGAGCGCAAAAATAACAGAGGATTGGTTTCCCAGCCCCCCCCCCCCCCCCCCCCTGTAATCGGCGAGTACCTAATCGCGATAGGAAACGTGAATAGTACTTAAGCGCATGCCATGAGACTCGGCGGCGTGGTTGGGTATGGTTAACTGCCGGCGGTCGTTTATCAACCTCAAGTGCGGGTGCCTGTCGTCTTGGCTCTCTGTAGAACGTTGACTTGAATCAATACGCTGAAGGTGAGAAGTGATCCGAGGGCTTCAATTAATCCTGGAAAATTACACAGAAGTGGAAAAAGGGATGAAGCTGCAAGTAGCCAAGCACAGGTCCCCGGAGGAATGTCCTCATTGCGGTCTGGTTCTATCAAAGGACCGGACAATTTGACGCCACATGCTACACGAAGCTAGCGCAAGCCATCGACAATACGGCCTGCGTTGGTTAACCAAAAGAGTGGTGATAACTCAGACAGAAAGTAACATCGAGCAACGGTTGTCGATGAATGAAGCAACAACAGGGGAGGCGCGGCTGGTTGAAGTCATAAAACCGCAAAGCGAATGCAGAGTCACGGACAAGAAAGCAAATCGAGGAGAAAAGGGGCCGCTTCGGCTGCCGATCGCGGTGTCCACCCACTTCAGATGCCACCGATTGCCTTGCTTCATCCTCTGGCATCTGAAGCAGTCCAACAAACGCGCGCCTGTGCCAAGCTAACAAAAAAAAAAGAGTTGTCAGCAAAAAAGAAGGGGAGAAAAAAAAACATTTATTTTTGCCTGAAATGGAAAGAAGAGAGAGGTAGAAGAGAGATTAGGGTTTCGTTGGGGTGCCAGAAATCTTGGCTCCCCCTGGAGGATCTGAGGCTCAGCCTACTGAACTTTAGAGCGATTTGTCAAAGAAAGGTTGCAGATGGGGTACATTCATATTTGGATATGCTGTATCGTCTCACCAATCGTTTGTAAATCATACGCTGGGCAGCAGTTGCAAAGCTATTCTTGACAAATATCCACGAGCAGCCAAGTTCGAAAACGCAACTACTGGACTGTATGAAAACTGCCCACAGATGCTCTGACCTCAAAGCTGAAACCCGAATATCTTCAATCTGCAGCACTTTAACGCTCAAATTCGCCGCTGACGGTGAGCCCGAGGGAAAATAAAAACGGAGGACGCGAAGGACACGACACACGCGCTAGCATGAAAGGATTCCCGCCTCGATTTGAGGAACGATGAGGATATTTTGATATGAGCAGAAGCGAAGGGCCCGGAGAAGCTGATACTCGGAGCTTTGGTCAAAGTCACACAAGATGGTCTTGAGTGAAAAGAATCGCCTAAATGTGCAGTGGGCTTTTCCAAAAGCTGCGACCGGGAAATGAGCCCGTGAGCTCTTGTTGACGCCGCAGGGCCGCGGTAGGAGGCGAGCCAACATGGATATAGGGTGAGCTCCTGCACAAATCTTATTGCACTGCTGCCACTCAAAGTACACTAGAAACTCATTTTTTGGGTGATTAATCCGCTCCAGAAAGTGCGACTCAAACCCGCTGGTACAAAATCCAAAGCAACATTTCCCTTGGGAAATGATGTCCATCCCATTGAATTTGTTCCACACATCACTGAATAGGAAGAAAAACCAACATTTTACAGAGAATGACTTCAGGCTGACATTGAAAAAGTGTGAAGTAAATGAAATGGGGTGATGATGACATTTTTTTTTTTTTTTTTTGCAGTCACATTCAGACTATTTTGCGCTTTTTTATTGAGTGCAATTGTGAAAGAGGCCCCCGTGTGGCCCACCCGAAGAGGTGGCGAACTGTGTTCTTATGCCGGTCGCTTTTATTTTGAAAATGTGTGTGATGTTGATTTTTGGCCCGAGTAGACCGGGAGGGTGAATTCCTTGATTCACTTGCATTGTGGAATATGCCTTGCCATCTGTCGAACCCTTTACACACAACTTCAGAAATGCTCCAGATGAAGCCGAAAGAGATCACGGGGAAACCGAGGTTTGACCGTACATGTCCAAGTTCATGGACGAAAGTATTTCGCTACCCCTCTCGATCCATTAACTAACCGGCCAAAGTTAGGCTGAGCACATGAGTTGACCCATGAGCGCCGAAGCTCCCGGCACGTGCAGCGCATTCAGCTCACGGCGAAAGTCCAAATTTGTCTTTGCCCCCCGAATCCTTATTATCATGCTTCGTTCTTGAGGTCGAAAAGAAACTTGCCGAAATCACTTCCAAAGCGCAGCGTTCAGAATGGAAAGTCACTGAGCTGCATCTCACTTGAGCTCCATTAGCTGTTGATTGGCCTTCTCTTGATTGATCGCTTGGTTGAAAGGCCGCCGACCACAGCTGAATGTTTTAAGAACCCACAAAGGGCCCCCACCCAATTGTTGGGGTTCTCACACACAGATGCATATTAAAACCTCAGGATGTGGTGCAGAGTCCCTTTGGACGGAGGGGCTCGTAGAGGCTCGCGCCTCCCATCAGGGTCAGCGTAAGTCTTTTATTAGCTGTTGGCTAAGAGTGCCAGCTGGAGAAGGATACTTTACCGGCACTGGCCTCACACCTTCCAAAATCACTGGCTGGGTTCTAAAAACGCGCTTCTGTGAATGTGTGTAATAGAGTCTCGCTGCTGGAAGAGAGTCAAATTTAAAAAATAAAAGATCAAACAGCAAGAATTAGACAATGAAAAAGGGAAATCGCGGTTTGTTCTGAGCCAAATGGGTCTTTGACTGCGACTCTCGCGGCAATGATGACAAATCGACTCAGCGCACGGGAAACATCGCCTCGGAGTGCTCGGTAGGCGGCGTACTTTGAGCAGAACGTAATTGCTTGAATTGTTGGGCCCGCCGACTCTCAAAATGCGCTCGCGGCCTAAGAACAGCTCACTCGTGTTGAAGTTCATTTGCACTTCGTCTTCAACTATTTGTTGTTTTAGAAAAAAGAGTTTGGCAGGTTAATTTTTTTCCCAACTTGCACACAAAGTACATTTTTAGGAGATGGTTCTTGAAGTGCAATTTCACCCCCCCCCCCCCCCCAATACCACAAGCATGTAATCATGATAAAATCAAATAGAATTCAAGAGAATTAAACGGTTTTGTCACGCTGCATAAATTAAACGGACATTTTGCTGCACCCTCTGGCATGCCGGCCTTGGCCACTTGGGGGCAGTGTAAGGAAGACAGACATACGGCTCGTTGCGACGTCTCAACCCTTCGCTCGAACCGTCACTACAGCACTATGTCATTCTGTGCAGAGGATAAAGAATGCACGACTCTCAGTGCTGTTTTGTCTGTCTACATTTGTTGCGGCGATCGTGTTTGCTACCCCCGTCTCTCGGCCATGTCATACTATTCAAACATTTGAAACGTGAGTGCAAAGAAGCAACCCCCCCCCCCCCCCCACCTCCCGCCACCGTCAGCATCCTTCAACTGGCTCGACGCAAATGGCGACCGGGTTGATCGCTCCCTGCTGTGTGATTTATCGCGTTGCACTTCTATTCAAAACAGATCTTGCTATTTCACTTGACTTTTTGCCACGCAGAGTTGTCGGGAGACACGCAACGGGGTGTCTCACTTGCTCCGAGGTACCTTGGAGATAAAAAAAAAAGAAATACATCGAGAAACGCCATCAATGGCTTCTCGGTGCATATTTTGAAAAATTGCTCACAACATTTGACTGCAAGCGCAAAGATGTGCACATACGCGACAGCCGTAAACCCCAAACAATCGGGACAAACGGGCTGCAGAAGTTGACAAGTGTAACCTCGAAACAATGAGGACATAATGGGCTGCAGAAGCGTCTGCTTTTCTTGCCAGAATGTCATATTTGAATGCAATTCATCTGTGAAAGACGGGGGAAGGAAAAGGAGTTTCATGACAACAAAATCCCCCTAATTGTGCCGCTTTCAATGAACTCGCTCCGCTTGTTTACCTGCCTCGTGGAACTCTTGCAGCGCCGCCAAGAGCCGATGAGAGAAAAAAAAAAAGCACATTCAACTTCTCCAAGGCCAGACACGCTAATAACCTGCTCTTTACGCGCATTGAACGGCTGACACTGGGAAGGGGGGGGAATAAATGAGATCTTTATTCAAACGCCTTAATCAAACCATCAATGGTGGAATGTAATTTGGAGGCAAACGATGGGGCTGAGTGCATTGATTGACTTCTGACCTGGGCGGTGGGGGCCTCCTTGAGTGTTTGGAATTAGCGCAGATTGATGGGCCCTCGCCTAGATAATCGCCACACCAAAGGGAACGCGGCAAGAAAACCACTTGGCAGCTGAACACGATGAAAAATATTCCGAGAAGAACTCAACTCGCCGCACGCCGTACTCAAAGCCAAGTCGCGCATTGCCGAACACGGGCGCAGATGCGGAGCAACTTGTCAAGCTCCGCCGTCTTCATGCCGTTATTTCAGAAACGACTTGCGGCAAGCGCGCACATTAGGAAAAGGAAGCACGGTACTTTTTGAAGTTCAAGGCCATTCGACTGAGGGTTGAAAGCACGCAGGAGGGCTAAAATGATATCAAAACGTTGTTTTTTTTCCCTTCATACGGTCTCTCTCTGTAGCCCCGATTTTCACCTCCATTTTTGCACGTTTTCCACACGTCAGCCACTTTCTTCCCACATTAGCGACTCCGTCTTTCATATCAAAGAGAGGCAAAAGATTAAAGTCGGGGGCCGAGGAGAAGCGTCCGCTCCACTCCAGCACGAAGCGGAAGGCCGATCCCGGGAGTTATTCGCCTCCTCGGCCGCGGTGACCGAAGGCAGTTGCGAAACAAAGCCGAGGCGTTTGTTTCCTCTCGCGCGCGTTGACACGTTCATCATCCGACGCGATTTGGCGGGCGCTGCGCCCGGCGTTCGATGCGAAACATATTCACCTCGATCTTCTGTTATCCATTTACAGCTCATGCTCAAACATCCCGGGACGGATTTAAAGGTCCGCGCCCGGGAGGAATGTGACCCTCCGAGCGCTGTAAAAACAAGCAACGGATAAGCTTCCCTTTGAACCCGCCGCCCGCGCTCCCGCTTCACACCTCTCTGCGGCCGCCTGCCCGTCCGCTTAGCGCCCGTCACTCAAACGCCGCCCCGCTCGGCCGAGATCGCAGCGCTAGCCGCCATGTCGTCGGGAAAAGTGGTCGCTCCCGGGGAACGTGTTTGCTAGCCCTCTAACTCTTGGTTGCCGTGCGCACTCTTGACCACAAACACAAATAAGGGGGGGTTTTACGAGGAGTAAATATGAATTTTTAAAAGATTGGGAAGGAGACTCACTTCCTCCTTGGCTGAGTTGAACAAGTTAATCCAGATGACGTGATGGAGAATGACTCACCGGTCTTTGTGTTTATTGCACGGGGAAGCATTCCAAATTCCCTTTTATGAGAAGTGTCCAGCGGATTCATCAAGAATTTCAGAAGCGGAACAAGAGAAATCGGTCGCATTTCTAGACGCGGTGAAGAAATATTTGGTTTGCGTAGGCCAATCCCTGAGTCGGGCAATTGCGATGGTGCCCTGAGATATGAGTTCAATTGGTAGCGTGAGCATGCTCGCATGCCGAAAGGCGTATCTCCAATCATCTCCAACCGTTCAAATGAATGTACGTATCCATTCCGAACTCTTGCCAAACACACAATTTTTGTACGGCGGCGTACGGCGGGTATGGAGTTATGGAGTCATCCAGGTGCAGCATCGCAGCAGAATGCTGATGCGCCATGTTGACTTTGAACTCTGGGCTCCACTCATTGACCGCAGTGTTACCTCGCAACTCAATTCCACGAGCATGACCTCCTTCCATGTATTTGCAAGCGATGCCATTCGTTGAGCGATAGACTTTTTAAATCTATCCCACGACCGACCGGGACCTCACGTGACATGTTGAGGACGGGCGTATTATGTTGTCTTTGTTGCCGAGCAGAGCGTTTTCGAATGAGCCGCAGCCGTTTGATGCTCTTGTGAGGGAGTCCAGTCGGAAGACCGCGACCATCATCAAGCGCGGAGAAGTTTGTCCTGCTCCGCTTGGAGCGCGCAAGCCTTGAATCTAGATCAGGTCACTCTTATCTCAAGCTACCGTCGGAGTCGGCTTCAATGATGAAGAGTGTTCTTCTTCATGAGCAACTTCGGTTCACTTCGAGGCTTCCAAAAACAAACCGGCATTGAATTCTCTGTCAACGCTCGCTCATCGGGAAGCGGGGTGAGCACATGCGCACACGGCACAGTAAACAGCTTTTCGGCATGTCCACACCGAGGAGGGAGATGACGTTGATGTTCGAGCCTCTGCTAGAGCAATCATCTTGTTCCTCCGACCCGCTGTTCAATGGAAATCCTCGGCCCGGGCCAAACTACACGGACCGATTTAGGTACGAATCTACGAACCTCCAAAGTCCTCCACCAAAATACTTTTGGTGGAGGACTTTGTCGCACGGGCGTCAAAGTCGCCGGAGCCGCATCCCGTACGTCGCCGAGGTACTTATGTCATGCCCACGTTAAACACTGCGCACGGACGGACCCGTGCGAGCACGGCGTGTGTTTATTGTCACAGGAGCAGCAAAAAAAGCATAAGCGCTCTTCTCAGCTGCGAGTTGTTTTTTGAAGCCTCCGGCAGGTTTCTGCATTACTCCTGATGAAACTTGATGTGGGATTCAAACTGCTAGCAGATGGAGAGCTTGTGACAGTAACTTTCCAGTTGAACGATGCCAGCGTGCGATAACTTGATCAAAACACGACCGGGTGACCCCGGCCGAAAACAGGGCACATCCAGAAACGGACAGCCGGACATGTAGAAGCAAACAAAAACGAAAATGAATATGATGTTTTGAAATGCTCCATATGAGATCTCCATACACGGCAAGCTAGCATGCGTATGTACGTGAGAAGGACATTAAGCAGTACCGAATTCAATTGTTGCGGTCCATTGGAAGACTTGAACTGACGGCCGAACCGAAGTATTTTCCTAACCGGCGACTGCAAAAGACAATTGGCAAGAAGATACTGCTCGGAATTTGCATCATTCTTTTCTCGGTAAATCCCTTCCTCAGACTGGAAGCATCCTCCCTCGCAAAAGAAAAAGAACGAGCGTTTCCAGCAGCTCTCTTCCTACGACGACATACGCGGGCCCCCGCCTCGCCTTACCTGACCTGCCCCCGTGTCTCCCCTTGGAGAATGCGCAGCGATGTCTGTGCTTCCTATTCGGATGACTAAAAGGCACTTTTGCTCTTTCAACGATGGCCGCCGTCGTCCGCTCCCGACATGCGTGCATATTTGTCAACGCGCAAATGCGCGGCGGTTCCAGCCGAGGTTTCCGTCGAGCGTGCCAAATATCTTTCGCCGAGCCGCACGAAGCTCCCCGCCCTACCCCAAAGCTCTCGACGTTCACCGCGGCTCCCACACGGCTCGCGCTCCTCTTTCGCTCAGCTGCGTCCGCACTCTGGGAACAACAGAACTGCCCTCTCAAACTCATAAGCTAAGTGCTACAATTAGCTTATCACATAAACACAGATGTGTAATCAAGTCTAGACTGATAGAGGAGACAAAGCCCAGACCATCTGGCTTGACGTGAGGATCTTGCCAATTCCGATTTTCTTGTGAGCTGTTTTCTTGTTCTGCCGAGCAGATGATTCGGCCCCGAAAATATCACCTTCCGTTATTTTGTCTGCTGATCTGAGGTGTCTGCGTGTGGTCACTACTCATGCGGTTTTACGAGGATCGCGGCGTCCGCTCCGGGAGAAAAATGCAATCGACGGATCGAATGAAGAAGGTGCGCATATCCAGCCCTTGGTTTTCCGACATTCCTCCTGAATGATACGCAGAAAAATATCGTGATGGACTTTCTCCACTCGGAACTTGAAGCAATTTCAAGCCTTCCCATCAGAAGCAGTTGGACCGCCGCGAAGTGAAACGATGAGCAATAGCCGCTTTGAGACTTCCATGACCTCTTGTTATCACTGCTACCGGAGTGGCGCCTTTTAGATGGAAAAAAAACATTTGGGAGGAGCGCAATTGTGCAAGGGAACATTGAACACCACCAGTAGGAGAAAAGTCTTTGCTAACTGTGGTTTGATCATCAAGCCGGCCGGGAAAGTAAACAAACCAACCCCCCCAAAAAATACAATTAAAGCTCTGGCCACCAGATGGCATCATTGGATCCCTTTTGGAGGAGCTCACCAATGCGTAAACTCCGAAAACATGGCGGTACTGAAACTCGGACTACCACTCAAGTGCAACGTAATCCAACGCAATTTCAACTCAAATAATGAGTGACAAATCCCATGACTGCGCTGAAATCGATTTTTCCATATTTCACGTCGTTCATTTTCCATTTGCCGATTTTGCTTCCAATGAACACTTTAACAAGGCCAATTTTATTTTCACGCTCACAAAATAGTGAAATTGTGACGACGGACCGTGGGAAGCTAACTGCCCGCCGCAAACGAAATGCACAGCGCGGGATTCCCTTCCGTTCCTAGCAACGCTACTGATCGACTCGGTACGTTGTTGTACTTCCTGCCGTAACTCGCGGAGGCACGGCACATGCTCAGAAAGCACATCTGGTAAATCTCGCTGGCTGAAGGATGAAATTGTCTCTCACGTTGGAAAGGGAGTCTCCCGGACATCGGCGGCACTGCCCGTTGCCGATGGCGGTTAACGTTTCCTTTTTTTTTTCTTTTTGCTTCATATTCACGTATTTGTAATTGACAAGTTCACACCGTAATACACGTTCATGTTTTTACGTCAGTAAATATTTATACTGTAGTATACATCGCAGTTGGCGGCCATTTTATTGGAAACGGTTCCAACAAAGTACCGGCATGACGTCCAGATTTTCGTTATTTCCCTCGAGGTACGTTTAACGAGGTTCGACCGCCTTACTTGAGTATTTCTTTTACTGACGACGTTTGCACGCACTTTCGACTCCTTATTTGGTCAAAATAGGCTTGCTACTTTTTGGCGGATAATGGCCCGTTGGAAAAATGACATCAATAACGAGGGGTCAAGCCAACTGCAGTTGAGCTCTCGATTGATTGAGCTCTTGGGGTCTGATAAGGTGGAAAAACCGCGGACAGCAGAGAATCGTTTGCTGTTGTCAGCTCCAGGAACGATTGATGGCAAATGCATTTGAGAAGCACCCGTTTCCAGAGTTGAACTATTCTAGAACCGATCTGGACTTCATTGGAGTGTGGGTATGATTCAATGTGACAAGAATACTCGACTCAGCGTCTAGCGTGAGGCTGGAACCGGCAGCCTTTCATCTGTCAGAGCATTTGGCTCACATCCTTTTTACCGAGGATGGAACAGACATGTCTGCATCCTTGCCCTGCTCCTCTGTTTCGCTCTTATATCCCTTTCCCTTTCCCTCCTCCTCCTCTTCTTCTTCTTTCCAATCCCAATATCCGGGTGATGGAAGACAGTGACTGGAGGACAATGACTGGATCTCGTTTTTGCAAAAAGCGATGGAGGAAAACAATGTTGCCGGATAAAGCCCACAACATAAATTCAGGCGTGTCGACTCAAATGTTTTCTTTGAGCGCTTCAAAGCACGCCAGGTTTCGCTCCGGGCCAGAAATGAATGACAACAAAAGTTGAGCTGATTGCTGCAAGCTTTGAGGCATTAACTGAGCTTATTGCAAAACGGGCCGGCCGGGTGTTCCCGGAGCGCTCAGCAAAGAATTCCCAGAGCAGAATCCATGGCAAAGTCGAAAGCAAAGCGCTTGTGTGCCTGGGAGCAAACACGTTTCTGTTGTCAAGTGGTCGGGCCCGATCAAAGGCGCCACATGGTTGCCGACAAATTGAACGCTCCTCCCAGCGAGTTTATTTTCTCCCTTTTTCACTCTTGGGCCGTCTTCCTTGAATCTTGAACCTCTTCCTTCCTCTGTCTCCCAAGACACCCCCAGCGTCGTCCTTCAGCCGTTTTCCGACTTTCCGCCTCGGTTGAATCCTCTCCAAAGCCACGCAGATATTTCCAATCTCTCCGTCGCACTGCCACCACATGTCGGGAAGACCTCGCGTTTGTGTGCATTCGACCGCCTTTTGGGAGCGCTCCAGCTCAGGCGGAGTCGGCCTCCAGGCCTGGTCCAGACTGGGGATCCAACCTGAGCCCACGGTTCGGAAATGACCACTTCCCCGCTTCAAATTGGCAGGAGAGAGCGTGCGCAGCCATCTGCTAGCCACGTGAAAGCGTGTCATCATTGACTCCAAGCCCACCGGTCCAGAAATGCTTTGAAAAGTTCGCATCAAATGTTTTGTTGAGGATGATGATTTGCTTCCTCTAATTCAGCAGATCATCATTTAAGCCGTCTGCCGACATCGTGCCCGCGAGATCCGGTCTCGCTCGAGCTCGCTGAGACAATTCCATGCAACTAAGCTCAAAAGTTCATCTTACACCGTCTATTCTTCCAACTAGATTCTGTACATCGGCACAAAGATTCCATGAGACTAGCAAAGACGCTACGTTTCATCTCTGACTTCCGTCGGTCGGTCACAACCATCCGTGTTAGCGTCTAATTGGCAGGAATAAATATTCTCGGTGTACAACGCAGTCCGTCATTATTTTTTTTCTCCAACTTATTGTTTCACAGCTTTTCTGCTGATTACAGGAAATGATTACAAGAAAAGCTGCAAACAAACCCCCCAAAAAATAAAGAACTGGTAGTGTTACACAGCGCCTAATGCCAAGGAAGGTTGCGCAATCAAACATGTTGCTCAACAGGCTCAGTCTGCATAGAAAAGGCTTTAGTTTGTAAGCCGAGGCCTTTCAAACGCAGTCCCGGAGAACTGAACAATCGGGGGATATCGCAAGGTCTCCGGCTAAAATGGCGGCTTCTCTTCAGTTGTCAAAGTTCTTCGGCGACTCGTTTTAACGTGCGCCGCTTAATAGGTTCTGACAAATGGGTGTTTTCAGAAGAAATAGCGCACAACAAGAATGGATTGCCTTGTATTCATTCCTTGCAACGGAGTCAAGTTGAACTTGTGATGTTTATCTGGGCAGAAGTGGACAAACTGTGTTCGTTGGTGAGTTGAGGGCGGAGCGTTGGCGCGTCAGAAACCAGGGCCGGTGGGAGCTTGGAGTTAGCCGCTGCAATTGGAGAACGCTAACTTGACAAGTCACCAATGCCGATCGCTACAATCGTTTCGCAGGGCGCCCCATTCCTTTACTTGACTTTTGCTTGGATTTTTTTACTTGCTTCCAGGTCCAGTTTGCCGCTTGTGTGCCAGACCGAACAGGACTCGGAGCACTTTGTCTCCATCGAACTCATTTGAAGTTTGACTTTCGTTGGCTGTGTTTGACTCATGGAAGCTCAAAGAGCTTCAGACAGCGCCAAAGCTTCATATGAGTCCCTTGGACGTCGACTTTGAAAACTTTGTCTTTCATCTTTCTCCTTTTTATGAGCGGCAGGTTTGCAGCATTCGACGGGCTGCCACCCAGTCGCAGTCGTGTCAGCGTCGCTTGGAGGACATCCACTTTTTCTCTTCCGACAGGACTGCTCTAGATTGAAAAGTCAGGATCAGATGCCCGATGACTGCGGTGAAGCCGCAAAGCCAATGGAAGAAATAGACGGGTCAAGTTTTGACCGGATCGGAATTTGTCCAAAATCAATGGCGGCCGTGACGTTTCAGCGTATGTATAACACAAACGTCCCTCTGACAACCATCCGCCGCCGAAATAAAAAGCCTTCCTTTCAATGATTCGAACACGGGAATAACCCTTTTGACGTGATTTTCTTGTTTGAACAAACTGCTTGGTGTGAGTGTAAATCAGGCTCAGACTTGAACAAAAACAAAGTCTGGAGCATTTCAAATGGTCCCGAAAGAGCTCTTTCCAATTCCTAAGCCGCTGACCCGTCTCCAGACGGATACGTTCGAGCCCGTATCCAAAGCGAAATAATAAAAATAAACATATGGTTTGCGAGAGACGTCGGAAGACGATGAAAAGGCAGACCGTATACGTTTCAAACTCAAGTATTGACCCCTGTTACGACTTGGCCCGCAGTCCTGCCATAAACTCTTTCCAGCCACTGAACTGCAGGGCAATGAAGTGAGGAAGCCAAACAAAGCTACCTGTGTGTATTTTACCCGCGCGGCCACCTGAACGCCAAAGCCCAAAATGCCACCCCGATTGCGTAAAGTTGAGTCCGCGGCCAAGCGTCAATCAAACAATCTCATACGACGATGCCCGTTTTTCACGACTGTGATTAGTGTGTGTGTGGGTCGGGGGGGCTGATATGATTTCCTCGACTCCCACAAACCTCAACCTCAGTGGGCAAACACACAATGTCACATCTCATTAACTAGGAACAACACTTTTGCTGGAAGGCTTTTCTTCCAGACATACCGTCGGAAAAAGTCTCCAGATTTGGGTCTGGGAAGTATTGCTCAATATGCTTGTTTTGACCAAAAGCAATGTCTGGCACCAAAAATCCCTTCTTTTTTTTTGGTTCCACCTGAGTGCAGGATCGGGCCGGTTGTCTGTAAATCAGGATGGAAAGATTGCGAAGACGTGTGGCTTGAAGTCAAGAAATGATGAACAAAGCAACGATGAAAGTCTTCCACTTTTTTTCCTGCTTCCGTCTGCTACGCAAGGCCCGTGACAAGCTTCACGGAGCGTGTCGACGAGTTCCCCTTTTGGGTGCGAGCGCCTCTAAAGACAGAGTCGATGGGAGACGGGGAGAGGAACGACAAGTCTGTCTCGTATTTGCTGCCGACTCAGTGGAAAATTTTCCTTTTGTCCACGCTTATGAGAAAATGACAAAGAGCAGCCGTGTGAACAGATAAAATAGACACAGTGGAACCTAAAAAAAAAAAACTTCCCAACCACAGTGGAAATCCACAAGCCTCTCACAAGGGTCTGTTATTGCCGAGAGATGCCACAAGAGGGCAGCAACGGACTTTTTTCGATTAGACAAGGGTATGGTCGGACTAAATGAAGCTCGCGCCCCTCACTCACTGCAATGTAGATCGTTGGCCCCCCAGATGCCATAAGATGGCGCGCGAAGCAAAGTGGCCTCACCTTGCGATCTGCCAGCAGACAAACGTTCAACACAATAATGACAACGCTACCTCTCCAACACTTTTTTTTTGTTTTTCCTCGAGGTAAACCAGCCCTCTCCAGAACAAGCGGGTAGTGTGACTTTATTTGATCGCTTGTCGTTTGCGTCTCTTTATCAACAATGCAAAGTTAAGCGAACAACTATGAAAAATATAGTCGGATGGATTCAAAGGACAAAATACGTCTCCGCAGACGCCATTCTCGAAAAAACAAATTCAGACGATTGAGCCCGAACGCCGCAGTCCGGGCTTTGATCGAGTCCGGTGCCTGCTTAATGTTCCGGCAGCCGGCCGAGCCACGATTCTTCAAAGCGGTGTCGGCCATAGAACGGAATTAAAGGTTGCGCAGAATAAAGAGTTGCAGGCGTTCATGTGGCTGCAATTCTGTCAGGAAAACGCATTGAGCCAACGCGTGAGCCTTGGCCGGGCTTGTGAAAGCGGGAACGTGTTTTCACTCTTGGGCGTCAAAGTGCACGCGCGCGTGTGTTTCTCTACGTGTGAAAGAGGTTTGCGTCGGCCGGGAAATGAAACGGCATCCCATCGGGAGGATGTAGAAATGCCAATATGGTCAAGGTCATAACGCTACGCTGAGTCAACCTCCCGTCAGTGATTGGTAATGCTCCACGAGTCTTCCGAGGGA
Source organism: Hippocampus guttulatus (assembly GCF_054856545.1). Lineage (NCBI taxonomy): Eukaryota > Metazoa > Chordata > Actinopteri > Syngnathiformes > Syngnathidae > Hippocampus > Hippocampus guttulatus. Next base: position 652,101 of record NC_141278.1, on the reverse strand, counting down.
AATGGACAGAAAATGACTTGGATGCTCGAGTCTCTTTTGCTGAGATTGACGGAGGAACGTCCGTCCATCCGTTTGGAATTTTAGGAGCGTCGACGGGTTCCAAACGAAGCATGCAACTGCATGCAGGTGGCCCCTCGCGTTCGAATCTGCTTAAGGCCTTGCAACCACTAGAGGGCCACCGAGAGCAATTAACAGGCCTCAGAGAGGGTGGGCTTATTGTTGACGAAGAACAAAGTCAAATATATTGAATTAGGTATTTGCTTGATATCGTTGTCATTTAATTTAACATATCAAAATAATATGATTTGTTCATGCACTCTATAGTTGCTCTTACCCGCAGAGATGGAGGGCCCTGCCGTCACATTTTGCCTCAGGCCCCGACCTCGGCTCTTCAACACGCCCCCGTTTGTCTGGGCGAGACTTAAGACATTGCCTCCTTGTGGCCAAAAGTTGCAAAGTACTTCTGATCATTTTACGATAAAGTTCTCGGTTTGTCCGACAAAAGCGGACATTTTTTGCCCAGACGTCACTTAACTCATTCACTCCCAAAGACGATTTTAAACGTCTTTTCAGACTTGGTTGGTGCTGAATGAGTTAAGCATGTTGAGGCCTATGAGGCGACGGTGAGTTTGAGTCAGCTGCATGAAAAAGAGCGGCAATACAATGGGCGAAACGTGCGCCTGCGCGGTTACGATTGGCTGCCCTGCATTCGGGGCGATGATTGCGCCAGTGCACTCAGTTAAGCCCGCGTGGCACACATTTGAGAGCATGCAAAGGAGGTTGCCGTGGATACGGCACTCGACTCCAGAGGTGTTTGTGTGACGAAGCAGGTGAGTATCAGCAAAAAATAAATAAAACAACAACAACAACAAGCAGCTCAATATTCTGAACAAATGCAACTGAGGCTCTGAAGCCTTTTACGACTGCGGCAAAACTCGATTTCCACATGGAGAATCCGGAGCTGACTGTGTCATCTAAAGGCACGCAACACACAGGCGCGCATCCAGACGAAACAGATCGACGCTGCCAATTGTTTTTGGGGAAATCACAACTCGAGTCCGCTGACTTTTCCAGGGCCGTCGCCTTTTCTGTTACTCTCATTCTACACTTCTCTCCGCAATCGCGCTCGTGCACTCAAATAAAACCGTAGCCAATATGCATATATTCACGCCTGCCATGATTTTTCTTTTCTTTTCTTTTCCTCTTTAATTTTGCCCAGCTGCACCTCTCAAAACGCTTTCGGGACACCTGGCATGTTCCTTCACCTGGCTCGGTCGGTCAGGCCAAAGAGATTAACGATGCGCACGATGATATCAGAGGTCGGGCGGGAGCGCGGTCCGCTTCACCGATCCAGATTTACACCCGATTGGGCGTCGCGTGCAGGCGGCAGTGCTCCTCCTCCGGTTCCGATTCAAAAGCGAATCCGAAGCAAGCGCGGAGACGGGAAAATGACTTTCATGGGGCCATTTCAAGCACAATGTCCACGGAAGCTCCTTTTCTTCAAGTCAAGCCTTTTGATCTTTCAGTTATTGGTTGGTGAAGTAGTTGAGGGCCGCGGAGATTTATGTCGGTCCCGTGACTAACGTCTGCTTCTTATTTTCGCGTCCTCCCCCCTACTCCCCCTTCCCGATCACTCCTTCTGTTTCTTTTGGCCCGGCCACCGCGGCCGCACGTGACGAAGCGAGAGACGGCGGCCGACAGCACAAAGGGAGGCGGGCGGGCGAGGGCGAGACGGGGCACGCCGGCTTACCTCAGAGCGTCCGGGCGGCGCCGGCCGGGGTAGGTGCGATCTTCAGGGGGGGTCTTCTATTCTACCTCCCTCCTTCAGCCACGTGTGTCTCCTATGGGATGGGGTGGCATCAGATGTTCAATGGGGCCCCCCAAGAAAGAGGAGCAATGGCACCTTCCACCGGTCCAGTGAAGAAGAAGGAAAAAAAGAAAATGAATCGAAGCGCAGGTGCCCTGTTCGAGTTCAGTCGGTGCGCTTCTGGGCCAAGTGAGAATTTGATGGGATTTGGGTGGGGGGGGGTTGGGAAAAAAAGGAGAGGGGAGAATCCTCTCTGTGCCCTGTTGGAGCGCTCCAGGAGCAGGTCTGGGGAGCACCTTCCCGATCGGCGCGCTGCCGTGCTCCAAGGGTGGAAAGTAGGAGGGAGGGAGCGGCTTCTCGGGAGGGAGCAAAAGTGCGGCGAGAGTCTGCTGATCGGGCGGCCAGGTAGCCGGCCGGCGATGTCTGCGGAGTCGAAGGTCCGAGCGCTTCCAGGACTTATAACCGGGGGCCGCGCATCTCGTCGGACCAATCTGCCAGGCTTCCTCCTCGATCCCTCTCCCGCAGGCTCATTTGGGGAAAAGACAGGCGGGATTGTTCACCCCCTTCGTACAAAAAAGCAAGTGTCTGCGTGCCGACGGAGAAAGGGAGTGCGCGGGACAGGGGTGGGGTGGCGGCCCCGCGTCAAGGGGTGGGGTAGCGTTTAGAGGAGGGTGAAAGGAAAAGGAGCAAAATCTTCAACCCCTCAAGAAGAAATCATCAAAAATACTTGGATTTTGCCACTGACATCTTAATCCTAAAATCTCCCACAAAAAAGTTCTTTTTCTTCTCCTTTGCCTGCGACTCCAACGGGCAATGAATAATCTCCCCGCATGCCATAACGCTGGGAACCGCGACGCGCACACAAGGGCTTTGTTGTTTGCCTGTTACAGACCGCTGCCTTTTGCGGATAATCGTTACACGATATCGAAATCTCTGGGGGTTAATCGCCCCAGCGTTGCAATTCACATTCGACAGCCCCCCCCCCCCGCCCATTCATCGCATCCATTGCATTTTACACCGAGAACATGCCAGGTGCTTCGTCAACCCCATCAACATCCAATCATTGCAATTTCCAGCCAGCGGCGCCACGAGAGATCGTCAGGTGTACTGCAGATCCCATTTCACGAAACGGGCCCGAAAACGATTCCCGCCACTTCGTCTATCGATGTCGATGACGTGTCGTGACAGGCAGAATGATTCGACGCTCTTCCGCCAGACGACGCAAGGTCAATAATAACCCCGCGCGTCTTCTTTTTTGCCACATAGCGTACCCGGTGGGCGGAGAAGGCCGAGATGCCGAAAATGTTCTCGAAACAACTTATTTCGAGACTCTGAGTTCCAAAGATTCATTTGTAAGCCGGACTCGGAGGAAAGGACCCGCTGGATTTCTGACCCGAGGCGCTGAGTAAAGTATGAAGGTCTGCGTTGTACCCAATCGAAAAATGTTTGATTAGGTAGATGTCAGTTTTCAGTCGCGGGCCTTTTGCTTAGCGTCTACAATGTAGCGCTCGCGCATTGGAGTCAACCACTCTTTGCCGTGCACTCCAACAACCGTTAAAATGCAAATTGGGCAACTTTTCCTGGCATGAGAATTTGAGGCTACAGTAGGTACTCAAGAGCATATTTGGATAATGGGGCCCACTTCCCCCCCCCCCCCCCCCCTCCCAAGTATAATTCGGGTACAATTTCAAGAGGCGTATTTTCTTTCACTCTCTTTTGGTCGCGCGGTGATTAAAATTGCCACGTCGTGTTATTGACGGAGCCATGCCTGCCGTACTTGTACAAAACCGCCTTTGTTTGAAGTTGGGAACAACCCCCCCCCCCCCCAAAAAAAAACGTTGCAAATGGAGCTGGTTCAATTGAATCATCTGAACGGAATAAGCTCGAGCCCGCCGCGTCTGCGAGCGAGAGCCGCGTCGCGCTCACTGAATAGTTCTCTGAACGCGGAAAGGGTGGAGTGACCAGATGCCCGCTGATGATGTCATCAATAGGAGCCTGTGTGGCTTTCAGGCCCGCCGTTCATTCGTGGCGGGGTGTGCGTTTCTGTCCAAGTAAGGACCTTATTGTTAGGCGAGGAGGCAAAATTGGAAATCACCAAAAAAAAAAAGCAGTCTGTCAACATGCGCTCCCAGCACACAGCGCCCTCCCGCTGTCCTGTTCCTTTAACAAGGTGAAACATTCCCGCGTAAACAAACAGCCTGGCAAACCGTGACGTTCCCCCCTTGATATTGGCGAAGGCTCTCCCGAAATAAGCCATGAAAGGCAGCTCGGCGTAACCGATCCGCTCCACCCCCGCCCAACATAGGCCTGCTGTGTTTGAACACGCGGGTGGGGGCGTCTGTTCCCGTCAAAGCCGCGTGTGTGCGCGCGCGTCCGCGGTTGGTTTAGGGGTGCGGCGGGCGTGTTTTCCTGAGGCGAGCGCTTGGCGTGTGTTGAAAGGCCGCTTGTGAGATTGATTAGAAATCACTTTGGGGTTGTAATGCGACCTCGTTTACCTCAATCTCGCTGTGAGGGGGCGATTGTATGCGGGTAATTGACATAATAGGGTCGACGACAGAAAAAGGAAAAAAAAATACATCCAATTCCAGATCCCTCGCTTGTCAGTAAGGGGCCCCGTTCCAAATGCAACTTGGTTCCCGTCGAATTCAAACTTTGGGAGGTCAAAGTTGAAAGTTCACACGAGGACAGCGGGCGCTCCTCTTTTCTCTCTTTGAGACGGTTTCTCTCAGGTGATGAGGTTCACCTTTGTCTCTTCTAACCTCTCCAAGGAATGCCAGGCATTCACACGTGCACAAACGGGCAATGGAATCCCTGAGAGCGGGAGGACGGCGAACGGCGGCGCACAAAACCAGGCGAGAGAGAGGAGTGCAAGACGGCGCTCGGTGGACGGGCGGCGAAAGAACGACGGAGGATGGCCGCGGCGTCGGGAAGGCCATTTTATGCCGTCGATAAAAGAATGGGCAGCTTTCCAAACAAAAAGTTTCAGGGGGAATTCTTCCGTGATGGGGGGGGGGGGGGGGGGGGGGGCTTGGGCGTGCATGGGCCATCATTTGAAAAATGCAAATCTGAGATGAAGAAAGTTCAGGATCGGACGTGGTTCGCCACGTATTTGTTTGGATGTAGCAGCATGTGCGCCCACCACCCTCCCCCCTCCCTCCTCCGAGATTCCAATTTTCGAATCACCGCAAAACTCGTCGCAGACAAACTCGCTCCAGGAAGCAGCACGCACTCGGTCGCATATCTTGTTCCCGGGCTCCAAAAATGTTGCCCAACAACGCGAGGCCGAGGAAGCTTTGCCGCGCCGAGGAAGTGATGAGTTCCAAAAACGGCGCCGCTTTCGGTGGTGCGTACAAACACGAGCACTTTTCTCAAGTGCAATTTCCCCAGCGACGAAGGCCAATTGATCTCCGCCGGGGAAAGACGATTGCGGCCCAGATTTCCCACGCCCGAGCTCGAGACGTGCAAACCAGCGATGATTAGTTTAGCAGGATTCAGTGAAGCCATCGCGGAGGCCGCGGCGGCCGTGAGTGAGACGGACTAAAAAAAAAAAAAAAGAGCGGCGATTCTAAAACAAGCACCTCGGTGTCAATGGGAATGAAAATAAAAAGGAGACAGAACAGGAGTTGGAGATTTGCCGGAGGCAGACGTGCCTCCGTTGAAAGCGTACGGAATTCCACACCGTTTTGCAAGTACCAGAAGGGGGAGACAAAAGTTCCGGATTGTGCGGTCAACTCATGAGCAACTCGGCAAAAACATGTTTCCTGATCACAAAGTTGGGAACGGATTTCATGAAGCAGAAAATGGCTTAGCACACCCGCCTCACGATTCTGAGGAGGATTGCAGCGGCTTCAAATTGCCCCATCCTTTGTTGGTCAAAACAATTGCAGGAGCAGGAATCTCACCGTCATCGGCGACAAAATGACCCCGACGAGCGACACTCCCTAATTTCAGGAAGAAAAAAAAAGCCAGCAAGGGAGAAACTGGAGACAAAATGTGAGGTGCAATTCAAGCGAGCCACCCAAGAACTGCGAACATGCGAGCCTTTGGCTAGATTTATTCAGCAATGCTTGAGCACATTTACAAATCGTTACAAGTCAAATGAGAAAGTAACAAAAGAAACAGACTGTTGGAAACAAATGAATCCAATTTTATAAAAAAATAGAAATGCAATCTTCTTCCCTGACCTTTGCCCCTTGGGTTCACACGAAGCAGCGCCCCCTTGTGGCTTTTTTTTGTGAAGCGCCTCACCGCCGTCCTCTCACGGCTGCTTTAGTATAGACGGCCCCGCTACATTGAGCCACTTGACTTCATGCCGACCTCTTGTCTTACTTGTTTGTCACTTGAAAGAGATGCGGGGGGGGGGGGGGGGGGCATCAAGCTTCTCCTCCTGAGCTCGTCTCTCTCGCACACTTAGCGTGCGCGCGGCTTCCGATTTCTGACGCAAGGCTAACCTTGATGCTCACAGGAGCCTCCCTCCCTACGCAGCTGTTTCCACACGTCCCGCCGCCCGGCCGCCATCACTGAGCCGCAAGGCAAGTGAGACATTGCGCTGCGGTCACCTCAAAGTCATATTAGCCAAAGTCCAGAAGAACGCGCCACGTGCAAAATCGCACACGGCCGACTCGCTGAGAAAGACGTCAGAGGTGATGGTTTTTCTTCCTTGATCACGCCGGCCAAAGAAAGAAAGGAACAAAGTGGCCTTGTTGGGCGAGGACGGGAATTAGCCATCAAACATCGGCCCCAGCGGCCGACCAGGTGCAGTTTAATCCGTGACGCGCTCTTAAAAGTGTGCCATCATTCACCTCCATTTATTTGGACGCGGCGGAAAAGCCGGGATGGGTGCAAAGATGGAAAAAGCGTCCGTACGTCAAACAGGCTGTCGAAATGCAACGGAACGAAATAACGAGGCTGTCGACCAGCGAACCAAAACTCTCACGTACATCCGAGGGAGGGAGCGGCAATCTTGTTTGTTTGTTTTTTTTTAGGCACGGCATTGGACCAACTTCAAGTTGTGCCACTAAATGTGGAATATTTTTTCAGCCGGTGGTAGCTTCTCATTTTCCTTGATTAGCGGTGGGCGCTTTCGTACATTTTTGTGGGCTATTTGCACGACTTAAGAGCCGACCGGCGGCACGTCGAGGTCAACGTAAGCTCTGTCTGGCGGGCGTACGCGAGCGCCCTTCCAGTTTTTTCACGTCTTCGGTTTTGTGCGCCGACTTCTTTGGGGGGAGTCCTGGAGATGTGAAAGAAAACAGACCAGAGCGCGCCTTCAGCTTTTCCTTGCACCGAGAGACGTGGCAGAAAAATAAAGACCTGCGAACTATACAAACACGTTCGCATCAAAACTGCTGCGCGGGACCACCCACGGAGGCGTCAAGTTGGAGACGCTCATCAAAAGCAAATTCTTGGATTGGGTTGCGAGCAGATAACGACCATACCTTGCGTGGATGGAGACGGAAGGGCTCCGAGAACAACTTTATGAGACATGACCAAAGGCCAAAATGAAGAAATTGAGCTTTACTCACACTCGTTTGTGTGCTATTTTGACATTTCGCTTGCACGTTTGATGTCATTTCTTTTGTCCCTGGTGAAAAGCTTTGACCACAAAAGAGTGGTGAGAAGGAAGGAAAGGCGAGGGCTGGCAGAAAAGATCCACTAAATGTATTCTACTTTTCCTCCAGTCGATGTTTCAAAGCAATACTTCTAATTTGAGCAGTCTGTATCTTTACATCAAAGTCCAAAAAGTTGAGTACTTTTGTAATCAAGGTTTCATGCCCCCGCCCCCGCGGGGGAATCCGCCACATTCTCGTCACGGCATCATGACTGCGAAAAGCTGAACGAGTTGCAGTCCTTTCCGGAACCCAGGGACGCTCATCGCTTCAGCAAGCGGCGCCTTCTTCCATTGCCGCGAGCGCCGGGACATTTGCCGCCTCTCGGGACTTGATCTTCACGAGATGCCGGCTAAAGGACATGCAGATTTGCCGCTTTGACTGGCTGCTAGCGGCGGGAGCGTCTTTTCTTTCCCGAGACAGACATCTAAACATTATTGTTGGAGCGGCGGCCCGGAGCTCGTACGGGACAAGGTCAGAATTTCTGTGAGCTGTGCAGGTGCGGCAACGCGTGTTCGGGAAAGATGCAGAGGGAGGGTCGGTCGCTCTTGGCGGTGAAAATGATGAGAAAATAAACAAGGGGGGGGGGGGGGAATTAGGAGGCACGTCTTGGAAAAGGGAGAGTGTTCAAAAAACTGACAAAGGGAGCGTTTGAATGACTTCTCTTGAGTCACGCTCTGACCGTACACTGCACATTTAGCATTCATCTGTCATCGGAAAAAAAAAACCCAACAACAACAACGACGTCCGGTCAAGCCGGGTAGGAACAAATTTGGGCTCGTTTGTATGTAAAGGATCAAAGGTAAAGCTTCTTCACGTAATGGTTCACGTCATTCGCGCTTCGATCTTTGAAACGGAAAGAAACAGCGCAAAGATTTGGAATCTTAGATGAGTGCCCTCGGCAAACGCAAACGGGGGAGGGGGGGGGGGGCTCTTTGTTCTTACCCTGGCTGCAATTTGTCTTATCTCGGAACTGATGTTCGCGTGCATCGGTACCTTTGGCCGCGTTAGATAAGCGCATATGGTGCCCGATGATACCGATCGGCACATCCACTTAAGAGCCCACGTGGAAACGTTCCGCCTGTCGCTTGAGTCGAAGCTCGGGGCGCTCGTCGAAGACCCGAAAGCTTAGCTCGCTTTCTCGTTTCTGCAGCCGCCATCCCGCACGGACGTCCTCATGAGGACTTTCCGTTTCTTGTGTTTTGTCCTGAAGCTCAGCGAGGATCATCTCGAAGCTTTTACCTTGGTCATAAGACTCTGAATCGATATATTTGTTGTAATTGAATGCCAATGCGGGGACAGTATTGGGATTTACAAACGAGAATCACGTGCGGCGTGTGTGAAATCGGCTTGATCCAATGTCGCTTTGACTTGTTCGGGGGATACACGATGTTGTCCGGAAAGTTGGGAGCAACGCGTTTTGGGGCCAATTTGCATGTATGAGAAGGGCCGGACGAGCATGTCGCGGTCAACTCGGCATTCAGCAGCTTCACAGGGTGAAAATCGCTGGACGAAGAACAACGGCGCTGCATGTGCGTTCTATAAGGTCGCCGTACGTTCGATCCCTTCAATGGCGTCTCCCGCCCGACCTTCCGTTCGACATGGTTCGCATTCTCCTCACCGGCGTTCTCACCCTTCATCGGCTACATATTTCTGACGCTCGTGTGTGTGTGTGTGTGAGGTTGAGCCCTCGACCCAACCGGCGGGCTGTGGTTCCCCCCTAAACAATTCACATGGAGCCGGCCGGGAAGACATTCCTTCCATGTAGGGAATTTCTGGCACCCGGGGCCTGTAAATGCAGAAATCATAAACCAAAGGTCCCGGCCTAATCACATCCCACGGCGCCAAACCTCCTCCTCTTTCCTCCGCGAGGAGTTCGGAACATCCGAGAGGCCAATCGTGTCTTTTCCATTCTTGGATAGGAGAAAGCAGTTACATGTATTGGTTCGTACGCAGCCTCGCGGGAAAGTGCGAGAGAGGTAGGAGGCGGATACACAAGCTCGAGTCAAGTAGCGAGCCGTCCTTCGGTGGGCTCGGACAGAAAAAAAAACATGGACGCCTCCCTTTCCAGGGACAGATTGTGGCCAAATTAGCCCCCGAGACAGGCTCTCACGTTCCATCCGCCCGACATGCCCGGCGCACAACTGTTACGAACATGAGTCCAGAGTGATGGGATAGCTTTTAAGTACGTGTGTTCACAGCTGGCACGGGCGTCTCAACATGAGTCTCGAGTGACCACTCGCCCCCCCCCCCCCCCATGCAAATAAACACGGCCGGAGGCGGCCGAGGCGCTTCGCGTGCGCCTGCAAATTTCAATAAGAGCAAAGAAAAACGGCGCGCACGCCGGGGCTGCAAAATAAACTAAAACATTTGATGCACTTTGATATATTTGCATCAGCTGCGGACAAAAGAAAAAAAAATCCACTCTTTGGCTCATGTTTTCACTGTCAATATCTGCAATGTTTTGTTAAGATGCATTTGCCGCTTGTACTTCTTGCCCCTCGTGGTCAGGACCAATCTCTCTGCGCTGCGAGCGCTTTGGCAAGTCATTGCGGACCTGCCCTAAAAATGTTGACATTCATACTTGAAGCCCAGAATATATCCCAACCTGTGATCTCAAACTCTTCTTACAAGACTAAACTTCAAGAGGAATGGCTTTCAAATGATTTGGATCAAATGCGCAGACGGCGCGAAGACGCCGGCATGTAACACAATTGTGACTTTGCCATTTTTTTTGGTGGCATCTTGTGCCCAGCAGCCTAGCAAGCAATGTTTTGCTTCAAGTCGACCAGCTCGGCGCACCGGAACGCCGCACCCCACCTTGGTCCGATCTATTGCATCAAAGACTGCGCAGGTCAAGCTTTTACACCGTTTTTCAAAACTGTTGAGAACACCTACGTTTAAAGTAGATGATGTAGATAAATAGATGTCATGTCGCTTCAATACAGTATTCCGAACCAAGTCTTAGGTATTTATACCACAAACGGCAACTTGTAGGTTATTTGAAATGGCGAATGGAGTTGAAAATGACTCGCAAGGACTGATTTTATGAATGTCGTGAAAGTCGGGTTGGGTTTCCGAAAGGAAACGGTCAATCCGAGGAGCGGTGCTAAATTGCTTGAGCAAAACAATGGCCGTCTCGGATTTCCGCGTGGAACGATATCGACATGAAGCACAATATTATTGTTGGCCCCTGGAAGCCAATCAGCATTTGTGTCACGCGCGCATTGGAGTATGCTAAGTGTGCAGACTTCCCCCGCCACCCCCCCCCCCCCCACCCCAACATATGAGTATTTCTGACCACTCCCGATAGAGTATTAGGCCAGAGCTGAGGGAAAGGACAACGATGCCGACCAAGCTGCTCACCACATCGGAAGGCCGACGGCTATTGGACAACTCTTATGTCGGGCACCCTTGGAGGAATCCGGCGTGCAAACAAATCACGATGATGGATAAAACGGTTGCAATCTTATATGGTGTCGGCCTGTGCCAAAGTAGCCAACAAATGGACCAAAAGCAACATTGGATCGGCCCGGCTCGCAATCCTTCCAGACTTCCCATTCCTGTCTCTGGCACTTTGTCACAAGCATGTTGATCCCAGCGAGGCCCGTCTCCACAAAAACAGCTGTATCTTTTGAAAACACCACTCATTTCTTCAAACAATGGAAAAGTGACATTTTTAGCACCCGGGAGTGTTTTCAAGGCTTGATTCCAGCAGATGCTCGGTGTCTTACGCAATACTGCCGCTCGCTTCCATCCACTCGGCGGTAGCCGCCGCGCGTCTCGTCATCGACTGCCATTTGAACTTTGAACGATTGACTCGCGAGGCGGAGAAGAAGCCACCGAGCGAGCGCCATCGCTGCCCTCTCACCTATCTCCAACGCTACCCCCTCCCCGGATAACAGGAGCGCGCAGGAACGCGGGGTAATCTGTCTGGGCCGGCGCGCGGGGTTATGCATGGGCTCACGTCGAGGCCGGCCTAATCACCTTTCGGATCAGCCGGGAGAACAGAGGAGACTGTAGCTTTTATCCCAAACCAAAGTCAACAAGGCAGGATTCCTGGGAAGCATTGCTGACATTCTTGAAAGCAGAAAAGAAAAGAGCCATTGACCCTTCTCTCCTAAATTTCGGGGCTTGACGAAGGAGAGAGAGTGAAGAGCGCCCGGAAAGGAGAAAGTTGGCGATGCGGCGTTACGACGGAAGACGCGGCGCCTCCAAATCCACAACTAAGCCCGCACCTTACATTCTTTCTGGGCCTAAACGGAGTCCGCGAGCGGCCTCCTATTTGGTGTCGGGTCCAATCTTGCGCTGTTGACCCGAGGTAATAAATTACTGCCTTAGCTCGGTGCTGTTTGCACAGATGGACCACCCCCTTCAAAACTGGCCACCCTTTTGCCGGTGCTATTTCCTCTCCCCCCCCCCGTTCGCCCGGGCTATCGCATGCTCTACAAACACCGTCACTCAACGAACACGCCAAGCACAGCAACGCTCCTGGAAGACTTGCGAACGTGTGACTTATTTTCCCTCGGCATGGCCCAAATTTAGAGCCCTTCAGATTTACGCCAGTCATTTCACGCATACCGTACGTCCAAATATATCCGCTCGTTTCTCATAAACGTTATGGATCACGCGCGGTCATCTCACGCTCAAAGAAATTATGGCCTTAAAGCACAGTCGCGATGGATTTTTCTTTCTTTGCGGGTATCTGTACCTTACTTGAGTATTGACTTACATTTGAAAACTCTTATCCGCTACGGCTTCTTATCTTCTAGTACGTACTCCGTCAAAGACTTCAACAGAGCGGAACTCGACCGTAGGTGAGATCTTGATTGAGACCTTGGAGTCTCGCGAGGTGCACAACTAGGCAAAGCACGGAGTCAAGTGATCCAGGGAAACATGGGACGGTGACGACAACACTTTGAGAGAAGCAAAATATTCCCCGTCTTTTGGAAAAGAAGGCTTTTGATATCAGCTCCGGGATTGATGTTGGCCTTGGACCAGAACAAAATCTCCCCAAAACATGTGGGGAAAATGTTTTATGGTCTACCGAATCCAAGGTTGAGCATTTTAGACATCATTTCAAAAAGTAGGTTGGTCACAAACAAAACATTTGTCATCACCAAAAGATCTTGCTTTGAGGCTGCAAAAGTCAGCCTAGGACAAGGGGGAAAGGAATTATGAACAGTTCAAAGTAGCAGTCAGCGTGAGCACACGAGCGCCAGATAAAAAATAAAAAATTGATCTGAAATTCATTTGGAATGACGGTAATCGCAGGCATTTAAAATGGAGGCAGATGGGCAGCCAAGTGCCAAAAACGTTCACGGCAGGCTAATGAGCACTCCAAATTGCCCCGGGGATGGTTCTTCGTCGATGTGTGGCAACCGGTTGAGGGTGGACCCCGCCGAAAAAGCGCATTCCAGATTGGAGAAATAATATTCATCATCCCACGCTCTCATCCGTTCACTGGCAACATATTTTTAGAACAACCAACTCGTAAACTTGCCGTAAGTGAATAAAATCCATCCGTGCGTCCATCCGCCCCACGGCTTCGTGTTTCAATCAAGTACTCCACCGCTGACTTGGGACGTTACGAATTGTCTCGGGGCCCAACCGGCGTGAAACAAGCTGGAAATCGAACGTGAAATACGAAACCATTTGGTGTTCGATTCACATGTTCGAGAAACACCGAAACGTTGGGAACATACTGGCTCGTCATCAGCGCTGCGATTGGAAGAAAAGCCAAAGAAATGGCAGCGACAACCCCGGCGGTCGAGGGAAAGCAAAGCAGAGAGTGGGACTGCAGACATTTTGGCCGGAGACGTCAGTGAGGAATCAGTGAATAATTTGCCGTGTTTCTTTGTGGTGGGAACAGCACGGGCTGGAGACTTGAGCCGCAGCCCACAATGTCTAGCCTGAAAGGTTCTCTCATTAGAAAGATTGGAGCACACCGCGGCGCTCACGGAAGTCCTGGGAACGCGCAAGCTTTTAAGGCCGGCGCAGGTACCGTATATCATGGCCGCTTTGCCGTTTGACTGCTGCCCGTCTAGCGTCATTCATTGAGGCATCGGAGGCGCTTTGGTGAAGGTTTAGCTCGGCCTGCCTCGGAGAGTGCGTCTCATCCCGTTGTGTTTGAAAGCGTCCGAGGTGTGACGCAAGCCCGGTCTCGGCGCAGTTCCCGGGGCCAGAAATGTCCTTTTGGAAGAATTATACCAACGCCCGACACCCTCCATTAAAAGTTTAAAAACAAAGAAACTAACACACAAAGACTAAAAGCCAGAGGTGTGTCCAGGGGGGGCTCCGGTCTTGAGCAAGAACATGAACACGTGGCTGATGTCAAGCAACTTCACTCTTTCTTTTGCCAGATCAGTTGATGTTTTGGCGCTCAGCAACACCTCGTTGGGATTAGAAGTAAAGGTGGTGTGTGCGCGCAGGGTCAGTGTCGCCTTGACTCAGCACTCCCACCCAGTCGCAGCCTTGAATGGGGAATCTGTTCAACCGCTTGAATCGTCACCAACGCTTGTTTTCCCTTTTTTTTTTTTGAAATAACACGCTCCACATCAATTCTCAAAGGTTACGAGCGTTGTCATCCCCTCCAAAAATCCAACGTTCACCTCATCGCGCCCAAGAAAGAAAAGAGGCATTGTGCGCAAAGCCTGAGGATTAATCGTCCCCATCAACACTTTCGTGACCGCGTTGGTTTTTTTAACACCGTTCGTAGCAACGGCCAACGTCATACACACGAGAATCGAATGGCAACTTACAAAACGACGGCGTATTTCCATCCGTTTTCTGTCGCGCTTGTCCTTCGGGTTGCTGCTGACTTAGTGGAGTCGCGTTCGCAAACCTTTATTTGCGCAAGACTGAAAACACTTTGGAACGGGTCCTGGCACTTGATATCGAAATGGCAAATTTAGAAATATCACCTTCACATCAAAGTCGCTGTTGGAATTGACACTTGATGCGTGAGTGCGCACACTTGTCTGAGAATGCAAACATCTTCCAGAACGTACATCCTGACAAATCAAAGCTTCTGATCTCCCGGCCAAGAATTCCAGACTGCCCGGCCACACCATCCGGGTCCATGAAATACGGAAACGACGTCTCGGCGCGAGCAACTATGCCAAGAATGCCATTAGACTCCCATTTGTTTCTTGCGGTGGTGACAAGGCGAGGGAGGCATGTCGGGGGAGTGCGGGGGTGAAGATTTTATTTTTCCAGATTTTTTATTTTTTTTTGTCTCCAACTGAAAAACAATCGACTTTTAACCGCAGCCACATGCGGCACTGCGTCTGGATGGACCTCACACAAGAGGAAATTAGCACAGCGGTATGCAGAAAGGCACTTAGTCCACACAGCAAGGAGCGCGCGGCCGCAGCGCTACATCAAATGAAGGCGTCGGCGAGAGGCGCGCGGCCGCCGATGCAAACGCTCGCTCGATATAGACAACGATAAAAAAACGGAACCGATCGCAGCGCCGTTGTTCGATAGCGTAGCTGCGCTCATTCGGGAAGCGCCGAGCGAAAAGGGAACGATAGCCGCTGTGGGAATCTCAGGGGGTCGATGAAATCATTTGCCGCACACTAATGAAGGAGCGTAGTCATGTGCAGAACTACATGAATTATTAAACGCAAAGGCCAGACAAAATCGGACCAAAAGGGAACATCTGCAGGAGTGAAAGGAAATCAAAGCTAAACTGAGTGAAAAATGTGTTCATGTGGTAAATGTGTGGACGGTTTCATAAGTGTGTGTGTGTGTATGTGTGTGTGCATGCGCGTGTAGTTAGGGGAGGAAATAAAAGGAGACATCACGGGCAGAGGAACACAACTGGAATTTGTCAAGAGAGCAGCTGAGAATATCATCAGATGTTGATCAAACATCCCCCAAAAGGACATTTGACATCCTAATTCTTCGGTTGGAGGCCCACAGTTTGGGGATTTGGCCCTGTGTTGAGTTGTCAACCCTCTCCATAAATTCAAAGTCTCTGCAGCCCCCCCCCCCCAAAAAAAACACTTTAAGGCAGTTGCCATCCTCTCGTATTGCGATCGATTGGGTTAGTACTGTATATTTACGATTCCGAGTCACCGGCAAAGCTCACAGTGGACGTCGTCAGCCTGAACGGGACTAAAATGCGACATCATGAAAATAATCATCGCAGGTTTCGGCAAATGACAGTCGGCGCTTTCACCGAAATGGCCCACAGCTTGAGAGCGGAGAGAACCCCTTGACTTTTCATGCTTTTGAAAGCTCGCTTTACATACCCGGTGATGTTTTGAAATTTGGCAGGGTCGTTCACGACACCGTTCTCTACCATGTGTCCAATTTAGAGGACCGCCACATCCAACTCTTGCTTCCAAACGAGCCAGGTGGATTCACAAAAGACGTCTAATACAAGCCCGCTTGTTAAAGTGTCTCATCTTGGCTCGGGAGCCGTCTCTGGCAAATAACTTCCTGCTCAGGGTCAGGAAACGGCATACGAGGAATTAGATCATTCAGAAACAATGTCTATATTTTTACCCTTTTTATTTGAGGTTTGCGGCTTATAAACCCCGACCGGCGCATCATGAATCTTTGCCTTGTTTGGCTTCTCCCAGACGCCCGACGTCAGCTGAATTTGATACTGATCATTATACGTTGGAGGGGGACTGCTCTTTGTCTTAATTTTTTTTTCCACCAAGCATCGAGGGGATAATTGAGATGAAGGAGGCCAAAATGTTTTGCGACTTTTACAAATAGTAGTTGAGGCGGTAGTCGCGGATGCGGTCCTTTAAAGCATTCTGTATGTCTAGAACAGGAGGGAAAGGGAGAGAGGGGAAAAAGAGAGGTCAAGAATCCTTTCCTTCAAGAAAAGCCTCCAAAGGGATCGTCGGGCTCTATCTCTCTGTTCTTATGCCATCCGTCTACCAACGAACACCCAAAAACAAGAGTCAATAGAGTCATTTGCGCTACTCTTCCAACAAAGGCATGTTCCTGAGCCACTTTAAGAGCGAAATAAACAAGCTTTCCAACAGCCACGCTACGGCCGGACCGAATGCATCAACAGAAATAATCGACCCCACATTTCCTGGCAAGCTTTTTCTTCAATTGCGTTTATAGCGTCCTCATGGAGGAGCCCAAAAATATTGCACAAAGATCAGCGACACCATCAATCAGCCCAAAGATGAGCACAACACGACCTGTTTTAATGATGGCATGAATTAACTTTGCCATGCATGGGGTCCGTGTTTTTTTTTTTTCTTTCGCTCTTTCAACGGTTCAACTTAACTCCACTCAGCGACCTCCGGGCGAGCGACGCAAGTGTGCTTCGTGACTCCAGATCAAACACTTTGCTCAAGGAAGCGGCAATAAAAGATCTTTGGGGTTGCTGGAACACGCCGTTGCATTCTCTCTCATCCTCCACAGCAAGTGGCTATTCAAATACAGCTGATCCTTGCCCACCATTTGACCTGGAAGTGAAAATAAATCCAAGCATTTTTCCTCGTCTTTACCGTCTCCCTCTTTCGTACAAGTGGCCAATTTGGAGACGGCCAATGTTTGTCGGAAAAAAAAAACTGAAAAGAGATGAATGCTGGCTGAGGGAACCCGGCCGGTGTCCTCCTGCGGTCTGGCCATACGCTTTTACAACGTCGAATATTTCAGCTGCCTGTCGCTTTCAGAAGTCGGTCGATCAGCTGCGGACGTTTCCGTGACGTCTCGTCCAACGCGTTTTCATTTGATAGATTTCCCATCACTTCGAATATCAATAAAAGAACAAAAACGCCGCCGTTCTTCACGAAGGTTAAAAATGGAACGCACAAACGGTTGCTTCCATGTGAGATTTTTATGAGCGTCCGAGAGAAATCAGCGGTCGCCGACGTTGGACGCGGGGGGAGAGAGAGTCTGGCTCAAAATCTCCAACAAGCATTCCGAAAGCGTTTGATGAGTGGCGAGGCCGATATCGAGGAAGGCCAACCGTGCCGTTACAGACCTGCCGTTTGCGGTCCAGCCGTGGCTCGGGCCTAAGCACTGGCTGCTGAATTCATTGAGGAAGCTCTGACAAGAAGAGCCCCGCTTTCATTTTGGGAAGTTTCACGGTATGTTGAGTAAAATCAAAAACAGTCCTGAGCTTCAGGCTAGCGAAATCAATCATCAGACTCCCATATATGGGACACTTATTTTTATTTATTTTTTTAACCATTCACTGATATAGGATGAATAAAGATGTAAATATGTATCTAAAAAGAAAAGATCAGACAAGCAGAGGCGATATGAGCGAAGTGAACCCGAATGTTAGTCAGCAAACAGCTCGGAGCAACACGCTTTTGTCGCGTTTGCGTGCCGGTCTTGCGCTTGTCAGCGGCTACTGGCGGGGGGGGGGGGGGGGGGGGGGGCGCTGGTCTTGCCGCTTTTAGATTTGAACGGCCAAACCTTCGGTCACTGGGCAACACGCTCGAGCGACTGAGCCACCGCCGGCCGAGACCGACGGGTTGCGGTTGCCCTGCCGGTCGCCGGTGATGGCAACGAGAGTCCAGCTGGCAACCAGCTATGCGGATCTAGACCGTTTGATTTATTAGCCAGATCAAGCGTTTGAGGGGGGGGGGGGGGGGGGGTTCGCTTCCACCTGTACAACGTGCTAGCACGCACACGCGCACGCACGCTCGTGTTTGCGCTCGGGATAGTCAAAACATATCCGGCCAACGCCGTGCCGTCGCCTCCCGGCTTAGCCGATCAAAGCCTTTCACCACAAGTACACTCGCAGGCATCATAGGATCATGCTAAAATGCCGGGGCAGTCTTGGAGCATGTGATTGTTAAAGCTTCCTCCGGATGCATCGCTCGCATTTGAGGAGGGAAAACATTTCCGAAGCTGGGAGCACGGAAACGCGCGACTCCAAGAAATAATAAGGAGCGCGGAATAGTTTGGGACACCGGTTTGGAACGGAGAGATGCATCATATTTGTACTAGCTCCCACAGAGGAGGTGGAAAAAAAAGAAAGAAAGAAAAAGCGCAAATGATGGCTTTACCAAGGTTGGAACACAGATCGTTCAAAAGTAATAAAAGACGGCTTTATAAGACCTTGGAAGAAGGAGAGAAATTCTACTTTAGATTCATCATTGCGCAAGCCCGCATCTGAATTCACTGTTTGTTTTTACACATTTATTCCCCCCCCCCAGCCCCCCTCGTCTGTTTTGCCTCCAGTTCATCCCCTTATCCTTACCCAAATACACAAATGTCACTTCTGCAAATATTCAACGTCTCTGGAAGAGCCAAAAACTGCTGATGGTCTGACCGAGAGATTTCCAAGCGAAGCGAGCTTCTCTCTTTCATCCACTCTTTGTCACATGTACACAAATGCGCGGGCGTGGCCTACAAATACAGCAAACCCTTATTTACATTTCAAAGTGCAGGCGGTTTTGTCCCGAGCGCTTTGCCCATTTGTTCACGAAATGCGTTTTCTCCGTCATCTAATGAAGCAGCCCCAAACCGAGTTGACACCTTCAACTCGATGAAAACAACGATCGCCGACAAGTATAAAGGACGTCTTTGAGATGCGATTCCAACTTTGTGAGTAAGAGAGAGGCGGTTGTCGGTTGACAAGTGTGACCAACATTGTCGGTGGACGCAATGTGCAGGAAGAATCAGTCCCCGGTAAGGTCCTGACCAGAGTCCGACCGGAGAGACTGAAGGAAGGCCTTGTTGACACCACCACGACCGTCATCATCCGACGGTGGACTCGATGGTTATCCCCACCAAAAAAAGAACAATCGCCGGACTCTCGGAAGGCCTTCCGCAGATGCTTAAGCGCCACGATGGTATTCCACAGAAATGGATTGATATCATCCAACATCTGGACAAGGATTGGTAAGTTGAGCAACCGCTTAGAGGTCGGCTTGAGAGGATACTGACAAAAACAACCCCGGCCGAAAGGGCGGGTGTTCATTCGAAGTGTCTGGGGGACTTCCGTTCTGCAGATGATCAGCCTTTGTGTTCCACTTCTGTGACGGACATAACTGGCGGCGCTCAGGCTCGGATGCGGATACGCCGTCGGCCGTAAAAAGTCCGATCGTTTGCGCGTATTGGATCCATCGGTGAAAGCCATTCGCGCGTCGGCGTGTCCGTTTCACGTGCTCGCGCTGTTGTGCGCATTCACACGTTGGGGCTCGTTCGCACGCCGCCCTGTAAAAATATCGGAAAATGCGAGAGCGATTTTATTGCACTCCAGACTTCAGGGACATCCTGCCATCGGACCTGACAGTGATCGATGACGAGGCCGAGGGGATCGCAGCGGGACTTGGGACCTCCGGGGTGCCAGGTCCCGCTCATGTGCTCCACTGCATGTGGCGGGATCAAATCTCTCCCACGCAAATGCAAACACAAAAAACGGCGCCGGGCGTAGTTCACGTGGATGCCCGCTTAGGTTTCTCCAGCTAGAAACAGCAGAAGAAGAAGAAATAGAAGGTGGTCATTTCCGAAGTGGCTGAAAGCGGTTCTCTTCTCGCTGTTCAGCAAAGCCGCCGTCGGATGGCCGTGTGAATGAGTGCCGAGTGATTGCGGCGTTCGCTCCATCCCAGCCCAGCCACGCGCCGCCTCCCTCGGGCCTCGGCCATCTTGACTTTTTCCACCGTCTTCCGCCCCGCTCCGCTCCCCTTCTTCGGCAACCTCCCATCGATTTTCCTTTCATTTTCTCCGAGTCGAGTCACTCCACCCT